>NC_142028.1:75179769-75850126 GCF_982192425.1 Myodes glareolus | reverse complement strand
TTGTACATAGTGTGTCTCCTGGCCATGATATAATAACTTTGCACATAGTGTGTCTTCTAGACATGGGATAATAACCTTGCACAAAAGTGTGTCTTCAGTGTGACCTCCAAGGGCACCAAGCATGCACACAGTATATATATATATTCCATGCAGGTGGAACACTTATACACATAAAAGTAATTATTAAGTAACCAGCTCTTCACCTACTTGACTTTTCATCTTGGTGAGTATGAGGCTCCACCTTAGAGTTATTCTAACTTAATTTTTCCAGGTACCACTGGGTTTGTTCAGGCTGTAATGTCAGACCTCTTTTTTCCAGATACCATTCTTCCCTCCCTGTGGTGGTTTGAACCATAATGACCCCCATGGGCTCATACGCTAGAATGTTTAGTGCCCAGTTGTGTAACTGTTTGGGAAGGGTTAGGAGATGTGACCTTGTTGGAGGATGCATCACCCAGGATGGGCTTTGATTTTAAAAGTGGGCTCCAGGCCCAGAGTTTCTCTCTCTCTGCCTGCAACTTTTGAATCATATGTAAGCTCTCAGCTACTTCTCCTGGACCATGTCTGCCTACCTCCATGTGGGCCTGGAATTCACATCACCCTGCCCTAGAGTCTCAAGAGTCAGAGTCCAAGTTTGAGCCATGACACCAGAGGCGACTCTTAGTCATTCCCAGTCTTTTCCTCCTTTAGTGTGTTCAACGGTCCCTTCGTTTGTAGGCACTCATTTGTGTTTTTAATTTTTAAGTTTCTCTTTCAAGAAGGTTTTTGTGTATATCTGTTTGTTTCTTTGTTTGTTTTGAAGTAGGGTCTTTCTACATAACCCTAACTGTCCTAGAACTCACAGAGGTCCATCTGCCTCTGTCTCTTGAGTGCTGGGATTAAAAGAGTGTACCACCAGCCTGGTTCTCTAGAAATTTCTTTGTTTATTTATTTTTACTTTATGTGTCTGAGTGCTTTGCCTACATGTGTGTGCCTGGTGCTGGCAGAGGTCGGAAGAGGGTCCCCACCATGCAGATGCTAGAAACCAAATTCAGGTCCCTCAGGAAGAGGAACATGTGCTCCTAACCCCCTAAGTCATCTCCAGTCGTCTCTGGAAAGTGTCTCTAACCCTACTTCAAGAGGCTTTGTTTAATTTTGCAGCAGGGTCTCATGTAGCCCAGGCTGGCCTCAAGGATCTGTGTAGAGCTGAAGACGACCTTGAAATCTTGATTTTCCTGCTTCTGTCTTTCAAGTTCAGGTATTTCATGTGTCTACCATACCCAGCTTCTCTTTCACACCCTCGGATGTTTGCAGGCAACTCAGGGTGGCAGCTGTGCTAGCTTTTGGCAGTGTGGCTGTGGAAATGTTCAATGCCTGCAATATTTTGAGTCTCATTTTCTGGTGTTTTTTTTTTCAGAAAATTTGTTTTAATTTCATCTTATTTCACCATTTTTATCTATTTTTAAAAATATATTTTTTCATGCATTATTTCTCTCTCTCTCTCTCTCTCTCTCTTGTTTTTTTTGAGACAGGGTTTCTCTGTGTGTCTTTGGCTATTCTGGAACTCACTTTTAGATCAGGCTGGCCTCGAACTCACAGAGATCTGCCTGCCAGGCCTGGCTCAAAAATTATATTTTACTAGCACTTTCTACAAGAAATGTTTTTGTTTTGTTTATCCCATTTAAATTATTAGAATTCTGCCTGGCAGTGGTGGTGCATGCCTTTAATCCCAGCACTCAGGAGGCAAAGGCAAGCGGATCTCTGTGAGTTTGAGGCCGGCCTGGTCTACAAGATCTAGTTCCAGGACAGGCTCCCAAAACTAGAGACACCTTGTCTCGAAAAAAATCAAAAAAAGGGGGGGGGGAGTATTAGAAACTTAGCTTCTTGGTTTCGTTCAAGGCAAAATTGGATTTGTGCTAAAATTAAAGGCATGTGCTACCACACCTGGTCATACAATATTTCATATTTCTAATCGCAGCCCCCTTCCCCAACTCCTCTCAGATCCTCCCCACTCCCCCAGCCACCCAAATTCACATCTTTTCTTACTATCATTTCAAAAATAAACAGGCACCTGATGGTGGTAGCACAAGTCTTTAATCCCAGCACCTGGGAGGCAGAGGCAGGTGGATCTCTGTGAGTTCAAAGCCAGCCTGATCTACAAGAGCTAGTTCCAGGGCAGGTTCCAAAACTACAGTGAAACCCTGTCTCAAAAAAACCAAGGGGAAAAAAAAGAAAGAAAGAAAGAAAGAAAGAAAGAAAGAAAAGAAAAAAAACATCTAAAAGGAAAAAAGAATAAGCCAAAATAAAAGCAATCAAACTTGAATAGAGCACAGCAAACAGAAAAAATTTTTTTAAAATAACCAAAAAAACCACATATAGGCACAGAGACACACACATTCACAGAAAATTTTCATAAAAACACAAGACCTTTGGAACTATAATATAAAAACAAAGTTTGTTTTGTTTTGTTTTGTTTTTTTAAAGAATCAAAGACAATCATTATGAGACAAACAAAATCTCCAAAAATACCACGTTTGCTATGTTGGCTGTCCACTGCTGGGCAGGGGGCCTGCTCTGAGTGTGATTTGTACACTCAGTGAGACTCTGTTGGAGAGAAGAATTTTTTCATTGTGAGCAATTGTCAGGTGGAAGTAGCTTCTGGGTTGGGTAAGGGGGCTTGCTCCCTCTTTCTTCTCTCAGCAGTGGGCACCATCTGACTTAGACCCAGCCTGTGCCGGCTCTTGGTTTCACCAGCTTTTGGAACGAGTAGTTTCCAAGATGTTTTAGCTCAATGGTGCCGCCTTCTGTCCATATTGTAAAGTGCAGCTTTTGACTGTCAGCTGAAAGGCTTGATTGCTTTCTATTGTTAACTTTGGGGGGGGGGCGGGGTTTCGAGACACGGTTTCTCTGTAGCTTTGGAGCCTATTCACGAGCTAGCTCTTGTAGACCAGGCTGGCCTTGAACTCGCCTCTGACTCCCGAGTGCTGGGGTTAAAGACGTGCGCCACCACAGCCTGGCTGATTGCTTTCTATTGAGACTACTTTCTTTCTTTCTTTTTAGCAATACAAAGACCCTGTGTGCTGGCCTCACCCTCATCTCTGTCTTGCCTTTACTCTGTCTTCCTTCTCTTATTACATTCTCCTCTTTGTTTTTTTTTGTTTGTTTGTTTGTTTGTTTGTTTTTGTTTCGTTTTGTTTTAAGACAAGGTGTTTTTCTTCGATTTATTATTTTTTTATGTGTGTGTGTCTACCTGTGTGTATGGTGTGTACACCGCATGTGTGTGGTTGCTGGTGGAGATCAGAAGAGACCATCAGATCCAGTTATAGGCATTTGTGAGCTACCTGAAGTGGATGCTGGGACCAACTCCGGTCCTCAGAGCAGGACACACTCTGTACCTCTGAGCTATCCCTCTAGCCTCTCCGGGTCCTTCCAACCTCTGCCTGCACTACCAGGATTCCTTTCATTAGAGTTAGCTTCCTCTTTCCAACTGGCTCAAGACAGGGTTACTCTTTGTAGCCCTGGCTGTTCTGGAACTTGCTCTATAGACCAAGCTCCACCTGCCTCTGCCTCCAGAGTTTTGAGATTAAAGACGTGCACCACCACACACAGCTAGATTTTTTTTTTTTTTTAACCATAACTTCTCACTACGTAGCTTAGTTTGGTGCTACAAGGATGGTTGAGGCAGGGGGCAAGTCTGGGTTACCTGGTGAATTTCAGACCAACTGGGGCTGTAGAATGAGACCTTGTACCCCAGCCCTCACACAGTAAGGACCGTGTGTTTTCAAGTCTGGCTATATCTGTTGCTTTTTTGTCCCTTACTGTAGCAAGGAAGCAACCGTGAAACCTTCAGAGAAAAGTGAGCTTGACGTTGTTCTAATAAATCTTTCTCTGCCTTTGTTTTTGTGGAGCTGGACATCGATCCAGGGTCATTGCACATTCTAGGCAGACTCTCGAGCCCTGAGCTACACCCTCAGCCATCTCTCCACATCTGTAAAACATGTGCTTGGCCCACAGGGCATGAGTTGTTGACCCTTGTTCTACACTGATATTTGGAATGTGAAAAGGTTCAGATTTAGGCAGTCATTATCATTCTCAGTAACACAGAAGTTCATATTGATTTCTTGGAGTTCTTTGTATATGCAAAGTAAATACCCACCTCTGTGGCAGGCAGAGATGGTGGCCCTGCTGTGGGGGTCACCAAGCAGATAGTGTCGAGTTTCCAGTTATTTCAGGATCCTTCTCATCTGCAGACTGCTGTACCTGGTCATCAATCCCCACAGTCCAGTATCTGATACAGGGTGCTGTTGGGAGACAGAAGCCTCCTGATCCTCGCCTGATTTAACACCCCTGATGTACAGAAGTCCTTGCTGGTGACCAAGGAGGCCTGGGGTCTTTGCATTCCAGTCTGTCATCAGCCCAGGCTGTCTCCCAACCCTTCCTTCATAGATGTTTGTCCCAGATAAACGCCCAGCATGCCCAGTTCCCAAATCTGTCACAGCTTTTGCTTCTGGAAGAGCCAGCCTGTAACTTGAACTTGGTAACAATGCATTTTTTTCTCAGTAGAAAGCTGTCTTTGCCCTCATCTATTTCCTCTCTTTCTCTCTCTCATTCTCTCTCTCTCTCTCTCTCTCTCTCTCTCTCTCTCTCTCTGACAGAGTCTCCTGTAGCCAAGGCTGGTCTCAAACTTACCATGTAGCCAAAGATAACATTGAATGTTTTAAAGATGTATTTATTGTGTGTGCGTGTGTTTTGCCCTCATGTATGTCTGTGCACCATGTGCATGCCTGGTGCCTATGGAGGTCAGAAGAGGGCTTTGGAAGTCCTAGAAACGGAATTGCAGATGCTTATGAGTCATCTGGATGCTGGGAACCAAACCTGTGTCCTCTGCAAGAGCAACGAGTGCTTTTAACCACTGAACCATCTCCCCAGGTCCCCATTTTGATTTTTATCCAAATGTATGCCATGAATGTGCAGGCTCCTTCAGAGGTCAAAAGAGCCTGTCTGCTCCTTAGAGCTGGAATTATAGCTAGTTGTGAGCCTTGTGGCATGGGTCCTGGGAGCCAAACCTGAGTCCGCTGAGGAGCAGTCCTCTCTTTTAAATTTCTTTGCTTTTTGGGACAGAATCTTGCTACATAGCTCTGGTTGACCTAGAACTCTGTCGACCAGGCTGGCTTTTAGCTTACCGAGATTTGCCTGCCTCTGCCTCCTGAGTGCTAGGATAAAGGTATATGCTACCATGGTCAGCTCTCTTCCTTGATTAAAAAAAAAGTTATTATTATTTTTTTTTAATCTAAGGTATGAGCAGGTTGGTTCTTGGTGACACTTTCCTATTTGGATTTTTTAAAATTTATTTATTATGTATACAACATTCCTTTCATGTATGCCTGCATGCCAGAAGAGGGCACCAGATTTCATTATAGATGCCCGTGAGCCACCATGTGGATGCTGGGAATTGAACTCAGGACCTCTGGAAGAACAGCCAGTGCTCTTAACTGCTGAACCATCTCTCCAGCCCATGTTTGGTTTTTTTTTATTTGTTTTGTTTTGTTTGTTTGTTTGTTTGTTTGTTTGTTTTGAGACAGGGTTTCTCTGTAGCTTTGGAGCCTGTCCTAGAACTAGCTCTTATAGACCAGGCTGGCCTCGAACTCACACGAGATCTGCCTGCCTCTGTCTCCCGAGTGCTGGGATTAAAGGCTTGTGCCACCACCACCCGGCCTAATGCCGTTCTTATATAGCTTAAACGTGAAGGTTTAGAGAGGAGTTGCTCAGAGGTAAATACATGAAAGCAGGGGCATGGACTTCTCTAAGAGAACACCTGCCCCTGCCCCTGCCCCTTCCTTCCCACTCCTCCAACTTCTTCTCTGGCTGCCTCTCACTGAGTTACCAGTCTGGCACTGAACTGATTGTGCAGCCCAGACAAACCTTGAATTACCTTTCTTCAGGCTCAGTCCGCTTTGTATACATGTGTGCTTTTGTGTCTGGGGCAGTACATATGTGTGCACATGCATGTGTAGGCTAGCAAGCAACCTCAGATGTCATTACCAAGGAGCTGGGGTCTACTGCCGGGCAGGCCACCACCCCCAGCTTTTTATGTGGGTACAGGAGTCAGACTCAGGTCTCTGTGCTTGTGTGCACGACTCCCTGAGCTATCCCGCACCCCGTTCCTGTAACTAGATCTTGATTTCCAATTTCCAAAACTGTGAGGGAATGGATGCCTGCCACTCAATCCGCCCGTTCTTCAGTTTTCAGCCTAGTGGCCTTAACTGACCGACAATTCCCTCCACAACTCCACCATCATCAACCATGGCAAATGCTCTCACTGCCTTGGCTGGGGCTCAATGTGCATTCCTTGCTTGGTAAAACTGAGACCCCATTCTTTCTTCCTATCTATCTGGGCGGTGGCGCAGGGCCGGGGGGGTGGTGTCTCTGTGACCACCACAGCCAGGAGAGTAATGACCCACGGGCAGGTGGAAAGGCAGTTTGGTTGAATACAACTCAGTGGCCAATGTTGGTTCACGCCTTGGGAGTTCGACCCCAAGGAGTTTATTTAAGGAATATTTCAGAACAGCACAGTTTGCTGAAATCTTTTCTGGTGAAAATGAACTCAATCCCGCATGCACAATGAAGCAGGCATGAATCTCCTTGAGGAACAAAGAAAGGCAGGTAAAGATTGAACATTACTACAGGAAAACTCCTTGTAGAGTGTGTGTGACGCCAGGCATAAAGACAGGTTCTACACAGTTGACTGAGAAAAGCAAACTTACGACAAGGATCTTGGGGAGGTCTGGTGTGGTTTCCGGTCACACGGACAGTGGAAAGTCACCAGGCTAGAGAATGTGTCCACTCCCAGCCTTCTGGGTGGACAACAGTACTGCCTGCTTTCCTTCCCTGGAAGAAAACATATCAGGTTCCCTCTAGTGCTGTCTGTGAGCGCAAGGATCTCCGAGTGCCTCCTCCGTCTATCTATGTGTCTGTCTGTCTGTTCTGTCTGTCTAGATCTGTGTAGCAACTGTCTAGCTGCCCATTTTTGTATCCTGAGGCCAACTCTTATGTACCCTGGTCTAGCTTCAAACTCACTCTGTAGCAAAGAATGACCTTAACATTTTTATTATACGTTTGTTGAATTGTTTTATGCATGTATGTGGCACAGCGTGTGTGGAGGTGAAAGGACAGTTTGGGGGAGTCGGGTCTCTCCTTCCACCCTGGGTGCCCTGAGTTCAGGTTGTCAGATTCAGTAGGAAACACCTTTACCTGCTGCGCCAGCTCACAGGTTTTAGACTCCTGATTCTCCCGCCTCCATCTTCTGAAGGCCAGGTTACAGACGTGCGTCACTACGACCATGTCAGAAACTCTGTTCTGCCCCATTTCCGTCAGCGCCACAAAACACGGCTGAAAAAAGCTGCCTCCTTGGCTGTGAAACTTTAATGGCGCTTCCCTCAGTGGGCACTTAACTTCCTAGCAGTGACTCTACATTTTTTTCTAGTCCATTTGCTCTCCTCTCAGAGTTAATTATTCCGTATCCTCCCTCATCTGTGTTCCAGCCCGACTCTCCAATGCTGATCTGCGTCTTCCTTCACTAACAGGCCGCTGGAGAGCTCTTCCTTCCAAACTGTTCCCTTCCCGTGTGCCAGTCACAGGCTGCACCTGCACACAGGCCCTCAGTCCCTGGCTCTCCAACTACATGCCTCAGCCCTGACCTGCAGTTTCCCCAAACTCCAACAACACTGAGATTCACTGTCTAGGGGAGAAAGATGCTGTTTGGGGCCAAGGGGTGGTTCCCTGGCAGAGTGTTTGCCTGGGATACAAAAGGTTCTGGGTTTAATCCTCAGCACAAGTATACAATAATTATAGTTTTTTTTAAATGCATGTATATGGGTTTATATGCATGCTGGTGTGTATGTGTGTGTGTGTGTATGTGTGTGTGTGTGTGTGTGTGTGTGTGTGTAGAGACCAGAGGCCAACCTTGGATATTATCCTTAGCGATGCTGTCTACCTTCTTTGTGCCAGGATCTCTCATGGGACAGTAGCTCAACAATTAGGCTAGAGTAGCTAGCCCAAACCCCAGGGATCCTCCCATCTCTGCTTCCTGGGAATCACAAATGTAACTCCATGCCTGTCTTTTACATAGGTGCTAGGAACTGAAGTCAGGTCCTCATCTAGTAGCTGAGACAGAAAGGTGGCAAATTCCAGCCAGGGCTACCACAGCCAAACCTTCTCTTATCATTTTTTTCCTTTAATAGTTGAATATTATTACTTGAACATCACACAATGGTACAAAGATCAGAATCTGGGTGTGATGGCACCAGCTTGGAATCCCAGCACTTGGGGTGCTAAGACTGGAAGGTCACAGGTCTGAGGCTATGCTGGCTACACACAAGTCCCAGGCCAGCCTGGGCTAAATAATGAAATCTTATGTTTAAAAAAAAAAATAATGTCAGCCAGCTGGGTCTACAGAATGAGTTCCAGGACAACCAGGGCAACACAGTGAAACCCTGTCTCAAAAGACGAAGGAGAAGAATGTGAACTCCATGAGGGAAGGAATTTTTGCTTTTTTAGTTAATGTTTAACTCTGATACCTAGAGTATTGCCTGGTGCATAGCAAATGTTCAATAAACATTTATTAAGTGAACAATTGGCAATGCCAATTTGCCCATAAATATAATTAGCTCAACTTCTACCACAAAAGATATTTGTAAATATTTAGGTCATTTTTTGGCAAGGGAGGAAATGCTCAATTGATTATGTGCTCATAATTAATGTGTGTGCTTACAGCAGGAAACTTTATCAGGCTACCATTAATCAAAAACTTCACTCTGGTTTTGGCAACTTTATTTCATTTGTGTGTTTATTTGGACTTCTTTTGGGTTTGAACAGTGTCTCAGGCAGCCAAGGATAACCTTGAACTCTTAATTATTTGATTCGGGTGGATCTCTGACTTCAAGGCCAGCCTGGTTTACAGAGTGAGTTCCTGGACAGCCAGGGCTGCACAGGGAAACCCTGTCTCAGAAAGGAAAAAAAAAAAAAACAATAATTATTTTGCTTTGACTTACAACTTACATATCTCTGTGGGTGGGGAGAGAATACATGGGTGCAAGTGCCTGCAGAGGTAGGGTCGGGGATCCGGATCCCCGGAGCCAGAGTTTCAGGAGGTTTTGCGCTGCCTGTCCTTGGTGTTGGGAACTGAACTAGGTTCCTTTGCCAAAACTGCAAGAGCTTTTCAGCCACCGACTCATTTCTTCAGTCCCTACCTTGAATTCTTGATCTCGTGGTCTCCAGCTCCCCAGGGCTGGGGTTACAAACATGCACCCCCACATCCAGCAAGTGTGTGGGTCCCTCTGTGCATCGGGAAGACCAAATGTTAAGCTCGGGTCTCCCACTGGTAGCACGGTGGGTGTCTGGTTTGAGATCTCCTTTCTCGGGCACAGCACACATGCCATTCCAAACTGAAAAAGGCTCCTCCAGAGAGAAAATGCTGGCTAAGAGATTTCAGAGAGATCCAAAATGGCTGAGGGGCCTTTGTCTGATCAGTTCTGTGTGTCTTCTGTGAGTCAAAAAACCAGGGCTGGAACAACAGTTCCCCCAAGCTATTCCTTCTGTTCGGAAGAAATGTTGTGGCCCGGCTAGATGGATTCCCCCAACAGCAGTGTCTCTCCTCTGGGAAGATTTTTTAATCTAGGCCACAAATAGATTGTTTCTGACTGCTACGGGTAAAGGACCATGGCCCTCTATTGCCCCTTCCCCCAGCCCCACTCGCCTGCCCACCCCACGCATGCTGCTCTCCCCAGTGTCATTTCCAATACCTCCACTCTTTCCACAAATAGCCACCGCCATTAAAGGGCTTTAATGTTTCATTCCAAATGGATTAGTTCCTGTGACCAATAGCCAATGTAATTATAATGAATGTCGTGTTAATCCTTGCGATATTTCCCTGAGTTCAATACATCACTGTATCTCAATCTTTCGCTCTCCGGCTGCTCAATTACCCTATTGGGCTGTTGGTAATCTTTTATTAGGACTTATTTCATCTGTGGTACATGAGCTTGCTTTGGGCTCCAAGGAATTGGCCTGGCTTGCGTGATGATGGGGATATTATTCTGGTTGTGCACCGCTTCCAGTCTCTCCCCTAAGCCACATTACAAAATCCCAGAGAATCAGCTGGAACGGCAAGCCTTGGACATTAACTTCCCCAATAGATGATGCTGCTGGGTCCATTAAGAAAACGTATCTAACGTTTTAGAACAAGGTGGTGATGTCACGTATGATATTCTAGAAGTTACTGCAAAAAAAAAAAAAAAAAAACTTCTGCCACTAGCAGTGTGCCTTGCTAACTAGATATTTCAAACAGCCCTCCCGCTTAAAAACACATTGATGCTAAGTTTAAACACATAAATATTCATATACTTTATTAGGGCCATGAGAAACTAAAAAAAAACCAAAAATGTCTAAGAGCCTAAAACAGAACCAAAAAGCTGAGATCGGGGTTTCCGTGGAGAAAGCATGTGACCATGGAGGAAATGTGAGTTAGTACAGGGTCTAGTGTGTGAGAACTTACCTCTACAGGCTGTGAGACCAAAGAAAGAGGCAGACAGATCTGGCACCACACAGAGTGGGGTGCAGTGGTGCCGGTGGGGAGGGGGTGTTACCAGTTGGATCCCCGCCATCTGAACCTGAAGGAGGAGCACACATACCGCCAGGAGGAAAGTAAACTTACTTACATTGGAAGGTACCTGGTTTACCTGAAGCAGATACCAAAGAATACAACATCTTCCTCCAGCCAGGGTCTGGGTCAGCTCCATCTACCAGTCTAATGGTTTTGTCCAGTGATGATCTGCTGAAAAACTATTCAGGACAAACAACCAGAATTACTGTGGGGTAGCATGAAGGTTATGACACAAGATGGCTGCACTCATGTCAAGTTGACTCCATAAAGGCCCAAAGAAGGCAGGAGCAGCTGGAGAGATGGCCCGGCCAATGAAGAGCCTGCTGTGCAAGTCTGAGGAGCTGACCATAGGTCATCAGCCATGTGAGAAGCTGGGTGTACCAGTTGTGGATGGGTAGTGAGGAGAGATGGGCATCCTGGAGTCTAACCAGGATGGTTATCTTAGCCAGTCTAACCAAACTGATGAGTACCACTTTCAGGTTGAGGTTCTGCTTCAAAAATAAGGTGGAGGGTGCTGAAGAAATGGTTCAGAGGTTAGGAGCACTGGCTGCTCTTCCAGAGGTCCTGAGTTCAATTCCCAGCAAACACTTGGTAACTCACAATCATCTACAATGAGATCTGGTGCCCTCTTCTGGCCTGCAGACATACATGCAGTATAGAACACTATGTACATAATAAATAAATTAAATCTTTAAAAAAAATAAGGTGGATGGAGAGTAATGGAGCAAGACACGCGACGTGTCTTGACCTAACGTGTCTTGACACAGGGACACGGGCACACCTCATAGGACAAGGGGCAAAGGGGACAGAAGGTTGATGGCTCAAGATTTCCTCATAAACTATAAACCCGTTAGAAAAGCGTCCGATCCAGTGCCAGTGAGATGGGTCAGTAGGTAAACTGGGCCCAGAAACCTGTTGACCATAGTTCAATGCCCAAAACCCAGGTACCAGCGGAAGGGGTGAATGAACTCAACAAAACTGTCCTTTGACCTGTACACATGCCCTGTGGCAACACACACACACACACACACACACA
Source organism: Myodes glareolus (assembly GCF_982192425.1). Taxonomy (NCBI): domain Eukaryota; kingdom Metazoa; phylum Chordata; class Mammalia; order Rodentia; family Cricetidae; genus Myodes; species Myodes glareolus. The sequence goes on along the minus strand of NC_142028.1, from coordinate 75,838,451 downwards.
CAGAGAGAGAGAGAGAGAGAGAGAGAGAGAGAGAGAGAGAGAGAGAGAGGTCTTGATAAAAGCCCAGCATCCTTGGGCTACAGCTCAGTGGTAGAGTTGTTATCTGACGTGGGTGAGGCCACACCACGATATTTAACAAAAGAAAAAAATTCCAATACACATTTTGTTTTGTTTTTGTTTCATTTTGCTTTTCTCTTCTTTCTCTCTTACCAGGTAAGGTCTCACTAGGTAGCCCAAGCTGCCCTAGAGCTCAAGGCCATCTTTGCCTTGGCTTCCTAAGTTCTAGAGGTTACGGGTGTGTGCCACCATGCCCAGCTGCCAGCAAAGTGTGAAAAAAAATGGTGGAAGGCTATCCCTCAGCAGACACCCAGCTTTGTCATAAAATGGGACAATTCAGACTGGAGAGATGGCTTGTCAGTGGGCTGTAACCTATGGTGGTGGCGCACACCTTTGATTCCAGTACTCAGGGGGCAGAGGCAGAAAGAGCCCTGTGAGTTCGAGGCCAGCCTGGTCTACAGAATGAGTTCCAGGACAGCCAGAGCTACACTGAAAAACTCTGTATCATAAAACAAGCAAACAAAAACAAAGCATGAGCACTGTCTATTTTCCAGAGGACCTGGTTCAGTCTTAGCACCCACACGGCAGCTCACAGCGGTCTGTGTCTCCAGTTCTAGGGATTCAACTGCCTCATCTGGCCTCAGACTTTCAGAGTCTCTGAGACCTTAGCACAACTGACTCCATGGTGGAAGAACCATTCAGGTTGTAAAAATCAGCATGTAGACAGCACCATCTGCCAAAACTAAAACAAAAGCCTAATCCATCAAAGTCCATAGTTCTGGGGAAGTCTCTGAATGTACTAGTCTTGTTTTTTGGCTTCTGTGGTTCTGCTTCTGGCCTACTGTTCTTGTTAACTAAAGCATATCAACCCAGAACATGGTTTTATGCTTAAAAGCTCACCCTGAGAAAGGCTGGGGCTACACTAGGACCCCAAACACCCAGTGTGGCCAGTGGCCAGCTAATAAAGACTTTCTATTGGCTTAAGTCTATGTCCGAGCAGTCTTCTCTCATGAGTGCCCCGCAACACAGAGTCTCTCCACATACAGAGTAGATTTTCAAAGCTAATATATGGCTAGCAAGGTAACTCAGAGGAAAAAATATCTGTAGCCACGCTAATGATCCGAGTTTAATCCCAGGACCTGAACAATGGAAGGAGAGACCAGACTCCCACCCGCTGCTCTTGGACGTTCACACACACACACACACACACACACACACAGTTTTTAGAGAATATGAATGCTGGGTAATTTCAATTTGTTGAATGTCACTAAGGGCACATTTGGTTAAGCTTAGTAAAACGTAGTTCAGAAATTTTCAGGAAGCCATTCTTATCTGTGGAATATGTTTTATGAATCTTGCCACTGCCACCAGCTTTGGGGCTAGGGACTCCAAGCCTGAGAGATCGATATTGTCTTTGGGATGAAGTATCCTGACTTCCCTGAGTTTAGTAAAATGTGCCTTCAGTAGCACTCAACAAATTGTGTAGCCCTAGCTGTCCTAGGACCCACTCTGTAGACCAGGCTGGCCTTGAACTCAGGAATCTGCCTATTTCTGCCTCCCAAGTACTGGGATCAAAGTGTACACCACCACCACTCAGCTATGAGTGCGTTTTCTTTAACTCTTTATTTCTTTTTTTTCTTTATTTCTTTTTTTTTTTTTTTTTCCGAGACAAGATTTCTCTGTAGCTTTGGTGTCTGTCCTGCTGGAACTAGCTCTTGTAGACTAGACTGGCCTCGAACTCCCAGAGATCCGCCGGCCTGTGCCTCCCGAGTGCTGGGATTAAAGGCATGCGCCACCCCTGCCTGGCTTCTTTAATTTTTTTAGTAACACTTATTTATTTATCCATTTATTCATTTAGGGGGCATCCATGCCCTAGTGTGGAGGTCAGAGGGCAACATTCTGGGGTCAGTTCTCTCCTTCCTTTCATGTCAGCGCCAAGGATCAAACTCAAATTGTCAGACTTGGCAGCAAGTGCCTTAATTGTTGAGCCACCTCATATTGCTTTCTGTCGAAAAAAAAAAAAAAACCTTCTTGTGGAATCAGGAGTCAGTTCAGTTGGCAAAACGCCTGGTACAAATGCATGAGGACCTGAATCCAGAGACGCAGCATCAGTGCAGAGCCATGTGTGCAGCTGCAACCCCAACTCTGGAAAGGCAGGGACAGGAGGGTCCCCGGTTCTAGTTGGCAATCCAGTCTAGCCACAGGGGGTTCCAGGTTCATTGAGAGACTTAATGTCGAAAATCAAGGTGGAGGGGTGGTGAGATGGCTCGGTGGGTAAAGGCCCTTGCTCCAAGACTGTTTAATCCCAGGAACTCACACGCTGGAAGAAGAGAACCAACTCCAGAAAGTTGTCCTCTGACTTACACACACACACACACGCACGCACGCACGCACGCATGCACGCACAGGACCTTCTTGGGACACTAACTCTCCCTCCAGCTATCACCCATTTTACTGCACCTTTCTCTTGTAAAACTCCTTGGAAAACACTCTACCCCGCCAACTCCAAATGCTCCTCTGTACTTTCTTGGACAGTCTACTGGCCATTTCCTGAGAGCACCTCTCAGCAGCATCAGTGGCCTTCCTCATATCAAATAAAGCCCCCGTCTGGGCGGCGGAGGTACTGCAGTCCTGGTTCAAGGCTTTGTAGCCGGGTGGTGGGCCACCGTGCTGGAAGTGGGCCCCAGGGCCAGAGTCTCAGCAGTCACCGCTCATAAGCAGCCTGAGTCATGGCCACCTCTGCCACCTCCATTTCCAGAAACTGCAAAAATTGACCGTGGACTCCAGGAAGACCTACTAAGTGTGCCCAAACGGCTGCAGAGGATGGAAGGGACCAAAGAGGAGCAGGAAGCAACTGAAAGACGGCAGAGATGGGAGAAGAACTAAGTAAGGTGTGCACCCCACTTTTGCAGAACCCCATGCTGTCCAAACTGCAAACCTAGCAGAAGGACTGGACCAGACTCTCCCAGCAGGTGAGCAGCGTGCCTTTGAGGCTGATGTCCACAAGGCTTAAAAAGCCAAACGACTCAAAGTCCTGAGCCTTTCAACCGATTGCCACGGAAACCGACCAAATCAGTCCAGAGCAGAAGTCGAAAGAGTCTCTGCTCAGTGTCCAGAAAAGTGACAGCCAACTCTCTGTTGTTTCCCACCGTCGTCCCATTGAGCTTCCCATTCCGGTCTTCCAGATCCTGTCCTAGGATGGAGAGGTAGCACATGCCTTTAAACCAAGCACGCAGGAGATAGTGGCAGGCGAACTCTGTGAGTTCCGGTCTAACCTGGTCTACAGAGCAAGTGCCAGGACATCTAGGGCTGTTACACAGAGGAACCCAAATAAATGAGTCACTTGTCAAGTAAATGCTTAGACCTCAGTTCACTCGACCTTTGGCACAGTTGTTCACTCCTCCTCCCTCAAACACCTGTTCCTCTTGGCTCTGTCACCCGGGCTGGAGCGAATGCCTCGGCTCAAATGATCCTGTCACATTAGCCTCCTGAGTGACTGTGACTGCCGTCTGTCTCCAGCCCACCCAACACTACCTTTCCTCAATCTCTTCCCGCAGGGCTGTCCTTCCCGACTTAGGCGCCTCTCCCTGACTCCTTGTTCTATTTGCATTTACTTCCTCGGTGCTGGCATCCAGTTCTGTGGTCTTGAACTTCACCTTCCCACTGCTGACTCAGCTCAACTCCAGTCAGGTCATAGGTCAGCCCCCCCCCCCGCCCCGAAATCCTCGATTTCGCCACCCTTTATTCTTTATTCTTTATTCAGACATAAAGTCATACTATATCCAAACTGGCTCACCTGAAGCTTCCGGCAACCGTCTTACCTTCATTGCCTCTCTCTCCAAGTGCTGGGAATACAGTTACACACCACCACACCGGCTCTACCTGGATTACCCAGATTCCTCACCCCCCCACACACACCCAAGACTAGGTCTCAGGGAGACTGGGCTGACTTTGAATTAGCTACATAGCTGATTCTCCTAACTCAGACTCCGCATGGCACAGCCACACACATGGCTTAGGTGGTGCTGGAGCTTCACGCAGGCCGAGCGGGCCCTCTACCAGTCAGCTCTGCTCTTAGCCTCTCTAACTAAACGTCTAGTCAATATCTCCACAAATATATCCCCCAGGGACCCCTTAGCCTCTCTCACAAACCTGCTCTTGTCAGGGGAGAAAGAGAGAGAAGGAAGAACACGAGGCTGAAAGTCGATGAGCTCAGACTGGGGAGATTTTTTTTCTGTTGTTAGTGATTTTTATTTTGGGGGATTTTTTGTTGTTGTTGTTTGGTTCTTGAGACAGGGTCTCTAAAACTGTCTGCGTACAGCAGGCTGACCTTGAACTCCTGAACCTGCCTGCCTCTGCCTCCTGCATTCTGGGATTAACCATGTGACCCATACACAAAGCAATTTTTTTCTTTCTTTCTTTCTTTCTTTCTTTTTTGTTTTTGTTTTGTTTTGTTTGTTTGTTTGTTTTTCTAGACAGGGTTTCTGCGTAGCTATGGAGTCAGTCCTGGAACTCGCTCTGTAGACCATGCTGCCTCAAACTCAGAGGTCCGCCTACCTCTGCCTCCCAAGTGCTGGGATTAAAGGCATGTGCCACCACCGCCTGGCTATTTTTTTCTTCTAATTAATGGAGGCTTTAAAGACACAGAATAGGCAATTGAGATTGAGAGGTTTAAGAAAGAAGTACAGATCAGGGAATCCAGAGCCCAGGAGGCTGTGGAGCCCTGCAGTTGCCTCTCACCTACTCTAAACCAGAGAAGAGCCAGGGCCACTGCACCTACTGTGGGAGAAGCACTGGGGCGTGAAGTTGGGGGAGGGGGAGTAACAGCTCAGGAGGCCTTTAAACCCAGCATCAGGAGACAGAGGCAGGCCGGCCTGGTCTACAGAGTGAGTTCCAGGACTGCCAGTGTTACACAGAGAAACACAGTCAGAAGAAGAAGAAAAGAAGAAGAAGAAGAAGAAGAAGAAGGAGAAGAAGAAGAAGAAGAAGAAGAAGAAGAAGAAGAAGAAGAAGAAGAAGAAGAAGAAGAAGAAGAAGAAGAAGAAGAAAGAGAAGAAGAAACTGCAAAAAAGAGTAGACATTGGCTGAAGCAGGAAGAAAGCAAAGAGCAGAGGAGGCTGGCCAGACAGCTGGCACCTTTGAGGTTGCAGTGTGGCTCCTTGTCCAGGTCACGAGATGTCTGTCCCCTCCCCCCCACACACACAGCTAGGAGGAACAATAGACTTTCCCTCAGCATCTCCTGAGGTAAGGAGTAAGGAGGGATCCCACTGAGCCTACTCTCCCCAGGGCCTCCTCTCTGGAAAAGTTCTTGTCCTTGCTAAGTTCCTTCACTCTCAGCCAACCAAATGTCCCCTACTTACTGCTGGTGGATGTGAGACCAGGTCTGCTTCAGCCTCTTAGTTTCAGGAGTTGACTGACTGGTTTTGACTTCAGAAGTTATCACTGAGAAAGTTCCTGAAGGAGGAGGGCTGAGGGCTGCACCTAGTGGGGAGGAAATGGCTGAAGGAAACACAGGCAAGGACGAAGGTGGGCACAGTGAATGGTCCACCCTCCTGAATGGGTCCAGGCTCTTACGCGTGTTATTACCACAGGTGTAGGCTCCTGATAAAGAATGGACTTAGTTGCCTCCATCGCTCACAGGGCCGGGGGGCCTCACCATGTGATGTCTTCATGGAACCCAGAAAGAAGACCTCATCGACTCTATCCGTCCATCTCATGTTCATAGGCCCCCAACAGTGAGCCTAAGACGTTTCATTTCTTGTAAATGTGTGTATACTGTATGTGAGAGTGTGTTGTATGTGTGAGTGTGTGTGCTGTATGTGAGTGAGTGTGTGCTGTATGTGTGTGTGTTGTGTGTGAATGTGTGTGTTGTATGTGTGTACCATGGTGTGTGTTGTATGTGTGTGAGTGTGTGTGCTGAATGTGTATGTTGTATGTGTGAGCGTATGTGTTGTATGTGTGCACCACGGTGCACATGCGGAGGTCCGAGAACAGCTTGCAGAGTGAGCTTTCTCCTTCCACCATGTGGTTCCAGGGATAGGACTTAGGTCTGCAAGTGTGGCGACAGGCACCTTTACCCACTGAGCCATTCCAGTGGATTGTTTCTCAAAAGTTTGAGTGGAAAGTGGAAGTCTGTGACCTCATTTTGGTGCCTCTCTGAAGTAAACAATTGTCAAAGCCCGGATTCTGACCTTGGAAAACTTTGCCAGCAGAGCAGAGATTAAAACTTCGTGGTGTGTCCTCTTGTGAGGACGGAATGTTCCACCCCATAGTGAGGCAGTTTAGGAAAATCTACCCATCGCTGAGTGAACCGCACACCCTAGGGGAGCGAGATCAAGGCTAAAGGGGAGGGGAGGAAGAAGGAGTCTGCTGAGAAAGAAACCTCAATTCCTTCTACCTTAGTAACAGGGAGGACGGTCCAGGGTGCTGGTAGGTAGGCAGGCTACTGTCCAGACTCACACAGTCAGGAGAGAGCTGTGCCCAGGAGCTGTACTGCTCACAGCCAGAATGCAGAGACATAAGGGGCCTCCCGGTGACACAGTCAGACAGTGAGCACGCCCCAACACTCAGGAGGGAGAAGCGGGAATGACAGGAGTTTAAGGCCAACCTCGAGGAAACTTCAAGGACAGTCAGGGCTATATAAGACCCTATCTCAAAATAAAATTAAATAAACTGTAAACCTGGTGTGGTGGTCCCTGCCTGTAACCCCAGCACTTAGGAGAAGTATAGGGATAGCTGTAATGACGTCAGGCAGGTTCACGTAATGAGCTCTAGCTGAGTGAGCTGGGTTCTCAGCCGGAGCTAAGATGAGGACCCAACCTAAATTGCTCATTAACAAAGGTCGAATACAGCCAGGCCGTGGTGATGCACACCTTTAATCCCAACACTCAGAGGCGGGCAGAGGCAGGTGGATCTCTATGAGTTTGAGGCCACAGTGGTTAAGAGCACTGACTTCTCTTCCAAAGGTCCTAAGTTCAGTTCTCAGCAACCACATGGTGACTCACAACCATCTGTAAGGAGGTCTGGTGTCTTCTTGAGGAAGATACCTGGTCAGTCATCCTCATCAATCTAGACCATAAAACCCAATACGGACAAGTTCAACAGAACTTCCATATACGGGCTGCCCACGCATGCTTCAGCATTGCCAGGGCATAGATTTCATTCATTTCATTTCTCGTCTACAAAGCAAGCTTCAGGATAGTCAGGGCTATATAATCAGACCCTATCACAAGAAATCAAAAATCAAACCAAAACAAAAAGGCAAAGATTATCAAACACTGGCAAGGACATGGAAAAGGGGATTCTGCTCTGCTGGTAGAAATGTAAATCACACAGCCATGACAGAAAACAAGATGGAGCTTCTTCATAGACAGAGCTACCACTTGATTCAGCAGCCCCGCCAGGGGGTATTTATATAAAGGCATTGCAAGCTGTGCATTGAAGATGTTTGTTGCAGTAACATACAGACTCAACCTAAGTGTTCCCAAGCTTATGAATGGATGAAGGTGTGTGTTACATATGTAATGGGATACAGTTTTGATACAAAGGAATGGTGTTCTGGCATTTTATAGAAACTTGGGTGGGATTGTGGGATATTATTAAATGAAATAAATTAGTCTAGAAAGAAAAACACTGTGTTCTCACTTATACGTGGAAGCGGAAGTTGATTTCAAAATTGAGAGTAGAGCCTGAGAAGGAAGGCGATGGAGAGAGGATGTTCAGTAGATGGAGGAATATGTTTGGACTAGAGGAGTAACTCTGTGTGTGTGTGGGGGGGGGGTTCCCTATAAGCATCATAAATGGTAGGGAAATGATCTGGGTGATATAAGAAGAAAAATTCAGCTGGGCAGTGGTGGCACATGCCTTTAATCTCAGCACTCAGGAGACAGAGGTAGGTGGATCTTTGTGAGTTTGAAGCCAACCTGGTCTACAAGAGCTAGTTCCAGGACAACCAGATCTACACAGAGAAACCCTGACTCAAAAACAAAACAAACCCCAAAAAAGAAAAACTCAGTTCAGCCCAGTGCTGGTTTAAGCTTCTGGAGTCTGACACCAGGCCACTTTATTTTAGACATATTTAAGTACAATGTAATTTTTGAAAAAAGTTTTCTGGTAACAATGATCTCAATTTCACCTGCACAATAAAGATTAAGGCGTGACTACTTCAAAACTCATTTGCATAGAGATGTGACCTCCACCATGAAGATAGGTTCTCTAGCTTAAGGGCCTAGGATCTGGTGTGGCCTCTGAGCTAGCACAGCCTTCAGCAGACTGTGACGTCTCCCCTAAGGCTGGGCTCTGAGGACTGAGAAACAAAGCTAAAGATAAGATCTAGGGAGGGAGAGTTTGGGGATGAATATGTTAGGGAATTTGGGTGGGCTCTGGCTCTACAGATAACAAAGGTCACCAGGCAATTAACAATATCCACTTTTAACCTCCTGGGCGGAAAAACAGGTATTCATTTCCCTTCACTGATGACCCTTCGTGATTAGCATTCCTGCGTTCCCAGGTGCTGAGTTGCGAGCACTCTTGCCTTCTCCATATGTGTGTGTGCATGTATCCTACTACTGGGGTTACAGACATGTGCCCCTGAAACACGGGTGCTGGGAATCTTAACTCAGTTCCTCGTGTTGTGCAGGGAGCATTTTAGAGCTGTCTCCCTAGGCCCAGGATTATAACTTCTAGTGTTCCACAACACTGTAGGTTCCAAACTAGCTAGTAGGGGGGTTCGAGGTGTAGCTCAGTAATAAAATATATACTGAGGCTCTAGGGTCTATCCACTCCCTAATAAAACATAAACCACTTTTCCCAACTTGAGCCTGGCAGAATGGCTCCCGCCAAAAAGGGTGGCGAGAAGAAGGGCCGTTCTACAATCCACCAGGTGGTGAACCGAGAATTCACCATCAACATTCACAAGCGCATTCATGGTGTGATCTTCAAGAAGCGTGCCCCTAGGGCACTCAAAAAAATCCACAAATTTACCATGAAGGAGATGGGGACTTCAGATGTGAGGGTTGACACCAGGCTCAATAAAGTCATCTGGGCCAAAGGAATAGGGAATGTTCCATACTGTATCTGGGTACGCTTGTCCAGAAAACATAATGAGGATGAGGTCTCGCCAAACAATCTCTACATATTAGTAACTTAACGTACCTGTTACCACATTCAAAAATCTACAGTCAATGTGGATGAGAGCTAACCTGCTGAATGTCAAAGTTGGAGAGTTGCCTCAAAAAAAAAATACACACACACACACACACACACACACACACACTGAGGCTCTTGGTTCTATCCCAGCACCCTACTCCCTAAAGAAAAGAGGAAGAAAAAAGTCCCAATGCAAGGAAATGGTATCTGAGGTGACAGATGTGTGGGTGCCCCAATCTGATCATTATGCAGAGGATATGTGCATTGAAATGTCATATTGTACCCCGTATATAAGTATAATTACTATGTGTCAATTAAAAATTTTAAAATATAAGTCAGGTGGTAGTGGTGCATGCCTTTAATCCCAACACTTGGGAAACAGAGGCAGGAGGATCTCTGTGAGTTCGAGACAAGCCTAATCTACAAAGCAAGTTCCAGGACAGCCAGGGCTACACAGAGAAACCCTGCCTTGAGAAACAAAGATAAACAAGAAAGCCCAGCTTTTAAAGGTCTATTGTTGAGTTACCATTGCTATGTTTATGAGAGAGTATGGGTGTAGGGGTGAAAACCACAGACAACTTTCAGGAGACGATCCTCTCACCCCACTGTGGAGCCCAGGGAGCAAACGCAGGCCTTGAGGCTGACATTGCAAACACAAACACTGAGCTGTGTCTCAGGCCTTTGTTTTTATTTTGTTTTGTTTTGTTTGAGACAGGCTTTCTTTATATAGTCCTGACTGTCTTGGACTGTCTTGGACTGTCTTGGATTTACCCATATTGAACCTGAGTGTCGTGTCAGACAAGTATACTCTCAGGAGACTGAGGCAGGAAGATCCTGAGTTTGGGACCAGCCTAGACTGCACAGTGAGACTTACCACCAAGACAAGGGATTATTATCCATGTTAGAATGTTATTCATTGTTAAACACAGTACAGGGGGCTGGAGAGATGGCTCAGTGGTTAAGAGCACAGTCTGCTCTTCCAGAGGTCCTGAGTTCAATTCCCAGCAACCACATGGTGGCTCACAACCATCTGTAAAGAGATCTGGCGCCCTCTTCTGGCGCACGGGCATACTTGGAGGCAGAATGTTGTATACATAATAAAATAAATAAATAAATCTTTAAAAAAATAAACACAGTACAGTGTTCTATTCCACATTATACCCATTCTGTGTGGTCCCTGCTTTTGAATCCTTCCCTCTCTCTATGTGACTCAGAATGTCTCGGTTCTCTCTCTCTCTCTCTCTCTCTCTCTCTCTCTCTCTCTCACACACACACACACACACCCTGCTTCCATCAGCTGTCTTCACACCTTCAAGTGTACACATGTAAGAATTGGGCACTGCTAAAACTTCAGTACTACTGATGCTCTAGCCCCCAGGAGCCAGTGTTGTGGAGAGGTGATTAGGTCAGTAGGCTCTGACCTAACCCACAAATTAATCTATCCTTGGATTCCTATCTTGATGGTATTATTGGGAGTGGTGGGAGCTGGTAGTAAATAGGTCACTTGAGGGTGGCTTCCTGTCTGGTTGCCTGCCTGTGTTTCCTGTCCTCCATGAAGAGAACAGCTTTGCTGCATCAGCTCCTTCTGTGATGTTCTGCTTCACCAGATCCTAGAAACGATGTAGTCAAGTGATGAAGACCATGAACCAAAATAAATCTTTTGAGGTTAGAGAGATGGTTCAGTGGTTAGAGAGCTGCTCTTCCAGAGGTCCTGAGTTCAATTCCAGGCAACCACATGGTGGCTCACAACCATCTGTAATGAGGTCTGGTGCCCTCTTCTGGCTTGCAGACATACACACAGACAGAATATTGTATACATAATAAATAAATAAAAATTAAAAAATAAAATAAAAATAAATAAGTTATCCAAAATAAATTTTTCCTCTTAGTTGTTTTTCTCAGATATTTTGTCAGAATGGCAGAAAAGCTAGCTACCATAAATATATACTAGAGTGTAATTTCTGGATATGTCGTCCTAATGATGCAGGATAAAGGATAACTTGATTCCATATTGATGGTTCGATTTACATGCCACCCTTAATGTCCAAGAGATCTCACTGACTAGTATTGTCTTCAGAATACAATGTCAGTTAGGCACCATGGTGCATACCTTTAATCCCAGCACACAGGAGGCAGAGGCAAGCGTAGATCTGTGAGTATGAGACCAGCCTGGTCTACAGACCAAGGACCAGGACAGTCAGGGCTACAGAGAGACCTTGTCTCAAAATAAAATTAAATAATTAAAATAAAGCTGGATGGATGTGGTGGCATGCATCTGTAACCCTGGTACTTCTATAGTTGGAAGATAAGCCAGAAGAATCTTCTGGAAGCTCACAGCCTGGTTAGCCTGGAGCATGCATCTCAGCAGATACTGCCAGAGACTCACACAGAAGGCAGGGCCTTCTTGCTGCCAGGCCTGACGACTCGAGTTTTATTTGGGGGGCTCACATGGTGTGAGCAAAGTTGTTTTCTGGCCTCCACATAGTCACCTGTACACACACACACACACACATACACACACACACACACACACACACACACGAAAAATACACACAGACACAGTAATGAAATAAAAAGAGTTATGTTGGGGTGAGAGAGATTGCTCAGTGACTATCGAGTACGGGGCAGGCTCAGTTCTTGGTACAGCACCTACCCGGCAAGTCACACCTGTCTATGACTCTCATTTCAGGAGATTCAACATTCTTCTGACCCGAGGGCACTGCCTGCACATGGTACCTTTACAATCACACAGACAAGCACTATACATACAAATACATACTTATGCTGATTTGCTGAAATCCACACAGCTTTGGGATTGACTTGCCTGGGCATCAGGGAATGAGGAAAAAACACACACATACAGAAAAGCTGGGGTTGGGTGGTCCTGCTGAGACCCTGAGAGGCACCAGCAGAGGGAGGGGAAACTCAGTCCCTTTATTATACCCAGCCAAAGAAGGAGGTGGGGTAGCAAAGCTTGGTAGGGTCTCTGTAGGGGCTGCCAGTACTTTTTGCGTATACTGTTCATAGCTAAGGGTCACCCATTGCTTAACATCCCTACTCCTACCCAGCCTAGGGAAAGCCTTGCCATGCCCATGAGCCTGAGGCATTGGTGCCCTTGACATGGTGGTGCTCATGCATATGTGGGCATTTGCTCCCCACACTGATTATAACCATCAATATAGAAAACAGCATATCTTAAAAATTTCCCCAGAGGCTGGAGAAATGACTGAGTGGCTAAGAGCACTGACTGATCTTCCAGAGGACCCAGGCTCTATTCTCAGAACCCACACGATAAATCACACCTGGTTCTGACTCCAATCCCAGGGGATCTGAAGCCTTCTTCTGGCCTCCAAGGGTATTACATAGACATGGTGCACAGACAGACATAAAGGCAAACACTAATACTCATGAAATAGAAATAAATAAAACCTAAAAAATAATAAAACGATAAAATTTCCCCAGGTGTCAATCCTTCAAAGCAACCATTCTCAGCTAGAAATTTTATTCTCATTTTAGGTATTTTCTATACAAATCTATTTTCCATATATGGATAGTTAAGCTTTTACGAAGTACCTCATGAAGCAGCGTCTGGCAGTCAGTGCACTGCGGTTGACTAGCAGACTTGGTATTTGCTTCACATCTGCTGCTCCATCTGTGACTTGGCCTGAGCCCTTAGAAGGCTCCGTAGCCAAAAGTCTTCTCCAGTCTCATTTCTGACATCTTAGTCACTAAAGAACGTGTTTAATGCTTCAGAGCAAAGTGTTAGTACAGTGCTTATTTCAAATCTGCTAATTGCATGTACAAAAGCAACGGGGAAGGATTTTCAAATATGGATTTAGTCTTATTTTTTGAGATAATTGTCATGTAGTCTCGGTTGTTCAGGCCAAGGATAACCCTGAATCCCTCCCCATCCTTCCTCCAGTTCCCAAGCTCTGGGATTCGAGACTTGTCCCAGCCTTCAAATACTTAAGAATAGAAGCAGACAAAAATTTACCACATTTTTACTTTGTGCTGGAGAGAAATCAGGCACTTGAATATGTTCGACAAGTACTGAATACCAGCTACTAAACATGATTTATTATGTTTATTATTATTATTATTATATACTGTGTGTGTGTTCATGATATGTGTGTGATGGTTGTGCATACGAAGGTCATATGTCAGTCCCCCGGAGCTGGTTCTTTCCTTCCACCTTGGGGCAAGTCCTGGGTATTGAACTCAAGTTACCACAGAAAATGTGTTAGCAAGGTCTTTTTAAGGAGAACTTTAGCGTTGAGGATGGAGCTCAGTAGCAGAGCACTTGTCTAGCATGTACTGTGACCAAGGGCTCAAGTCCCTGGGTTCAATTCCCAGCACTGCCAAAAGATAAAACAGTAGAACAGTAGGGCCTGGAAATACTACTCACGGGTTCAAAACACTTGGGTTTCATTCTCCTCAGCACCTACAAGGTGGCTCACAACTCTGTGTAACCCCAGTTCTAGGGACTGCGACAGGCAGCCACAGGGGAGCACATACATTCATTCCATAAAATAAAATAAGTAAATCTAGAAAAAAAATTAAGCCAACAAAACCAAACCTGAGTCAGACAGTGATGACACACACCTTTAATCCCAGCACGTGGGAGGCAGAGGCAGGTGGATCTCTGTGAGTTCAAGGCCAGCCTGGTCTACAGAGCAAATTCTAAGACAGGCTCCATAGCTACAGAGAAACCCTGTCTCAAAAACTGAAAAGAAAAGAAAGAAACAACCAACAAAAACCAAATCAGATAGTACACAGTGTTCTGTCTGCATATTTGCTTGCACACCAGAAGAGGCATCAGATCTCATTACAGATGGTTGTGAGCCATGTGGTTATTGGGAATTGAACTCAGGACCTCTGGAAGAGCAACCAGTGCTCTTAACCTCTGAGTCATCTCTCCAGTCCCCGTATATTGTTTTAAAACTAAGAAATGTTTGCAATAACTTGAATAATGCAAATTAAAATGCCAGAGTTATTGTGTATCATACTTCCATTTGCCAAATAATTGTTTGAAAAATACCATTTATAAAATTAATAAAATAGTCTCAGTAGTTATATTGGTTCTGATAATTACATCTAAGAAAATAAAAATATAACCTACACACAAAGGAGGAGGTATTTACTTTGTAATCAGTAAAGCCTTCATATCTAGTGGATATAAATAACACCCACAGGGCTGGAGAGATGGCTCAGAGGGTAAGAGCACTGGCTGCTCTTCCAGAGGTCCCGAATTCAATTCCAAGCAACCACATGGTGGCTCACAACCATCAGCAACGAGACCTGGTGCCTTCCTTGCCAGAAGTACATTGTATGCTTAATAAATAAATAAATCTTAAAAAAAAACCACCCATAAAACAGTAAGAAAAGGGTAACTAATTCAGCAGAAAGTTGACAAAAGACAATCTCAGAAACGTAGCTATGTCCAGTTGGCAAATGAATGAAAATGCTTGATTTTTTGTTTGTTTGTTTGTTTGGTTGGTTGGTTGGTTTTTCGAGACAGGGTTTATCTGTAGTTTTGGAACCTGTCCTGGAACTAGTTCTTGTAGACCAGACTAGCCTCGAACTCACAGAGATCCATCTGCCTCTTCCTCCCAAGTGCTGGGATTAAAGGCGTGTACCACCACCATCCAGCTATTTGATTTTATTAATATTAGGAAAATATAAATGAAGACTAGAATGAAATACCATAGCCATTCACTCAATTAGCCAAAATAATTCCGACATTGTGTGTGTGTGTGTGTACTTATTTATTTTGAGGCAGGGTCTCTCTATATAAGCCTGCTGTCCTGGTAGTCACTCTGTAGACCAGACTGTCCTCCAACCAAAAGAGAGCCACCTGCCTCTACTGGGTTTAAAGACTGGCAGTATTTAATTTAATCCCAACTGTTAGGACCAAAGGTGTGTGCCCCAGGCCCAGCCTTTCATCCTTCTCAGTATTGGCTGTGGCTGCTTTCGAAAGGACTCATAGAGGTGAGGCTGATATTCTCCATCTGCCCATATCGTCACTTTCCACTTTATCCCATCCTGCCTGCCCTCCTCCCCCACTATGGCTCCCAGCATGCTTCCATACAGCAGCCAACCAGCTCTAATCCTGCTGCTCCGATCGGGATCATCCAACAGTAAAACAAACCCAGTTGGACTAAGACCTTGACCCAGGTGCTTCTGAGGCGTGTGCCCCCCCCCCCCCGCCGCCCACGCAGCAAACCACGTGTATCCAATTTTCATTAACTACAGGTCTGCCCGGTGTAGTCTTTTGCCTTTTTGTTGATTAATTTTGATCTGCTATGCAAACTCATTCCTCCTGAATCAGTGACTGAAGAGAGAAAACTTCA
Organism: Myodes glareolus; assembly: GCF_982192425.1. NCBI lineage: Eukaryota > Metazoa > Chordata > Mammalia > Rodentia > Cricetidae > Myodes > Myodes glareolus. The sequence continues at coordinate 75,822,897 of NC_142028.1, read as the reverse complement.
AATAAAACTCTAGAGTGTGCATGACCCTTGTTTGCTTGCTTTCGGTCATGACACTGGAGTCAAATCCAGGGCTGTGCACCAGAGAGGCAAGAACTCTATCTCCAAGTCCCATACCCGGTCCCACAATAGAAGGCAGTGGTGATGCATGCCTTTAAATGCCAACAGCACTCCAGAGGAAGAGGCAAGCAGATCTCTCTGAATTAGAGGAGCCTGGTCTACAAAGCAAGTTCCAGACCAGCCACGACAACAGAGAAACCCTGTCTTGAAAAACCAAAAAGAAGAAGGAGGCAGAGGAAGAGGAGGAGGGGCAGGAGGAGGAAGAGGATGAGGAGGGGGGGGGAGCAAAAGGTGGAGGAGGAATAGGAAGAGGGGGAGGGGTAGGAGGGGACAGAGGGGGAGGGGAAGGAGGAGGAGGAGGGGGAGGGGAAGGAGGAGGAGGGGAAGAGGAGGGGGAGGGGAAAGAGGAGGAAGAGGGAGGAGGAGAGGGAGGAGGAGAAGGAGGAGGAGGAGGAGGAGGAGGAGGGGGAGGAGGAGAAGGAGGAGGAGGAGAAGAAGAAGAAGAAGAAGAAGAAGAAGAAGAAGAAGAAGAAGAAGAAGAAGAAGAAGAAGAAGAAGAAGAAGAAGAAGAAGAAGAAAAAATAATTTAGCCCCTGAAAGATGAGGCACAGCCTGGGCTCCATAGCAAGAATATGTTTTTTAAAAAGCTTGAAAGCTTGTGTATGTGTGTGTATACAAAAATGGGGGCCAGTGAGGTAGCTGAGCAGGTAAAGATACTTGCTGCCAACCCCAATCACTTGAATATGATCTCTGGAACTCACATGGAGAAAGAAGAGAACCGGCTCCCACAAGTTATCTTCGGATCTACACACACCCTCCAACCACACACACACACACACCCTCCAACCACACACACAAAGCAAATAGATAAGCTGGAGCATGGTGTGCACTGTCAGTCCCAGAATTCAAGAGGCAGAGGCAGGAAGATGTCTGAGTTGAGGCCAGCCTGGTCTACACAGTGTGTTCCAGGACAGCCAAGGTTACATAATGAGACCCTGCCTACAATAAATAAATAAAATACAATTTTAAATTAGAAAATTAAAGAAAATGAGGGCCAGCAAGATGGCTTAGTGGATAGAGACACTTCTACAGAGCTTAACAACCTGAATTCAATCAGGATCCATATAGGGGAGAATTAGCTCCTACAAGCTGGCCTCTGGTGTCCGTGAGTGCACCCCACACAAAAATAAATATCATTTTTAATTGAAAGCATATAATTATTTTGTTGTTATGCTTGACTTTTGACTAAACTTCTGCTAGTCAAAACTCAGAATATGCCCCAATCGTAATTTTTTACCCCCGAGAGAAGATTTCTCTGTGTATCTTTGACTGTCCTGGAACTCACTCTGTAGACCAGGCTGTCCTCGAACTCACAGAGATTCACCTGCCTCTGCCTCCTAAGTGCTGGGATTAAGTTCTGGGTGTGTGTACCACCACACCCGGCCCCCCAATAGTGATATTTTTAAATTTTTATTTCATTTTGTGTGTAGGGACATGTGGGAGTGGATGGGTGGGTGGGTGGGTGGTGTGGTATATGTGTGTGATGTACACATCCAGGAACAACTTGTGGGAGTCATTCTGCCACGTGAATTCCTGGCTCAGGTTGATAGCAAACACCCTAACCTGGTAAACCATCTTTCAGGCCCTCAGTTGCTTTTTAAATTATATATATATATTTGAGACAGGGTTTCTCTGTGTAGCCTTGGCTGTCCTGGAGCTCACTGTGTAAACCAGGCTGGTCTCGAACTAACAGAAATCCACCTTCCTCTGTCTCCTGAGTGCTGGGAATAAAGGTGTGTGCCATCACCGCCTGGCTAAACTATTATTTTTTAAAACAGGTTCTCTCTAATGCAGACCAGACCCATAGAAATCCTCCTGCCTCTGCCTCCTGAGTGCTGGGATTATGTACACCCCTACTTCTAGTTAATTATTTCAGCTTTTGAGAGTAAAGTGATCAATGACCAACTATTGAGTACAATTGTTCATTTTCCTCTTTGTCAGTGTTTCTTTATAACTGTGGGGCTATCTAGCCATATCTATTTATTTATATCTATATACACATCACTGTGGTTATTGTCAGTGGGTTAACACTAATCAGTATATAAGATCTTTGGTTCTATAAACTTTTGGGTTTAAATTTTTTAACTTTTGAGGTCTATTTATTTTTATTTCATATATGTGTCTTACCTGCATCTACATCTGTGCACCACAAGTATGCAGGGACTATGAAGGCCAGAAGGAGTTAGTTCCCCTGGAACTGGAGTTATAGACAGTTTCTAGCCACTGGGTGGATGCTGGGACTCAAATCTGATGCTCAACTGTTGTCCTAATTAGCTTTAATTGTCAACTTGACACAGATTAGAGTCATCTAAGAGGGAAGCCTTAGCTGAGGAATTACTTATGGGCTCATGGGGACTGATACAATAGGGCCCAGCCTGCAGGTGACGCCATTCCTAGGCAGGTGGTCCTGGGCTGTATTAGGAAGCTGTCGCATTGTGAGTGGTTGAGCTTGCAGACAACCCTCTTCCCTGGTTTCTGCTTCAAGTTCCCTTTTGAATTCCTGCCCTGACTTCCTCCGGTGATGGACTGTGACCTGGAAGTGTAAGCCAAATAAACTCTTTCCTCTTCTAAGTTGTTTTCGGTGAGAGTGTCTTTATCTCAGCAACAAAAAGGAAACCAGAGCAATGGTATTTCCATGCCGACACCGCCATGTCAAGTAAACATCGGAAAAAGACAGGGCTGTACCTGACGTGAACAAAGATCTAACATCGGTCTGGGGAATCAGCAGCTCTCAATGATGTACGTCACTCTGAATAACTGCCAGCTGTACGATTTTTTTTAACATTTTATTAGGGCATAATTTAAATACAATGAAATATATAAAAACAATTGTAGCTACATTCATCTCTGTGTGGCCATCACCTGGATCCAGACTGGAACAATCCCAGAATTCCAGCAGGCTCTCTCCTGGCCTCTGCCAGTTACTGCCACCTGCTAGTTCAGGTACCAATTCTCAAACTCTGTTCACTGTAATCAACTGTGTGTAATCTTTTGCTTTGTTTTAGGTTTTTTTGTTTTGTTTTGTTTTTTGAGACAGGGTTTCTCTGTGTAGCCCTAGCTGTCCTGGAACTCTCTCTCTCTCTCTCTCTCTCTCTCTCTCTCTCTCTCTCTCTCTCTCTGTAGACCAGGCTGGCCTTGAACTCACAGAGATCCTCCTGCCTCTGCCTCCTGAGTGCTGGAGTTAAAGACATGCACCACCATCACCTGACCTCCATACAATTTCTTTTTAAAGGCCCAGGAATAGAAGATCTCCTCTGACATGGAAGGAGCTTTCTCCTTGACTTTTTAGTGCTAGATGGACCCAGAGTTTACATTCCAAATTATTAGTTACAGACAGGGTTATTCTGGATATGTTAAATGTATTGAAATGATTAATGAATTTTCCCTTTCTCTTCTTATTTTAACATACTGTAATTTCCATTATCAGAATTCTTTAAAAAATATTTGATTAAGCTGGAGTCTGTGCTATTGTGCTGGGATTAGCAGTTAGGTTAGGCCATCCCAAGTATCCTCCATCCATCTGAGTAAAGGCCATCATTCTCCTTTTGTCCAAACTGTGATCCTGATGGATAAACGGAATCTTTTACAAGGCAAGACAATATCGGGGTGTTTCCTTGGTGGAGAGCCTTTTATTTCTCCTGTCAAGATGCATTTAGGTTCTGTTTGCACAGCTTGAAAACGAAACAACAAAACTGTTAGTCACAGGACAGTCATGATGCCAATTTCAACAACAAGAATACCAAGTTCTGTTAGACAGTCAAACCATACAAAACTTGATGTCTAATGGTTTCTTTTCCATCACTTTCCACCTCTGGGGATGAGTTCCTCTTCCGTGGGTTCCTCGGGTGCCTTCCTGAGGTGTGAGTGATGAATACAGGAAGAAATGCCAACAACTTTAACAGCTGTAGGAGTTCTGAGATTCACGATGTAAGGTCCTTTCCATCTAGGTTCAAGACGAGCAATTTTGAAGCTGCTGGATCCATGATCAGGTGGGTGGTACCCAACAGGTTGAGCAGCCCAGACCTGTGGGAGAATCTTATCCAAATTAATCACAATCCTTTTAAAGACTCAGAGATTGGAGTGGGGCAGTCTGATAACAGCCCACACTGAATGCAAGTACCCAAGGGGTCATGAGAGGTGACTGCCCATAAACTAGTTCATATGGGGTGAACTTTTCTAGGTAGGGGGTACATTAGCCTCTAAGAAGGTCATAAGGCAAGAGGTCAACCCAGTTACCACCAGTTTCAAGAGTATATTTAGTTAAAATCTCCTTTAAAGTTGTATTCATCCCCTCTACCTTTCCTGAGTCCTGAGAATGAGATGTACAAGAAAGTTTCCAGTTTATGCCAAGAGCCTTAGAGAGCAACCAAGATAACTTGACCATGAAGGTCAGTCCCCAGAAATATAGGCAGACCAAATCTGGAAATAATTTTCATTGTTAATTTCTTAGCCATTATTATTAATTTCTTTTTTAAGATTTATTTATTTATTAAGTATACAATGATCTGTCTGCATGCATGCCTGCCGGCCAGAAGAGAACACCAGATCTCATTTCAGGTGGTTGTGAACTACCATGTGGTTGCTGGGAATTCAACTCAGGACCTTTGGAAGAGCAGGCAGTGCTCTTAACCACTGAGCCATCTCTCCAACCTTTATTATTAATTTCTTAACCACTTGGGCCATTTCCATTCAGGATGGAAAGGCCTCTGCCCAGCCTGTGACAAAGACCAGCAGATATCTGTAGCCATGTAATCCATTTCCCCAAATCCACAGGGTATAGCGCCTTGACTCCGTTGGCCTGGGGGTTGCATGTCCTCCTTTGTATTTACTCGGGCACAGGTCAGACAGAGGTCTGAAATGCTCTGAGCTTTTTCTGGATATCCAAGTAGCCAGACATGGGGGGAGGTGGCAGATGAGTTCTTACCATGTGTGATGCAAGACAGTGAACCAGTTTGGACCAGTACTTTCAGGCAAGATCCACCATCTGCTGGGGCTCCCCCAAGTCCCCAAGTCAAAACTGACTTGATCTCTTTTGGATCATGCTCAGGAACGTCTTCATCGAGGCAGAGTGGAGACAACGGGGACAGCAGATAGTTCCAGGACAGTCTGGGGTTTGGGTTCCCCAAGGGCAGCCTGTTTGGCAACCTGATCTGCGGTTGTTATCTTGAGTTTGAAGGCTTTTGTCTTTTTGGTGTCTTGGTCAGTGAATAATGGCCAGTTCAGTTGGTAGCCAGATGGCCTCTAGCAACATGACAATTTCATATTTATTTATTTTAAAGATTTATTTATTTATTATGTATACTGTGTTCTGCCTACATGTATCCTTGCAAGCCAGATCACGTTACAGATGGTTATGAGCCACCGTGTGGTTGTTGGGAATTGAACTCAGGACCTCTGGAAGAGCAGCTAGTGCTCGTAACCTCTGAGCCATCTTTCCAGCCCTCAAATTTATTTTTAATGGTCTTTCCCACTGAGGTAAGCAAGCTCCTCTCTTTATGTATCTTCCCATGAACAGGAAGGGCCAAAGCATATCAGCTGGCTGTCTGTGTAGATGTCCACCCTTTTTTCCTGCAGCTCATCTTAAAGCCTGTGCCAAAGCAATTACTTCTGCCTTCTGGGCAGATGTGCCCCAGGGCAAGGTTTGTGTCCAAGTGACCTCCTTCAGGGCCTATGACCACTGCCACTCCCGCATACCTGGTTCCTCTTGAGTGAAGCTACTGCCATCCGTATAGAGATCTGCATCTCTAGTGGCCAGAGGAACATCTGTCAGGTCAGGTGGCACACTTGGATGATGTCCAGCAACTCCAGGCAGTCGTGGATGGGCTCCTCGGGGTCATCATCTGCCAGCAGGGTGGCAGGATTAATGACTTTTTTGTCTGTCTCTCCTTATCTAAAAGAAGGGCTTGCCACTGGGTCAGACGGGCATTAGACATTTACCAGCTTCAACCGCGTGTGGAACTGTTACAGTTTGAATTTGTAGCCGGGTGGTGGTGGTGCATGCCTTTAATCCCAGCACTCAGGAGGTAGAGGCAGGCAGATCTCTGTGAGTTCAGGATCAGCCAGGTCAATAAGAGCTAGTTCCAGGACAGGCTTCAAAGCTACAGAGAAACCTGGTCTAGAAGAAGAAGAAGAAGAAGAAGAAGAAGAAGAAGAAGAAGAAGAAGAAGAAGAAGAAGAAGAAGAAGAAGACGAAGAAGAGGAGGAGGAGGAGGAGGAGGAGGAGGAGGAGGAGGAAAAGGAGGAGGAGGAGGAGGAGGAAGAGGAGGAGGAGGAGGAGGAGGAGGAAGAGGAGGAGGAGGAGGAAGAGGAGGAGGAGGAGGAGGAGGAGGAGGAGGAGAATGTGTACCAACGTGAACTGGTCCGCTTCTTTTACAAGAATTGCTGTGGTTGCGGTGGCTTCCCTCCCCCAACTTTAGTTTTTCAAGACAGGTTTTCTCTGCATTCTGACTGTCCTGGAACTCACTCTGTAGACCAGGCTGGCCTCGAACTCACAGAAATCCAGCTACCTCTGCCTCCCAAGTGCTAGGATTTAAAGGCATGTACCACCACCGCCTGGCTGCTGCAATGGCTTTTAAGCAAGGGGGCTACCCAGAGGCTACAGGGTCGAGTCTCTATGAGATGTAAGTTACCAGCCTTTTCTAGGGACGCAGGGTCTGAGAGAGGACTCTCTTGGCAATGCCCTTTCCTTCACAGACGTAAAGATGAAAGGGCTTGGAGATATCAGGGAGAATTAATGGGGGCTGTACCAGGGCCTCCTTTATGTTCTTAAAGGCCTGTTCAAGTCCACCATTCCATTCCCAAGGGGTGCAACCCCCACCCGTAGCAGAGTACAAGGGATTGGTATGGCAATTCCAGCAAACCCAGGTATCCAAAGACAGCTCCCAGACATTCTCTAACTTGTTTCTTGGTGGTTGGAGTGAGAATTTTCAGTACGGCTACTATGCAGGCCTAGGACAACGGTCTTTTCTCTTCTCTCAGTTCACATCCCAAGTAAGTAACCTGGGGTGAGCAAATTTGAGCTTTCTTTTTAGAAACTCTATAGCCCAACTGGGCTAGAGTTTCCAACAGCTGTCTGGTGGCTCTCAAACAGTCCTTTTCGTCTTTAGCAGTCAATAAAAATCATCTGCACATTGACGTCAGGTTGTCTCAGGGTACTCACGTTGGAAGAGATTTACTTCCTGATTGCATGCTGCATCAAAGATGGTGGGAGAATTTTTAAACTCTTGTTGAGGCAGTCTGGTCCAGGTTAGCTACACTGATATCCGCAGTTCAGAGTCAGCCCATGCAAACGCAAAGATGAGCTGACTGAATGTTCAGAGGCAGGTGGAGAAGGATGCATCTTGTAAGTCCAATACAGTACAAACTATGCTCTGGTGGTAATAAACTAAGTAAATACAGGAACAGCTGGGTAGACAGAGGAATCTGAAACAGTTGGATGTATGGATTCCACCCTCTTGTCACTTCCCTCAAGTCTTGTACTGGTCTATAGTCTCAAGTCCCAGGCTTCAGATAGGCAGCAAAGGGGTGACTGGCAAGAAATAAGTATGCCTGCTTCAAGAGGCAGCTGCTGTTAATCTTAGTCCCTTTCCTGGCTTCTAAACTGATGGGGTACTGCTTGACTCTGTGGGCATTGCCCCAGATGGTAGTTACACTACGGTGGGTGGCACCTGTTTCACCAAGCCAGGAGGATTGTCCTCTGCCCAAACTGTAGGAATTTCCTGGATCAGCAACTTCTTCCATTCTCCTTCCAGGAAATGGGTTGATTTTGGAGGAGCAGATATCCCTCACTTATTGGGCAGGTTATACTTAAAATTTTAACAGGGTCTCCTAATCACAACCTAGGAGAGTCTCCTGAGAATGATACTGTTGCCTGGAACTTCTTCAGGAGGTCCCGCCCCAGGAAAGCGTAGGGACATTCAGGAGTAGCCATAAAAGAAAGAGTCACAGTTTCTTGTCCTAGGTTAACAGTCCAGTCAGTAGACCATTTGTATTCTTTGACATCCCCTGTTGCCCCCTGTATTTCCATTGTTTGGTTGGTAAGGGATCCCAGGAGCTCCTGTAAATGCTGAGTGAGTAGCCCCTATGTCCACCAGAAATTTTACAGGTTGGCCCCCTATGGTGAGGTTTACCTGGCAGCCTAGTTCAAAGGAGCCTTAACCTCACTAATCCCCCATAGCTAGGATTGGTTTGGGTTTGTGGGAGTCTACCTACATAGATAGTCCTATTTCCCATTTCTTTGCATTAGGCGCATTGGTCCTTGGTCCTTTTGTAAATCTCTCTCTCTCTCTCTCTCTCTCTCTCTCTCTCTCTCTCTCTCTCTCTCTCTTTAACCACAGTGTTCTTGGGCAGAGTTGAGAGTGGCTGGGGCTTGGAGTACAGCCACAGTGGCACACCTCATCTTCTTTATCAGAAGATCTTTGCTGTCTCTGCCATCAAACACTTTCTGGGCTGTCTCTAATAGTTATGACCCATTCTTTCCTACAAACCCATTCATCTTTTGTATCTTTCTATGCATGTCAGGGCCTGATTGAGTAACAAAGGCCAGGTTAATCACCGTAAGATTTGCTAGGTCCAGTTGGGCAGTAGTGGTGCACACCTTTAATCCCAGCACTTGGGAGGCAAAGGCAGGTGGATCTCTGTGAGTCTGAGGCCAGCCTGGTCTACAAGAGCTAGTTCCAGGATAGACTCCAAAGCCAGAGAGAAACCCTGTCTCGAAAAACCAAATAAATAAATAAATAAAAAGATTTGTTAGGTCCTCTGGGTCTATAGGAGTATATAAGTATATAAATGATAGCTGCCCAGAAAGTACTCCAGGAAAGCTGAAGGTGATTCACCTGGGAACTGCTTTACATCTGTTATCTTAGATAGGTTAGTGGGCTTTGGGGCTGCCCATTTCACCCCTTCTAGCAAAATCTGGTGGTGTTCACTGAGTGGCCTCCGACCTCTCTGCGTTGTAGTCCTATTGGGTTCTCCTTCTTGGCAGAGCAAGGTCAATCGCCGCTGCCCTCTGGTCATCAGTCATTGAAGCTGCTCCAAGGAGTGCTTCAGTGGCTTTCATAAGAGTCCGTTTCCTTTCTCCCGTAGTGAAGAGGGTATGGAGAATCTACTGACCGTCATCCCACATGGAGAGATGATTGAAAAAGATAGTCAGTTCGAGAAATTAAGGAATCGAGACTTGTGCAGAAGGTGGGGTTCTGGTTCTTCTGGTTACAGAGACCTGTGGTGGAGAAAGGGACGTAAAAGGTAGCGATTGTCAGAAGTAGGGAAGTGAAGACTGAAGGAGATGGCACCCCAGAGCCTGAACTGGAGACGTCAGGAGGGCCATATGGGACTTCCTGGTGAGTGTGGGGAGGGGAAAAGACAGGGGGAGGGAGACGAGATGGGGGAGAAGATAGGCAGAGGTAGGGAAGAACTAGATGGTGGGGTACGGGTAGATGCAGACACTGGGGCAGAGTGAAGCCTTAGTAGTAGGAACTGGGGTGGCCAAGGTGGAGGTTGAGGTGAGGAGAGGAGAAGAGGGTAAAGATGGTTATATTGAGGGATAACAGGTTCTTCCTCCTGGGAGTCCTGCAGAACAGAGGGGCTCATTAGTCTCTGCTACAGGCCCTAACCAAGGCAAGATTTAAACAATCTGATCTGGGTGGTTGGGTTTACTGAGGATGACATTAACCACTGACCTGGGAGGCCCAGTCAATCCCAAGTGTGGGTCCTTCAGTTTCACAGAATGCTTGAACACAACTCTTGTTGATAAGATAGTCACGATCCTCCTTAACTACAGGGGAATAGAGTTTATGAAGCTTCTTTAGAACCCAGATTAGAGGGCTGTTCGACTTGCTAGTCTCAGCACCTGTTCATTAGTTACCCCAAGTCCAAAATATGACAATTAGCACGGAGAGTACAAAAGGGAGAAGAAAACAGTAAAAATGAAGCCAAAGACAAGACAAACAGGACATAGAACCAGATCAATAACCTCAGGTGGGTGCTGTGACAGCTCGCTTTTCATCCTGGATGGGAGAATATTGGGGCCCTGTCAGACTCCCCCACACACACACATCCTAGACAGGGATCCCACAAAACAGAACCAGATTATACCTCACCAGGCGCCTCTATAGATGCTTGCTGCTTTTCTCAACACAAAAGTTTACCCCAATAGTTCTCAAGGAAGCTCAAGGCACGTGCTTCCTGAGGCAGCCCCCTAGCATCCCCCCATGAGTTCCAGAGCAAATGTCTGGGTTTATAATGTGGGTGGGTGGTCTGAATCTCGCTGGGGCCTCCAGAAAATGTTAATCCTGAGGACAAGAATAAGACCACTACCACAGTTTGAACCAAATTTGAAACAGGCTTGATTTTTATATTGGTGTGCACCTAAGAGCTGGCCAGCAACTTCTCCTAAGTTGGGTTAAAGAGAGCAGTCCCAAATCCATCTCCGGGGCCCCTTTTAAAGTCACAGTAGTTTTACAGAAGAGAAACAACAGGGCAATAAGAAAATAATTTTTTAAAAAACTTATAGAAAGTTGTGTGGTCACCATGTGATTAGGGAGGGTTCACAGAGGGTTGAGGAGGAACAGGGAGGGCAAAGGAGGTTTAAGGAGGGTCAGGGTATTCTCAAAAACAAATCGAGGTCACGGATTGGGGAAGATCAAATTCCAGGAAATAGAACAATCCAGTGTGAGGACCCTCAGTTTTGAATCTGTTCCATCTTGACTAAAAGAGAGTTCAGATCCATTCTTGCTCCTCAAGGACGAATAACAAGATGACTGACCAAAGGTGTGGCTACTGCATGCCTTACTCTTCAATGCCCAGTCAATAGGATGTTTTGACAGAGGGCATGGCGACCAGGTGTTCTGAGATGTAAGGAGGTACTTATGCTTGCTTGTTCTTGTGCCCTCCCCTTTTGGATTAGGGGACAAAAGGACTGAGAATAGAAAACTTGGTCGGGGGGGGGGGGGGGTTGGCTTTTTTGCTTTTTGCTACACTGGAGGCCCTCCAGACCCTATCTTCTGTCTCTTGTCTATTTCTTTCCTCAATCCACACTCCCTTCCTCTGAAATATGTGGACCCCTTGGGCCAGACCCAGTGATTCAACATAATGACTGCTGCCTTCAAAATGAAGTTGTAATGGTCTGTCCTGTTCCTCTGAGAGACAAGCCCCACCCACTCTCCCCCAGTCCAACCACCGAGGCAGGCAGATCTTCCTTCCACTTCCAGTCTGAGCTTTTTTCCTTTTCTGTTTCTCTCCCAAAGAGGTAGCTGCTGCCGTGGCTCTTCTCCTCTCCCCCTCTTCCTCTCTCTCTCTCTCTTTGGTTCTCTCTCTCTATCTATCTATCTCTCTGCCTCTCTCTGGTCTACCCCCTTCTCTCCTTTCCCTTCCATAACCCACTTAATACATATCCAACCTCACTCTGCATGGTGTGCCTATCCATCTCAATCTCTCACCCACCATGCAGCTCCCTGCTTGGGACTGGCTGCCTTCGTGGCCTCCCATGGTCTCGGGACCCGCTGCCCACTGCCACCACTTGGGGACCTGCAGCATTTCCGCCATTGCGCCCCTCAGAGACCTGCAATGCTTCTGCCTCTGCACCCTTTGGGAAGCCACAGCATTTTATTTTTACCATTATATTGGTGCTTGTGACTTAGCCAGGATCTCTCCATTCCCTCCTGCCTGTGGGCAGGCCAGATGAGGAAACATGGAACCCTGGACTCCGGAACCGGGTTTCTTTACAACAGCTCTGCATTCCATCTGCCTGAACACCAACCTCTACGCACCCCAGCAGCTTCGGTGGTGAGTTTTTTCCTTCCATCTCCCAACCACAGCCTTCACAGCTATGGTTGAGCCCTTTGCTGACATTCATTCATAGCTAAAAACGTGATTGGACAACCCAGGGTTGATCCTCCCACGCTAGCACTGCACACGCTGTGTGGTGCGCTCAATTTGGGGCACAGGGTTCCTTGCATTTTTCTTTCTCTTTTCTTTTTCTTTTCTTTTCTTTTCTTCTCTTTTCTTTTGGAACACTTGTAAGTGGTCCCTGCTGTGAGAGACCGCTTGGAGTGGCCTCTAGCCTCTCTGGCTTCCAAGTCGCCTGGACTGGAGCCGGTCAGGCTTTCATTCCCAGCTATAGAGAGAGGACGTCCTTCTACAGGCCCTGTGGTGCTCGGTGCCATTTCATACCCTGCCTATAGAGAGAGGACGCTCTTCTATTGGCCTTGTGGTGTTTTTCGCAGGTTTTCACATTTTCAGCTATGGTATTAACCCTCAAGCTATGCTCTGCCAGTTTCCCGCCAGCTCTGCTTTTTCTCAAACTGTCCCTGCCACCGCTACCGACAAGATTGGTCGGATCCATGAGGCAGCTGTTTTCAATTCCAGCCTTTGCTCCCTGCTGCGGCTTGTGGCATGGTGGCTCAGCAACAGGGAGAACCATGCCTCTAGGTGAAACTCCCACGGCTCAAAAAAAAAAAAAAAAAAAAGTGGCTTTTCCATACAGCATGTGACCATTTTGATTGAGGTCAGGTAACTTCACCACCATTTTAACTGAGAGCCAGGTCAGGTGACCAAGTTCCGCCATCTTTACTGAGGTATTCCCTGCCTGGTTCCCTGGTGCTGACTGTTGCGTGTGTGTTTTGCGCAGTGGCATGCCTTTGGTAGGACCCACCAAGAGCATCCACTTTGCCCAGTTCCTGTTCGCTGTGTGTGTGCATACATGTAACTTAAATACACCTATGCTTACTGTTAAATGTCATAATTATCTGTTCATTGTATCTCATTCCAGACTACAAAGCAGTAAGTCTCATGTTTTAAATTGTTATGTACTTTTAAGCCTATTACAAAAATATGGTATAAAATATATTAAGCTGTTCTCTACTATTGTTAGTTCTGCTGTTAACCTATTGCAAGCAGTTTTTTCTTCTGTCTTTTTACGAGTGTAAATCTTACCTGTTAAGTTGAGAGCCAGTACAGTCAAACTCGAACCCAGCTCTCCAGGCAGATTCTATACTGTAGTTATACCTAATAAACAGCCCTCAACTGCTCAGAGATCTGGGGAATACAGCATTTAAATATTTAATTATTAAAAGACTTTTCTTAACAAAAAAGAGACAGGTTGGCTCCTAGCAGCATTACTTTATTTCTTCCAAAGAAGACAGAAGACAAATGGGCACAGAACAATGTCCATCCACAATTCGCTTCAACTGTCAAGCGCTGACCACTGGGAAAAACTGCCTTTCATCTAAACTACAGATCTCCAGACATGGACAGAATTGCTGGAATCAACAGCCTAGCTGCTCAGGTCAAGGTAGGCTTGTCTTCCTAAAGATTTCTTAGCCCACAGGATCAAAACTGGAGCCTGGCAGGCCCTGTGCTAAACAGCAAAAGGCAAATATGACCTTCAGCGACCATGGAGAACCCTGAGGAGTAGCTCTAGGCGCCAACCAAGTAAGTTCTCTGTCGTTTTTTAATCAATAACTCAAGTAAATTTTATCCTTCTCAAAAATCTCTAATGCAGTTTAACAGTTGAGAGGTTTTGTCAGTTTAAAAGGACAACCATACAAAACAAATTTCAGTAAAACACAAATACAAGTTATAAAGGTGTGAGGACAAGTTAATCAAATTTCCCTCTCCTGCTGCCTTCCATAGTCTTAAAAATACTTTTCATTGTGCAAAAACATTTGTCACAGTCATCCTGACATAAATATGCTACTGTTTATACAATGTATGTGTCTAAAACTTATGTTTTCACAAACCCAAAGAATTCTTGTGAGTTCAGAGTGCCGAATTGAAAAATCCACCTTAAAGAGGTCAGATACACCCCCTCTCAATTCCCTGGTCCTAAAAAATGTTTTTCCTAAACTTAACTTTGTCCTCTGTTCTGCCAATACCTTAAACAGGTGTAAGAGACACCAGACATTTCCATTCCACAAACATCAGACAGGAGCAATGAGACAAGCTATGCCAGGATGTGACCACACCCAGCTTTCTCAGATCCCCCCCCACAAGATGATGCCCACAAATAAACAGGAAGCGGTTTGAGATTCTGCTGCCCCAGTTCCTTTAACCTGTTGTGTCTAACCTCCCACCTTTTTATTATTAAAATAAGAGAGAGATGGGAATGTAATGGTCTGTCCTGTCCCTTTAGGAGACAAGCCCCGCCCACTCCCCTCCCCCCACTCCAACCACCAAGGCAGGCAGATCTTCCACTTCCAGTCTGAGCTCCTTTCCTTTTCCATCTCTCTCTCAAAAAGGTAACTGCTCCTCTCTTCTCTTCCCCTTCCCTTCTCTCTCTGGTTCTCTTCTCTCTCTCTCTCTCTCTCTCTCTCTCTCTGCACCTCTCTCTGCTCTTCCCCCTTCTCCCCTTCCCCTTCCATAACCCACTAAATACATATCCAACCTCACTCTGCATGGTGTGCCTATCCGTCTCAGTCTCTCACCACCATGCAGCTCCCTACCTGGGACTGGCTGCCTTTGTGACCAGCCCTGGTCTCAGGACCCGCTGCCCACTGATGCCACTTGGGCACCTGCGGTGTTTCTGCTGCTGTGCCCCTCAGGGAACCGCAGCGGATTAGTTTTACAGAAGTCAGGCAGGTTCCTCATATGTGAGGTTTGCTCATGTTTTACTGTTAACATTTTGTTCTTTTTCTCCCCTCTTATCGTTTTGTTTGTAGTTTTGTCATTGTCGTGAGATAGTTTCCTGTGACCCGGGCTGGCCTTGGCCTTGCCTTCTGTCTTCACGGAGGATGACCTTGAATTTGTGATCCTTCTGCTGCCATTCTTGGAAGGTGAGATCCCAGGTATTTTCCACCGTGACTGGTTTTATACACAGCTGAGTGTGACATCTTGTTTGTCAATTTGACACACGTGGGAAGCAGGATCTTCATTTGAGGATTGCTTCTCTCAGATTGTCGTGTGGCACATCTGTAGGGCATTTTCTTGATGCTAATTATATGGGAGGGCCCAACCCACTGTAGTCTGGCCTGTGTAAGAATGACAGCTGTATTGGTGTGGTGGTCTACATGTTTAATCCCAGCACTTGGGAAGCAGAGGCAGGTGGGTCTCTGTAGGCTTGAGGCCAGCCTGAGCTACATATCAAGTTCCAGGTCAGCCAGGGCTACATACTGTTACCTAGTCTTAACCCTCACAGCTGCCCCCATGGGGAGTGTGTGTGTGTGTGTGTGCACGTGCGCACCAGCAAGAGGAAGAAAGCCAGAACACAGTGTCCTTCACGATTTTATTCAGCCTCTGGTCTCCAGGTTCCTATTTTGAAACCCTTTCTTCCCCCCAATTGTTTTTGGTCCTGATGTTTCTCAGAGCAACAGAAAGCCAAACTAGAACACTAGATAAATGTTCTTTCAACAGAGCCACACCCAGCCCCACCTTTTCCTTTCTAAAGTCACGTAATAATGCGTCAGAATATATTTGACCTGTGCTAGACTGCTCACCTAGTACCACAAAAATAATTTAATTAAAATTTTGGAAGAAGACTAGAGGGATGGCTCAGTGGTTACCAGCGCTGGCTGCTCCCCCAGAGGATCCAGGTTCCATTCTCAGCACCTACACGGTGGCTCACAGCCGTCTGTAACACCAGTTCCAGGGGATCTGAAGCCCCCTTTGGCCTCTTGAGGGCACCAAGTATGAAAGTGGTGTACAGATGCATATGCAGGCAAAATACCAATGCACATAAAATCAATGTGAAATAAATAAGGGTTGAGATTGCTCATCGGGTGAAGGCATCTGCCCAGGCCTCATGACAACTTGAGTTTGCTCCCAGGGTGAAAAGAGAGCTGACTCCTTCCTACAGGCTGCCCTCCAACCTCCACACACAAGCACACACCAAGGAAATAAATAAATAGAATGGTTTTAAAATTGCCATTGTGCTACTGATGGACATTTGAGTTGTTCCAGAGTGCCCTGTCCTGAGGAAGGTGACTCTGACCTCCTGTCTTCTGATAGAAGGCAGCATTTGGGAAAGTACTATTTCCCCTAGTGGTGACATTTTTGACAAGGTGGCCAAGGCCTTGCATAAATATTTTTGCCGTCTCACATGCGATTTCTTGCGACTCCAGCTTGGTTCTTGTCCAGTGTGCCCTCTGGGTTCGCACCTGATTTTGTAAGTTTTCTTATTAACCTTTCAGGGAATGGAACAATTTTGATTTTGTGTCTTGTCCCAGAATTGCTTGATCCAAAAGTTTTTTTCTCTTATTACAATTTTCTTGTATTTCTTTCAGCAATAGAGTCTCATATGCCCTAGGCTGGCTGGCCTCAAACTATAAAATTTCATATACCCCACGCTGCCCTCAAACTGACGACATAGTTCAGGATGACTGACCACCTGATCCTCTTGCCTCAACCTCCCAGGTGCTGGGATTGCAGGTCTTCGCTGCCTGCCCCGGCTGATCCTGGGATTCTACAGCGGAGTCATGGTAAGGGACAGAGTCAAGCACCAGTGGGGAAGGAAGGAAAGAGAACACAGATTTGTAAGGGTCTGAAGACAGAACGTTCTCATTTTTAAATTTGGAGGCTTGTGTATATATATAGATAGACACATTCTATAAAATAAGAGAAGTCAAAATAAGAGATGTCTGACTTGAATAGTTAAGCTTGGCAAAAAATTAAAATATTTTCTCCAACTTCTGTTTTACATTAGAGTTCTAAAAATACTGAATAAAAAATTTTGAGGTGCTGGACTCCATGGTTAAAAGCACTTGCTTCTCTTGCAGAGGACCTGGGTTTGGTTCTTAGCACCCACATGGTGGCTCACTATCTGTAACCCCAGTATCTCCAGTTCCAGGGGATCCAAGACCCTCTTCTGACCTGCAGGCTCCTGGCATGCATGTGGTACACAAATACACATGTAAGCAAAACACATATATAAAAACAAACAAATAATAATTTGTTTTTAAAGTTTGAATCAGGTGCGGTGGCATGCACCTGTGGTGCCAGCACTCAGGAGGATCGCTGCAAGCTTGAAGCTAGCCTGGTCTAATAGCAGGTTTCAGGCCAACCAGAGCTCTGTAGCTGTGTAGCAAGGCCTTGTATAGGGGGTGGGTGTGTAACTTGGTGATTAAGCACATGTGAAACCCTTGGCTTCCCCCCACACACACACAGACATTAACTAATTACTCAAATTATTTCTCTTCAGGGAAAAAAAGATCAACTCCACTAAATGACGTAAAGATGGGGAGTTCTGTGTGATGGAGTGTTGGCGAATAACTAACAACGGCCCTCTCAGGACAGACACCCTGGTCTGTGGAAGCTGCCAATTGCAATGGTGTGAATGCTTCTCCTGCGACTCAGCTGCTGGTGGGACTGGAAATCAGTACAGCCACTTTGTAAAACCATCTGGAGCTGACTGTGCGGGAGACAGATATGAAAGGGTGGGAAGAAAATTCTCCTCGTAGGTATGTGTGCCAAAAGACACACATTATTTACAATAGTTAAAACCTGAAAATCTTAGCCTGGCTGTGGTGGTGCAGGTCTTTAATCCCAGCACTCAGGAGGCAGAAACATCACTGAGTTTGAGGTCAGCCTGGTCTACAGAGCAAGTCGCAGGGCCACACAGAGAAACCCTGTCCTGAAAACAAAAACAAACAAACAAAAATCCTAAAGCAAAACAATACAAAAAAACCCGAAAAACTAGAATGCACACATGGCAAACATACTCATGCAACAGAGTACGATACCTCAGTAAAAATGGGCAAGCTGCTGCACAGAACAAGATTAGGCTCACGAAAGCAAGAGCATGCGCTGTCTAACAGCACTGTATGAAGCTCGAAAGTCAAGTTTAGGGCTGGAGAGATGGCTCAGCGGTTAAGAGCACTGACTGCTCTTCCAGAGGTCCTGAGTTCAATTCCCAGCAACCATGTGGTGGCTCACAACCATCTATGAGATCGGGTGCCCTCTTCTGGCCGATAAGCAGGATACTGTATAAATAAATAAATTAATTAATTAATTAATTTAAGAAAAAGTCAAGTTAAACTCCCCTAGCTCGTGGTTGCCTGGGGAGGAACGAAAGGAGTGTGATGGGGGTGCACAAGAAGCCATTTTCTAGTTGGTCACCTCTAGCAACTGAGCGTTGCACCCTCCAGAAGCCAGCAGAGGCCCCCATTTCCATAGCCTTAAGGGTCAGAGCCATCTAGGTTGAAGGCCAGTGAGAAGGCAGGTGTGCGAGCCAAGAAGAAAGCCCTCACTGGAAGCCAGCCCCCCCCCCACCTTGGTCCTGGATGTCGCTGCCCCACACTGAGAAATGTGTCTGTTACTGCTGTACTGTGTCACAGCTTCCCCAGCAGACTAAGCCTAGGTTTACACAGATGTGTTCAAGTGGTAATTATGCGTAACTTATGAGTAATACACTCTTCTGCATGAATTATTTACTTCAATAAAGTTCATTAAATTAATATGCCCATGTACTATTTGCACACAAAAGCAAAAAAAAAAAAACCCCATCATTATCAGACTCCACTTTTCAACATGTCTAATCTGTAGACAAATCTCAGTGGGATTCATAAATTAAACACATTACACCTCAGCCAAATACACAATTTTTCCCAGAGAAATGTAGGTGCGTAGGAAACGCTCTCATTTCCGCACTTAGGAGACCCCGTCCAGGTGATGCCAAAATACACAGTATTAATCAAGCAGTTATAAATCTAGTCATATTAAAAAGAGGCTTGGTCTCCAAATGTACATTCTAAGACAAATAATGCCCCACTGAGGAAGAGCCCTGAGTTATCTTCTCTCACACCCAGCGAACTCTCTTCTCTCCAGTTTGGCTAATCCCCAAACTGATACAAACCGCCTAAATTCTGGACGCTTCCATGAGGGGGCACTACAGCCCCGCGTCTAACAGGAATAGGGTGCAAGATGACTTTGCAGAGTCCTCTTTTATCTAACCTACTACCACAATTCTAGAGCATCGTGCCTCACCCAAGGAAGAGTTCATTGGCATGATAAGGAAGGAAGTAGGATTCAGCTGTCCCCCAAGCCCCATGACTCTGGGCTCCACAGCAGGACCCCCACAACCTGATGCAGACCTGCTCTCCCTTAAAACGATTGACCCATGGCCAATGTGTTGTTAGTGACATTGCTTTCATCACAATAGTTCATTAACAATAATCTGGGAAAAGTCAAAGCGTTCAGTTGGGTCTTGGGTCATCATCCAAAGAGTGGGTATCCATTTATCTTGTGACCCCAGCGCCCATCTAAGCCGACTTGTTTTGGTGCTGCCATTGCCACCTCTCCTTCCCTTCCTGCTCCCACCCTTCGTCCCAGGACCAACCTGACTGCTTCCACCACCCCCCACCTCTCTCAACTCCCTCCACCCCACCCACCCTCACCCCACACGGCTATTGTCTAAAGTCAACACAAGCCTCTTGTTTGTCCAGTGAGGAGAGTCGCATGAACAGCTTAATGATATTAACACAACTTGATCTTAGGAAAACAAAATCGAGTGACTCTTTGTATTGAAAACAGTTCTTCTGTACCTGATCCTTGCTCACAAACACAATAGTTCCTCTTGTTATGCACATTAACATCAACCTGGCTCAGCAGCTAAACAGAACCGCTGCCCTGGCTAGAACGCTTCTGTCATTTCCTTAGGAGTGGGGAACACAATAGCACAGCTTAAGTATCCCTCATTCCAAAAGCTTGAGACCTGGCCAGGGATGGAGCTGCACACCTGTAGCCTTGGTTCTTATGAGGCAGGAGGATCCCACGCTAGAGATCAGCCTGGGCTAGAAAATAAGATTCTGCCAAATATTTATGTGATCAGGACTTTAGAAAACATTTACATATAAAAGAAGATCTTAGGCACATAGGATTCAAGTCTAAATTCAAAGTTAATTTATACTTGGACTGACAAGACACCTTAGCAGGTATAAGTTTTTCTGCTCCAAGTGTCCTGTGACTTCCACACGTGCACCATGGTGCATAAATGGAATAATTTTTTCAAAATTGTTTTGTGTTTCATATACAATTCACATACATAGATTGGGGTGTGTAATTTTATGTAATTTTTTAGTGCCTGCATTTTTGGCTTTTGTTTGTTTTCGTTTGGTTTGGTTTTTTGAGACAGGGTTTCTCTGTGTCCTAGCTGTTCCGGAATTCACTCTGTAGACCAGGCTGGCCTTGAACTCAGAGATTCTCCTGCCCCTGCCTCTGCCTCTCCAGTGCTGGGATTAAACGCACGTGCCACCACCACTGGTTCAGTCTGTGTTTTTATACAATGCTCCTGTCCAGAATGGCACCACCCACAGTGAGCTGAACCCTCCCACATCAGTCATTAATAAAGAAAATGTTCCACAACCTCACCTTCAGGCAGATCTGATGGAGGCATTTTCTCAACTGAGTTTCATTTTCCCAGAAAGCTCTAGCCTGTGTTGACAAAACACTAAGCAGGATGGTCACACAAGCCTATAAATCCACCACTTGGGTTGAAGACAAGAAAATCAGGAGGTATGGCACACACCTTAAGGAGAAACCTTTTATTGGAAAAAAACAAAACAAACAAACAAACAAAGAGAATAAGAAATTATATCCATACACCAACACCAGATAACATGACTTGTGTAAGGGTATCTGGATGGTGAACTCTATGCCACATTAGCTGCTATGTTGGGTTATAAGCGACAGTCTTGAGTGATGCTGTGCTGTTGGTGACAGTCAGGAGGGCTCTGGGACTGTGGGAGATGTAGTCTGGGTGAAAATGGTCCAGGTTAATCAAACGGGAGTGACAATCATTTGGAATCACAACAGGTGATATGTAAAAGTGTGTTGAGAACTGCTGAGAACTCTTTTGAGTGATAGGTTCAGAGCAAGACAAGATATAGAGAAAACCAGGTTTTTTGTGACAGTGGTGTTCTGGTAACTGCCTAACCATTATCTCAGAGGGAGAGAGGGAGGGAGGGAGGGAGGGAGGGAGGGAGAAAGGGAGTCTGGTTTGTAGCATTTCCACATTTTGTGACATCAATATTTCTACTGAGATGTCAAGCTGCTAAAAGGAATTCGCAGTGAGACAGGAAGATCTGGGAGGAGGGAACTGAGGGGTTTTGTTGGTGGTTTTTTTGTTTTGTTTTTTTTTTTTTCTTTTTGAGACAGGGTTTCTCTACATGGTTCTGGCTGTCCTGGAACTCTCTATGTAGACCAGGGATCCACATGCCTGTACTTCTCAAGTTGTTGAATTAAAGGTGTGCACCACCATGCTGGTCTAGGGACTGAGTTTTGAACACATCAACATTCTCAGGCTTGGGGGATGAGCAGAAGCCAGGAGAGGAGTGTGAGAAGCTGGGGGGGGGGGAGTGGGAGCATTCAGAGACCTCCTTGCTAAGAACCTAGAAAGGGGAGGGAGTGGTCAGCAGGACTAGGTGTTTCTGAGATCACCCTAGTTTGGAAGGTGATACCCCATAACCTTCATGAATCAGATGCTATGTCACCCAAGTTCTCCACATATTGCCAGATCAACTGCCTCTAATGCAAGCAACCCCCTCCTCCAATCTGGTGGTTCTGATGGAAACCTTGGCACCTGAGAGCTATGAGCTTTTCCAGGATGCAAGCCTAACCAATCCAGGTCTTCTTTGAGTGGTACTACGGGCAGTGAAGCAGGAAAGGGCTCATTGCATTTCCTCTGATGTCACCAACATCATAGCGGAGGAAGCCTGTCTGAAGCACCAAAGCAGCTGGAAAGAGAAGAGGAGAGAAGATACAAGCCCCTACGTCCAGGTCCACACACATTCGCTCCAGGTATGAGCCAGCAAACAGCGTGTACCGCTTGGCAGGTACTTCATGGATCAATCAATAACCTTAGGAAGGTGCAACCTAGGTACCCCTGCTAGGAATGAAGAAACTTGCCTGTGACCACAGGGTAGGAAGTCAGGGCTTCTCTCATCCTGGATGGACAAGTCTTTAATGTGGAGGCCTGTCCTGAGCATTGTGGGATGGTGGGCAGTGCCCAAGTTACTTCCTGTTAGATGTACACACACTCTACCCCCAGGGTTCTACAGTTGAAAATGTGTCCAGTTACAGGCAAACATCCATGGGGTGAGGGCTCAAACCGTCCCAGTTAAAACTTTCTGCTGCTCCCCAAATTCTTTTTGAATTGCTGTAGTTGCATCATTGGGATAATCTTGTATTAGCTACAACTCTGAACCATCCGCTCTGTGTCAAATACAAATGAGCCGGTGTTCCGGTTCCTCAAACCCTGGGTCAGTCACACACGTTGCTATTTAAACCCTGTGTTGCCTAATACCCACATGGCCTGCAAGTCTGTGTCCCACGTCCTATCCCCAACCACGGTCCTGTCATGGAGACCCATGTGACTCATTACCCAATGCCTTCCATGGCCACCAACAGCTTTGCAGGCAGAGGCACAGGCCTGTTGGGGAGAGACGCAAAGAAGGAAACACAGCTGCACACACTCAGAGGCAGGGAGAGGCGAGGCAGGAAACTCCCAAGGCCACTACTGGTGTTGGTGCTAAATGGGTCACAGTGGACCCACCAAGCCTGCTAAATTCTGCTAGTGCCTCCAACGCCCATCCCCCTACCTGTGGATTACATCTGGGGATGGGGAACCTAGATCGAAAGGGTAAGGAGCTTAGACCCAACGTGACAGCTAATCACCCACACAAGGCCTCTGCCTAGGTCACCAAGTCCTGCCCATCCCCACCCCCACCCACTTCAGTAAAGCCAGACATCACCAGGCCCACAGCCCAGGTAGGCAGAGTACGGGGTCCAGACCCTCTCCAAATCCTTTCTCCTTCCCCATGTGAGGAGGAGATAAGAGATGCCCACCAACAGAGTGTCGGCAGGGCCTCTGAGGGTGCAGGGACAGCACCCTACCACCAGAGACGCAGTCCTCCCTAACTTGAGAGATATCTGTTGTGAGGGACAACGATCCCTCCTCTTCTGGACACTCCAGTTTGCCCAAGGCCTAAGAGTGAGCAAGAGAATCAGGCTGTGTTTGGGGGGAGGCAATACGAGACTTTGAAGCGCCCACCCCAGCTTGCCTGGCATGGTTGCCATGACGATGCCCCAGATACTCCAGAGGCAGCTGCTGGCCCTTGAAGTGGGGATGTCTGAGGCAGTGGATCTTCACACTGAGGCGGGTAGGGGTGAGAGGTCAGTGGTGTCTGGGAACATTCCTGCTGGGAAGATGGCTGGGGCTGAGTTCTCCCTCCCTTCAGTTCCCTGGTTCAAGCCCCTGTCACTGCCCCTCCCTCTCCCTCTAAGCCTCCACTTCCCAGCTGCTTCCGGAGCTGGCCAGTGTCAGAGTCAAGACCCTGTGAGGGCGACAGTGGCCCAGATGGGATGCAGGTAAGGAAAACAGATGACCTCAGGAAGTTCTGATGCAGAGGATGGTGTGAAGGCTCCAAACGAAGTTCCAGAAGAATAAAAAGCCAGACAAAAACATCACTGTTAAGAGGTGCAAGTTTATTGGCTGTAAACATGACATTTAGCTTCACTGGGGCTGGAGGGGTAAGGACCAGAAGGTAGGGGCTCAGATGGAGATTTAGCTATAAAGGCCCTGGTAAAAGTCAGGGAAGGCAAGGATCTAAAATGTTACTTATTTTTATTTTATGTGTATGTGTATAGGTGTTTATTTGCATATATGTCGATGTACCATGTGCATGAAATGCCTGATGAGGCCAGAAGAGGGCGCCAGATTCACTGCAACTGAAATTACAGCCTCTTAGTGACCTTCTGGCGTGCTGGGAACAGAACCAGGGTCCTCTGTAAAACAAGTGCTCCTAACTACTGAGCCACCAGACACAGATGGACTACTTTGCAGTGTGTGTATTTAATAGAATTTAAGGTCATCCTTCCAATTTACGTTTGCATTAATCCACAGATGTCCTCTCATTCCCTGAGGTTGGGTTTTCCTCTCTGTAAAATGGAGAGTAACAGCGTCTAGCTCACGGAGTCCATCTCAGGAGTAAACAAGGAAACGAATGTGAGGCTCTTAACAGGGAGAGTCTCCATACATAATGGATCTTTAAAAGGTGGGGCTTAGAAACAGAAGAGGGAGAATTAAGCGAGATCGCCAGGAGCTGTGCAGCTCTTGGCAGGCCAGCCTGCAGCCACATCTGTCCTGGAGACAGCAGCTAGGGCAGGCCAGCCTGCAGCCACATCTGCCCTGGAGACAGCAGCTAGGGCAGGCCAGCCTGCAGCCACATCTGCCCTGGAGACAGCAGCTATGGACAGCACAATTCTCTTCCTCCTCAAGGAGGAGGACAGCGAACTGGACCATGTGGGGAGAAGGTGACAGCACACACATTGCGGAAGGGAAAGGGAACTCTGCCAAGCGCGCTGGGAACAAGCTAAAAATTTGGAATTCATCTGCCTTGTAATGTAAGCCATAATTCTTGCATTCAGGAGAGTGAAGCCCAAGGATTGGGCCAGCCTGGGCTACGGACCAAAACTCTCTCTCAAACACTAATTAATTTAATAAACTAAAAGAGAAATAAACCAAAAAAATAATTCGTTTATCTTACTTATTTTATGTATATGGGTGCTTTGCCTGTGCGTGTGTTTGTGCACCACATGGGTGCCTGCCTGGCATAGGAGGAGGCCAGAAGGTGTCAGGTCCCCTTGGAGTAAAGTTACAGAGAGTTGTGAGCCCCCATGTGGATGCTGGGAATCAAACCTGGGTTCTCTGGAAAAGCATCAAGCGCTCTTAAAGGCCGGATCATTTCTCCAGTGCTGCCCCACCCCCCATAATTCTTTAGTACAGCTCTTATAATAACAAAGATTTAGGACCAAAAAACAAATAAATAAAATAAGGGTTTTTGTTGTTAGGGTTATTCTGTGGTGGTGGGTATCATGTCCCAGACAAGTGATATACTCCCGAGCCCAAGATGTTTTTGGTTTGGTTTGGTTTTTCGAGACAGGGTTTCTCTTTCTCTGTGTAGCCCTGGCTGTCCTGGAACTCACTCTGTAGACCAGGCTGGCCTTGAACTCAGAGATCCATTGCCTCTGTCTCCTGAGTGGACCATCACTGCCTGGCTTTGTTTTAAGGTTTATTTTAAATTACATGTATATGTGTGTGTGCCTGTGCTGGGCAATGTCCACATGTCAGTGCGGGTGCCCTTGGAGTCCAGAAAATGGCATCAGAGCCCCTGAACCTGGACTCGCATGTGACCGTGGGTGGCCTTACACAGATGCTGAACCAAACTGGGCTCTCCAGGAGGGTAATAAGCTCACCTTGCCACCGAGCCATCTCTCCAATCTTTTTCATTGTTTTCTTCCCCATTTTGAGGTAGGGTGTCTTGCAGCACAGACTGACCTGGAGTTCACTTCGTAGCTAAGGATGACCTTGAACCACCTCTGCCTCGCAAGGGCTTGGATTACAGGCACATGCTATAATGCCAGGTTCTTGTTTTGTTTTTAAAGTAATTACCTAAGCCCTTCATGGTGGTTCACGTCTGTAATTCGAGTACTCGGAAGGCGAGGAAGGAGGATTGCCAGGAGGTTGAAGGCAACCTGTACTCTACGGTTTTTGTTTGGTTTGGTTTGGTTTGTCAAGACAGGGTTTCTTTGTGTAGCTCTGGCTGCCCTGAAATCTGCTCTGTAGACTAGGTTGGCCTTGAACTCACAGAGAACTACCTGCCTCTGCCTCCCAAGTGCCGAGTTTAAAGGCATGGGCTACCATGTCTAACTCTACCTGCACTTTAAGAATAATTAAAAATCCAAAGAGTTTTATTTAAATAGGCTTTACCTATCCTTTCTTGATTTATTCAGAATTAGAATGGAAAGTTAAAATTCAAATTCATTCAAAATAACATCAACATTATGAACTGTTAACAAAAAGATGTCTATCTAGCTATCTGCTATGTTACACCATTGCAGGGATTTAACTCAGCTGTGCATGTGAGTCTTCTATTGCATTTATTTGTATGTGGAGCACACATTCATGTGGGCATGTATGTACCAGGGTATGCTGGTTAGTATCGTCAACTTGGCACAAACTGAGTCACTGAGAAGAGGACAAAGCCTCATTAAGGAATTCCCTCCATCAGATTGGCACGTAGACACGTTCGTGAGGCATCTTCTTAATTAATGATTGATGTGGGAGGGCCTAACCCACTGTGGGTGATACCACCCCTCAGAAGGTGGTCCTAAGTTGCATACGAAGTCTGAGGACCTGTGAGATGGCTCAGCAGGTAAGGATGCTTGTCACCACCCCTGAGAGGACCTGAGTTCCCTTCCTGGAGCCCACATGGTAGAAGAAGAGTAATGACTTTGGAAGGTTGTCCGCAGTCACGATCCATGGCCATAAACACAATGCTGGGAAGTACTTCAATGTGTAGAGAAAGTATCATCATATACAAAACACCGAGATCCGAGGTTTCCCTGGGCACAGGCTTGCGTCTCCAGTTCCCAGTACCAGGTGTGAATATCCCCCTGTGGAGTGGGCCTTAGATCCAATCAGAAAGTTGGTTCTGGGCCTGGAAAGATGCCTCAGCAGTTAAGAGCACTGGCTGTTCTCCCCGGGGACCCAGGTTCAATTCCCAGCACCCACATGGCAGCTCACAACTGTCTGTAATCCTGCTCCATGTGATGTGATGCCCTCACAGACATAAAGGCACGTAAAATAAAAATGAATACATCATTTAAAAAGTCGGTTCTATGTATAACCACTCACGCCATATTGCACTTCTGGCACATGTTGCCTAGCAAGCAGCTGACTAGGACTCGGCCACAGTTCTCTCCAGCAGCCTTACACTTCCTTCTGGCACTACAAAAGCTAGCCACAGAGAGGGGGTTTTTGGCCCTGTCCTAGCATTATTTCTTTAAATCTTGCAACCAAAGCATGTGACCACTTTAGCAATAGACTTTTTTCTCTCCCTCGAGACAGGGATTCTCTGTCTCACAGCCTTGGGGATCCTGAAACTTGCTCTGTAGACCAGACTGGTCTCAAACTCACATAGACCTGTCTGCCTCTGCTTCCCCAGTGCTGGGATTAAAGGTGTGCACCACCACTGCTCAGCTCAGCAGCTCAGATTGATTTTTCTTTTCTTTTCTTTTTTTCTTTTTTCTTTTTTTTTAAGATAGGGTTTCTCTGTATCACTTTGGAACCTGCCCTGGAACTCACTCTGTAGACCAGGCTGACCTCAAACTCACAGAGATCTGCCTGCCTCTGCCTCCTGAGTGCTGGGATTAAAGGCCTGCGCCACCACCGCCTGGTGCCCGTTTTCTTATAGTATCCAGAACCACCAGCCAGGGGTGGTACAACCCACAGCACTAACTAGGACAGTATCGTTTATTTCTTCCACCTTGTACTCTTTCTCCCGCCTCTGAATCTTCCTGGGTTCTAAGGTTTTGGATCCCCACAAAAAGCTCTTTAGCAGGAATCTAACTTGTACTGTCTTTCTGCACACCCTGTCAGCTGTAAGATCAGCAAGCCAGCATCTCTATCTGGCTGCTCTTACATAAGCAAATGCACAAATTTTACTACCCGTAGCAGCCGCCATGCAAGCTCAGGCAACCTGGTGACACTCTTGTCCCTTATGTGTTACTGTCAAGGCCTGAACATTTTGTTCTAATCACTTAACCCTTTTTAGGCTATCTCTGTACTCACACACTGGACCGACCCCTTTCACCAAGCAGGCATGCTATCCCATCCCATACCACATGGAGGAAGATAACCTCATGGGGATGTCCCTCCCAGACTGCCCCTTTGGGGCTACTGCCACAGCACACTATCCTACACCATATAGGGAAAGGCAGTCATAGCGGGATCCCCACCCCCTTCTCTGCGTGCCCCCGTCTCTGCTCTACCCCCAGACTGTTCAGCCTCAGTTCCGTGCCCTGTTACCCCTAGCCGGGACCATACCATCACTCCTCCCAAACTTACCTCTGGTTCAGTCAGTCCCTGTTTGGGTACCACTGTGTTGTGCCACACTGTTCCTGGAGAAACGTAAAGAACCATCTGCTCATCCCCAATAGGGAACCAGTGACAGAACAAAGAAAGGATCCCACCAAATCCAACCTGGGAAACCAGTGAGCGTCTCGGCATTCCTATAGGAATAAGGGTGAGGCGTTCCTCCTAGGATCAGAAATGACTGAATGACCGCTGCATCACAAAGCCCACCCCAGCACCTGTGATGTGGTCATGAACGTTTGAAACCTGGAGCTCACTGCACTGCCTGCAGGCCACGCAACAGGGCGGAAAGAGTCTAGGCCGCTCAACAGTGTCTCTTTGATGAAGGATGTCTCTTCCTGGCAGCTCGGCTGGTCTGAGAGTATCTCTCAGAAGTCCTTACTGCTTACACAAATTTGGGAAGGGAGGAACCTCATCAAGTCAGGTCAGTTTCAGGGACTTCCTGAACCTTTTGAGTTGTTTATGTCCTGAATTTAAGGAGTTTCCCTGAGGTATGGAGGATTTCACCCCCATCTAGAGTTCCTAACGCCGCAACCCTTTAATACAGCCCCTCATGCTGTGGTGGCCCCCAGCCATAAAATTTTTATTTTCGTTGTCACTTCGTAGTTGTAATTTTGCTACTGTTATGAAATCGAATGTGAATGTTTTTGCAGATAGAGGTTTGTTAATGGGGTCACGACCCACAGGTTGAGAACTGCCGCTTTAGCTCATCCTATGTCTTAATATGTTCTGCTTCATCTCAGGGGAAAAGGCTACATGACAAGTACCAGCTATCCGTGGCTATTCTTTCATGTTCCGGGAAAGCTAGAGATGGTAGCTTCCTAAAGATTGACGGCAACGAAGACTTTTCATATCTTCTTGCTTTATAATCAGTCAATCCTTGTGCAGTAGAAACCATGAGCTCAAGGTTAGCATGGATAACATGCAAGACTTTGCCTCCAGAAAAGAATCCATTGATCCGCCTTGCACTTTGAACAGCTTTTACATAAGCTTGATTTTGTAAGAGGCATTAAATCATTTGATAAATACTGCTTGACTAATTTATACAGCGCTCTCTCTCTCTCTCTCTCTCTCTCTCTCTCTCTCTCTCCTTTCACACTGTGTCCTCACAAAATTTCCCGTGCAGCCCAGGTCGGCCTGACACTCACTGTGAAGCTGAGGATGCGCTACTCCCTGCTTCCACCTCCACGTGTTGGATCACAGCCATGTGCCATCAATGTCATTCCTCCCCCCATTTTGATGCAGGGTCTCACAGCGTAGCCCAGGCTGGCCTAGATCAGGCTTGAATAGAACTCATAGAAATCCTCCTGCTTCAGCCTTCCAAATGTTAGAATTATAGGCATGAGTCACCATGCCTGGCCTGCATTTCATTATACAATATCAAAAACTTGCCGGGTGGTAGTGGTGCACACCCTTAATCCCAGCACTTGGGAGGCAGAAGCAGACAGATCTTTGTGAGTTCAAGGCCAGCCTGGTCTACAAGAGCTTGTTCCAGGACAGCTAGGGCTATTGCACAGAGAAACTCTGTCTCAAAAACAAAACAAATACAAACAATATCAAAAACTCAGCAGATGTGCCCATTCATGAACATTGCCACCAGTCTCATTGGGCCTGAGAAGCTTCACCCTGGTAGCAGCGGGTAAGACTTTTACCAATTCCAGTTTTTACTTGGAAGCTCCAATTTCATCTTTGGCAACCAACACTAATACCTCATTTCTTGAGCCGACATACTCATTTCGTTCATTTTAGAGAAACGGCATGACCAATACCCCGTCCGAGAATCAGAGTTCATCATGCCAGGAGACTCCAGCTCATGAGCTCCCACCCCTCGGGCCCTGAGCCCATCTCAGGATCTGTCCCCCTTCACTGAGATCCCCACTCTGGTAGGTGGGCTCTCTGCTTTCCCTGGGGGCCAGCAGCCCACAACTTCCTGTAAATAAAGCAAGCTTTCCATTTTATCATACACAAATATTAAAAGACATGGACTCAAGGGCTAAGAGGTAATGCCGTCCATCACCGAGCCAGGTCTACACCTATAATCCATACCTATAATCCCAACACTTGGGAGGTTGAGAGGGGACTACGATCCTGGTTCATAAAGCATGTTAGTTGGGGCTGGAGAGATGGCTCAATGAGTAAGAGTACATGTTTCTCCTGTAGAGGACCGGGGTGTGATTCCCAGTACCCTCATGGTGGCTCCCAACCACCTGTAACTCCAGGTCAGTGATCTGACGCCGTCTTTCGATGCTGCAGTCATTAGGCAAAACACTTCCACTCATTAAAACCAAATAAAAGTTAAACGAACCTTAGATTTTTTTTTTTTAAAAAGCTGGTCATTTTATTATTCCACCTAGGACATCTCTAAATAAAACTAGCCTTCCCTTCCCTTCTTTTGAAAAAAAACAAAACAAATAATTCAATGCCTAGCGGCAGAGGCAAATCCAAAGCCTCCTTGGTCAGTTGCCAAGTGCCCGGATCCCTGCGTCCAGCCAGCCTTTTCACCGTCACTCTTGGGTCCCAAGTGAAAATATCATCAGGTGAACGCAACAGGTAACACTCCATTCTTGTTAGCAAATCGCTCTTGCCTGAGGACACCCTGAGAGGATCTTTGTAGGGATCTGTGACCGTCTCTTAAAGAACTACCATAGCTAAGCCAGACATGGAGGCACAGACCTAGAATCCCAGCACTGAGATCTTCTATCTCCGCACGGTAAATCCAGCCTGAGACAGACGGCTCCATGTGAGTTTGAGGCCAGCCTGGGCTACATAGCCAGCTCCAGCCTCAGCCTGGATTATAAAAGAATCACAATAGCCAGATTTACTTTTAAATTTTATTTTAAAGTAATTATTTTAGACATGTGTGTATGATAGGTATGTGTCTGTGAGGGCATGTGCACATCAGTGTGTATGTGTGTGTTTGTGTGTGTGTGTGAGTGTGTGTGTGTGTGTGTGTGTGTGTGTGTGTGTGTATGTGTAGGTCAGAGAACAATCTTGGGTATTGATCCCACCCCTTCCACCTTGTTTGAGGCAGGATCTCCTGTTTGTCACGGCTGCAGGTTGGGGGTCTGCAGGCTTCTGTGGTTGCCTGTCTCTGGCTCCCGTCTCACCATAGGTGCACTGGGACTGCAGATCTCCACCACAACTTCATGCCTTTCCATCGGTTCTGAATTCATGGCCAGGCCAGTGCAGCCGGCACTTTCACCTGCAGAGCCAGCTCTCCGGCCCGTTCACTGTTCTCTTTTTCTTTTTAAATGACTCTTTTTAAAAAAAAAAAAAAACTTATTTTTTTTAAAAAGATATCACCCCAAGGCATGTAAAATGCTTTCACAAATATCTCATGAAAAAAAAAAAACCATGAAGACCAACTCCATCTGTGGTACTATTTGCTTTACTTCCTCAGAAAAAAATAAAAGTAGGGGGAGGAGAGAATGAGAACTCAGCCCCAGGGGAATGTATCAGGCATGTGAAGCCATTCATCTTGTGTGTCATGGTGAGCCGACTCAGTCCTGGGACTGAAAAGCCAAGCGGTGCTGGGAACTCTGGGCCCTCCGTCACCTCCTCTCCTCCCACAATCCCCACTAGCTACAGAATGTCTACAGCACAGTCACACAGTCAAGCGCTCTGTCTGTCTGTCTGTCTCTCTCTCTCACACACACACACACACACTGCCATGGCTTCTCTCACACAACGTAAGTAACAAATTGAACCAGGTGTATGTTACAGCCTCACAGTCACATAAAAGCCACAGAAAGGTCTCAACAGTTAACCTCACAGTGCCCAATCCAATCCTTACTGTTTCGTAGTCACAGCCAGAGAACCTCAGTGGCCAGGCTCATTCATGATGCTCAGGTAACCAGTATGGCCCGTGTGTTAAACATCTACTGCTTCCAGTACAACCCTAAGCAGTCTGCGCCTACTGGTGAAAGCATAGACTTTGGAGACGTGCCAGCCTGGGCTCAAGTTCAATCTCCACCACTGACTAATTGCATAATTATTTAACCTGCATATCCTTAGTCCTAGAAAATGGAGATTACTCTTACCTTATAAAATTTGATGTGAGGAAGACAGAAAATAACCTGGCAAATGACAGTAGATTGACCCAGCGTGACCCGAGGAGTCACTGTAACTGCCATGTGTGGCTCTTGTCACCAGAGGGCACCAGGGTTCCAAGGTGTCTGTGAAAATGTCCCAGGAAAGTTGGGATTCCTGGAGTTTGGGGATCTGTATGTATTGAGGAGGTATAGCAGTATGTTGAGGCTGTGAAGATCTGCCTAGACTCCCAGTGTGTTTCTGGACATGCAGGGCAGACTCTGGAGGAAGATCTCTGACGTGGGAGGGAGCATGCACCGTGCCCATACACCAGGCTCCTGTCTGTCATCCTCATACTGGACAAATCCTGTCATCACCAGGCTTCAGTCACTGCTCCAAGCACAGAGGAAGCCTGAGACACGGGGCTCCAAGTCTCTCGGGGAGTGCTAGAGGACCTGGGGTGCCAATGCTGGGAAGCAGGCTTCTGATCACCAATCCACACGCCTGACAGAGACTCCCTCACTTCCCTTTCCTGGGTGGTGTCAGAACTTCCTGACCCCGGCTGTCTTCCCTGGTACTCAGCCAGCCCCAGCTGGTCTCTCCCCCTCATCCAGCTTGCTCCACACCTGCTCCCTGGGGCCAGGCCCTGGTAAGAGGGTTATCAGACATATGCAGGGAACAGATAAGGACACCCCCTGAACCCCACAGGTCTTATCCGGCCCTGCCTTCCCAGCTGTTTGAACTTGTAGGAAGCAGCCAGCAGAAGGAACCCCACCCACCTACGCCACGGGCCACAGTGTCTCCAGTCCCCAAGGGCGCTCTTCCCAGCCAGTGCCATCACTCCCTATGATGTCATCACTGCTAGTGAAGCTGTGTCCTTCAGTCAAGTCCAGGAGAGTTACACAGAAAGGAGTCAGGAAAGTGGGATCAGAAAGAAGCCCTCCCTCCCGCAGGCACCAGGTCAGCAGCTGGACTGGGAGCAGGGGGTGGTGTCACAGCAGCCTCCCCCAGGGTGGAGAGTTATTTTGGTGTTGGCTGCTTCGCATATAGCCACTCCTCTTCCTGTCCTCCCAATCCAAAGAGGCTCTGGACTCAGTGGGAGCAGGAACAGAGGGAGGGCTTTATCCCACCACAGGGACGCACTGGGTATCAGCCTCAGGTCTGGAGCCAGTCCTGTCCTTCCATCACGTCTCTTGGAACAACACTGAGGAGGGAGGGAGCCTTGGAATGGTCAGTCAGATGGACACAGTACCACAGACCGATGGTCACTCTCAGTACCTTGTGGATAGGGCTCCCCCTGACACAACAGCACCACTGCAGGCCGACGGCCACTCATGCCCTTGGGCACACGTGGACTCCAGAGGGACACCAACATGCCAACAAAAATACACAAGTACCCCATGTGTGGAGGTGGGAGCCCCTCCTTTCTCAGGGTCATATTCCTGGAGGGTGACAGAATTCCCAGCACACCGTGGATGCTCAAAAATATTTGGTCGAGTGCCCCTGCATTTTGCAGATCTTGTGACCAGGGTTGGGTGGGTCTGAGGAAAAGCCATTCTTCCTGTAGCTCCTCTCCAGCACCTAGGAGGGAGCTTGAGAGAAGCGTCATGGCATCTGTCAAGGCTTCCTCCAGCCCACTAGTCATGTCTACTCCTCAGCTCACACCAGTCCACAGGGCCACCCCGCCCCTTCTCTTCTTTAGTGAACTAGGACCTTGGAGCTCTGCAGGTAGGATGCTGAGAACATTGGGTGGCAGAGTCGCTCAGCATCATGACCACAGGTTTCGAGTCCTCTACAGTGTTGGGAATACTGGCTTCCCTGGCACTGTAAAGCCCTGTTAAACGTATTTAAGAATTGACTGCTCTAGAAATTTGGATGGCTACTTGGATGGGGCCCAAATCGATGCTTCCTGATTTTATGCCTAATTTCATTCAGGGCCACTGAGGTCCAGTCTGGATTGACATAAGATGGCAAGGGTGGGGGTGATACGAGCTGCCCGAAGGCGCCCCAGAGAAACTCCTGGATCAAAGCAGCTGTTCTGAATTGGGTCAGGCAGGGAGGAGTCATGTAATGACAGTTGTTTCAAGTTCAAGAGAGGATGAACCTGAGAGCAAAGCCAAGGCCAAGTCTTCCTCACAGAGCTTCCCAGGCCATGAGGCTGTGACTCTAAGCCCCACCTTGAATTTCACAGCTGCACCCCTCCGTCAAGGTGCCTCTAAAAGCGGTTCAAGTCTGACACCCTTTTCCTGTACCTATGCTGACTGACTAAGTCCTCTGAGACACGGAACTTAATTCTGCCGGCTTGCTGGTGAAAACAAACAGGCACCCAGACAGTACTGGGGGACCTGATGCTGGGCCCAACCCTCCCAGGAAATAACTCTGTCTATAACTAAGGTTCCTGAGACACACCTAAACCCACAGTGGGTGTGGCCCAGCACTGCCTGCCCACTTGCTGTCCTGCCCTCAGGTAGCAGGCTGTTGCGATGTGACCCCATCCTTCCTTCCTCCTGTCTATCCTCAGATCTGACCTCCCCTCTCTCCCACTGACTGGTCATGTCTTTTCTTCCTGTGGGCCAGCTGCCCAGGGTGGGGACCACCCCGCCAGGCATGAAGGCCATCCCGACTCTGACCTGGGCTAGGCCTGGACCTGTGTCCCCTGGGACCTCATTCTAATTGGAAAAAACAGACACTCTAGTTCCTGTCTCATGGAGACAGCTATTGACCAGAAAGTCTCTCAAGCTCCACCTCAAGACCCACGGGGAGCAACTGTGTGGCTGTCTGAAGCTTTTTATGAATCAGATGGGTAACATACACACATCCATTAATCTTTGTTTACAGATATACTTTCTGCTGTGTCACTGTTAACCTAGCAGAAACCTCATGGTCAGCATCCCCAATTTCTCCAACTGCCCCTAAGATAATCTTTACCTCAGCAGCATTGGGTTGCTTCTGAAATCCCAAACTCTCTGGTTGTACCAACTCTGCACACCTCCTTCTCCATACCTTCTCCAAACCTCCCTCTGCCTCAGCCCTAGTCTGGTGTGTACCCTGAGTATCTAGCTCTTAGAATCCCTGCCTCAGCTGTCCTTCAAATGGGCTCCTTAGAGAGACCTACTTTCACTGGGCCATTAACCAGAGAAGCAAAGGCAGAGACAAGAGGATTGTCAGGAATTCAAGGCAAGCT
Source organism: Myodes glareolus (assembly GCF_982192425.1). Classification (NCBI taxonomy): domain Eukaryota; kingdom Metazoa; phylum Chordata; class Mammalia; order Rodentia; family Cricetidae; genus Myodes; species Myodes glareolus. The sequence continues at coordinate 75,787,708 of NC_142028.1, read as the reverse complement.
GGGAGCACACAGCAAATTCCATGCCAGTCAGAGCTACATACATAGTGGTTCACTGTTCAAAAACACACACAAAGCTCCCAGCTGGCACACGTCTTTAATCCCAGTACTGGGGAGGCAGAGGCACGTGGATCAGTCAGTGCTATATAGTGAGACCCTGTCTCAAGAAAAAAAAAGCAAATAAAAAATTAAATTTTTTTCTTAGACCCCTCTTAATGCCTTTTAGGTTCATTTCATCCTTAAAAGGAGGACGGGAGCCTTTTTCCCAACCCTCCCTCCACCTGGTGGCTTCTCCTAACAGCCTCCGATCTGTTTGTCTTGGAATAGAGCCCTTTTTGGATAATCTAGAAAGGAATCAGGGTAGAAGAGACCATAAACAATTTGTAGGGGAATAGCTCCTGGTAGGAAAGTTGAGAAGTACTTGGATACTATCTGCCCAGATCCAGGACTTGAGTGTGTGTGTGCACACACAACTGCACAGCTTGCTGCAAGACCCACAGCTACTTTTCCAGAGACTTCTGCACAAGCATAGTCAAAGGCCACAGACACAACAGATTGCTTAGATAGAGCTGTCTGTGTGTTCCTTCCCTACTCTATACAAAACACCTGTGATTTGTTCACAAGCGACTGTAAACCCCACACAGGCTGTATCTGCAGTTCAAGGGCAAACTCAAAAGGGACATTAAGCGTCTTCCTAGGTCTGATCAGATCTCAGTATGAACAGACCGTGAGTTCCACGACAGTAGAGAGCAGCATGTACGAACAGGTCCTGGCAAAGGGCACTGTGTACTAGAGAGAGGCAGAACTGAAGGGGTCTTCTGGCTGGACACCTGCCGTCCTTTTCGGTAATGATAAATTAACGCGGTGGATTCTCAACACCAGTTAGTCTTGTGCAACGTTGACATGGATGCACCTGCTTTTTGGAGCCTGAACGTCAATAAACAAACAAACGTTTCCTGCCTGGACAATGATGAGAACTCGGCGCAGAGTGGAATCCGGAGCATGTCCCTTCAACTGAGCACAGGCCCTAGGTCCTCTGGCAGTCGGTACTGTCTGCTTTGATGGAAAGTTAGTGGTTCGCTCAAGGTAAGCAAACAAGGAAGCCTATTCCCGACACCAGGCCCAACTGCCAGTCTAGAGCAACGGGTTTCACGAGGGTATGCATTTCTTTAACCCACCCTCTCCATTTTGCAGAGGAAACTGGGGCTCAGCCAAGCGCCTTTTGGTAGATACCGCACTCCAGGTTCTGTCTCCCCACGGAGGAAACAGCGCCTGTAGTCCTACCACCTGGGGAGGGCTGATCAAATCAGCGTTGGAAAGTTCCCGGAGAAAGGCCCCCCCCCCCCCCCCGGCCTTGCTGTTCCAAGGAGTGGGTCCCAGGCCTTATTCTGCTGTGCCCACAGTCTCTAGCGGCGCTACTCCAAAGGGAACGGAATTTGTTCTTGACTTCTCTCTAGGGGGAACGCAGGCGCAGAAGGCCAGGGGCCTGGCGGGCTAAATGCAGCCCCAACCCCCCAAAGCGCCCCAGGCCTTTTGGCTTCGTTCCAAGCCTAGCCTGAAGGGGAGGACATCTGCTTCCTCCAAGGGTCCCAACTGAAGGGCAGGGAGTCTGGGGGGAAGAAGAGGACTCCTTCACTGAGCCAGGGGTTCGCGAGGATCAATCATCTGAAAGCTAGAGCCACTTGTAATTTTATTCCCTGGTAGGAGGAGCCAGAGTAGTCGGCACGCGGGAGGGAGGAGATGGGACCAGGGCGGGGGAGGGCGGCCAGGGGAGCCGCTCAGGGAGGGGAGGGACTTGGCTAGGTTTCTCAAGCCTTCTTCACTCTCCAAACTTTCACCAAACTCTTAGCCCCCGCCTCCCCGAAACCAAAACACAACAAGCTCTGGAGGAGCCGCAAGCAACGCGGCGGGGCGGGTGGACTGGCGGCTGCAGAAAGCCTCGGGAGGCTGATGCAACTTTCCCTTTAAGAAAGCCACCTGGGCGCACCGCGGTGCGGACCCAGCAAGCCTGGGCCGGGGGGCTGCAGTATGGTAAGAGAACTGGGGGAAGGGGGCTTTGCGGCCCGCGCCTCGGTCTGTCCTGTGATGGTTCTGGGCGTTTCTGTGACTCTGGGAGGCTGAGCCCGAGGACCTGCGTGTGAATGTGTGTGCGGTGCGTGGATGCGACAGCGTATGTATGCTTGCGGGCATCTGTGGCTGAGAGTGTGAGTGCTAGCTGGCACCGGGATGTCTGTCTTGCCGCGAAGGTCGGGGTAGGTGCGCGAGTCTGTGTGTCATCGCTGTCACCAAGGAGCTAAAGCAGACGGGAGGGGGGGTGCTTTCGGGATGGGGGGGAAAGCTGCGTGCCGACGCCGGCTCGGTCGGGGGCGGCTGGCGCGGGGCTGTGCGCGCAGCGCCGGAATCGGAGAGTGTCTTCGGTTCGTCTGGGGCGCCAGTGGGTCTGCGGCGGAGAACCGGCGGCGGTGTCCCTGCCCCGCGTGCAGCCTCTCGCCCCACCTCCTCACCCAGCCGTCCTGGCTACCTATCTCGCCGCCCCAGCCGGCGGCCTCCCTAATCTGCCCGCCCACTCGCCCGCTGGTTCCCGCGCGTCCGTGGTTCCTGGGAAGCAGCGAGGAAGAGCCCCAGCGCCCTCCGGCTCTCTTTTGTCCACGACTCGCGTGGCTGCGGCAGTGGGAAGAGACTGCGGGCGGGGAGTGGTTTTGGGGGGCTGCTACTCGGGTCGGGGGCAAATCCGCACACTGCCACTCTGGGCGCGCCTGGGGCGAGTGCGGGCGGCCACAGGTGAGGCCTGGGTTCCCGCAGCTCCGCGGCGCCCGCCCCCAGCCTGCGCCCCGCAGCAGGCAGCCACTCACGGGCGGGAGTAGAGGCCGGCGAGCCGGGAGGGGGCTCGCCCGCAGACCCGGGAGGGGCCGAGGACAGGCGGGGGCGGGGCAAGGGGGCGGGGACCTCGGCACCCCGGTACTTTTCCACCATGGGGGGCGGGGCGGCCTTTTCCACGCCAGCTGAGAGACGCACACGTGGTGGCTGATGTAACGCCCGCCCCCCAACACACCTTGCACCCTGATTAAAGCGGATCGGTCTCATTTCGAGGAAGTGGGCACTCCGGGCGGTTCCGCGGCTCCCAAAGCGACCGCGCCCCACACTGCCCGCCCGCCCGGGGCCTTAGAGTCGTGGCCCGGCCGCTACTTAAAGGGGCCGCACCCCCTCTCGGGCCTGCTTTCCTCAGGCCACGCCCCTCGCGAATCCCTCTTAAAGGAGCTGCAAACCCACCCAGCGCTCTGACAGCTCCCTCACAAAGCCTGTTCTATTTATTTTTTTCGTTTTTTCTTTTTTGGTTTTTCAAGACAGGGTTTCTTTATGTAGTCCTGGCTGTTCTGGAACTTGCTCTGTAGACCAAGCTGGCCTTGAATTCAGAGATCTGCCTGCCTCTGCCTTAATGGCGAGAGCCAATGCTACCTGTTCCATTTCTTAATTGTAGCAAGTCTGACGCTGTGACCGCTAGAAGATAAGATAAAGGATAAAGAGCAAAAAATGGGCAAAAAGAACTTAGAGACATCCTGGATGTGAGAGTCAAAAGACAGAGTAGTGGGTGACAGGACGGGCTCTAGGGACCAGAGGAGACTGCTGAGCATGCCCAAGTGTTTTCAGAGACCTCAGAGAAAATGCCCATTACTCATCTTAAGTTCAGCCGGACTGCAGTGGTATAGCTCCCAGCACGCAGAAGAATCGCACCTCTGCCTAGCAGAGCTCTCCAGTTGGAGGGGGGCTCATTTGGACACAAGCAAGCATGCTGCTCTTGTGACTGGCATGCTAGTCAGTACCCTGGGTTCATGAGGGGTATTGTGGGAAGGCTGACAGCAGCAGCAGGTGGAGGAAGGCGTCATGAAGGCAGAGGCATGGGGACAACTGGGGACCGAGACCCTGGAGGCTCCTGAGAAGGCCAAAGAGTATCATGTTAATCAGATGGCAGCAAATGGCTTGCTTGGGGGTCTCAAGCTGGATACTTCATGCACCCAACAGTGTCCCGCCATGCGGCTGAATAGGGACCATGCCTCCTCCATCCAAACTGTGAAGTAGTTAAGGTCAGGGAGACCTGTTGTCAACCTTTAGTTACTAATGAGGACTTGGTATAGATGGACCCCTAAAATTGGTCTACCTAGAGGCTGGAAAGATGGTTCAGTGGGTAAGAACACAGTCTGGGCCTGGAGAGATGGTTAAGAGCACTGACTGCTCTTCCAGAAGACCTGAGTCTAGTTCCCAGAACCCATGTCAGGAGGCTAACAGTCGCTTGTAACTCCATCTCCAGGGAATGTGATAGCCTTCATAGACACACATATCTCTCCTCTATCCCATCACCCGTGTGATGGGATACTTACACACACACACACACACACATAAAAATTAAAAATAATCCAGGCAGTGGTGGCACTTGCCTTTAATCCCAGCACTTAGGAGGCAGGGGCAGGTATATCTCTGCGTTCGAGGCCAGCCAGGGCTACACAAAGAAACTTTGTCTGGAAAAACAAAACAAAAAAACCTTGTATACTTGTATACTGCTCTTGCAGAGAACTCAAAGGTTTTCCAGCACCCACGTTGTGGGGCTCACAGCCACCTGTAGCCGCAGCTCCAGGGGATCCGACTCCTTCCCTGCATGCCTTCCCTGTTCTCACTGCCTGTACTCACACACGTGCACATAATTAAGAATAAAAATGAATTTTTTGTAATTGGTCCACCTGACTGCTTCCTGGTCACCATGAAACCAGGAGCTTTAACATGGGCACATTAATGAGTAGATCTTTGACTACAGCCTCTGAAACCATATGCAGAAATAGACCCTACCCTGTTTTTTAAAAAAGTCCATTCGACAATCCCATCTGGGGAAGAAGGAAGTCCCAAGTAGCAAAGGGCTCTGTATCACCTTGGTGACTCACAGACAACCCAGTCAGTGTGTCTCCATTAGACCTCTCCCTTCTCCGAGCCTGCAGTACCGCCAACGTTCTCATCCCTGGGACCAGGAGTAGTAAGACCCTTCATTTTCTCTCAGCCACCCACAGGGAGTTAGTTCATCACCAAGTTCCATTGTGTTCTAACTTTCTTTCTCATCGCTGCCCTTTTGCTTGCATGGGTATCAATTTCATGATCCACGCCCCTTCCTCACGGCCCCGGCTCATCTCGTTCCTAGCTGATGACTTCTCTTCCATAATTGCTTCAGTGTTTTCTCTACACTATGTTGAGGGGTTCGTATGTTCTCTCTCTCTTTTTAATACGTCATTTCATGTGTAAGTGTGTTTATCTAGTATGTGTATGTCCACCACCTGTGTACAGTGCCTAGGGATGTGAGAAGAAGGCATCAGATCCCTGGACTAGAGTCACAGATGGTTGTGAGCCACCTAGAACTGGGAATCGAACTCAGCATTTTTGAAAGAGTAGCCAGTGCTCTTAACCACTGAGCCATCTCTCCAACCCCTTGGTTTATTTTTGTTGTTGCTGTTTGTTTGTTTTGTTTTTTCAAGACAGGGTTTCTCTGTAGCTTTGGGGCCTGTCCTGGAACTCACTCTGTAGACCAGGCTGGCCTCGAACTCACAGATCCGCCTGCCTCTGGAGTGCTGGGATTAAAGGCGTGCGTCACTACCACCCAGCTTTTGTTTTTGTTTTTTTGTTGTTAGATTGTTTGGGGAAGATTTATTTGGTTTTGGTTTTTTGTGGGCTATTTTTTTTTCTTTGTTTTTTCAGGACAGGTTTTCTCTATATCCCTGGCTGTCCTGGAACTCCCTCTGTAGCCCAGGCTGGCCTCAAACTCAGAGATCCTCCTGCCTCCCGAGTGCTGGGATTTAAGGCGTGCACCGCCACCACACCCAGTTGCCCCTTGTGTTTTGTTTTGAATTAGGGTCTTCCCGTGTTGCCCAGGCTCCTCTCATCCTTGTGGGTGCAGATGATCCTCCCTTCTGAGCTTCCTGAGTACCCGAGGCTGCAGGCAAGCAACTACACCCAAGGAGTGGAGCTTTCACAGTGCCCCTTCCAGCAACCCATTCTTCTCCTGCTTGATCTAATGCTTAACAGCCTTTAATAGCCACCTTGGGACTAAGATGGACATCCAGACCCCAAAGGTCCTTGCCCTGCTTATCCATCCATTTTGCCTTTCTCTTTGGCGACCAGAACTTTGCCAGTTTCATTTTCTCCGGTCACCTCTGACCTCTTCTTCCGTTCCTTACCTTTGCCAATTGTCCTTTTGCCCAGAGAAACCTCCCAGACTGTCACTTGCTATAGAGTGCATATAGAGAGGTTTTTTCTCCAGCACACTGTTTATCTCCATCCATAATTATTTAGTTTGACATCTGCCCCTCAGTCCCTCGCTCACCCCACTCCCTCTGCCCCCCCGCCCCCCGCCGCCCCACAACCATCTAGGATGCAGGAAGGCAAAGAGACCTTTGTGTTCTTGGTGCCTAGCATAGGTCTGGCCCAGAGTAAACCTGCAATAACTGTTTGTGAAACAAATGAAGGTAATGGTAGTCAACCTTAAAATACCTAGTGAAGAGTTCAGGCCAAATCCTGTTGGCAGTGGAAAACCCTAGGAGAGGACTGAAGCTTTAGGTAAAGTTTAGGGAAGATTAATGGATGGGAAGAGAGGAAAATATGGAGAACTTGTAATAGACACAGAAATTGGGCAGAGACCCCCTGGGCTTATCAAGGAAGGGGCTTATATCTAGCCGCACCCTCCAGCTTGAGAAAAGTCAGCCGCAAAGAGGTCAGATAGCACTCAGGATCGTAAGTAAGTAGTGACCAACCAAGGCCAAATCTAGCCCTATCTGATCCCAGAACTGAAGTCTTCACCGTACGCCACAGTGACCATGGCCTGCTGCTTGTTAGTGTTGCTCCGTGTATGGGTTGGAGTGGGTCTGGGGTCTCGGTATTTCAGGTCTGTGGATCTAGATGAGGGCCTGGCATCCTGTGGGTACTTCATTTTTCCCCCTAGTGCCATGGATCCATCCCAGGGCCCCCAGCATGCTAGTCAAGCATCACACTGACCTGTGCCTCTAGTAGTCCATTGGTTCCTTCTGAGTGGATGGATAGAGGCATCGCCCAGAATGGTAAAGGCAGGAGAAGCCACCAAGCTTCACACCACCTCATTCTCGTACAGATGCTAAGCAAGCTTGTCCTTACTAGAGCATAAGCTACCCAGGGGGGCAGAGACTGCTGCTGCATTCGGCATTCAGAACTCCAGTGACTGCCTGGGTGTGATCAGAGATGTCTGTTGGAAAAGTTGGCTCAAGCTTTCCAGACTAGGCACCGGCCTCTCTGCAAACCGCCAGGGAAGCTTCAGTATGTCCTGGTGAGGCTACTCTGTAGATGCAGACCTAGGATGTTCTTAGTGTACTGAGCTGCCCAGGGACCTGGCTTCCAGCCCAGAAGGTGGCTTAGAGTAGTATCATCTGCCATAATTGCTATCCTCCTTGTTATTACTGGTCCTTGACAGAAAAGAGGCAACTTTGGGATCAGACCTTCCTACGGAAGGGTTTGGTGGTTGAAGAGGACGAAGGTATGATTGCCTTCCGAAGGGCACAGTCCTCTTGTGACTGCTATCAGAAGACAAATCCATGAGCAGGGCTTCTTTAAGAGAGTACCTTCGAGAGGCAGATGCCAGCCCTGGCCACTGACCGCTTACTTCCCTCTTCATCCCTGCCCAAAGAAGGGGAAACCAAGTGGCTGGGACAAAGGCACCAATGAATCAAGGGCTGATTTGGATAAGTAAACAGTGGCCTACCTTTCCTCCAGACTTTGTCTTCCTGTGGGTGAGAGGTGGCCCTTGGTTGGTAGCTGCTGCTGATATGAATGATTCTGAATAGACTTTGGAGTGGAAATTTTCAGGAGCAGAGCCAAATCTTCCGTGGGACTGGTCTCCGTGAAGATTGAACCACATGGTCTGCCTAACCCCAGGTTTCCCCCCATGACTAAGCTCTTCGAGGCTCTCTACAGATTGCTCCCTCCTGAGATCTGTTCTGGCCGCACTGGGCACTGATGCGTGCATGAGCTTTGCCATTTCCCCCTCCTCTTCAGCTCACCTGCCCACCACATGGCTCTAAGTTTCCTATACAATCCCAGGGTGACAAGAACCTCATTCCAGGACCTCTGTCTCCCCAGTGCCCCTTCAGTGTAACTCAGCCTATCCTTGCTAGCTCACCAGTGTGCTAGGGCCTGCGCCCAAAGGGATAATGGAAGCTCAATCCCAAGCCTTCAAGTAATCACTGTCTTGGGGTCACGAGGCTCAGAACCAAATATGTGTGACCTAAGATGATAAGGGCACTAGGGCAAGTTTGTCCAAAGCAGACAGAAGAAGCTGGCGCTCATTCTGCTGGAGCAGTGTTGGGAAGGGCTACTACAGAGAGGAGGTGACATCTTGGCCCAGTCCTAAAGGACTTGCAGAATTTCACTCAGTACAACTAGAAGACCGTGTGGTAAAGCAGGAGGTGTGACTGTCTGGTGTGTCCTGCCAGTGATCAGTGGCAACAGCAACAAGCCCAGCCACCCTGGAGCCCAGGATGAGTGGCACTGGTGGGGGGGGGCGGGGACTTGTGGTTGCCCGGCTGGGGAGTGCCCACTGATCCAAACTGACACCCCTCCCCTCCTGGGGAAAGGTTGCAACCATTCACACAGATGATGAAGGACTTGGACCCCATCCCAGCTCTGTGTTCATTTTTTATCTTTTATAGGATTGGGCATCTGGAGAGTCAAAAATAGACCTTTGCCCATTGGGACAGGAAGCCTAGAGAAAAAGGGATCTGGGGGGAGGGTTGAGAAGGCAGCTAGGAAAGGGCTGGATCCCAGGGTCACTCAGAAGGGAGCAGGATGCAGAATGGCCTGGCAGAGGGAGTGGGTGCGCAGAAAGGGACGTTAGGTTCTTCTGACTGGTGGTGTGGGCTCCGTATCATAAGAATGTCATGTTGGAATCCAGCCTCTGCTCATTCCTCAATATCCGCAGTGCCCTCCTCTTACAGATCCCCACGGGCTCCATACTGGGACACGGTGAGTCCCCAGCTAACAGACATCCTGAGGCCAGGCTCTCTCACCTGCGATGTCCACTCTGGGTCTTGGTACCAGATCATACTCCTTTTCCCCTTCTCTGCCTTCTGCCTGAGAATGGCTTAGGTTGTGAAACCATCTCCATCTCACAAAGGTTTACAGTGAGACTCCCTCCCGCTTCTGATTCCATTCAAACTGATTTCTTCCTTCAGAGACCCTGCCATGCTGCCTGTCTCTGGTGGCGTGGCAGGACCTGAATTGTCGCCCTTTCTTTGTGTCTGTCAGGGCATTAGCAACCTTTCTGCTAAACTTTCTATTCCCTATGGTCCCTCACAGTGTCCTCCTTACCCACCCACTCCCGCCTCCAAAAGAAAAAATGTAAAACCTCTGACCTGATTCTTGTTCTGGGGAGCCCAGGGGTCCTGCCTGGTCTAGAGCCTGACCTCACTCTCTTCCCCACAGCTCTTGAGGCCTGTTGTCTGAAGGGCACTGAGTCTGCAGGCGTGATCCAGGTCTCCAGATCCACCAACCCACCGCCACCATGGTAGGAAAAGGTGCCAAAGGGATGTTGGTAAGTACAGGGGCCGGATTTTACGGAGGAAGGGGTGTCCTAAACATCGCCCTGTGAGGTCTCCTGCCAGCTGCTTGTCTTGACAGGGGGAGCCTAAGAGGTTCCACAGGGCCAGGGTTGGCACTACCATGGATCCCATGTGCCAGGGCCGCCTCAGGTTTGGACAGGTAACCCCTTACCCAGCAGGTTAGATAGCACCAGGCCCCAAGCCTGCAAGTGGGCTGGTTCTACCATAGGCCAGCAAAGGCCTGCCAAGGAGCAGAGCGCATGTGTCCCATCTTGGTCATAAGAGGTACTATAGAGTGGTCATGGGTTGTCCTGTTACGAGAACAGTAGGACGCTTGTGAATCTACCCCATGCCAACCTAATGCTGGGCATGCACAGACCTGTCCAATTTCACCAGCTTCTCTGCGGCCTTCATACTGCAGGAAGTAATGAATGCCTTACTAGGCTTTTCCGATAACTCCATTCCTCTACGGCGCTAGCCACAGCCCTTCCTTTGCCCTTGATCTTAGAGCTCAGGAAAGGTGCCAGTGAGGCCCTTCAATAAACAAGAGCCTAGGTTAAGTCCCTCCCCACCCCTACCTTTTTGAGATAGAGTCTCACTGTACAGCTCTGGGTGTTGATGTGAGACTCACTGTGTAGATGAGATCTGCCTGCTTCTGCCTCCCAAATGCTGGGAGCAAAGGCTCAGCTCTTTTCTCCAGCCCTGCCCAGAACCCCCAGCTCCCAGTCCCTGACTCAGTTCCTCATGCATGCTCCAAAGTAAACCCCTTCTTTCAGATCGGGTCTGAGCATGTGTAGCCATGCTTGGCCCTGGGTCACATTCTTGAGAAGGAAGTGAGGAGGATGGGGCAGGTTGGCACTGGATGCAGGAGCCAGAAGAAAGTCGTAGGCCCAATCCTGAGTGCTAGGTTGTGTGTTTGCCCCTGGGATCTTGTGTCAGGGAGGAGCCAAAGTGGGCAGTTATTGTGGTGGAAGCCAGTAACCAAAGATAGCCCCTCCTTACTAACCCCCACCCCATCTGTGCCTTCTACTGCTTTCTTTATCCAGTCAAAGGCTGGTTGGCTTGAGGTCTCTGCTGAGCCCTCGCCAAATTAATTCTGTCTCTCACCAAAGATTGCTGTGATTCGCGGGCCCTGGTCGGGGGAACAGTCGCGAGCAGGTTCAGTGCCTTTCTCTAGACACCAGCCCTTTGACCCACCTCCCCACCCGACCCCGGCCTGTTCTAGAGTCACCTGCTCCTGTTGGGATGGGTTTGAACGGATAAAGCCTTTTGCAGTATACCTGAGCCGATCTGAAATCAGGGTTCTCAGGGACGTGCACAGATGGGAGAGATCGTACTCCCCGCACACTGGTTAGGGTGGATTCTGTGCAGACCCAAAGAGGATCTGGCCTTTTCTCTGCGGCGTCTTTGATTGTTATAGGCCCAGGTAGAATGTGGGGTCTGGTTCTACCCCTTCCTGCCCTGGAGACGCCGAGCCACGTGAAGCCCTCTGAACATGGCTGTTCCTTTTCTCTGGTGTGACCCTGGAAAGGCTAGACAGGCAGGAGAGAAGGGGGACCCACGCGGGCAGGACAACGAAGTGTGAATCACGAGGTCTCACAGTCCCTGCCCCAGCAGAGCTTCCGGGACTCAGTTCTCCGCTGGCCAGCCAGGCCAGTCAGTCTGTGGGCGGGAATGCTGTCTTGGGACTCCCATTCCCAGCACTCGGATGTGCCTAAAGATAGCTGACGCTTGCTTTCTTCAGTGTCCCCTGCCCTTTAGCTTTTACCCATTGCTGTGTTTGAGGCTTGTAGCGTCTGTCCCATGGGCACACCCTGTTGATGCTCTGAAATTAATTCCTGCCTCTCCGCTCCGTTCTGCTGATGACCTTGGGCTGCTCTATTCTTGAGTCTGTTTGGGGCAGATGCTGCCTCCTTCAATGTTTGTCTCTAGGATACAGCCTTGGCGGTGTCCTGGGCAGCTGGCCCCTGCTGAACCCCAGTTTTGCTCTCTGACACGGGAGCTAAGTCCGTACCCCTTGGGTGTTTGTCTCCTAAGACCAAGTGGCTGAGCTGAGGAAATTCCTTGTAGATATGCTCCTACTTAGGATGCCCAGGAAGGTCAGAAGAGAGGGTGATGAGGGGTGTGTACGTAAGCTGATGGCCCTTGGATCTTTCCAGTTGTCTGTGGCAGTGTTGCTCTCTTGGTGTTCTGCCGTGTAGAGTTGACAGGTGATTCCCTACCACGGGATCCTTGTTTCTGTCATCCTTTGTCCCAGGTCTGACTGAGGGTGAGGACCTGGGCTATTCGGGTCTCTTCGCTGTCAGTAAGCACTCCGTGTTATCCTCAATACTTCTTCCTGGCCTTGGGAGCAGGTGTCCCGTGGAGAAGCAAGTCACTTTCCAGCACGTGCCCAGGCCCACGTGCTTGCTGCACGTGCCCTTCTCCCCACTCTCAGCCCAGATGGTCTCTGCCAGGCCAGCTCAGCTGCCTTCCTCACGGCTCAGTGGCTCCCAGGACAGGGCCGCAAGAGAACCCAGCTGGCCAGGGTGCCTCGAAGCAGGGAAGCAGCTGGGATGCTTGGGGCCACTGGGGTTGGATGAGACGGTCCTTCCATGAAGACCTAGAGTCTCTACACATGTGGGGCAGGGCTCGGTCTCCAAGGACAGGAACTGGAGGAGGACAGCCTGAAACAGGCAATGTGAGTGCCCCCGCTGCCACAGTTTGAGTCCCCCCCCGTCTCACACTAAGTTTCCATGTTGGCCTTCTCAGTCCCTACCTATGTGTTGAGTCTTACTTCTTCCCATGTGTGACACACTGGTTGCCTTTGCCACTGGGAAGCCTCCCAATGAATAACAGCAGAGTCAGTCGACACCAGGGTCCTTGGTGCCAGAGCTTCTAACTCCCAGAAGGCTCTGCAGGTGCCATGGGCCACCTGGGGCTGCCCCACCCTCACCTGTTCCATTGTATTTTGTCATGAGGGTTTTGAATACCTCCTGCCTGCAGCATCTACACAGGGCCTGGAACACAGTGGATACTGGCTCACCAAGCCTAGTCTTGGCATTTAGCAAGTGCTCAACTAGTGCAGGCCTGGCACACAATGGTAGATCACCAAGCAGAAGGCTTGGCACATATTGGACACTCCCTTGGTAAAGGGCCTGACAGGGTTGGGTATAAGTCTCAGCATGTAGCCAATGCCTAGCTAGTACAGACTTAGTACATGTTGGGTGTACCCCTTATCACAGGGTCTGCCACCCAGTGGGTACTCATGGAGCATGGTGCCAGGTGCACAGTGGGTACTTAACCATATCTTGTCCTTGCCTAGAACAGGATTTGGCACACACAGCTTTTTTTTTTTTTTTACCTAGCGCAAGACCTCCTACCCCACAATAGTTGACTTGGCATGGACTGGCACAGAGCTATGAGCGTTGGACGCAGCCCATAGCAGTCACTCTTCTGATAGAACCAGGGGAACGCACAGTGGGTACTTTCCTAGTACACATCTGGCCAAGGATATATCTTTAGATTTAGCGATGCGTCAGTAGGCACTCTGCTATTGAAGGTCCTACCGTACAGTGAGTGCCTTCCTAACACCCTGCACATAGTGAGTTCTTTCTTAGTTCACACCTGGATCACAGTGGATCTCCAGCAGTGCGCTTAGCACTCGGTAGGCGCTCTGTCGTCACAGGCCGTGGCACACAGTGTCTGCTTCCCCAGCAAAGGGTTTGACACATGCAGCAACTTTCTTAGCTCAGAAACTACACGTGCTATAGGGAAGTGCCCTGCTGGCCAGGCCAGGCTAGGCAACAACCTGCCGCTGGGCCCAGATGTGTAAGAGCTATACCTGTAAAATGGAATATCGAGATCCTGAGGGAAAAGGACTCACCCTCCCTATGCTTGTCCCTCCCTCGTTCCTCTCCTCTTCCCTGTAGCCCACCTACTTAGGCCTACAGCCTCACCTCCTCTCACACCGCTTCTGCTAGCTGTCTCTACACCCCAGCATGCCTTAGTCCCAGCTCAGCAGGACCTTCTCTCTAGAGCCACAGAGGACAGCAAGGCCCCTAGACTCCTTGCCCCTCTGGAAGGATGCCCACTCTTATTAAGAAAAGTCAGAGGCTGGGACTGGGGGAGTCGGCTTCCTTAAGTGGGGATGGAGCAGCTGGATCCCACTAATGAGGCCTCATTACAGCCAGGGCCCAGCTGGGCTGCTGCCTCCTGTCCCCATGGCCAGAGCCAGGGAAAGCCATCCAGCCAGGGCTGCCTGTTCTGGGCACCCAGCCCAGCGCAGGGCAGCCAGAGCCCAGAGCCCACCCTGGGTGGAAGTGAGCAGCATTTGGGCATCATGGGTGACTGGGTCTTCCTGGAGCCAATGGCCCAGCCAGGGCCTTGGCCCTCAATCTTTGCCTGCAGGAAGTAAGGGAGGAGTGTCTAGGGACCCATACTCCACGACACAGACCCAGTGAGCAGCTGAGTCAGTGGAGTCTGAGGCCGCTTAGGAGACTTACTCAAGCAAGGCCTCTCCAAAGTGGAGAGGAAAGTGTGCTGACATCATGGGGCTCCTGAGAGGCTGGTGTTTGCAGGTATGATGTGTTTAGGCAGAGCCTGGCTTATAGGAAGCACCAACTATGTACATCTATCTGTTATTACTAACACTAGCTGACTTCAGTGAGTGTATGTGCTACCCCATTTTAGAGAAGCAGAAACTGAAACCAGACAATTGAGCAAGTCACTTAAGGTTACATTTGGTGAGAACATCTGGGGCTTGAACCTAGGCCTGCTTGATTTGGTTTTTCAAGACAGGGTTTCTCTGTAGCTTTGGAGCCTGTCCTGGATCTCTCTCTGTAGCCCAGGCTGGCCTCGAACTCACAGAGATCCGCCTGCCTCTGCCTCCCAAGTGCTGGGATTAAAGGTGTGTGCCACCACCGCCTGGCAGGTCTGCCTGGTTTTTTTGTTTTGTTTTGTTTTTGTTTTGTTTTAGATTTAATTTTTTATTTTTACATTTTATTTTTTAAATCACGGTGGGGGGGCATTATGTACATGAGTGGGCAGGAGTCTGTGGAGGCCCGACGAGAGTGTTGGATCCCCTGGAACTAGAGTTCTATGTACTTGTGAGTTACCGGATGCAGGTGCTGGGAACCAAACCTGGGCCCTCTCTAAGAGCAGTATGCACTCTTAGCCACTGAGCCATCCCTCCAGTCCCAGACCCTATGCCATATTTTACCCTAAGCAATATTCCCCAATGAGGTCACACTTACAAACTTCCAGGAGAGCTATTCTTACACCAGAATTCATTCAGACCTCTATTTGTCAAGTTTGCTAAGACCCCACTGTGTGCTAGACCTTTGTTGTCTTAGTAGGTCTCTGGTACTTAACTTTCTAAGTCTCCTGGCATATGGCATCTGGGTAGCAGCGAGGAACTGACCAATGAGTGTGGTCTCAGAGAAGAGCAATTAGATGGGTCACTTGACAGAGACTGACACACAGATCTCACTCAGAACTGGATATGGCACACAGTAGGCATCTTCTCATATAGACCATACAGGTCAGGTGTAGCCTGATATCCACCATGGCAGAATTACCCAGCCTGCTCCTCAGATGCCAGGCAATGCAGCAAATCCCCACCTTATTCCACACCTGCCTCCCTTTGTGTGGACTCCGCAGTGACCACTTTCTTGGGCAGTGCTGGGTTTTTTCTTTTTTCTTTCTTATTTTATTTTATTATATTTATTTATTTTATTTTATTTTGGTATTTTGAGGCAGGGTTTTTCTGTAGCTTTGGAGCCTGTTCTGGAACTAGCTCTTATAGACCAGACTGACCTTGAACTCTTCCAAGTGTGAGCCACCACAGCCTGGCTAGTGCTGTTTTTCTTTAGACAGGTAATGGCCCAGTCACTAGACCATAGTCATGTTCTTCTGTGAGGACACCCCATGATTTTGGTTTGGGAAATCTAGAGTTCACAAGAAAAGGGTGCAGCCATGGGACCCAGATCTCTCAGTCTACGCCACTCACACACTCTAAATACTGTTTGCGGCGGACTGTGCCCTTCACCTTCATGTCCCCCAACTGTCAGCAGTGCCTATAGGGACAGAGCTCATCACTTAGCTGTAGCCACCGTCCATTCCAGGAGCCCACAAGTGCCCAGCCTGCAGTTCTCTGGAGGCCAGTTCTTTGAAGAGATAAGCCATCCTGCTGTTCTGTCCTTTGCTCTTGGTGTGTGTGTCTGTCTGTCTGTCTACCTGTCCGCCCGTTCATCCGTCCCTATGCATATGCATATGTGTCTGCATGTGTTCTAGTAACTTGCTGAAAACAAGGGAACAACACAACCCCTATGCCTCATTCTCCAGCTCTGGAGCCACCCGCGCTGGGCTGCATAGGGACTGGCCGGAGGGGGAGGGCCAGCGAGGGGGGGTAGGCAGAGCTTCAAGAGGAGATGAGGTGAAAGTAATTGCCGCTGCCCAGCCCGGCAGTGGGAGAGGCAGGGGATGTGTCATCAGTGTCACGCTGGAGCTGGCAGAGGTGTGAATGAGCGGTGGAGACACGCGTGCTGCGAGTGCTTGTCCCAGGATGGCTGCAGCTCATGGACCTGTGGCCACCCCTTCCCCAGAACAGGTCAGTCACCTTCCAGAAGGTCAAGGCCCCCTCCCTGATGCCAGGCAGGCTTGGTGGCAAGGCTGGTGGTGGAGCAGGGGACTGAGTGGGCTGTGCCAGGAGGGGCAGGCACAGCCAGTGAGTGGGACAGACACCAGCCAAAGTGACCCAGAAAGTTGAGACTGCAAAGGAGTGCAGGAAGAGGTAGCTGTGTGGTGGGGGTGAGAGGGAGGCGAGTGGGGGTGTTGGGGCTCCCCCAACCCAAGGACCTGCTGAGAATCTGCTCTAAGTCTCAAAGCTGCATTGTCCCAGCTCCCGGGGAGACGGGCCGGAGGTGCCCAGGAATTGTACTAATCAATACAGCCTCATTGTCTGTGCCACGACAGTTACTCCTATGGGGAGAGAGACTGTTGGGGGGGGGGGACAGGGAGTGTGGTACATGGGCTCAGTGGTGAGAGCTGGGGGAAGGGGACATGCAGAAGTCTTTGCTGGGAGGAGAGAGACCCTTTGGAGCATTTGCCAATGTCCAGGGCTAGTGCCTGCACGGGGTAGGAGTGTGATCTTCAGCCCGGGAAGCTGAGACTGAGTAAGGACGGTGTACACAGTACAGTTGATGGCAGTGGGGGTGAGGGGACCGGGAAAGCTACCCCTCTTCCCTGTAGGACATCCTGACTTGACCTTCTGAAGGCAAGAGAAGGAATGTCCTCTGAGTCTGGGCCGATTTTGGAGGAAGCATTATGTAGGCTGTTCTCAAACTTCAGAACTGGTTAGAGCCAAGGAACCAGGGTCACTTCCCAGAGTGCCATCCTTCTGTCAACGGATGAGGCAGAGGCCACCCCAGGTGCCTTGGCACAGTCTTCCAGGCTGCCAGACTTCTCCAGGAAGGAAGGTGAGGGCATGGGCCAGGCCCACCCAGCATCCTCCATCACTCTCCCCAGGCGCTGGAGCAGAGCCTGGCATGCCTAGGGTGTAGGTCTTCTGTCTACTGACTGTCAATCAGGGTTCTGTAATGAGCCAGTACCAGGTCTATCCCTGACTCTCTTATCTGCCATATGAAGGCCTGAACTCTGCAGGTACCTAGAAAGGGTCCTGGGAGGAGCCCAGCATTGTTCTGAGTGTCCCTTGAAGCCGAAGGTACTCAGAACCCAGGAGACCGTGCAGGATGGGCCAGGTTCTACCATGTCTGTCCCCTCTGACTGTCTCACACCTAGATGACAGGGGCCTGTGGTTGGGTGCCTCTGGTCCTATTTGCACAGATACTGCTTGATAACCACTCTGTTCCCTGAGGGCAGGAGAGCAGAGGGGTTCCTGGGAGGGGGGGGAGCGTCTCCTGAGGCAGCTCAGACTATAATAGCTGCCCTGCCTTGGTTCCCCACTGGGGCTCCAAGCAAGTTGCTTGTGATCTGATTTGGTTCCAAGTCAGTCTGAGATGTGAGGTCTTGCCTGCTCTCCTCCATTGAGTTTGTTTTGGACAGACTTCATCCCATGAGCAAACTCTGGGGCCAGAGAGTCCTGAACAAGAAGCCTGCTGGGTCCCAGCGGGGCCAGTCTGCCAGGGCAGCTACAGAGTTCTTCCATAGCCACAGAGGGCAGGCGGAGGGAGTTCACAATTCACAAAAATATCCACTGAATACTGGCCTGGGAGGGTGGGAGTCCCCAGCCAGAGAAGGGGCGAAGTTTGGGTTCCGGGGCTGGGCTTCTATGTCCATATGAGGAAGAAATGAGGGGCTCCTGCCTTGTGTTTGCCAGAGTTACATCAGAGCTGGGCTTGCCTGCTATTCCCTGATGCTATTCTAGATTTGCACACAGATTTTTTGTTTGTTTGTTTGTGGCCAGGTATGGTGGTGGCTCACATCTATAATTCTAACACTCAAGAGACCAAGGCAAGTTCACTGTGAGTTTGAGGCTAACCTGTGCTACAGAATGAAAACTTTAAAAAAAAAAAGCAATCTAGAAAGCTGGTGGGCACTAATAGGAGGTGGGGAAACAGTCAGAAATAGTTGCGTTGGGGCCTGGGAGATGGCTCAGTACACAAAAGTACTTGCTGGCTGCATGAGTCTGATGTCTTGAGTTTGGTCCCTGGATCCCACAGTGGAAGAGGAGAACCAACTCTTGAAAGTTGTCTGACCTCCACATGCACACTGTGGCAGATACACACTTGCACACACACACACACACACACACACACACACACACACACACACACATACACACACTCACATACGCATACTCATGTAGTAATAAAATTTTTAAAAAGTTTTTTTGTTGTTTTGTTTTAAAGTCAGAGCTGGATTACAGGGGAGGAAGTGCCGAGGAACACTGGTAGACCGGAGGGAGCTGCTTGGGTTCTGGACCATTATGCTACAGCCACTGCCCAGTCTATCCTTCGGTTCCCTAGATAGGATTGCTGGGATACCCATGTCAGAAGGGACTTGCCCTGGGCAGCTAGGAAGCAGATTCTAGAATACCTGGTTTCTAATCTCACACTTTTTGTCCGCCAAGCCCAGGGCAGAGCGGAAGATCCTGATTCCGGTAAACCCTTCCAAGCTAATAAGCAGGGCAGAGGTCTACATCAGGACTTACGTAAGCGACGTGGCTCAGCGAGGCTCAGTCAGCCAGGTGCGGACAGTGCGGGCAGGGGTTGTCCATCTAAGGAAGATCACAGTCCTGGTGTGAGAATGACTACATACTTAGCGTTCATGGCAGCTCTGAGTGTATGTGCACGTGCACGCGCATGTGTGTATAGAGTGGCAGTCAGATTTCCCCACTCCGCTGTGGGAAAAGAGCTCTCCCGCCTGCCCACTGCCCAGCCTGGGAGAGCTTAGGTGCCTGGGTGGTATCCTTTCCTGAAGAACCACCCTCAGGGCATGGCAGTTGTCTCTCAGAGAGCTGCCAGCAGGGGTGACAGGGCACAGCCAGGAGAGTCAGAGGAACTGGTGTGCCACATCACAAGGGGATTTGCTCCGATGGTCTCATTCCCCACTGAGCTATGAGCAGGTGAGAGAGGAGGGGCCTCGGGGGGCAGCCAGGGTGACATGTGGTGGGCAGGACAAGGCTGGAACTCAGCCCGTCCAAGTTCTTAGGCAGCCAGGCAAGCTAGGCAGCCAGACAAGCTAGGCAGCCAGTCTGGATCAAATCGTAAGCACAAAGGGGTCCTTTTGTAGGCATTTCAGGGCCAATGGAATGGTTAATATTAGTGACAAAGCAGGTCAAGGAAACAAGGGTCTTAAAATTGGGAAAATGATGTGAAGAGGATAAGAAGTTCTGCAACATGGAAAACACGGATCCGGGCTAACCCTGTTGTAAAGGGCTTGCCGAGCATTCGTGACGCCCTAGTTTAATCCATGCTCACACACACACACACACACACACACACACACACACACCACTGGGTGGACAAGGGAAGGGCACCCTGTCTTCAGGCCGCCCCAGTTTCATCAGCAACTTCTTGCAGTGCCTAGGGACAGGCCCCAGTCTGGCTCCTATCCTGGGGCGTCAGCTTCCCTCACTGTGTGCTTGACTGAATCAGTTAGCACATGGCTCACTGGAATATGGGCTCGGTGTTTGTCTCGTTATCTAAACCCTAGCTTTTAAGGATTGACTGGAGGAGCCTGTGGCACACGGTCGGGAGCTTTAACACACACACACACACACACACACACACACACACACCCTGTCCCTCTTCTGTCCGCCTATGCCCAGGAAAGAGTTGAATTTAGGGATTCAGATTCAGATATGGCCCTGCTGTATTTGGTTGGAGAGGCCAGGAGGTCTGATCCTCATGACCCTGGGCCAGGAGAGAGACTTTGAACTTTTTTTGGAGAAATGGGTGTCTTTCGGGGGCCTTGCTTTTTTCTTGACCCTGGGGCCATCTTGGATCCTCTGTTGTCCCTTTTACAGCTGGAACTGCTGCCTTGTGACCCCACCCATGGACTCTGGAGCTGCCACAGTCCTGCATTGTGCTCCTAAGTAAACAAGCCTGGGACAGAATAGAAGTGCTATTGTCGGGCCCACAGATAGGAGCCCATGTGGCCGATGTTTGGGTGTAGATAAATCACCCCAGGCAGACCCCATCCCCTTAAAACATGACCCCCTGGCCCTGCCGTGTAGATACACCTGACCCAAAGAAAGAACCGCAGAGGTGGTGATGTAAGATTCTGAAGGGGTGTGTCCCAGAAGGCATCTGAAGCTGGCACCGTCATTTCCCATAGCACGGTGAGCCTCCCAGCCAGCCTCGCCTGGACCTCATCCTGCCTTCCTTTTTCATTCTCACATACTCCCAGGACTTTGAGGAAGTCCATCTTGTGGTCACACTAAAGTCCCATATCAGATGATGTGTGGTCTTTTGTTGTTTTGTTTTTCCAGTGTTTCCCGGTGTGTGTAACAGCCTTGGCTGTCCTGGGACTCTTTGTAGACCAGGCTGGCCTCGAGCTCACAGAGATCCACCTGCCTCTGCCCTAGTACTGGTGTATACCACTACGCCTGGCAATGTGTGCTCTTACTTCATTAATGTCTTCTAGCACTGGTTTGTTTCCAGCCGAGTTGCCGTAGCCTGGCGTGTAGTAGCAGACCTGTAAATCTTAACATTTTGTGGATGGATGGATGGATGAGTGAATGCAGATACCTTCAGCCTTCTGGTTTTCTCTGATGCTCTGGGGAAGGAGTCCCCCTCCCTAATTCCTGACGCTATGCCTTATAGCCTCCTGTGCGGATGTGAAGGGCGGCATGTCTGAACTGAACTGGATACAAGGCATAGTGGGCCTTGCCGAGAGTGCTCGTCCACCACACAGGGGTGCTGCCTAGATCTGCACTCCTCACAGGCCTTTTCAAAAGGCGCTGGGGCCCTGGTGAAGCCGTTCAGGTTTGCCTGCTAATGTCAGGGTCTGGTAGTGTGTCACAGTGCCAGGCTACCTTGCTAATCAGTGGCCAGAGTGGCTGCTCAACTTGAAGATGTCACTTTCACACGGTAGTCAGTGCGTCACGCTGCTGTCGCCTGGCCACGCTACTCCAACTGTGATCCACGTGTCCTTTAGAGGAACTCCTGTCCTCTCAGTGACATAGCTCATATCTGGGAAGCTGTTGTTGGCGTACAAGCATTCTGTGTGTATTTCTCTGCTGCTGACTCCCAGGGTCCTTACATTTCCTCGATGACACTCTCAGTCCCTGCCAACTCTGTCTTATAGTGGTTGATTCCCACAGGAGGGGGCTGGGAGAAGAGGGCGCACTGAGTGGCTTGTGGAGGTGGTTCTGTATCTGAAGTCGGTACTCCTCGTGGATTGTCCTCAGTGGGCTCTGGACAGCCTCACCCGGGCACTTCCCACAGGCAGGCACGGTACCCATCAGGGAT
Organism: Myodes glareolus; assembly: GCF_982192425.1. Lineage (NCBI taxonomy): Eukaryota > Metazoa > Chordata > Mammalia > Rodentia > Cricetidae > Myodes > Myodes glareolus. The sequence goes on along the minus strand of NC_142028.1, from coordinate 75,766,200 downwards.
TTATCTGCAGGCCGCCCTCTTGGGAGACCCCTCTCTGGAGCCACCTGTTTCCTCTAGCGGAGTCTGTCTGCAGCCTGGCATGGTGCCTACCACTCCAGTCTCTTATCCTAATGTATAGCCCAGCGTCAGCAGCTCGAGTCAGCTTCCCCAAGGCCCTCTCTGAGCTCCGCAGTGTCTTGTCCAGGTCTGGCCAAGCCTAGCAGCACCACCCCCTCTCCCACCCAGCCCTGCTCACCCTGTACCCCCAGGAAGAAGCCTTTACTAGGGAGAGTCTAGCCACTGACTATCCATGGGCAGCGTGCTTAGCCTGGCGATGTGGTAGGCAGCGGGTGGGGGGTAGCTCTCTGGACACAGGCCTCTTTGTGCCCAGCTTGACTTGGCTGCTTGGTATGAGGCTCAGCTGCTCCTAGGTCCTTAGCCTGAGAGGAAAGGCAAGGTTTTAGAGGGGTTAGGGGGCTCTTGGCTCAGGCTCTCTCAGCGGTGTCCCCTTTCTTACTGGTAACAGTTTCTCAGGTGGGCTGGTATACCTGGCATAGAGAGTGCTAAGGGCTGGGCACCATCTGGCAGCTGTGCCTCTCTTTCTTCTGCCAGGCCTGCCTTCAACTCCTGCCAGCAGAAAGGAAGCCCCAGGGTATGTGGACATGGTGGTCCAAAGAGAAGCCACTGGAGGAGACTCAGAGGGTCAGACATGGGGCACACATGCCTTCCTGATGGTAGCTTCTTTCTGTCCCCACAGAATGGTGCTGTGCCCAGCGAGGCCACCAAGAAGGACCAGAACCTCACACGAGGCAACTGGGGCAACCAGATTGAGTTTGTACTGACGAGCGTGGGCTATGCCGTGGGCCTGGGCAATGTCTGGCGCTTCCCATACCTCTGCTATCGCAACGGGGGAGGTACCCAGTGGGCACAGGGCAGGGACCACCCACTTGGCTAGAGCCCACCCATCAGGGCTTGGGCCATTGTCTCCCTGGCACAGACATCCTCCAGGAAGAAGCTGACCTCTAGCCCTGGTCTTTGGCCATCCCTGGCTTAGGCACATTTGCCTAAAGTGCAGGCCACCCTCAGACCCTGGCAGCCTGATCCTGCCAGCCTGTTCTTTGAAGGCTAGGAGAAGTAGAGAAAAGGCTCGAATTTCCTGGGTTCCCTGTCTTAGCTACTGATGTTTCAACAGCGCCCCCCCCCCACCCCGCAATGGTGCAGAGATGCTGGAGGATCCGAGTGATTGTGAAATCACTTGGTTAAACCATCAAATCCTACCCCAGCATGGCAGTATGGGGGCTGGATTTTCTCCAGAGCAGACTTTCTGGGAGTCTGTCAAGTTCAAAGCCAGGCGGTGGGGATTGTACCTCGGCTCCAGGCTGCTACTTAGTGCACACTCCTGTCTCTCAGTACTAGTGGAGCTCAGAGGTTTTATTGTGAGTTCTGAGAAGGACACTCGGGGAGGTGCTCCCCCAGCCCACCCTGAGCCTGGCCTCTCCCTGCATGCCAGGCGCCTTCATGTTCCCCTACTTCATCATGCTGATCTTCTGCGGGATCCCTCTCTTCTTCATGGAGCTCTCCTTCGGCCAGTTTGCAAGCCAGGGCTGCCTGGGGGTCTGGAGGATCAGTCCCATGTTCAAAGGTGAGGCCTTGGTGGGGGGCGTGTACATGCACATATATGTGCTTGTGCATGTGTGTGCACATGTACATCACACACACACACAGAGGCCGCTTGTCCATCTGTAAAAACATGAATATCCCCTGTGGGGCATCAGTACTGACCTAATCCTGACATCAATGGCCAAGGCCGTGACTACACACTGGGATTCATATTTATTTGACCCCCATATTTTCCTCCTGCCGTGTATATACACAAAACTCCTTTCCCCCGCCGAGGCCCGAACTTTCCCTTCTGTGACTCTCCATCAAAGACTGACTGTCCGTCTGGCCTTTAGGAACTGTTGACTTTCACCTAGATAAGCCAGGCTCCTCCTTTAATGGTTCCTGTGCGTTCCCCTCCAGGCGTGGGCTACGGGATGATGGTGGTGTCCACGTACATCGGCATCTACTACAATGTGGTCATCTGCATCGCCTTCTACTACTTCTTCTCGTCCATGACGCACGTGCTGCCCTGGGCTTACTGCAATAACCCCTGGAACACGCCTGACTGTGCCGGGGTGCTGGATGCTTCCAACCTCACCAACGGCTCCCGACCCACTGCCCTGTCCGGCAACCTCTCTCACCTGCTCAACTACACCTTGCAAAGAACCAGCCCCAGCGAGGAGTACTGGAGGTGAGGCTCCTGGTAGACACAGGATCAGGGGACAGCCTTCGGCTCTCCCTGTCCCCGTCAGGCAGCCCTGCCTGGATCATCTACACATAGCGCCTACTGCCCAGGGCATAGAGTTGGGTAAAATGGCAGACATATAGAGGGCCGTGAGAGACTTGAAGGTGATCTGGGAATTCTTTCAGAGTAGCAGTGCAGGAGGGCTCAGTCAGGGCAAAGGGGGCCGGCATGCTGGAGAGAATGGCATGAGTGAGGGTCCTAAAGAACCAGCAGTTATTCTCAAAGCTGAGGGGAGCCTGCTCCGTTGAGACTAATGTGGATGGAGGGCTCTTGTGGGCTTTGAGGTGGCCTTGAAGGGGCACCGTGCTCACAGAGAGCTAACACGAATTAAGCTTCTACTTCGTATTGTAGAACAAAAGGAACTGTGGACATGCGCTAGGTCAGGGATGCCAGGGCAGCCAGACCTGCTCTGTTCAGAGGTGGCGACAGACTCGTGACTCTGGGCCCGTGAAGGGAGGTTGCTGCTGGAGGTGTCGGGATCACCTTGTCCCAGCTGGCAGAGGGAGGGCACAGTCGGGTCTTCTTCCTACGTCTTACTGGAGAGTCCTGGGGCAGAGGATTTTTGGATGTGGGAGGTAGGCCTCTTCCATTCGTTATACAGACTTCTGTGGCATCTTCTCTAAAGGTGTGTGCCTGTGACAGGCGTAACATGGTCCTGAGTCTCTGCCCCAAGAAATTCAGTCTGTGGGTGATGGTGGCTTCAGTGAGATGGGGCCAAGAGGAGGTGATCATAGCTGCCAAGAAATGGGAGAGAGAAAAGGAGAGGAATTAGGAGGGATGTGAGTGGCTGAGCAGGGCCGGAAGGAGGCAAACGGAAGCAGAGATTAGGAACAAGGGGGGGGGGCTGAGAAAAGAGACAAGAAGGACATGCCTTACATGACATCAGCTTCTACGGAAGCCTAAAAGCTTGAAGCTTTCTCTGCTGTGTGATGGAGGCCAAAGGCGAGGTGCACAAGGCCCCCAGGCCTGCTGAAGTTGTAGCAGGGCCTCTAAGTCCAGTCCTGAAAGTGCAGACTCCAAAGAAGCAGTCGTGGGACAGGCCCGTTTCGGAGAGGATACCGGAAAGAGAGCAAGACAGAGCTCACACCCAATCAGAGGACTCTGGGTAACTGTCCATCAGGGGCGTGATGTGTACTCGGCAGCTTGACGGAGATGGAAAGGCAGAAGATGAACTTCTCTGGAGCTCCTAAAAGCACAAACCCTGCCTACTCTCCTCACCCCAAGCAGATGCTACAGTGTTGCTGGCCTCAGGGGCAAAGCTCTGGAGACATTAGCCAGTGAAACCAGAGGGGGATCGCTCAGATAATCTGCCTAGGGAAGCATACTGAGGGGACAGCTGGGCTTTGCTCCCCAGCTGGGGCTCCGCCAGGCCCTAAGCCAGGCCTACCTAAGCGGCTCAGTTTCTAACCCTAATGGCTCCCTGCTGCCACCTCCTGGAAAGCCTGGAAAGTCACTTTCCCCTGCTTTAGTGGTGATTGAACACCACTCCACACTCACCCTCGTGCATGCAAGGCAAGTAAGTGCCTCACCCTTGAGCTATGTCCCCTTCTTTTTACTTTATTTTGAGACAAGGTCTCACTAAGTTGCCCAGGTTGGTCTTGAACGTGTGGTCCTCCTGCCCAGACTCTAAGAGAAGCTAGGATCATAGGCTAGGATCATCAACAGGTCTGTCTTGGAAATGACCCTTAAGAGAGCAGTGGTTGGAAGAAGTGGGTGGATGGGTATATGTTCTGTGGCAGAACATTTGGCTAGCATGACGGAGGCCCTGTGTTGCATTCCCCAGTCCCAGAGGAGGCCAGGACTGCCCAGGCCTCACCGATGAAAGGAGAGCGGGGCAGTGTTGCCACCTTCTGTATAGCAGCGTACTATCTCTGATAAGTTTTCCTAGCTCCGTTTTCAGATTTAGAGACTGACATCCCAAGGTAAGGATCCAGATGGCTCTGGAGGTGGCTCGGCTATGTCCCAGTCCCGTCCTGGCTCCGCTGTTGTCCAGTCCTAGGCCAGTGGTGTTCTGCCAGTCTTCTTAGTTCCTTTGAAAGGTGGCATGATGTAGTTACCGTTTTATGAATGAAATCAGCAGGCCAACGGAAAAATGAGAAAGGCTGGGGTGTGGACCAATGGCGGAGCTTGCCTAGCACTTGTGACATCCCTGATTTGATCCCTAGCACCTAAACAACAGACAGACAGACAGACAGACAGGTGCCTTTAAAGTGAGAGAATCTGGAGGAGCAGGATTCTGAGCCACTCCTTCTCTCCCTCTGGTCCCAGACTCCTCCCAGCCCCTAAGCTCATGACAAGGCTTCCTCAGCTCCAGAGCCTTTGTGGCAGCCAACACCTGGCACAGAGTGGACTCTGATCCCAGCTCCACCCTCACCCACCCCAGTGTCTCATGCCAGTGTCATAGTCATACTGACATCTCCAATCCTGGCTCTGCCACTGGCCCATTGTGTGTCCGTGGGAGGTCAGCAAACCTCCCCAAGTCTGATTGCTCACCCCTCGAATCTAAGTGGCTGTAATTCTTCCCTCCCTGTTGCAGAGGTGAAATGTGCTATCAGGGCCTAAATCCCAGAGGTCAGTAGCAAGTGCTCAAGTGTGCTCGCGAAGCCTGGAAGAGGAGGGCTCTCTTCTCAAACCAGTTACCATCTGCTCACGGAAAGAAGATCTCTGTGTATCTAGAGTTTGGGATTTTATTGATTTTTATATTTTTTTGAGACAGGGTTTTTATATAGCCCTAGCTGGCCTGCCTCTGTCTCCCAAATGCTGAGATTAAAGGCATGTTTGTTTGTTTGTTTTTGAGACAGGGTCTCATTGCTATATGGAGAAGAACTGATATACCTGTCATCCAAGCAGCTGGGAGACTGAAGCAGGAGAATCATAATTTTAAAACCAACCTATGATACCTAGTGGACCTAGTCTCAAAACAGAAAAAAAGCAGGGGAAAAAGGCAGAATAATTCCTAAGAGGTCATATGCCAGAAGCCAGCTTATAAATAAGTCACATTCCAGAATGCTCTGAGGTTAATTGTTTGATCTCAAAAGCACATGGTCCAAAGCAAAACAAAGAACTAAATACAGTACAACCTAAAATAAAGCTCGAACTCATTCCTCGGTTCCCAGGCTAACCATCTAAGCTCTGCACTCCCAATACAGTAATGCTATACTTGTGCAATAAAAATAGCATCAAATACTGCCATTTTAGCATGTGTAATTAGGCAAAGTTTCTTTATTTTCTAAATCCTTTAAATGAAAGAGGGTTTCTTGACTTGAGTGTTGGCACTTGCAAAAAAATGACTCAGTAGGAGCAGACGGAGCCTGTGGTTATTCCGAAGGGCCCACCTTGCCGGCACTGGTGTCTTGCATAGGAACACCCAGGCAGGCCTGACCTGGGCTGCCAGGAGCCCCAGTCCATTGCCTTCAGCTATGAATGGCCTTGTTTGTCTAGCTCAATGGGCCAACCAAATTGTTTTCTATGTGTGTTATGTATGAAGGTGGAGAAGGCAGGGAATCAGTCAAAGGGAACCTGGAGTCTCTGAGTCTCATGGCTCCTGAACTTTGTCTGCTGATTCCTGTATGGCTGAGCCAGAAGAGGGTAATGCCAGCCTTGGATACTGGTGTAGACAATTGGGAGAATTGGACAGAGGGAGCAGGAGTCAGACAGCACCCTCTGCAGGTAAGGCAGTGAGAGATGGCCTGGGAGGAAAATAGGAAGCCAAAGAAGGCAGCGGAAGTCTCCTTTGGGTGGTCAGGCAGGCCGGCCAAGCAAACACCAAGTTCCAGCTCTGACGGCATTGTTCTATGAAGATCAGGAATCATATCCTATTCCAAGACATTCAAAGTGTCTACACGAGGTTGAGAGCTGATGTAAACATGGCTGAGGATGCTGGGGCCCCCGGGGGAGACAGCCTCCAGTGAGAGCTGCCCTGAGTCTCCAGCAGCAGGAGAAGGGAGTCTGTGTTTGACCTATGTTGTGATGAGGAAGTGGAGACTCAAGATGTATTTGTTGCTTCCTTCTTACCTCATCCTGGATCGTTTATCTGGGCTCCCTCCTTTCTGCCTCCCAGCCCGTTTGCCAGTGTTCATTTACTCAAGATCAAATAGTTGAGTATCTGTCAGTGCCAGGCACTGGAGATGTACGGCCATGAACAAAAGCTTCCATCTTCATTGAGGACAGAGGACAAAAGCCATTAAAAGGCTCAGTTGGTAGAGTGCTTTCCTTGCATGTGTGGAGGCTTTGACTTGACCCTCAGCACCACATAAAACCTGGCAAGGTGTCATATACCTGCAATCCCAGCATTCAAGAGGAGGAAGCAGTAGGATCATAAGTTCAAGGTCATCCTCAACTACACAGTGAGTTCAAGACCAGCCTGAGTGACAGGAGCCCTTGTCTTATATAAAGCAAATAAAGCAAAACTGTTTATTTTGATAGCAAAATAAACAGAATGAGAGAAGGATGTGTATGCTGTTGAGGAACACCGAGTGGGGTAAGGCATGCTGGACTGGAGTGAAAGCTGCATTTTAAGCTATATAATCAAGAAGATCCCTTTGAGAAGTAGCCATCTGAATAAGACTGGAGGAAGTGGGGATCTGAATGAAGACTAGAGAAAGTGGGGGTTACATGGACAAGCCCAGCTATAGCCTAAGCAGGGATATAGTGTGAAACACAGCATCATGTTCACATGTGTAAAAGGTGTCAAGGTGGTACATGGCCTTATGTACACAGATCTGTGGTGGGGGAGAGAAGCCACTTCATTCAGAGACAGTAACATTTACAAAGGCCCTGGGGTGGGGGGCAGGCTAACACGTTTGAGAAAAACCAAGTCCAGTTCAGCTAAATATAGACAGAAATTTCTGGCCTGCCTGGTCCTGCAGATGTTCAGTTCCAAAGAAACACACAGAGGCTTATATTAATTATAAACTGTTTGACCTATTGCTCAGGCTTATCACTATCTCTTACAACTTAAATTTACCCATAATTCTTGTCTATGTTTAGCCACATGACTTGGTACCTTTTCTCAGTGAGGCATTCCCATCTTGCTTCCTCTGTGTCTTACTGGTGACTGACTCTCTGCCTTTCCTCTTCCCAAAATTCTCTTCATCTGCTCACCCTATCTATACTTCCTACCTGGCTACTGGCCAATCAGCATTTTATTAAACTGAGTGACAAATCTTTACAGTGTACAAGAGCGTTATCCCACAGCATTTCCCCCTTTTTCTTTTCAGAACAAGAATTCTGAATCTAATCTCTTTTGTTTAGCTTTCTTGACCATTATCCATAGCAACTTGTAACCAACACACTAAACAAAGACAAACATCCATAATCCATTTTTTTTTTGGGAATGTGGATGTAGTTTTCTAGGCTACTTCCTGCTGAGGACCCAAAGAAAATTTAGGATTATGGTCAAGTCCTGGCTGGAGTGTTTTGTGAGGCTGGATCATTTCAGCCAGCAGTGTTGAGGCTGTTCTGGATGTAGAACTCAGAGGAAACTGCAGCAGAGCTGCCATCCGCTCCTATCAGAGATTTTTCAAGGATCTTCCTCAACCAAACCTGATTTTTCTTAACCCAGAATGAATCCAAAACCTCTTATTTTCTGTGGCAATAAAAACAGGACCCCTCTCCCAAAGTAACATATTTTTTTACTTAAATTTTGAAGTCAAGATATTTTTAAAATAGATAGGTTGGTTTAATCCAACAGCATTTATAATCAAATGTCTTATAGCAACTGTTGCTCCTTTCTCAGCAATCAAACAATTCAAAGACAACATAATAAACTCTCCAGACTCTATATTTTCCAACTTTACATGGCTTTTTAAAAACTCTTTTATTTTTGTTTTTTTACTTTTTGGTGTTTTTGAGACAGGGTTTCACTGTGTATCTTTGGCTGCCCTGGAACTCACTCTGTAGACTAGACTGGCCTTGAACTCACAGAGATCCACCTGCCTCTGCCTCCTAAGTGCTGGGATTAAAGGTGTGTGCCATCACATCTGACTACTCTATTTCTTTTAAGAACGTTCTCTATCCTTTTTCTTTTCTCTCCCAAGCGTATTTATATTTTTGAACACACTGTAAACCATTTAGAGGGTTTTTTTTTCATCTGAATCTGTCTTTACTGTTTACCTTTTTCTGACCACAGGAGTCTTTAATCTACTAAACGATATGCCTAGGATTAAAGCTACAGCTTTGGCAGCTGGCTCCACCCCATTCCTTAGTTTTTTGAGAGTCTAGCTTCATGACAGATGTACTGGCAGGAGCCAGATTTATTGCTACAACTCTGTGGAGTTTCTAGGTCTGTGCCATCACCAAGAAGCCTGGTGCCAGCTGCTCATAAACACCATTTAAGTGTTTAGTGGCAGAGCCTCTTAAAAGAGCTGGGAGGTTTTTGCCACTGATGCTGAATCAGGAAGTCTCTCTTAAAGGAGCTGCACCTCTGCTTGCTGCCAGCAAACAGAGTACCAGAGAAAAGACAGTTATCAAGAAGATGTGCTTGACTCTGTTCTTTTTTTTTTAATATTTATTTATTTATTTATTATGTATACAATATTCTTTCTGTGTGTATGCCCGCAGGCCAGAAGAGGGCACCAAATCCCCTTACAGATGGTTGTGAGCCACCATGTGGTTGCTGGGAATTGAACTCAGGACCTTTGGAAGAGCAAGCAATGCTCTTAACCTCTGAGCCATCCCTCCAGCCCTTGACTCTGTTCTTGTCTATGTAGAATCTTTTTTTAAAAAAACTTTCTCAGGCTTTATGTGGAAATCCTTGCCAAACATTTGGGCGCCATTTGTAGAAGGAAGTTTCTGTCCTGCACAGTTCCACAGCCATTCAGTTTCAAATAAATTATATTTTACAGAATTTTATACTTCCTATACTTCCTGCCTGGCCAATTAGCAGTTTTATTAAACTAATACGAGTGACAAATCTTTACAGTGTACAAGAGTATTATCCCACAGCAGCTAAATCTGTGAGCGAAGGGGAGGAAGGGAGATCAGAGAAATAGCAGAGCCAGGGACACTGGATCCTGTAGGGTCTATAACCAGTATAGGGGTTACTGTAGCCCGTGCAAGGTTTGAAGCCATAGAGGGACATGAGTGTTCTAAAACAGACAAAATCCTCAAAGCTCTCCCATTGCCCTCATGAGGAAAAGGAAATTCTTCAGCCTCACTTTCACTGCTGTCCATCACCCTTCTGTTTTTCCTGTCTTCTCTTTCTGATGTATTCTCGCCTTTCTGAGTTAACCAACATGCCCAGGCTGGTCATGCTAGCTCCTGGCCCCCTGCCCTGTTACAGGCCTGCCCTTCCCATCATCCCTTTCGCTCACATCCTCACATGTGAGGATCCTCACACCGTAATTCCAGCCTCATCTTTTCAGGGAAGCCTTCATCCTGGCTTTCCCTTCAGGTGAGACACCACCATCCATACTCTGCGCCTTTCCTGTGTGCTTCCCATCCATAGCAGCCCAACTTGCTCTCCTTCACCCTCTTCGCCAAGAGCCGAGAGCCAGGAAGAAGCCTCCTGTCCAATTGACCCAGAGAACTCAGCTTGCCTGGCATAGGGCTGCAGGTGGAGCTACACCCACAAGGGGAGGAGTTAGGGTGACATCATCACTCTGTCAGCTCTGCTCCTGAGAGCTGGAGCAGACGATTATGGTATACCTCTCTGAAGGCTTTCTGAAGGCTTCCAGGAAGAGGTGCTTCTGATAGGATGAATGGACACTCCTGAAGTGTGGAATGCACACAAAAGGACCTGGGATGGGCTCAAGCAGGTCCTGGGAGGGCATCAACCCCTGCCACAGGAGAGGAGACTAGCTCAAACTTGACTTGGTCTCTCAAAGCCCTTGAGGGTCCCAGGACGGACTGCAGGGCAGAGGGCTGGGGTCCCAAAGCACCTCCTATTCTCCCACAGCCAGGCTTCTCTGGGACCTGGTAGCATGAGGTATAGAACACAAGTCTTAGTTGCTGGGCAGCAGAAGCTGGCCCTCAGTGACAGTCACCTTCCTCTCCCCAGGCTGTATGTGCTGAAACTGTCTGATGACATTGGAAACTTTGGGGAGGTTCGGCTTCCCCTCCTAGGCTGCCTCGGCGTTTCCTGGGTGGTCGTCTTCCTCTGCCTCATCCGAGGAGTCAAGTCTTCAGGGAAAGCAAGTACCCTCCCCAGGCAGGGTTTGTTCCCACCCTGCCGCTCCTTCCTGGGCTGATGGGAGTCTAAGGGAGGGGTAACAAAGAGCCATAGGAGAGGAAGAAGGACCAGAGTCAATAGTGGCTGGGGTCAGAGAGGTAGCAGGAGAGTTGGAAAGGGTTCTAGAGGAACCCATGGAACCTGTGTCTTGTCTCAGGTGGTGTACTTCACGGCCACGTTCCCCTATGTGGTGCTGACCATTCTGTTCGTTCGTGGAGTGACCCTGGAAGGAGCCTTCATGGGTATCATGTACTACCTGACCCCACAGTGGGACAAGATTCTGGAGGCCAAGGTGGGACATGGAGGATTGTCCCAGAGGGACCAGGGAGGGACAAGTGATCCGGCCTCTGACTCAGTGGCTCTCTGCCGGCCTCTCCGCAGGTGTGGGGGGATGCCGCCTCGCAGATCTTCTATTCCCTAGGCTGCGCGTGGGGTGGTCTCATCACCATGGCCTCCTACAATAAGTTCCACAACAACTGCTACCGGTGAGTGCTCCCCTGCCAGCCTGGAGCTGCCGGTTTTCTGTCCTCTCCACAGTCTGACCCTGGATCCACAGGACCACCAGACTCCCGCGCAGTCTGCTGCCTACTGGGGACCTCCTGTACTCATGACCTTGAAGAACCTTGTGTCTCAAGTGGGTCATGAGACTAGAGAGCAAAGCACTGGCCAGAGAGGGGGATGGGTGGACGAGGGGTCAGGAACCCTGGACTCGCTTTAAAAAAAAAACCTGAGTTGATAGGAAAGGAAGTTAGGGACACTTGTGTTTCTAGAATATCCTATATCCATGTCTTATTTTGGCCCAAACTGAGGAAAGGGAAGCAAGCTGAGTCTCCTAAACTGTCCTGTTTTTCTCCCTCAGGGACAGTGTCATCATCAGTATCACCAACTGTGCTACCAGTGTCTATGCTGGCTTCGTCATCTTCTCTATCCTAGGCTTCATGGCCAATCACCTGGGTGTGGATGTGTCCCGAGTGGCAGACCATGGCCCTGGGCTAGCTTTTGTAGCTTACCCTGAGGCCCTCACGCTGCTTCCCATCTCCCCACTGTGGTCCCTACTCTTTTTCTTCATGCTTATCTTGCTGGGACTGGGAACTCAGGTATGACACACGTGCATGCATACATGTATGTGTATGTGTGTTCATGCGTGTGTAAGTGTGCATGTATCATGGAATCTTGGGCAGGAGGAACCAGGGCAGAGGGCAGGTCCCTGTTCTGATGGCTGTGTCTGTAGTTCTGCCTCCTAGAGACCCTAGTCACTGCCATTGTGGATGAGGTGGGGAATGAGTGGATTCTGCAGAAAAAGACCTATGTGACCTTGGGTGTGGCTGTAGCTGGCTTCTTGCTGGGCATCCCCCTTACCAGCCAGGTAAGAATGAAGCTGTGGTGGGTAAGGCGGGGTTCCACTTGCCAGGGCACTTGCAGGATGGGTGGGTAGCTTGGTCTTGGGCACCCTGGCTCATCTGTGCACTGGCTCACAGGCAGGAATCTACTGGCTGCTGCTGATGGACAATTACGCGGCCAGCTTCTCCTTGGTCATTATCTCCTGCATCATGTGTGTGTCTATCATGTACATCTATGGTAAGTGTCCACCTGTCCATGGCCTCTAGGGTCCCAGTCTCTGACTGACCCCTCTATCCTGCTGGGCTGCTGACCCCTGCCCCCATCTCTCCAGGGCACCGAAACTACTTCCAGGACATCCAGATGATGCTGGGGTTTCCGCCACCTCTCTTCTTCCAGATCTGTTGGCGCTTCGTCTCTCCGGCTATCATTTTTGTAAGTTCTCGGGGGTCCTCCCTGCTCCTGCTGCCCCTTGGCCAAGTGTCCTCTTGGGAACCAGCAGAGCGAGAGCAGGAAAACAGCCACGCAGCCAGAGCTCTACCTACAGCTCTGCTTTGGGCATGAGAGGGTCGGACAGTCAGACGTGTGCACATGAGAGGGGCCGGTCAGATCCTGCCTTCGCTTAGGAGGAGATATGGAGCCCTTTGACTGACTGAAGCCGAAACTCAAGCTCAGAACTGCGACAGCTTCAGCAGCATAGCCTCACTCCCTGGCATGGCTGCCCTAGGGGCCTCAGGAGTCGCTGATATTGGTGTGGCTTCTGTCTACCTTACTGCTCTTATCTTAGACCCTCATGGAGACCGCTCCCAAGCAGGGAGATAGATGGCAGATACATGGGAATGTGGCAGCATCCCTGGGCATCCCTGGGCATCCCAGGACCTGTTGGTGCAGGGCTAGGAGTTGGGTCAGCTCTGGGCCTCCAAGGCTGGGAATTTGCGTGGCTTTGGAGAGAGCATCCCCATTTCCAAGCACATTCATCAGAGTGCTACACTGGTAGTCGGGCTCCCTTCCTTCAGTCTGTTTACGTTAACTCCTGCAGTATCTCTTTAGTTAACATTGCTATCTCCACCCTACGGCTATGGAAACTGAGGCACAGGGATATTAAATAGGCCCACTGCCACACACTTACTTAATGAGGACAAGAACCCTGATGCAGACTAAACCATGCTATGGGAAGAATGGCCTGGGGGCTAAAACTTGACTCATTTTGCTGCTTGTTTGAGGTGAGATGGGGAGGGGTTGAAAGCATGGTAGTCACTATATAAGAGGGTCAGAGGGCTCACTCGGTGGCAAGGCACTGCCCAGAGGTACCTGTGGCCTCCGCAATTCCTCAGAATCATGGACAGCTAGGTATCAGACTTCCACACTGGCTCATGTTTCTGAAAAGAGGCCCCTGGAGGACTGAGGCCTCCACCACATGGGGTGTAGGATGTTCCTGAGCTTGGCACAGGCTACAGTTTTGGCCATAGGCCCAGCACTGAAACAGGAGGAGCGGAAGTCTCCTTTCAAGGCTGAGAGGCCAGAGCAGCTAAAGGCACTGCCTAGCACCACACCCTCCCTCGGTGGGTGTGGCATTGGTCCCAGGCCCCACCCCTCCTATTACCTGGGGTCACCTTCCAAGGGTCTTGGCCTGGCTCTTGTGGGTCCTCTAGGACTAGAGATGGGGTGAAGTCGGTAGAGCCTGGAGAGCCAGCCTGGAGGGACCTTGGCGACAGGAAAACAGGCTGTGCAGACATATTCATGTTCTCTTTGGGGTTTTTATGTGTCCATGAGGCTTTTGACAAACCCTAGCCTTCCTTGAGTCCAATGAAGAAATTCATCCCCACTTACATCAGGCTGGTCAAGCCAGGTGTGGTGGCGCTCACCTTTAACCCTAGCCCCGGGGAGGCAAGAAGCAAAGGCGGGCAGATACCTGAATTTAAGGCCAGCCTGGTCTACACAGAGAGTAGAGACCCTGTCTCAAAATAAACTAACACACACACACCAGGCTCTGCTGGGTCAGGAAACTTGTATGCTCCCAGGAAGGATGCTCTAGGTTCAATGTGGACAGAGGGACTTGCGCTCCAGGATGCCTAAAAGCTAAGAGGCCTGTTGAGTCCTTCTGCAGGACCTTTTGGGTGTGGCCTATGAGCCACCTGGCCAAGTCTGTTTCTTTTAGATCCTTTGCTTGCAGCGGCCACGGACCTCACTTCTTGTCTCATTCACCTCTTTCCAAAGATTCTTTCTGGTCGGTCTACTACCTGACACTCAGCGTTTTAGCCTCTGGACACTCTAGGCTGAATGGCAGTTACCACAGCCATCGTGAGACGGGACCTGGCCTGGCCTGCTCCTCAACCCCTTCCTTAATCCCCCGCATCTCCTGATACAAATCAGCTCAAATAGATAAATGAGTCAGTGCAGGGCACCTTAGATCCGGAGTTAACGCAGTCCTAGGTGCAGGAAGCAGGGCGGCTCTGAGGAATGCAGAAGGGAAATGCCATGGAGAAGCCTTTTAGGAGGCAGAAAATCCAGAAAGGCTACCTGAAAGAGGTGACCTGGGCTCAGGGATGCTAAGGACAGGTCTGCAGAATGGCCGGAGGAGGTAGGAGATGCTGGGTGTGCAGAGGCAGGGATGCCATGAGGTGGCCAGCAAGATAACAGGTTGACTGGCAGAGTTGAAGCCTAAGGCCAGGAATTTGTCCTTATCTCAATAGACAGTACAGAGCCGAGAGAGAAAATGGCTGCTTTCCAAAGGTGGTAGCAGCTTACTTGTTCTCTGGCAAAAACACCTCTGTTACGGTACCTACATGCCCCAACCACGCCCCGCGCGGTGGGTTCCTCCTGCTTCTTTGGCTCAGGTGTTGACAAGTTGCCTATGCCCTGACCAGAACTGGAGGGGAAAGGTTACTGCTGGGAGGGGCTCTGGCCAGCCTCACACCGTCCCCACTTCTATCCCCACCTCCCCATCCTGCAGTTCATTCTTATCTTCACGGTGATCCAATACCGGCCAATCACCTACAACCACTACCAGTACCCGGGCTGGGCTGTGGCCATTGGTTTCCTCATGGCCTTGTCGTCCGTCATCTGCATCCCACTGTACGCGCTCTTCCAGCTCTGCCGCACAGATGGGGACACACTTCTTCAGGTGAGGAGTGCAGAGGGTTGGGCAGCCAGGCCGGGTGGAAACACTTTGGAGCCTAAGGGGTCTTCTCTTTTGACTCTCTTTTCGCTATGCCCCCTGCCTGCAGCGTTTGAAAAATGCCACAAAGCCAAGCAGAGACTGGGGCCCTGCCCTCCTGGAGCATCGGACTGGGCGCTATGCCCCCACCACAGCCCCTTCTCCTGAAGATGGGTTTGAGGTCCAGCCACTGCACCCGGACAAGGCCCAGATCCCCATCGTGGGCAGTAATGGCTCCAGCCGCCTCCAGGACTCCCGGATATGAGCACAGTTGTTGCAAGGGGAGAGGCCCCACCCAACCCTTGCTCCCACCACAGAGACTGGGGAGGCAGTGGACAGGTGTGACAGGAGACAGCTGCTGTCACCTTGGCCACCACTGCTAGTGCAGACGTTTGTGCTCACGTCCCCAGTGTTTACACGTCCTTTGGATGCCAAGACAGCAGTCGGGGGTGGGAAAGCCGTGGGAGGATTGCTGTGGGGGTGGGGGTGTCCAAAGCACTTTGGAAAAGGTCTCAGGCCAGGTCCCCAGCGGCCTGCCAGGCTTCACACAGCCTCTGATACCCTCCTACTCCGCCCTGAGCTGTTTGACCAGGGGATAAGAGGTTCTGGTTCCACACCCCACTTGTTGCCCTCCAGCCTCATGACCAGTGTTCCTGACCGCAGCCTCTGCCCAGGCAAACCTGTTTCTTCTTGCTTGGAACAAGGCAAGGGGCTACAGGCTCACAGTGTTACTTAGACTGTATCACCCAGCCCTGTTTATTTGTGTAATTATTTTTGTAAAAATGGTATCATCTGTGGTTGCCACCCCCGCTCCCCGGCCCCAGCCTTGGATCCAGTCTGTCTTCCAGGCCTGCCTACACCTCACTTGGCTGCTCCAGGGCCTCTGCCCTTTGTCCCAGCCGTGGTCGTCAGGCCCAGCTAGCCGAGGCTGTGACCCAGCAGCCTGCCCAAAGCACTTATGGAGGGAAAGAGAGGGGACTTCTCAGCAGGAAGTTTGAGCCTGGAGCCCTGGGGAAGGGGACCCTGCACGACATTCCCTTGTCCACCCTCCACCAGGTTGAAGGCCCAGTCTTCCCAGACGTGCTACCCCCGTTTAATGTGCCAAATGGCCCCAGTTCACGTGCCCGTCCCCCTCTGCAGTCAGAGCTCCTTCTCCCGATCCCTGCAGTGTCCATTTGTCCATCCTGTGATCTCTGCAGTGACAGCCCTGGCCAAGCCACCTCTAATCCTCTGTAGCAATAACGGTGTGCCACCCGCCACTGCCCGTTGTGCACCACTAGGGTTTTAAAGTCCATAGATTTTAATGAAATTTCTATTCCTGTCTCTGAGCTGCTGTTGTGCTTTGTCTGGGTCTCTTGGGGACAAAAGTCAGGCTGGGATGGGACCTCTGTTGGCCAAGCCTCTGTGGAGGCCTGCGTGGAGAAGGGCCAAAGGCTTTGATGGTTAGAACAGGTGTCCTGCCACTCGGTCCTAGATACTAGTGACCTGGGAAGGGGCGGGGCTGGGACCAG
Source organism: Myodes glareolus (assembly GCF_982192425.1). Classification (NCBI taxonomy): domain Eukaryota; kingdom Metazoa; phylum Chordata; class Mammalia; order Rodentia; family Cricetidae; genus Myodes; species Myodes glareolus. Next base: position 75,749,698 of record NC_142028.1, on the reverse strand, counting down.
ACTAACACACAGCTCAGCCGGGACTGAGTGAGCTCATCCAAGAATGAAGCAGAAGCTGGTAGAGCTATGGCAGCTGGAGGGAACAGCAGATGGGCGAGTTACAGCAGAAGCCTATTTTATGACCAGCCCTTCAGGTTGGAGCCTGGGGTGCCGCACTGGACACTGATGTGGAGGTTGGCTCTTCCCAATAGCTGTACCGAAGCTGTCTCCAGCGGTGGGTGACTGCCTGACCTTGAGGGTGGGGGCAGCGCTCCGAAGGAGGTGTAGGCATGTAGCCATGGAGACAAGGAAAGGGTCTGAAGCCCGGAATGGACCTCAAGGGCTTCTGCCTGCACAGGATAGGCAGCTGTGAGATGACCATGACCTGACCCTTCACACGACCCTGCCCGCCCTGTGTTTTCATGTACCTGTGCTTGGCAGAGACACAGGAAGGCCCCACAGAGACCTGTAGCTCCTGTTCCATGGCCTTCTTCTGTTCCTTTATCTCTGAGGAAGAGCAACAGCTGAGACAGGGCCTGGCTCTTCGAGAGAACGTACAGCATGGGGAAAGGTAGGGGCAGGGTATTCTGGGGGCTTGCTTGGGGTCCTTACCTGCCATTGTGGGCTCTAGGGTGGCCTTGTAGGGCTGGCAAGCCTGCATCTGCTCCGTTTCCAGACAGTGCTGTGGAGAAAGCTGGTTGAGGGACCCTGCCTAAAGGTAAGACTAAGAGCCCTAATGTAGGGCTCAGGCAAGACCATGCAGCCTTGCAGTCTGACCCTCATGAGTGCATAGCCACGCTTAGCAAGATGATAGCTGCACATGCAGTCCCTTGAGGGAGAGAGGAGGCAAGAGGCCCCGGGCTGTCCAGTGGGTTAGTCTAAAACTGTTGCCCATGGCCTCTGAAACACGAGAAATGGGTGTAGGACTCACACACCTTGACAAACATATGGTCCACAGACACACAGGTGTGATCCCTGCTAGACAGAATCTGGGGAAGGCTTAGGGCTGTGCTCACCTGCAGGTCAGAGATCTCTTTCTGCAGCATCTGACACTCCTTCTCCAGGAGGCTCCTAGACAGGAGCATGAACAGCCAGAACCAGTGAGGCAGGACCTCCCAGCTCAACCCATCACACAGCCCCAACCTCCAAAACTACCAGGAGCCACACTGTTCTGTGGATACTGCCTGGTCATAGCCTTCCAGCGCCCACCATTTCCAGTCACCTCACTATTTGCACCCCCGTGGGCACCATCCTCTTCTGTACCCTGGCACTGAGCCTCTGGTTCATCCTGCTTCCATGAGACCCCACATCACAGCCTTCTTGGGCTTAGGGCCCTGGCACGGGCGCGCACACACACACACACACACACACAGAGTCTACCTATCTGCACACCCCCTTCCAGGCAGTCCCAGCCCCTTAAGGTCCACCCCTGTCTTCTTGCCCCCAATCTCCACGCACTCCAGTGCTCCCAGGCCTCACCTCAGGTGCCTGACAACCTGGTCAATGTTAGACACATTCAGTTGGTCCTTGATGACACTGAGGTCCCTGTGACAGCTGCTGACAGGTGGAGTTAGCATCACCCCCTCCGTGTGGCTTATTCTAGTCCTTCAGGGAACAAATGCCACTTCTAGAGAATTTTGTTTTCCTTGTCCAGGCAACACAATGGAGTACAAACGATAGTTCCAGAGCCTAGGCTCGCACATGGCTTCTGCCACCTTCACCACGTGACCTCGGGGAAATTGTTTATCTTTCTGAGCTTTCTTTTTTTCATCTACAAACTGGGGACGATGCCCTGCTTACAGGATTGTAGGGGGATTTTAAACAAGAAATTGGAGCCAGGTGATGATGGCGCACGCCTTCTAGTCCCAGCACTCAGGAGGCAGAGAAGGGTGGATATCTGCGAGTTCGAGGCCAGCCTGGTCTAACAAGAGCTAGATCCAGGGACAGGCTCCAATGCTACAGAGAAATCCTGTCTCGAAACAAACAACCCCCACAAAAGAAACTAGTGCAGCCTACATACTTTATGAACATGAGCCCATTCATTTATTGCATTCTGTCCCCAGCTGAAAATGTCATTTGTCCCCTCCTTTCAGCCCTCTATGTATCTCTAGTCCAGTCCTTCTTCTTGTTCACTAAGCACGAGAAGAACTGCTCACCGGACATGGCCCCTGTCCTCTGTCTACAAAAACTCTCTCCTTTATTTGTTTGGCAACTGCTCCTCATACTCTAGAACCAGATTGAAGCAGTCATTTCTCCTAACAAGCTTTGCCTGCTCACTGGACATGGGCAGTGGGCCCGTGCTGGGCAGGTGTTCCCTCAACACCTCAGCCCTCATGTGCGGATCCCTGTCACAAGTGGCTAAGTGGTTATAAAAACATGTCCAAGTGCGGGAGTGGGGGAGCACGCCTGTAATCCCAGCACTCCAGAGGCAGAGGCGGGAGGATCTCTGTGAGTTGGAGGCCAGCCTGGTCTAGTTCCAGGACAGGCTCCAAAGCTACAGAGAAACCCTGTCTGGGGGGGAAAAAGTGTCCAGCCCCAGAATGAGAACTCTTCCACAGATCAGATGGACCAATTGGCAGGACCTTCTGCCTGGCAGGGGCAGAGCCTCCCTCTCTATCATCACTTTACCTGGGCTCGCTGGCTCTCATCCGGGATAGTTCCTGTTGTGTTGAGTCACACCTGGGCTCCTCCAAGGCAAAGCGAAGGACCCTGGGACTATACTGGGCCCACACCTGAGTCTGGTCCCTGAAAACGTGTGTATGAAGGGACCTCCTTTCAGGAAACCACAGGAAAAGGCCACACTGGCTCTTTGTCAAGGGTAGCCCATCTGATGTCCAGGCAAGGCGGCGGGGCCAGAGACTCCCACCTGCCCTCACAGACAGCCTTAAGGCGGAGGCCTTGGAGCAACTGTCGGAGTTCTTGGCGCATGATATCCCTCAGGAGGGGTGGTGGTGCCAGAAGGGAGGGAGAGTCAGACATGGGGTGGGATCCCGAGGCTTGAGAAGACCGAGACTCTTGGAGCAGTGCCTTTAGCATCGCCACCTGCAAGGAGAGCTGGGGCACCTTGCCACTGGGACAGAGGGGATGCATGTGTGTTGAGGGGGTGGGGATTGTCAGGGATGGGGGAGTTAAACGGGAGGGAAAGGGCAGCTAGTGAAAACAAGGTGTTAGGGGGTCACCAAATAGGGCTAGGAACCAAGTGGAGGCAGGAAATCACGTGAACTGTAGGGCAGGCCTGGAATATGACCCACACCCACCCACCGACTCCCACCTCCTCTCTCAACTCCAGGCTCAGGTCCACCGCTGCCTCCCCCAGAATCCTCTTCACTTCAGGCCGCTCCGGGAGTGGAACATGCTCCTCCACCAGCTCCCACAGGGCTGGGGAGTCCCGGGACATGGCCTGAGTACGTCGCGGTCCCCTGGTCAGACCTATGAGACGGACCTACCGCAGGTCAAGAGTGCTAGATTTCCTGGGAGACCGCTGGTTGCTCCGGGCCAGAGCCACGCCCACAGAGCCCTTCCCACTGACATCGAGGCCCCGCCTTGTTCTGCCTATGTCCCCACACTGGAAATGCTTGGCCTACTTCGGGCCGGCCGACCCTCCTGGGTCCGGGATCCTGACCACCTCTGGGGAAAACCAGGCTGTGGCAGCCGGGCCTTAGCCCCTTCCCTCCCAGGAGGCGGTCACCTGGGAAACCACCGAGCCCCAGGGTCGCTCGAGAGAGAGGCCCCGCCCTACCCACAGTAGCAGAGCCACAAGCTAGTCAGCTAACTCTTGAGCTTACACCTAGACATCTTTCTACCTCGGAAGTAGAACTGAGAAATTAGGTCCCGCTGGGTTCGTTATTTTCTTACTCCTACAAGCCTGAAGGCAGCATCAAGATAAACTTTCTCCCTAGAATAGTGGCCGTATAGGGGCTTGAACATTTATTAAGTCCCAAGATGGCCCTGGACAACGTCCCACAACGCAAACTGGCTTCCGGGAACCAGATCCCATTTGCAAACAGACATGGAGCTTCTCCATTAACGTTTTTTACTAAAGCACCCACACAAGTTTCTGTGCAACATATAAACATGGGCAGGCCCCCGGGCTCCTGCCTCCTCACTAAGGGAGGGAGGCCAGAACCATTGACTGATCCAAGCCCCACCTGTCCCCCATGCAAAGGCCAATCCCATGATCCCAGGAAACACAGCACCCCTTCTGGTCCCCTCCTGGGGGCACTCCTCAGTAGGTGGCTTACCAAAGCTTGCCCCTACAATGTTGAATGAAAAAGGTTTCCCCTCCCCTGGAAGCATGAGGGATCTCCAGATCTGAGAATCCCCCCAGGAAGAGACACTGCCCCCTAGTCAAACCTCCCACCTTTCTAGGCCCTAGGGGACTCAAGGGAGTGGGAAACTGAGGCACGGAGAGGTGGAGTGACCTAGCCCAGGCCACTCCGCGAGGCAGTGCAGGGGCTGGCCCAACCCTAACAGTGAGGAGGTTTGGGGGGGCAAGTAGGGCAGGAAGGATTGACCCCAGAGAGGGCCAGAAGAGGGGCTTGTCCAGAAGCCCCTCAAAGTGGGTTCTGAAACTTCGAGGTGCGGCTGGCTGTCTATTAAGACCCTCAGAAAACAGCTCACAGTCTCAGTCTTGGGGACGCCCCCAGAGCTGCTGCCAGCCAGGCTGTAGGTCAGTCCTCTGGCAGGCAACCCTCCACATCAGAAGGGCATGGAGGGCTTTTGTCCATTAGTGTCAGCCTTGATTGAGCCATGACATGGGTCGTCCAATGTCCACTGTGATGTTGGTGAAGAGTGGTTGCCGAGACACTTCCAAGACGCGGTACCGCACTGATCCAATGCCATCCCACTTCATGCTCATCTTTGTGTTCTGAATCTTACTAAACCTAGAAAGGGAGATGAGTTCAGATCAAGGCTAACAGTCTCTGCGCAATCTTGAATCTCTGGAGCCACGGCACAGGTCATTCTCTTCCTTGAGGGACAACTTGACAGAAGGCCACTGCTCTAACATCTGCTCTCCAAATGAAGACCTCACTCCCTTTGGTTGGCAAGTGGAACTACAATATTCTCACAGGTTCCCATTCAGACCTTGACCATATATATATATATATATATATATATATATATATATATATATATATATAATGTTTATCATTATGGGGCCATGTGTGTGGAGGGAACTTGGGCCTTTCCTTCCCCCATACATGGTTCTGGGGACTCCAGATTACCCAGGAGGCACCTTTCCGCACTGAGCTATCTTGCTGGCCTGACTGTGATATCGGAGGCATCCCCATGCACCTCCACTGCAGTACACTTCCCACGTGCGACAGGCCATCTTTACTCTCTCTCCTAACCCCTGCCATCTGTTCTGTCTCTCTTCCACATTCCACCATTGCTCCTTCCACACCCGCTCCTCTCGGCCAGACTGCACTCTGAGCACCAGGGACACAGCTATGGACGGGACATGCACGGGCCTTCCTCTCACAGCAGGTTTGCTTCACTAAGGGAGGCAGACACTGGCAAAGGAAACACCAGAGAGCTAAGGGAGAAGAGCGTGACACTAAAGCTGAAAGCAGGGGAGGGGGAAGAGCATTTTACGCAGGGACCAGAGCATACCACAAAGAGAAAACAGAGGAAGACTAGCTTGTCGGTTAGAGCATGTATGGGCAGGACTCTGTAAGTCATAATAAGCACTTCATATCCTGTGGCAAGAAGACACCAAGGGATTCTTAACCCAGTTTTGAGAGAAAGGTGGGATGGACTATGGGAAGGCAAAGAGGCAGGAAAACCTTTGCAGTCGTCAGGGCAGGATCACAGCGACCAGACTACGGTAAACGTGGAGAAGGAGTAAAGCAGACGGGCTCAAGTGCTTTGGGGATGGCACTGACACGCTCTACTGATGATCTGAGCATGCTGGGTGGGGAAGGAATCCTGGAGAACTCTTGAGTTTCAGGCAAAGGGTATTAGAGCCACCATTCAGACTTCCATAGTGCAGAAATTTCATGCTGTCTGGCCATAGCCATACCCAAGCAGGCATCACTAATTGATGACCAGCTAATTCTGCAGAGAGATCCAAGCTCCTGGCATTTATCTGCCTGTCATCCCTTCTCTGCTGACCATGGTTTCATCTGAACTGCATGCTTTTCTATTGGCTCCCTGGACTCCTTGGCAGAGGGCGGAGTGTCTCGTGCTTCTGCCAAATTCCAGCCCCAAGTCAGTCCATAATCCATCTCTCCATTCCTATAGTCTTGAGTTCAGAGCAAAAAAGTCGGGGGATACAGAAGTCCCAATGGTCCTTCCCCTGCCCTGTCCTCTCTAGTTTTATGAATTCCTTTCATGAATTCAGGCCTGATCAATTCTCCCTAGGTCTACCCAACAGCTAGACCATTCCTTCACCTTCCTTGAGCTCAAAAAATAAGCCTCCCAAATAAATTCAATGGTGTCTCTCCCTGTTCAGGAACTTTCTAGGACTCTCAGAGAACTCTGGGAAAAAAGTTAAACCTCTCTGGGTACTCAGCTACACAGCACTGATGCCCCTACTGTGGCTGCTGCCTTCAGCCGTGTAACCAGATGGCTTTCAGGTTTCGGTATATGCCCCACATACTCACACTCAACTCTTACAAAGATAAGTCCCTACACCCACTCTGGCCTTCTCCATCAGCCAGGCAAACAGTGAGGGTGAATATACACCCAAGAGAATGTGAAGCAGATTTCAGTGAATGAGGACCTTTTCAAGCCCCACTTAGAGTCCCACTACCTCATGCCTTTCCCTGGCTTCCGTGACCTGTGGCATAACTATTTTCCTTGCCTAGTGTGACCCTCATAAGGGAGAGTAGGACAGGGGCTAGATGTGACTCTAGAAGGCTTGGCAGCACTCAGAGATTGTCTGGAAGCTCAAGGAGTCTTGGCCTATATTTCACATGCCTGTCAGACCTTTCCTCGTCAGTCACAAACATCTAATGTGGGTATCTCAACCCTAGCAGGAGTCGGCTGCTGCGAGTGGTTGACATTATCTCAACTCTCCCTCTGCTCGGCTTATGTACCTTTGTTGGGTTCCAAGGGTCTATGGCCAGCACCCGCCATCTGTCATCTTATCTGCTCTGACAGGGTCAGTACAAGCAGGGTCATTCAAGGTACATAAGTGAGCTATTTGAGAGAACTAATGGAAATGCAGTCTATGCAATGACAACCCAAGCTGGAATTTACCTTCTAGTCACCTCCAGGAACCAACCCAGGAGGGCCAGGAGTCACCTTTAGAGGTCAAGGGTCAGGAGCATTAGGGTCATCTCTAGGGATCAGTTGCCTCTATCAGGCACTTCTCATGGGCCAAGGATGCTCAGAGCTTCCTTTATGGGGTTGGAGATCAGAGGCATTTGGGATACTGGGATGTTACCTCTAGGGATCAAGGGGACAGGGGCCCGGGGTCAGGGATGCTGGGGTCACCTCTGAGGGTTGGGCTCGTTGTGTTTGTCCCGGTCGTGCTTGATCATGCGGTAGCGGCCTATCCGGACATCTGGGCGTGAGATCTTCATCCCAGTCAGGGAGATCCTAGGAGGGGCGACAGGCAGACTGAACAGGCACCAGGGAAGGTAAGGAGCCCCGCCCAGCCTGTGACTCCTCACTCCCTGACCCAGTCTCCTCTGTCCCATCTCTACTCACCGGTTGAAGATGTCGTCATCCTCACCGCCCCAGCCCCAGTACTCGTTGGGAAAGCCGTTGATCCTCAGAAACTGGGCCTTACTCAGGCCTGACACACCTCCAAAGTAGCTAGCATAGGGCAGCCTATGACACGGGAGAGCAGATGTTAGGGTCACCAGCGAGTCAAGATGCAGGATCACAGATGGTGAGTGGGGAGAACGCATAACTAGGACCCAGGGAAGAGCTACATTACATAGAAGGATCTGAACCGGGGCCAGAGGCTAGGGGGACATGAAGCTGGGACTACGGGCCTGGGTCAAGTGGGGGTGGGTAGGTCGGAGTCTTGCTAAGTAAGTCTCACCGGAAGCCAAACTTGTCCATGGCAATGGCAAAGTGGCGGGGCTGGTCACCACAACGGTACAGATTGCGGTCATCCATAGGGACCAGGTCCACATCACTGAAGATGAAGCAGTCATAGGTAGCATCCTCCTTCAGGGCCTCTAGGAAGCCTACGTTGAGCAGCTTGGCCCGGTTGAAGGTCTCCTCACCATGCTGGTGGGGAGGTGGGTGGATGGACACAGATCAGCTTTGGGTCTGTGACCAGCAGGTACCTGCCACTCTGTTTCCAGCTTGATCCCAGGGACCCACATAATTGTCCCCCACCCTCCCGACTCCCTCAGACTCTTAGGTTGATCCCCCATTCAGAGACCTTTACAGTTTGGCTCCAATTTGGTATTGCTGGATTCTGTGGTCCAACCATATTATATTCCTTAGGCACCACAGAAGAACATGGTGGACTTTTCTGTTATGAAGCACTGGGGTTGGTTAGCACTTCCCCCTTTTTAGAATGCTTTGCTTTAGTGGTCAAATTCATGCCTGCAAAGGCTGACTTCTGCTTAGACCTCCAGGCCCCAGTACAATGCCCCCTCCTCTCTAGGCTTCGTTTACACCGGTGTCTACTGAACCACTATGCGGAGTGTTTATCTCATCCATTCATTCAAACACGCCCCATGACTTTCTCCATTGTGCCAGATGAGCCTCCTATGTGCCATGGAGAGTCTACAGATGAGAAGCTCCGGTCTACCTCCCTACTGAGCTTACCGTCACATGAGACATAATGTGACCCCCTAAATGACCAGCGTGGCCCATTTCAATTCACTTCCAACTCCCTGGACAGCCTCTGAGACAACATGGGACCGCGCTGGATGATCTTGTGTTCCCAACAGAAAAAGACAAGCAACATGCTACAGGCAGTCACACCTCTGTGAGCGGGGGACCCAAAGATATAGGACTGCTGGGTCTCTGGCTATACAAGATCAGGCGACCCTGGACAGAGAGCGGTGGATTTGACAAGAACTGGCCCCGCGGCCTCTGCTACAACCCATGCTTACGACAGAAGCCTCTGGAATTGGCATCTGTGAGTGGGTGCCTCAGTAGGAAAGGAGAAACAGTGGCTTCTCCCGGACAGGACAAACCTGCTAGGCAGGAGCCGCTCCTTGAAGACCAGGCCACCTGCTCACCGCCTTCCCGTCCTTTCCACATCTCCTCTACCGGCCCTAGTAGGACGCTTTTCTCCCAGCTTATCAATGTTCTTCCAGCCTCTCTCACCAGCTAGGAGCCCTCGATCTTCCCCACACGGCTCATAAACACGCTCAGTTCTCTCTCTAGGGAGGAAAACACCTTCCGCCTGCCATCACCCTACCCTTTGCCTTCTCTTCTCAGCAGAGATGTTTTTTAAGCGCTGTCTCCAATTAGTTATTTTGTCAAATCTGATTCCTCCTTCAGCCCACTGCAATCTGCTTCCGCCCCCACCATGCCCCTGAAATGGCTCTCACTGGGCCCACCTTGTTGCTAAATCCACTGGACGGACGCACTTGGTCCACATCCCTCTCTCTCCCCCGCACTACTCACACAGCTGCCATGCTTCCTTCCTGACACTGACTGCTGGGCTTCCAGGACATCCACTCTCCAGGGTCTCCTGACATTCTCTGGTCCATCTTCTGGGCCTCCGTAGCTGCCCTTTTTTCCCCATCTAACCCTTGATGATGCCCTGCCCACCCCACCCCCTAACATTCCACGCTCTGTAGTTATGACAGAGGTGGGTTTTAAGAACCTTCTAGCTGGTGAGATGGCTCAGCAGGTACAGTAATTCCTGAATAAGTCTGGTGACCTGGGTTTGATCCCCAGTACCTTCACAAAGTTATTCTCTGACCTCCAAAAGCGTTCTATGGCCATGCACATGTGCACACACACACACACACACACACACACACACACACACACACGCACACACTCACACTAAAACTAAACCATCTCTACATTATGGACTAGTGGTAGTTCAGTTAGTAAGGCATTTGCTGCACACACCTGACAACTGAATTTGATCTACAAAACCTCCAGCCCCAAATCAATGTCAGAGGGGGGAGCGGAGAGGAGAAAACTAATCCACAAAGTTGTCCTCTGACTTCCACATAGGTGCCATGGCTTGATACACACAAATATTACACAATTAAAAAAAAAAGAATCAGGCACATGCCTTTAATCCCAGCACGCAGGAGGCAGAGGCAGGCAGATCTCAGAGAGTTCGAGGCCAGCCTGGTCTACAAAGTGAGTTCCAGGACAGCCAGGACTATCACACAGAGAAACCCTGTGTTGAAAAACAAAAGCAAAGAGCTGGACAGTGGTGGCTAACGCCTTTAATTCCAGGATTCAGGAGGCAGAGCCTGGTCTACATAATGAGTTAGTTGAGTTAGAGGACAGCCAGGGATACAGAAGTGAAAAACAAAACAAAACCAAGTCTGCCTACTAGTGTTTCCATATCCTAGTCTCCTTCAGAGACCCGCTCCTAGGTACAGACACACACTCTGACTGTCTGCACAATGTCCCTCCTCTACCTCCCCACAGGCTCTCAACACTCCAGGCAAGGCAGCATCCCCAGTCCCTCACCTCCAGATATGACCTAGTTCTCATGGGATGTTCTCCCATCCCACTCACAGGTGTGGCTACGAACACAGCAAAGACTAAATCCCTCGCTTTGTTTTGACATCTTTCTCTCTACTGTTTTACAGTGATGTCTCCCTTTCACCCCATAGACTGCCCCGCCCATAAGCACTTCCACCATCTTTTCTGGCGCCTGTAATTGCTTCCTAATTGGTCACATGGCTTCTAGGCCTCTCCTCCCTCCATTCTTCACACGTAATCACAGCAACATACACAGGTTACCCCCACTTCAAACAACGCTGCCCCACCAGTTCAGGCTAGAGGTCACTGCTAAACTTAGCTCTCAAGTTCTTGATGTGCCCCCCCCCCCAACTAGCCCTCTAGCTAACCTTTGCTACCCAGCCTGTATGTTAGACTCCACCCCTCATCCACTAGTTCCTAAACACAAGAGATGAGTTCTCTTGCTAAGCCCTGGGCTTCCAGGCCCCTCTTCTTAGGAGCTTCACCTTCTCTCGCTATTACCTGTTCATCTCTGACAACTGCATGGCTGACCCAGGCTTCTGTGTGTTCCCACCGGCCTCACTTCAGTTCCAACCATGTACCCTCCTCCTCATCAGGTCCTCTCTGAGACCCAGTGCCACTTCTAGCCAGAGCCTACATGCTATACTTAAGGTTTCGGACTTCATGTGTTTTTCAGGGTTCCAACTCTCCTCTTCAAGGCTCTTGACATTGCCTCCTAGTTGGTGCACACGAGGCCTCTGCCACCTTGGTTTTGACATCTCTTTTTCTCTCTACCATACAGTGACATCCCAAAGAGATGCCAAAACAAGCTATGTACACACCACAAGAGTACATGCCAGCATTTATATGCTCACATTCCCTTCCACACACACAAACCTCCTGCATTTACTGACAGACATGTACCCCCATATCCATGTAGACTCACACAACCATCAACAGCCCAGGGCACAGACTTCTCCAGCCTCGTATGTGCACCAACAGGCACATGGCCCCCCATATGCCCGAGCAGGCACACCCACAGACGCATGAGAGTTTCCTGAAGGCTAGTGCTCAGCCAAGGACCACAGTGCACGCACCTGGTTGATGACATAAATACCGTAGCGGAGCCGCTGCCGCCTCAACATGGGGTGCAGATAGTGGAGCCAATAGCGCAGGTGGTGCTCCCGGTGTCTAAAGGGGATGATGACTGCCACCGTTTGGGCTGGGGTGCAGTCAGGTGGTGTATAGCGGCCTCCCAGGAGCACGCCTGGGTTCTCCCTCTGCACCCGCTCCAGAGGCATGGGTGAGGTGAACTCGATGACCACTCGGCCCACTGCAGGCAGGACAGTGTCAAGAGTCAGGGCCTTTGCCAGAATCCAGGGACACCAGCCACCTGGGAGTGGGCAACAGAGCCCCTGGAATAGCCCTCCATCAATAGATCTGGAGCCTCGATGCCCCCATGGTTCTGCGCTCCAGCTCCCTAGGCACACTGGTAGGGTCCTCTTCCCACCCCTACAACAGGTAGGCCCTACTCTACAGGCTCACCAAGACCAGGTGGCACGTCAGGACAGGGTGGAATGACTGGAGCTGTGGGGCCAGGTCGGGCACTGGGCACTTCAGGAAGCCCAGAACTAGCGGCAGTGGCATTGGGCCGAGAGCAGTTGGTGCTGCTGCTGGCTGCAGGGTAGAGGGCATGGGCTGGGCTTCGGGTACTGAAGCGGCTGAAAAAGGCCAGGTGCTGGGCGTAGACGTCAAAGTAGAGGATGACAGCCACAAGGAAGTGCAGCAGGCAGAGAAGGAGCACTGCCTTGCAGACCCGCTCCAGCGTCCCCCCCAGCAGTCTGCTCATCCCGCAGGTGGCCAACGGCCTGCCCAATGGGCCCAAGCATCTGGCTGCCAGCCTGAACAGGGGGAGAGAAACAGATCCCACAGGTCAGGGCAGGACAGGACAGGTAATGCTACCCACCTGCTTCCTACTTGGTGGCTCATTTACAGACCCCTATCCTCACTTACCTTTCGTAAACACCTTGAAACTCATGGACTTGTTTGTATTCTACCTGCGAACACACCGACAGCCGCTGGCAACTCGTTTTCGGCCATCCAAGACACACCCGACACTAAGTCACCCAGACATACACTTCAATCCTCACTGTACACCTACACATGCGTACGCACAGCGGCATACACAGGTGAGCTTGATTACCCGGGACTGCATCTCAGCACTGCGGCTCCACCTGCACCCCAGAGTCCAGAGATAGACTCCTCAACCCAGGACACATGGCTTAGGGAATGGTTCACTTCCCGAGTGCCTATCACGTAGGAATGTTCCTACTTCACACTATGGCTTCATTTAGTCCTCCCAAGGGTCCTGATGGGGAAATTATTCAGACCCATGGCATTTTGAGGCATTCAGGTGCCAACAGCAAGCAGGCCTGACCAACCAAGACCAGGCTGAGAAGGGCCTGCAGCATCCAGGGGACCCCAGATGGAGAGGATGTCTAAAAGGATCCTTCCCACTGGAACAAGCGTGAAGGTACCGTGCAGGGCTAGCCACAGATAGTCCTCACCTCAATCTTAGGCTGGCTCTGGAGCCTGAGCAGCAAAGCTAGTTCTGATTCCTGAAATGGACTATGCTTGGCCCTGGAGGAGCAAAGTTTCTAGGATGGCAGAGGTGGACAGGGGTGGAGGTGGTGGTGGTGGGGTGTCTGTCTTGCTTGGGTCAGAACTTCGTTGTACTTTCGAAAGGTCAACAAACACTCAAACACTTCTGGCACCGCTTCTGAGAGCAGGATATCTCAAACACAGAGTCACAGACAGCTTTAGTACCAGCAGTAAGCACCCACACTCTAAGGGACACACAGAGACCCACATATAGAGCCAGACACACTTGGGGTGACAGTAACCTACAAGCCACATACATCAACAAACCGCGGCTCCCAGACAAGCTTAGCCATACACCATACACCCGGACCCACGTGCAAGTATTCCCACCTCTCCCTCCAGGGCAGGGGCTCTGGGTCGGGCTAGCCACCAGTCTAAGGGGTGCGTCTGGGCGGGGCTGGGAGGCTGAACACGTGGAACCCCGGGACGGGGGAGGCAGCAGAGGACAGGTGGGTGTGGAGCCCTGGGGAGGGGTGCATGCAGTGGGAGATGTGGATGTGGGGTCGGGGGCCGAGAGCCTCCGCCAGACACAAGGCCGGGGCGAGCGAGGACAATGAGGGAGGCCGGCTGGGGGCGGACGCAGGAGCCCAGGAGGCTAGCGGGATGGGGGTAGGGTGGGGTGCAGCCAGGCCAGGGGCAGCGCCGGCGCCTCGCTCACCGGGTCCTGGGCTGGGATCTGGGGCGGCGCGCGGGTGTCTCCCTAGTGGGGCTGGGTCTGGAATGTCGGGGCCCTGGGCTGGGGGCCGCGCGCGCCCTCCTCCTCTCACCCAGCGCTCGGGGCTCAGCAGGGGGCGCCGCTCCAGCTCGGGTAGGGATACCGGCTCCGGCAGCTGCGGACGGCTCCGTCCCCCATGGCCCGGCCCCACCGCCCGGTCAGCGGTCCCCGCGGCCCCCGGGCCACCTCCCGCCGCCGCCGCCGCGGGCCATGGAGCCGAGCCGCCCCGGGAGGCAGGGCGGGGCCGGGCAGACCCACGGACCGGCGGACCGACGGACCACTGCGCTGCCGCCTCCCTCCCGCGCTACGGCTCCTCGGAGGGGCAGGCCAGGCCGGCGCGCCCGCGCGCGCGCCCCCGCCTCCAGCGCGCCCGCACGCGCCGCGCGCCGCTCCACCGCCCGCCTCTGCCGTTGGCCTTGCGCGGCCCTGCCAGCGGGGAGACGCTGATGCGGATGCCCGAGACCAAGGAGAGGCGCGGGAATCCATCAGGTTCCTCCACACAGCCTGCCTTAGGGATGGAAAGAGGCCAGAAGACGGCTGGCTAGGCCCTTCAGGTCGTTGAGACGGGGTCTGGCTTGTGGGCCACCTGGGGTCAGGGCCTTTCCAACTCTTTCGCGGGTGCATGATTCAAGGTCAGCCAACCAGGGCTGCCTACTAGGTAAGACCCTTAAAGGTGTTGACTAAAAATGACTTCTGGGGTAAGAGCAGGACAGCTAAGATTAGGGAAGCAATCTAGAATTTGATAGGATAGGTATGGGCGGAGTTGAACGGGTCCCCAGGAATTGAGACCATTGAAGAGGTTCTTGAAGATTTAGGTGTTCATACAGAACTATCAAAAGCAAAAATTTGGGTTCCAGGAAGAGAAGGTGTAGGGAGTCTCAGGAGTAGGAAAACTGAGGGTGCTAATTGGCTATAGTCAGCTTGCATCTAGTGCATAACGGCTCCAAGGGCCTAGGGCTAGGAAGATCATAGAACCCAGACTTTAAGGAAGAGCCTCCCTGCTATAGACAGTCTAGCACCCTGCCCTCGCCACCCAGGAGCCAGCACCTTCCACAGCAGAGATGGTGCAGATAGAAAGAGAATATTAACAAGCGGTTACCGAAGTGTACAGGCCCTACCCTTCCTCTGTGAAAGGTGTCGCAAAGGGCCAACAGACGCCTCAATGACCGGGACAAATACCAAGTTTATTTCACAAACACTAGGAAGATGGGCTGGATGGGGAGTAGGGGACACAGGTGCACAGCTGTACACAGTCACCATCAGCAGCCCACTCCCCACACTGGGGTTCAGTCTGGACTGCAATGCCTCCAAAGTCAACAGGCAGCAAGAGGTGAGTGCAGGAGGGCCCTGAACACCAAGCCCAGGAAAGGCTAAGGGACACAGCTCCAGCTGTCCCAGGAAAACCAGCAATAAATAACAGTGGGGCACGGCCCCACCCACACAGATCATCTAGTCACCCATCTTCACTCTGGAGGTCTGCAAAAGAAGAACAGGGACAAATCAGGCAGGGACGTGACAAGATCACAACCAGCAGGCCAGTGAGTGGACAGACAGACCACAGATGGATACAAGACAGACACACTGATAGACAGCGACAAAGGAGATCAGCAGTACAACAAAGAGCAGCACTGGACAGTGCCAGTGTCCCCAGGAGTCAGCCCAGCCAAGCAGCCAGTCATGTTTAGACCTTCAGGCTGGTCTTTTCGCCACAAACCCACACACTGATAAAATACAGACTCCAGACGTCCGAGTCTACTGACAGGCATGACGTGCATATGCACACAGACCAGGAGAGAGGAAAGCGGGTCAAGACTGTCACGGACATCCATCAGAGGCTGTATCACAAAGAGGACATGCCCAGAGGCAGCAGAGAGGAAACGGGTGCAAACGGACTAATGGAGAGATACATGCATATACAGCAACAGACAAAGGGGAACCAAGAGATGGGAAGGGGTCTCACAGCTACAGGTGGAGAAGGGAGGCATTTCTATTCCTCTCAAAGCAGAGTAAAGCTAGGCTGAGGACAAGGACAAAGTTCCCTAGGGGGAATTCAGCACCTGAAGGATTGCGACGATGACCCCAAAGAGGCCAATGGCACTGCCAAAGATCTCCACGATGAGAATCTTTACAAAGAGGCTGGGGTTCTGTGCATCAGCTAGGGCGGCCCCACTGCCCACGATGCCCACGCAGACTCCACAAAAGAGGTTGGAAAGACCAACTGTGAGGCCGGCCCCAAACATGGAGTAGCCTGGAGGATAAAAAACAGCTCAAGTGAGGTCAAGACAAGCACAGGAGATGATGAAGGATCCGAAATGGGCTAATGGGGCCAATCCCACCCCAACTCTGTAAAGCAGGCTCAAGCAGCAAAGAATATAAAAAGGAGTCTGAAGTTGGGAAGTCGGAGCTAGGAGCAAGTGTGTCTGTGTGTATGCATGTGGGTGGGGGTGCAGGGATGTCTCACTCTAGTTCTGTAGTGTTGGCTGGCTTCTTAGCTCAATGCCTGCCACTTAAAGGCCCATACCACCACACCTGGCAAGACTGAACTTTGGGCTACCCACTCACCTGCATGGTAGTTTCGATGGCCAATGGCCTTGGGGTCAGTAGCACTGAAAGGCTGAGGAGGACAGGTCATCAGAAGCCATCCCTTAATGCACCTACCTTCTCCTCCAATCTTTAGGCAAAGCATAAACCACTGGGTCTCCCCTTACCTCAGCCATGTTGCTAATGACAATCGCCATGATGATGCCATAGATGGCCACAGCTTCACAGAAGATAATGCTGGCAATAGTAATGGTAAAGGGTGGGGGTGTGGAGAAAAGAGAGGAGAAGGAAATCAGCCATTTGTCAGAAAATCCCCAGCCAGCTCTCCTTGACTCACGATGAGGCTGGTCACAAGCCAGTATGTCAGCAGACCTCCATCGCAGCTGGCTGGCTTTGACAATCAAAACCTCTTCTACTCACCTAACCAAGTTCTTGGTCTTGATTCTGGGGGCCTTCACCCCACCTCCAATGATGGAAGAGCCGGTAATATAGATGCCCCTGGGAGAAGGTCAAACTGATTAAAGGTGCTCAAATAGTCACACTGTCCCCAGGATGATTAAGAACCCAATGACACCACCCAACTTCCCACTAATCCCACTGCCCCGACACTTACCAGGCTGCTCCAACCACAGACAGCGAAATTGCTAGGCCAATGCCCAGATTCGACCACATGAAGGGAGAAGTTTCTGTCAGGAACCTGGTGTGGGAATAGGGAAGAAAGCCAGTCGACTGTGGTCAGGAAAGGGCAGGGCTGGGGGAGAGTACACGAAATTCAGCTCCCACCCAGCCCCAGCCCCCCAGTCCCGATATTTCCCATAGGTCCTTGTGTCTGAAGAGTTGAGCTAGGGCTCAGACTACAGAAAAAGAAGAGGCTCCTAGGAGAATCCTCGCCATGCCCTTACCATGCCACATCAAAGCGGAAGCCCAGGTCAAAAATGGTGTAGCAGATTCCTGCAGCAACGAGAAAAGGAGTTAAGGGTTGCTTTTTTGAGACACATTTCCCAGCCTAGAGAAACACTGCCCAACTGCCCGATACATCTAAGAAGACAAGAGTCCTGTCTTCTTAGCGAAACAACCTCCGCCCAGGCCTCCATTTTTTTTTCTTCCTGCCACTCCTTAGGTAACCCGTCTCAATGACACCAAGCCCCTCCGCGGACAAGAGCGGCATCCAGGCCGCGCCAGATCCTGCCGGCCCAGTCGCTGTTTACCCAACAAACTGTGAAGGGGGAGGGCAAGGAGCGAAAAGAGGAAGCAGGGTGCAAATGTCTGCGGCTCACAAATGAGAGGGGGCTGGCGGTCGCGACCCTGGAAGAGCCGGTGTGGCTCTCGCAGCCCGGGGTCGGCCCCCTACGTTGCGGTAGGGCACCGCGCTGGGCCGGCTCCGGCTGCCACCTGCCCCCGCCCCAGCCGGTCAGCTCAGCCAGCCCGGGCCCCGCTCACCCACGACGATCATGCAGGCCCAGAAGGCCACAAAGATCCCGGTGTAGAGCAACGCCAGCCCCGTCATGGCAGCAGCGACGGCGGGGGTCGGATCGGTGGGACCTGAGAGAACACCGCGACCACCGTCCGCCCCGCAGTCTGTTGGCCCGCCCCGCAGTTCCACCTGACCGACGCATGTGACGCGCCGGCTCCACGTGACCTCCGCGCACAGCGGCTGGCTGGCTGCGGTCGGGCCGCGGTAGACGTCGTGCCGCTGAGCACTGTGGTAGTTGTAGTTTCACCCGGCGCTCTGCGCGCCAGGTGCGGCTCTACACTCGTGCTGCTTGTTCCCTAACCTGCCCACTGGATTCCCGGTTTATTCTCCAACCTCTGCAGATCCTTCCGGTCTTTTCTAGTCCTACCTAGTTCTAGGAAGGCTCTGGACTGTTCCTTCTGCTTGAAGGGGGCTTTCGTGGCCTTCGCACTGCCTAGCTAACACCTGGTGGTCATCAGAGGTCATTCTTCTAGGTTGCCTTTCCTAACCCAGAGGCAGGGTGGAGTGCAAGCAGTGAGCTCCCGTGACGTCCAGGTGGTGCTTCCAAGGACATGTCATTCTCCTGCTCAGAACGTGGTAGAATATGTGAGTGGTGCTCACTTTAACCTAGTTCCCACGTCAGTTTACAGCTCTGCCTTTAAACTTAGCCTGGACACTACATGATCTGGACAGTGCCAATTTAAGATTCCTGGGTAATGTGGACAATGAGTAGGTGAGTTTTGTTTTCTTCTGGGATTCAATAACCACACACACACACCAGTGCTGGGGAATTAAACCCTAGGATCTACATCTTAGATAAGCACTCTACCAAGCTACACCTCCAGCCCCAGCAACACTGGTTGAAGTACCCACCATGTTGACTGGTCTATTTAGGCCCAAATGTGCTTTTCACTCCTTTTATTCTGATATTTTTTTTGTCTCTTCAAGATCCAGCTTAGGACTCCCCTATATGGGATGTCTCTTGAGTCTACCATAAGGTCCAGTTGTCCCTGGGGCTCCCTTCTTCACACACAATTCTATTTCATGGGGTCACTATTTCTTCCCAACCACACTCCGAGGACAGGAACCTGGTCATATATATAACTCCTGTACCCAGCCACAGGAATGGTGTAGAACCGAGATGTGTTTGGTGAATAAAGAGAAACAAGAGAAGGATTCGGTTTATTTCAGTTTTCTTGGTGTTTCCCAGAGACGAGTCTGAGACAGCATAGCCAGCACCATCCTACAGAGCCTTGTGCTGCGACAGAACTGACCCATACAGCCATGTGAGTGCCTGAACTGTGATCAGTGGAGCTGAGAAACAGGTTCCATCCACTTTAGATCTGCAGAAGTCATGTGTCTCGTGAATACTGTCTTGGACAGTATGGGTCTAGACCAGTGGTTCTCAATTAGAAGCAGTTATGGTATCTGGAGATCATCTGGGTTGTCATAGCTGGGGGGAGGGGCTTCTGCTGAAGCTAAACACCCCACCATTTACAGAATAGCCTCCGCAGTAGAACTACTCTGTCTAGAAAGTCAACAGTGCTGAGGGGGAAGAATTCTGGTGTGGATCACCTCCTGCCCCTGCCCTCAACAGTGTTGAGGGGGAAGACTCCTGGTGTGGATCATCCAACGCTTGCCCCTGAACAAGGGCAGAACTATACTGTGTAACAGGAACTGGGGTCAGCCACAGTCCCAGACTGCTGACAGATGGGCCCAGGAAAGGCCTGAACATTTTTTTCCCCACCAAGTAGGCGGTTATTGCACTGAGGCATGCTGAGCCAGTGCCAGGACAGGCTAGATAGGCTCTCAGGGAGAAGCCACTGGCATTCCCTCTGTTCAGGTTCCTTCAAGTATCATTGTAGAGGAGGAGACGCTGGTTCAGGGAGCACAAGTCCCAGCCGATTTGTCACTCTATGACGCTGGCCTCGCATGTCATCACCTGCTTCCCTCATCCTCATAGGCAATGGCAATACCCCGTCTTCCGTGGACGGCTTCTTTCACTGGTGTCTGGCCCAGGCGGGGCTCCAACCCCTGCCAGCTCCGGGAACTAAGGAAGGAAGCTGTAGAGGGAATGAGAACAAGCTGTGTGGGCTGGACCTGGACAGGACTCTAGCAGAGGGCAGGCATGTGCATGCTTACCTGCAGGGCTGCTTTCAGCCAGCTCCAGCTGTGGCCTTCGAGCTATGGCAGAACACCCAGTGTCACTTGACGATTTCCACGAGGGTGGCGCTCGGAGCTCCCCAGAAATGAGGGATACATCTGGGGTGTCCCACAGCTCTGACTCAGGTGGTGGGAGTGGCACATGGAAGGGGGAACCTGAGAAGGAAGGAGAGAGGTAGTTATCCTGGTCCTTCAACTCCAAGCCCCAACTTTCAAGCCGAGATGTGCCCCCCTCCCCCACTCACCGGGCAATAGCTCCGCATAATGTGTGAGGTGGGGAGCCAGGCCTGGGGGTGGCCAGGCAGGGTTACAGGCAGCCTCCAATTCACATGGCGTCAATACAGGTCGCAAAAAACCACCTGAGGGCTGGGAGGCTAGGGCTCCCAGAGGACAGGCCAAAAGCACAAAGACGTCCATCTCAGGGAAGTTGGCAAGCTTGGCAGGTGTGGGCCTCCCCAGGGCCAGTACGTAGCTCCGTTTCCCAGCAGCCTCAGTCAGCTTCTGCAAGTGTGCCAGGGCCTCGCGGTGTTGAGCTACACCTAATGTGCCTGCCAGCAGCCCTACTACACGGGCATCTCTGGCCCGCTCGACAAGATACAGTCTTCTAGCTCTTAGCCGCCCAGCCTGGGCACCCTGGTCCTGTGTCTGTCCTGTGTCTGGACAGCAGGAAATGAAGGGTCGTCCTGGTGTCCACCCCAAGAGCAGTCTGCTCAGATCTGGATCAAGGATAGGGTCAGAGCTAGCTTGAGAGCCCCCCACATAGAAGGCACCGTATTCTTCCAGACACCTTCCTGGGCTCAGGGGGAAGCGTCGTCCAAAACGTTCAAGGGGCTCAGGCTGTGAACTTGGGGACCCTGCAGGCAGGGGCAGAGCTGGAGTGGAGATGAGCAGATCTTGATACTTTGGGCGCAGGAGAGCAGCCAAAGCCTCTGAAAGAGAAGGGGGTAGCATGAGAGTTGAAGTCTGGCACAGCAGAAGATGCCTCCATCCCCAGGTGACTAAATGTGACCCTAAAGCACAAGCGAGGCCAAGCTGCTATCAAGAGCTCTATGGAAGCGTGTTTCATAGGGGGAAATTAAGGCATGCAGCCATGGATCTACTCCTCCTTCCCTCACAGGTATAATTTCTCACCTAGGGCGTGGGCACAAGCTGGCTCACTCAGCAGTACCACCGGGGCTGTGGGATCTGGATTCTGGGCTTCAAAGGCCTTTGCACAGAGCTCTAAGGCAACAGAACGCTGACCAAGGACGAAGGTGATGGGCAGCAGACGGGCAGGGGGGCTTAAGCAGGCAGGACCAAAGTGGACAAGGGCTTGTGCTCCAGCCTGCTCAGCACCCAGCACATCCACACAGCAGCTGCAGGGGAGAGAGAGAGAGAGAGAGAGAGAGAGAGAGAGAGAGAGAGAGCGCGCACTGGTGAGAGGCCTCCCTACCTGGAAAGGGCTGTCATCAATGGGAAATATGGCCAGTGGACAAAATGGCAACATGTTAGGAATTCACTGTCACTGAGGGGCGCTGGCACCAGGAGCTTCTCATCTTCACACAAACACAGTCACTGGAGGCAGATACTGTCAGCAAGAAAACCCCACGGGGCCTAGATCCTCAGACCCGACCACTGACTCCCAGCACGAGTTCACACCTGCCATAAGCCGTGTCTCCTAAAATGAACATCTTCGATCCTGTGACTTCCTCCAGCCGTGCAGCCACTGCTGCAGCGTCTCCCAGTAACTGGTCAGGGAACTGTAAGGCCACCTGAAAGAACAAATCATAAAGTCAGCAACGGTTCACTCCTCCACCAAGAGTGTCTGCAAAAAAGACACTCAAGTTTCAAAGTCCCTACTTCCAGAGGGACACTCAGCCCCACGGAGGAGCGGGTGGTCCGTTCGACGCGGGCGAACTCCGATTTCCTCAACCCACCAGTACTCACATAGCATCTAAAATCCCAATCCCGGCAAGCCATCCCTCGCTTTCTAAGTCGGCCCTCACCCGCTGACAGCCTAAGTCGCAGACAAATTTCGTGACTCGCTCCAGTTCATACACTCGGTCGAGGTCTTCGGGAGGAGTGAACAGTCCCGGGACTCCCGCCTCCCGCTGTAGGGCCGCCTCCGCGGGGCTGCTGAACGTAGACTCCATGGGGCACAGGTTGAGTGGGGCGAGATGCAGCCGCGTCCCTCGAAGTCACAGCAGTTTTGTTTGTGTCCAGGGGCCCCAGGATTCACGTCCTACACTTCCAAACTCCCGGCTCTCCACTACACACTTCCAAACTCCCGGCTCTCCACTACACGAGGACCTACTGAGATTACTTCCGGGTTCAAGGAGTGCCCACAGAGAACCAATCACTAGCCTCGTTCTCAGGACCAATCGGAAGTGCCGCGAAGCCTTGTGGGTGTTGTAGTTCCACAAACTACAGCTACTTCCCGGGTACCTTCAGGTCAGCTTGCTGGTGCCCTGTGGAACTTCAGCTTCTTTTTTCACTAATTCAGTGTGAGCAAGTCCAATCCGTTGGTCACATTAAGTATCTCATGTGCAATAAAATTTGTTTTTAACATTTGTGTGTATGTGTACACGTCCATACGGTTAGAGCAAGGATCCATCTCAAGTCTTCGGATTTGGCTGCAAGCTTCCTAATCCTCCAAGCCATCTCACAGACCCCATAATTTGAGACAGGGTCTTGCTGTGTAAACGAAGCTGGATCTCTCTATTCTGCATAATTTCCAAATAGGCGCCCACTGCTTGGGTTTGAATATTTGTGGGTGGGCACTTACTGCGAGGCATTGTAGGAACCAATGTCTTTATGCCCTTTACCTTGTCTGCTGAAGGACTGTTCCAAGGGTCAATTATAACTATACCCGCTATCTTCAAATCTGTCAAACACAGAGCCCTTTGCTAAATTAATCAGGCACTACGTTCTTAGGAGCAAGAATCATCCCGATTTAGAGATAAAGAAATAGATCTGAAGTTACTAACAAGAAACAGTATGTCAGTGGGATAATCAGCATCAAAACCAGAAACTAGGCTGTAGACCCCACGTTTATTCTCTCCCCACCTCCTTGGAACTGAACCCGGGGCCTTGCACATGCTAGACAAGAGGGCTGCTGCTGAGCTACATCCCCTGCCCTAGACCCTACACTCACCTACCTTATACACACTACTTTATCATGAGGAGGGAGGGTAGGGGACAAGGGCTCTTAACATGTAGAGAGATAAAAGGACTGAAATCATGTGGATCATCTCTGCATCCGCCATGGGAGATGAGAAATCAGTACTGTAAGGATGGGGCTGGGGAGGGGGGTGGAGAAATGGTTAGGTGGCTAAGAGCATTTGCTGTTCTTGCACAGTTACCAGGCTCAGTCACCAGTACCCACATGGTGGCTCATAACCATTTGTTACTCCAGTTCTAGGTGACTGCTCTTCTAATACCTGAAGGTAATTACACTCATGTGGTGCACAGACATATATTCAGGCACATATACACCTATGTTGGAGGAGGGAGGTCGTTTGTTGGTTCCTGATCACCCGGCTAGCTTAGACTCAAAATAACACAAAAACCATATTAACTAAATCACTTCTTGGCCCACTAGTTCTAATGTCTTATTGGCTAAAATTTAACCCATTTCTATTAATCTGTGTATTGCCACTGGCTGTGGCTTACCAGCTAAAGTTCTGGCGTCTGTCTCCAGTGGTGCTACATGGTGTCTCTCTTACTCTGCCTTCTTCCTCCCAGCATTCAGTTTAGTTCTCCCCGCCTAACTCTGTTCTACCCTATCAGGTCAAGCCAGTTTCTTTATTCATTAACCAATATAAGCAACACCTAAGATTTTTAAAAACTGGAACTGAGGAGTGGGATACTAAGGAGACAGCATTTGAGACAGATGCTAGCTGGCCTAGGAAGACAAGGAATGAAAAAGAAAAGGGCAGAACACAAAAGCTAGGAAAAGAGCAGAGGAGTAGGCTGCAGTTCTCCCACCAAATGAACTCAGATATCATGGATGGGATTGGGGAGAACTCAGCTCTGCTCTTCAGGTTTTACTGACAAGACTGGGGCAGGTCAGACAGAACTTTAGCTATGAAAGTAAAGGAGGCAGCCCAGCTGCTGGGCGCTGTCCATGGTCCTGATAAGCCTGCCTTAGCAGTCCTAGAGCAGAGTTGGGTTCACAAGCAATACTAGGTTAGGTAGCAGTCCTGTAAGGACTGAAAGGCCTTCCAGCCGCCGCCCACCCACTTTGTACAGCCCCCCTGACCATGCACGAGTCAGGTGTTCTAAAACAGCCTATCAGGCTGCAGGTGATCACTAGTTATGACCCAGCGCTCTGTCCTCTTGCAATGTACTCCAACCATTTTCCTCCAAAATAAAAATATACGTAAATAAATGTAAAGAGAAATAAAGTCTGGAAATAAATTTCCACTCCATTTCTTCCCCCACTCCACATGGATCCTGAAGGCCCATATTTTCTCATCAGAAATGCAACTTTCTCCACTGTGTACAGTAGCTATGAAAGGGGTCAGGCTTAGTTAGTTTGGGGTAGAACCAGGGACCTAGTACTCAGCATTGCTGATTAAATGTGTACATGAATCTAACAGGAGTGTGTATGGGTTGCTGATGCTGACATAGCCTCTCACCCTGGGAGAAAGGGCAGTATTTGGTTCCAGGCTAAGCAACTTAGACAAGTACCCACTCTGGGAGCTAGGTGCCCTCCCCCCAGAGCTAGGCGTCCCCACCCTAGGAGCTAGGTGTCCCACCACTCTTGTTTTTGTTTTTTGAGACAGATCTTTCTTACTTTTTACCTCTGGCTATCCTGGAACTCATTCTATAGACAGGCTGGTATCGAACTTAGAGATCAGCCTGTCTCTGCCTCTCTAAGTGCCGGAATTAAAGGCATGCGCCATCACACCCAGCCTATGACCCTACTATTGTTTTTGGTTTTGGTTTTTTTGTTTGTTTGGTTGGTTTTTTTTTTTTTTTTTTTTGGTTTTCAAAACAAGATTTCTCTGTAGCTTTGGTGCCTGTCCTGGAACTAGCCCTTGTAGACCAGGCTGGCCTCGAACTCACAGAGATCTGCCTGCCTCTGCCTCCCAAGTGCTGGGATTAAAGGCATGAGCCATCACCGCCCAGCCGTCCCTATTATTGTTTTTTTTTTTAAATTTATTTATTTTATACGCATTGGTGTTTTTGCCTTCATATATGTCTGTGTGAGGGCGTTGGATCCCATGGAACTGGAGTCACAGACAGTTGTGAGCTGCCATGTGGGTGCTGGGAATCGAACCCTGGTCCTCTGGTAGTGCAGCCACTGATCTTAACTGCTGAACCATCTCTCCAGCCCCCCGTCCCTATTATTGTTAACCAAGGCCTGGGTCCAAGCATCCTTCGATTCTTCCATCAGGCCTGGGTCCAGTTAGGTGAAGGTGGAAACAGAAAGGACACAGGCAGTAGTGAGGATGCAGGTTTACTCTTTGGGAATAGGAAGGGGTAAGAAGGGGTGAGTGGGACACAGGTGTCCCTCAGTAGTCAGCTGTGTAGTCTGTGCCATGTAGTCCCCGGCACAGAAGTGTAAATTCCTTCACCATCTCCTTCACCCGTCTCTTGTTCACTCGCTCACTGGAGGAGGGAAGGGAGAGCATGTTAGTTAGTATTGTCCACCAACACCATCACCTCCAGACCCAAGCTCAGGCCCACACCAGCTCCGCTCACCGAAGGATCTGCTGGCTGAAAGTGTCCTTCTGCTCAGGGCTGAGACGAGCAGATGGGAAACCAGGTGGCTGTAGTGCCTCCTTGATCCATACGCTCAGGAGGCTAAAGCAGTGTTTGTTCAGGGCGAACAGGATATCGGCAAAGCAGTCCATGAGGCTGCGGGAGGCCTGGCCCCCAATGGCCTAAGAAAGAGGGGTTCTCAGTACATAGCCTTTCTCCGCTGTAGCAAGGAGTCTTAGGCACACTGCAGGCTCTCTGGGATACGTCCACAGCCAAGCTCTTTAAGTAGGCACTGTCTTCTGAGAGCCAGATCGTCACAGATCCTCACAGCAACCCCAACAACATTCGGATATTTAATCGCGGGAGAGACAGAATCAGACAGCTTAGGAAACCAAAGACCCAGCCCCCCACCCCAACAATACCAGCTGCTTCAGCAGTGAAGGTCTCCCCACATACCGGCCCACCACTTACTCCAGCTCACCTCCAGAACTGCTATGAGCAGCATACGGCCATCTTCCTGTACCACTTTTCCCACAGACTCTATTTCCCCACACCGAGGCAGGAGCTCAGTCTGCAGAAGATGAGAGGCCCGTGAGCCCCATCTCCTTCCCACCTCTCCCTGAGGACAAGATCTGGACACCACACCTCCACCCCGAGTCCTAGGGGCACAAGGGCCAGGGGTTAGCATTGAACTCACAAAGAAGCCACAGGAGGCCTTGACAGTAGGTGCCTCAGGGAACTTGAGGGCCAGCACAGCTGTGGGAGAGGTGGAGGTAAATCAGATGGGGCCTAGAGATGCAGGGGAGCCCAAGCCCAACTCTCCACTTGGCCCCACTTACCACACTGGAACACAGCTTTGACATCCAATCGCTCACACAGGAACAAATCTGGCTTCCGCTTCAAAGCCTGCAGAAGGTGGAGCTGGTAAGCCCAGCTCCAGGCAGCTCCAAGGATCAACCCCGCCACTCACCTGCCACCCGAGCTCCTAACTTCACACATCACATGTACTGGATGCCGCCCAGACATCTCTGGGAACTCACATTACCCCAGAGTTCAGTCAAGTGAGAAGCTGCCCCGGGGATGCCGAATATACATGTAGGTGTACCCGAATGCCCGGGGATGGGAGAGGCTGTAGGTGGGGACCATTAATGCAGAGTTTTTAGATCCCAAATCAGTCCCTAAGCAAAAAACCTTCCTCTCTCCCCTTCCAAAGGCCCCAGGTGGCCAGTAGTGATTGTGTTTTGAATCACAGTAAGTGGAGGACCCTTGGGTTTGTGAGCAGGGTAGCAAGAGGCAGAGATAACAACTGGACATGAAGCCCCAGTCCAGCACAGCCCCAACCCAAACTCCTCTCGTTCTCCCAGCTCCTCCTCAAGAAGAGGAAAAGTAGAAGATCTAGACCCCTCCTCCCTTCTCTCTTCCAGGATACTCTGTCCAGGCCTGCTCAACCATCCCCACCCTAGGAGCCAGTGCTGCCATGGGGTAGCAGGTGGAGGGATGGGGCAGATGGCCTGCCCCAAGTGCTACCAGACATGGTTGGCACATCCTTGAGTCACAGAAGACGCTTGGCACAGCTCCAACAGTCCTTAAACACTGCTGTTCTCCAGGGACGTCCCCAGCGTACACCATAGACCTTTCCAACCCCTCATACACTGTCTGCCCTCGTGTTTATCCGAGTGCAAACACCCCTACATGTACCCCGACTTGAAATGCCCTCCTTACATACCTCTGTCATACTTACACACCCTCACATCCACTAGTCTGCACTTACAACACACTCTCACTACAGTTACACACCCAACCCCACACATCCCCAAAATCCACACACTCACAGCCCTCTCCCATGTACACCATCCCAACATACCCACAAATACACTCAAACACCCTCCTTGCCAAAGCACACCCTCACAGATCCCACACACATCCATCCAGGGTCAGCACACTCTTATTCTTCACTCCTCATATCCCCGTGAAATTGTGGGCTCCAGTGAGCAAGAGCCACACCTACTGTATGTGCTCACAGTCTGTTAGAGTCACAGCTTTACCTCAAACTCAGCGAATATGGGAAGAGCAAGCAAGGCACCCCATTTACTCCAACCCATGGGATCCTCCAACATGGAACCCATCACACTACCTCCATCCTCCCATAGCCTGACATACATCTGCCATGCCACGCTCATTCAGTGTTGGCATGGTAACAACTCACAACATTATTTCCATTAAAAACTCACCCCACCAGAGCAAACACACACACACACACACACACACACACACACACACACACACAGCCAACACATATTCATGTTTAGTGTCCATCAATGGTCTAACATCATACATCAACACACATACAGTGTAGAGGCCACCCTCCTCACATGTCACATCAATTTCACATGTCTTAATGTTCCGCACAACGTGCATCCTACTTACAGCACATGACGTCTGCTCCCTTCCATACCCAAACTCCAAACATACAAAATAAGGTCAACACACTTAAGCACACCCCAGGCACAAACACATCCTAGTGAGGTCTCTCAGCAGAGCCTGTACCCCACTTCCAGCAGCCCCACATACTCTCCACCAAATGGACTCTGGGCCGCACAGTGTACATTCGCCTTGAGCTCTGCTCTTCGGAGCTGCTCCCAGCTACCTCCTAAGAGCATTGGGAGCACTGAGGCATGCAGTCCCCGGCGGGAGCACGGGGACAGTGAAGCCCAGGCCCTGAACTTCAGTCCTACCCTTGACGTTTCTGGGTAAGCCAGCCACACAGGAAGTGCTGGGTACAGTCACCACCCCCTCCTCTCCCAGTCCCTCCCTTCAGGACCAGCCTCTCTCTGGTCTTTGTAGGTGACTGAGCTAGTTGAGGCAAAGGGGCACTAAAGGGAGATGTTGGGTTGTCAACTTCCACGGAAACAGATGAAGAAACTCTATTCAACTGAACAGAAAAAAAAATTTGTCAACAGAAAGCTAAAAATAGGCTTAAATTGAATTTCAACATAAGAGAAAGAGAAAGATAGAGAACAGAACGTGAATGAATAAAACTAAAACACACCTGTGCCAGGAGTTGCATAAATGAATCAACAATATCAGGATGGTCCCTGGGCCCTAAAATATAATAAAGATGGAACTTAAGAAAAAATTATACAAACAGCAACTCAACCTCATATAGTTATGTGGGACTGAGAGCCTGCAGGAGACAGCGTGGGGCACATGAGCAGCAGGAAGCAAGATAAAGAAACAAAACATACAAAAACCATGAACTGGGAGAAGCCCAACAGAAAGAGACGGCAAAGTGAAGGAAGGGTCTGCCCCAGCTCCCCCAGGGGCCTTCCACCTACTTCCCAGTCCCCCCAGTAATCCCTCGGTGCTCAAACACTGCTAGGTTCCACAGGGCTGAGGAAACATGCTGCGGCTCTGACGGTCTGGGGTGGCCCTACACTGCTTCTTGGCACATACTTCCCCATCACAGCCATCTTAGGGGAGGGCAGAGCTGGCTGTGGGTTGGTCCATGGCAGCTCATTTTGAGGTTTGGCTAAAGACCCTGGGAAGTCCAGGGCATGAGAGCTAGAGTAAGTGTCTCCTTCAGTCTGATGGTCTTAGAGCTCTTGATAGGGCCAAGGGAAGCATTTTGTTCAGTTTACTTCAACTAAAGAACTCTTATTTGGGTAAGGCAGGGCCCTGGGTGCTATGAGGCTGGTCAGACATCATTGGTAGGGCCAGGGGGTAAACTGCATCATAAGGCCACGACTTTGCTCCATCCCAGCAAAATTTCTTGACATGGGACAGAGACTTAGGAAACCAAACTCAGGGCTGAGGACAGCTCTCAGTGTCTGGACATACTAAGAAAAGGGAGAATCAGTCACTGTGCTACCCCAACATCCACTGGGAAGGCGAGCTTGAAGAAGCCCGAAACTGGGACACAAAACAGGTATGGGGACCATGCTGCCCGACAGGTAATGATGCTGGCCATCCCTGCCTCAGCTTTGATAGGCATGAGCCTGCAGCTCCTGCCTGAAACACCACTGAGTAGCTGTGTGATCTTGTGTAAGCCACAGATGTTATTTCCCCACCTGGAATATGTAACCTCTCCCTCATTTCCTTCTGCAGGCTACCAGGAGCTACTACTTAAGGCTGATCCTCTCATCTCTGAAATCTGCACTACTCGGGTCCTGGAAAGGTCCAATGGGCTATATGCCTGGATCCCATTGTAGAAGAGTGTTCAGTGTGCAGTTCCCTTCCTGCTTGGGTCAGATAATGTGGAAGGAAGGTTCTGGGGGCAAGGAACCCTCCTTGATTCAACAGTGTCTGAGCCTGGCCTCATTCTGGACACAGGGGATACAGTAGAGATGCAATCCTGCCCCTAGGGGGCTCAGACTAGGCAGAGAGACGGACATTTGGAGGTTACTCATTTCATGGCCTGTGCTCATTTCAGCATTAGTGTGGTGCAGGGTGGCACATAGCTACAAGGACCCAGCTGTGCCTCAGAGTCACTTGTCTGAGGAGTAATGCCTGCCTCCTAACTAAGGCATGTGAGCGCTCACCCAGCAAGGTGAGCACTTTTCAAATGGAGGGTCAAGGCACGTGGGTGTGGCTGGACTGCTCCCTTTCCTTCATGAGAGAACATTAGAGATACACCCAAGTTTGGTCATATGGGAATGTGACAATAACCTGAGGGCAAAGGTCAGCATTTGAGGGTTTTAGGCCAGAAAGGAAATGAGACCATATTACTATTTTGTGCAGTACAGTGTGACTGCTGCATGTTGGATGTATTGGAGATGGGGCAGGTGTTTATGGAGTTAATTCAGGTGAGGTTGAGCCTAAATTGAGAAGGGGCTCATGGAAGGTGAGAAGGAGTGGACCCACTGAGAGTTGAACACATTCAAGATCATTGGGACTCATCCAGAAAAAAGTACAAGCAGTGGAAGAGGTGGAGTTGAGGACAGTCACACCAGGTTTCCTCCCACTCTGGTCTGCTCCATGGTCCACAAAGAACCAGACATGAACAATATGAGCTAGGAGTACCCTTGCGCTCTGGATGGACCTCTAGTTGGCCTAAAAGCTCAAATCCAGGCCAGGCTTAGGGGGCTGAGGAATAGCATTGCTTCTGTACCAGGGCAGAACCTGGGTCAGAGAGGAAACCAGTTTCCAACTCTCTTAGGCAGAGGGCCACAGAAAGAGGGATTTGGACCACCGTCAAAGGGACTCTGGGTTCAGAAAGGACTAAACTTTGATATGGGAAAAGGAATCAACACTCTTGAGTACTTCATATACAGAAGCCCAAGCCAGGCCCTAGGAACTAGAGTGCCTGAAATGATATGGAAAGGAGGCTCAGCGAAGGCAAGTGACTTGTCCAAGGTCACACAACTAGCTTGGTGGTGATGAGCTTAGATTCTAGGTCTCCCCGGTTTCATAGCCCATGCTCCTCCAACTTCTCATTATATCCCAAAGGCAATGAGCTAGACTAGTGCCCCAAGTCCCTCAGAGTCTGAGCCCAGCTTCCCCAGTAGCCAGGCTGCACAGGCAGGCTGTAAAGACACCATTCACCATCTTATCCACCTCAAGCCCAGAGAATCAACTACTTATAGGTAACAATTGTGCGGAGCTTCATCCCCCGTTTCCCATCAAGTCCCACGTGCGACCAGGGGATGGAGAACAGAGTGGGTAGCTTTGGCTCCCCGGTGGAGGAAGCAGAGGCAGTGGCAGTGGCGGTGGCAGCAGAGACCCTGGTTGGCACTTACCTTGCTGGAAGAGCGTGAGTGTGACGGAGGTGGCCAGCAGGAAGAGGGCCTCGATTGGGGGAAAGTGGGCAGGCTCATGAGCAAAGATGTGGACCAGCTACAACAAAGCAGGGAGGGCTGGTCAGCTGAGGTTTGCCTCACCAGGGCAGAGCAACACCCCTGGAACACAGGCGGGGACCCCAGCCATGGCAGCCATCTGACACCACCCACCCAGGGCCAGACCTCTGAGTAGGGTGATATCCGGAGCACCAACTGCCCAAACCAGAAGACCTACCTGCCGAGTGAGGTCAAGAGCAGAGGCCTGGGGGATGGTGCTGTACATCCGACCCAGCATCTCACAGAGCTGCGGCACCATGGGGGCAAAGTCATCGAGCAGTGTCTTCACAGACTTCTCGAAGATGGCGCACACTGCCTGAGGAAGAAAGAAAAGAGACCCTCGTCAGCAGGTCATGGGAGGGAGGCCAAAGAAAGGACCCTTACCCAGAAGTCTGGTCAAACCCTGCAAGTCAAGCAAGGTAAACCATCTACTCCTCAGCCTGAAAAGAAGGGGCAAAAGACGAGGAGCACGGGCTCAAACTTCGTCACTTAGCTCCTGCTACTTACGTCGCTACCATTTCCTTTCAGGGGACAGTAAGAACAACTGAAATCTCAACTCAAAAGGACAACGCAGAGCCAGGCCTCTGGTGCTACAATGGGCACCTGCTACTTGGTCCTAAGGTCGCTCTTATTTCACCCAGCACTTCTGTGAGTCTGGGGTGGCGGCAGGGTAGGGATGCCTTCCCAAAAGACGTTTCTTCTTGTGTCAGTGTTGCCGCAAATCCTTTACTCTGGCACTTTTGGCCAAAATCAGCCCAGGAGCAGAGAGGGTCAGGGCTCACCTCGACCACCTGGGCATCGTTCAGCCACTTGCTCAGCACCTTCTGGATGAGCTGGAAGACTTGTTGTAGCACTACCACCACCTAAGGACACAGGGAGGAGTGAGGTACCACTGCTGCCGCCTACCCGAGGACCTGGCCGGAGGCAAAGGGCTCAACCCCTCACCCTCGACTGCACATTGAGATGGTGGTACACAGGACCCATGGGGCAAGAAATGGTGTGCTTAACCCCCCAGAAATGAAAGAGAATATTTTGAACTGTAGGTCATTTCAGAGGAGGACTCAGAACTGCAAAGCAGAAATGTCCTAAGCTCTTGATAAAATTGAAATAGCTTTGCAAACATAACAAAACAAAACAAAACAAAACTCACTCTCTGTTCATTTCTGCTCAGAAAAAAACAAAGCAATGGGCTAGCCCCTGAGGAGGAAGAGATGCTGTCTCACCCAAACAGGCGTGGGGCAGGGAGCCCCAAGGGATGCGTAGATACGGGCAGCTTATGGCAGAGCAGAGAGCAGGCTGGGGTCCTGGGAGATAGGGAAGGCAGGATGATGACTGCCACAGAAGGAAAGGGGGCTCTGCAGGACGATGAGGCCCAGGCTTGGCCTGGAGCCCATATGGGAACTGACGCTAAGGTGTGGTGCTGAGCAGAGGCCAGGGTGTCCCTGGCTTCTTTTTTCCAGGAGAAGGCCTAGGGTGTGCATGATCAATGACCAAAGCAGCCCCTGGTATTTGTATAGAACTTTACAGTCTGCCAGCCTCTCTCACTAAAGCCCCCCTCTGCTCCTGTAATGAGCAGATGCAGACCCCTTTGAGAGGGAAACTGAGGCTTGTCCCAGATCAGACAGTTTGTAAGAGGTCACCTGAAGGGCTGGAGATGTAGCTTGGTGCCAGAGTGTTTGCCTAGCATGCACAGATACAGAGCCCTATATTCAATCTCTGACAGCACAAAAGCAAAAAAAAAAAAAAAAAAACAATCCACTTACAAACACCTTTGAGCCCAGCACATGGGAGGCAGAGGCAGAGGCAAGAGGATCTCTGACTCAAAGCCGGTCTTGTTTACATAGCAAGTTCCAGGCCACTAGGGCTACTTAGCAAGACCCTGTCTCAAAAGAAAAACAAAAACAAAAAAGCAAAGAGGTCATCCCAAACCCACGGCACTCATCACCCTGCCCAGCAACAATCTTGTTTCTGTGCATTTCCTCTCAACGGCAGGCAACCGGGCAACCTGAGTGCCTGTGGGAGAAAGTGAACGCTCAAGCAGGAGGCCCTAAGGAGACTGAACACGAGCTCATAATACAGCTCAATGGGACCAAAGGATAAGGTCAGTGTCCCTCACAGGTGGGGGTAAAATAAACCTTAATGACCTCACCTCAGCTGAGCTGAGGACAAGGAAAACATCATCTAGCTGAGGACAAGGGATGCAATAACTTGGCCACATATAAAGTGGAAGGTCAAAGGACCAAATGCATAACCTCTGCAGGGTCAAGAAGCAATGCCAACATTATCGACAAGGTTGGAGAGTGATAGACAATCCCACGAGGAAAGGAGGAGGGAGTGGCAAAGACAATGTCACCTACTGGGTTGGGTCCCTGTGGCACTGGCAGTTTCCGGAGCTCAGGGCCTTCGTGATCATCCTCATGATGACTGACATCCAGTGTGGTGAAGAGATTGGAAAGAAGCCCCAAGATGTGGACAATGGCCAGCTTGTTGGAGGGATTAGGCTATGGGGAGAATCAAATCAAGCTCTAGACCTCTGAGCCCCAGCCTAGGGGCCAGATCACTCACCACCAGCCCTGAGTGCCAACTCCAACATCTCCACCCAGATGTGCACAGAGAAGCCCCCGAGTCCCAGTGCTGCCCCAGGTCCCCAGAGCTCACTCACTATCTCTTCTGCCAGCTTCTCCAGTTGTTGGATGTAGGGGGAGATGAGTGAGTGCAGGTTCTTAAGGATCTCTTCCACCTGCAGGGCTGACAGCAGGAAGCCCAGTGCCTGCATTAGCCACATGCACTGGCTTGTCTGTGGGGCAGAAAACAGGGATGGTCCATCCTGACCACATCTGCTTGTGAGTAGAAAGGAGAATGAGCCTCTTGGGGAGGATTATAAGAACAAAGACTAAGAGACAAGTCAGGAAGAGAAGGTAAAAAAGCAGGATTCAGGGGTAAGCAATTCCCCACCAAATATCCAATGAGACCTCTAGAAAGCTTGAGCCGTACCTTGTGGATCTGCTTCATCAGCACATCCTGGGGGTAGAGAATAACATATCAGTGTGGAGCAGGGCACTCCGAGGCCTGCACCACCTGGGGCACCACATACCTGGGAGACAGCTACAATATTGGCAGCATAGGGTGGCAGGTCGTATTTGCACTCCCGGCAGATCTTTTTGAGGGTAGACACAGAAGAGACAGACAGCTCAGGATTGCCTAGGGCATGCAGCACAAGGGGCAGAACATTGTTGATCATGACGGGGTGGTCAGCCAACCATTCAGACAGAGCTCCTGGACGAAAAGGCAAAGAGAAGGCTCTGTGAGGCAGGCAAGGCTTTCGGAATGGTTGAGCTACAGCCTCAGTACATCCAGAGCGCTCAGAGGGTCATGCAGGCATAAAGGCATTGACCTCAATCACGAGCCTCAATGCTGAAAAGCAGAAAAGGATCACTCAACGGAGGCCTAGCACTGCTGCTCCACTAATAACAGCAAACTAGTATCACTGAGATGCAGCTCAGTGCACTGCAGAAAAGACTTGCCATGACAGTTAGCTGGCTGCAGGGCTGACTGTGTGGGGAAGGATTCAGCAGGCCAGCCATGCTCAGGGATGAGTGCTATAGCTCTAAGAATGTGGTCATGGATGAATGCCAGGTCTCACCAATGGTGAACATGACAGTATCTGCCAGCTGCACATTGCTGATGCTGATCCGTGGGATGAGGCCAATGAGCCCAGGCACCACATCAGAATAGTTGACATCGATGGTCTCTGCGATGGATTGGAAGCCATAGAGCAGGGCCTCTGTGTGCTGGGGAAAGAAGGTACCACTGGTTTGACTTAGGAGGAGGGTGTAACAAGTTATGGAGGGCAGAGAGAATTAGGTTTGGGAGGTACCTGCCAGGAGTAGGGCTCCTCTGAGCTCGTGAGCAAACGGCCCAACTTGTCATAGAGGTTGCTAAGCAGCTCAGCCCCCAGCATCTCATAGACATACATGAGCGTGTCTGAGATGTCCACCCTGAAAAGCAGATGAAGGCCTTTTATACTGCTTGGATCTTTAACATAATCCAGGAACCTACTCATGAACCCTTATAACCCTGCAAAATTGCCTAAAGACTAGAGAAAGGAGCCCCCAGAAGTCAGTAACCATGGCTGACTGATTGCCTCTTCCCTTATTTAATTATTTAAGACTGTTTAGAGCGAGGGTTGGCCTGCTAGCATCACCTGTAAATTCGGAACTGCTCCTTTTCATCTGAGGACCAGAATCCGTATTCCTCATCGGGAGGGAACTGGGCCTTGTGCAAAAGCACATCCACCAGTTGGAAGTAGACTGGCCGGTACACCTGCTGGTACACAGCCTGCTTCTCTGCCTCAAAGGACAGAATGTCATCCTGAGAAAGTCAGGAAAGACAGTTAGCCACTTTCCCAGCAACTACAGAAGCATGATTCAGCTTCATGAAGGCTCAGTCCAACTGACGGTCACACAGACATACCTGCAGCGTGTACCAGAAGGTGAGAGTGAGGGAGCTGGTGGTCTCATTGACAGGATAGTGGCCAGGAATGCCCGTACAGAACATGATCATGTTAACGAGTGCCAGGAAGCTCTGCCAGTGCTCTACTTGGTCTAGCAAGGCCCTGGGATGGGGAAGAGTTAGCTCATTGTACCTCTCCAATGAGGGTCCATAACTTTAACCTTCAATGGGCCCTGCCATCCCACCATCAGTGCCCCACTCCCTACCGAGAGTGATTCTCGCCCAGGGCCACAGCAATGCGACAGATGCCATGGGAGGTCTCCATGTCCCCATTCTGAACTGCCTGTCGCAGTTGTTCCTGCAGTCCCAGAACCAGCGGAATGAGTCTCAGGAGTGTGTTCACATACCTAGAGGCATGAGGTAAGGTGACCCATCAGAGTCGTCTGCCCAACCCCAACAGCTTTGAGAGAGAAGCACAATTTCCCAGCCTTCCACCAAAGCCTTCCTACCAAAAAGAGGCCAAGGCCACTTTGATGCTGCTCATGCTGAGAACATCAGGTCAGAGATCTTTGGGAGAGCTCTGGGCAGGAAGCACAAGAAAGTCTAAGATGCAGATTGAAGTACTTCCTGCAGCAGGACTGGAAGCTGATGCTGGGATGGGTTAACGCTCGGAGGGAATCAGGATAAAGAGAATGTGTTTTGCATGAGAGTGACAAGAATTTTGGAGGCCCGGAGGCAGACTGTTATAGGTTGAACTGTACATCTCCTAAAAAGATATGTTGAAGGGTTGGGGAGATAGTTCATCTCATACAACCACGAGGACATGAATTCGATATCCATAGTCTATGCCAAAAAAGTTGGATGTATTTGTGATGCCAGTACTGAGGAGACAGACATGAGGGTTCCAGAGCCTTGGTGGCCCAATAGCCTAGCCTATTTGGTAAGCTCTGGCCAGTGAGAGGTTCTGTCTCAAAATACAAGGTCCATAACTCCTTACGAACAACACTGAGGCTGTTGTGCACATACACAAACTGATGATGTTGGCAACCTATCTCCCCCCCCTCCCCGTACCTGAAAGCATGGTCCTACTTGGAAAAAGCACTGTTGCAGACAGATTGTTGTGCTTCTAATCCAGTATGACTTCTGTCCTTATAAGACAGCCACGTGATGAGAGACGTCATGGGACAATGCCAAGAGAAGAGAAAGGCAAGCACTGGAGCTGGCAGCTGCAAGCCAAGGACTGCAAAGCTGCCAGCCAACCGCCAG
Organism: Myodes glareolus; assembly: GCF_982192425.1. Taxonomy (NCBI): domain Eukaryota; kingdom Metazoa; phylum Chordata; class Mammalia; order Rodentia; family Cricetidae; genus Myodes; species Myodes glareolus. The sequence goes on along the minus strand of NC_142028.1, from coordinate 75,712,374 downwards.
GCAGGAGGCAGTGGGAAAGAAGTCTTCAGCAGGTTCCAGAGGAAGCACAGTCCTGCTGACACCTTGCTGGCAGCTGGCAGCCAACCGCCAGGCAGGAGGCGGCAGGGAAGAAGTCTTCGGCAGGTTCCAGAAGAAGCACAGTCCTGCTGACACCTTGCTTTCAGACTTTAGCCGCCACAACTGTCAAGCCATTTCTGTCATTCAAGCCGTCCATTTGTGGTACTTGGTTATTGTGAATCCAGAAAGGAACTGGTCAGTGTCAGGAGACACTGGACAAGGGTGATCATAAAGAGGACTTTGGAATGTCACAGGGCATCAGTTCCCACTAGTTGCCGCCAAGTCCCAGCTCCCGTGTCTGGTGGCAGCAGGATTGGAGTGAACAAGATGATGAACTTAGAGCTAACAGGTAAAATGGACAGTACGTAATAACTGGCTGATTACAAAAGACAGTTCTCCAGATAAGTAAAGCTTGGAGTTACTGAGACATAGAGAAGGACCAGGATGCCTTAACAAGAGGTGACGTCCTGCGTTAGCCAAGATGTGCAGTAGAAGTGCTTAGAAAGAACAGGACATAAAACCCTGACGCCCAGTAGAGAAGGAAGAGCAAGACACAGATTTGGGAATCTCCAGCTGGTAACTAACGATACACGAGTCAGAGAGCTGATCAGGAAGAAAGTACAGAGAGAAATATAATGTCCAGGTCAGAGTCCTGGAGCATAGACAGGGCAGGCAGTGAGAGCCAGGACACAAGGGGAAGGGAGATGGGGGCGACAGTAACTCCATCCACTCTGTGGGGAAGGTCAGGTACTTGGAACCTCTCTGATGTCAACCAGTAGTAATTTATATATGGCAGGAAGGAGGACTGAAGGTCCATGTTACCTAGATTTGGACTAAGCAAGTTGCTAAGCAACACTATCTGGACCTTAGTGAGAAGATGAAAGGACATAAGGGGGCACCCAGACCAGGAATGTTGACTTCCTTTTCTATAACCCCCATTCTAGATTCTGCTAGTAAAAGACATCCACCCCAGTTCAGAGACAGCCCCAGGGGGTATCGCCTGGAGACAGCTGGGATAGCTTCAGTCTCAGGATCCTGACACAGGCTGCACCATCAGACAATGGGTACCTTCAGGCCAGGCTCTAGCACAGAGTCAGGGTCAGGGCCAAGGCTAGGACCCATAAGCTCCCTAGCAGCTGAGATGAAGGCTATCTCCACAGCATCTCTGCTGTATCCTCTACTTGCCAGTTCATGCAGACAGAAGGTAGGCAGTGAAGGCTCTTAGTAGGTTTTATCTGAGCCTAGATAGGATAGATCAAGGGCAACACAGCCTAGAAGGGCTCAGAGTACTGTTCAAGGTCAAACAGGAACTTAGACACAGATTAGACTGAGACAGTCTTAAACTGCTACAGGTCTGCTTCCCTCTCCGAGCCCCAACACAATCTCCTGCGAAGGGTCTATGCCAATCTGGGTTTGTATCCCCAGACCTCATGACAAGAGCCCAACACCCCATCCAGTTCACTTCCCTGCCCCCACCCCATTCTCTATGAGAAGGTATTCCAGTATTAAAAATATATTTCAAGCTGGGCAGTGGTGGCGCATGCCTTTAATCCCAGCACTCAGGAGACAGAGGCAGGTGGCACTCTGGGAGTTCGAGGCCAGCCTGGTCTATAAGAGCTAGTTCCAGGACAGTGACAGCTACACGGAGAAATCCTATTTTGAAAAACAAACAAACAAAAAATGTGTTTCAGGGGGAAAATTCAAAGGAGAGAACCAGAAAGCAGGAGCAAGTGTAGAGGAACAGAAAATAAAGATGAAACCAGTGCAAGCTGGGCTGGAGGGAAGGCTAATATTGGAACACCCAGGAAGGCAGAGTCCGGATTACCCAGGAATCTGTCACCCAAGGTGACTTTCTTAACCTAAATATAGCAAACTAGCCTGGACAGAGCAGGTCCCTAGGCCAACTCCTGGCTTGTTGTAGCCCACCCATAGTGAATTCGCCTGCGTAGATTTTCTACCATACAATACTGGAGACCTCTAAGCAAACAGAACAAGTCTGAGGCCTCAGAGGTTTCTAGCCTTGTTAGGGGAAGCCTGAGAGAATGGATGTCTTTAGGACCACGGTGAAGGTTGTATCCAGGAGGCCTGGCTCTAGATGGTCAGCTTCTGCAGCTGAAGCAGAGCTGTTGGGGATGTCTTGGCTGCCGCTCACACTGAGCTCAGCCCAGACCTACAATTAGAGCTCTGGGAGCAGAGCTGAGAAAATGGGAAGAGTTGCTAAGCAACCAAGGGGCTGCAACCAATGGGCGCCCAGGAGGCTATGGGTTCTCTCACTGGCCCCTTGCTTGCTCATTTGTTCAGAAGAGAAGGGGCATCAATTACTTGCTAAAGCTCTTGAGACAGTCTGGGAGGGTAAACTTAGATGTATCCAAGGATACCCACCATCACCCTGGTCCTTGCCCTGCTAATTCTCCTTAGCCGCTACCTAAGCCCATTCAGCACTTGAGCCTCATGCGGCCACAAGAGCTCTGACTTGGTATCCACCTTATGCTAGGGACCCAGAGGTATCCTATTAACTGCCCCTGCAAAGATAACAGCAAATATCAGCACATATATGGGATATTATGAAGTACATGGGAACTACACTAAACATCTCATGTTCTCTTATCTAACCTTCAAACCAAAATGTTTTCGGCCAACACTTATTTTTTTTTCTTTTCTCTTTAGTGGTGGGATTGAACCTCGAGGCTTATGCATGTTCGGCAAGCACTACTACTGAGCCCTTGCTCTGTCTACAGCCTTTAGAACTTTAAAGGGCAGTGCTTAACAACATTACCCATGTGTGCACATGTATACTCGTGTGGGAGCTCTAGCCCACCGCTTCTAACAGTTTTTACTTCTTACCACCAATTTTAAAAGCAAACAGCTTTAGTCACTTTAACAGTAGCTTTCTGTTTCTCTCTTAAAAGAGAAAACAAGGCTACCATTAAACTTAATCACAAATGGTAGATGGACAAAAACATCATGCATGCAGCTCCTAATTTAAAGCACGTGGCCTAAGCACAGCATATATGTACTAATGGGTGCTGCTGATCTCCTCCCCTGAGTAAAAGCCACAAAAGAGCTGCCGCCTCTCAAGGAATTGGAATACTCTTTACTGAATACCCAGGGCTGGCCCTGTGCACATGACAATGCCCTAGCACTGCAACTTCTCCTTGTGTCTGGTGTGACCGCCTCCTTTTATGCTCAGAAGTGGTTCTACCCAAGGTCTCACATTAGTAAACGAACTCTGAAATTCAAACTCAGACCCGGTTGTCGCCAAAGCTTGAGTCACCTCCCACGCAGCTTTCAGTGGTGTTCCCCTCCATGTCTACCCAGGATTTCCAAAACTCTATCTCTCAAGTATTAGGCTCAGGTTTTCAGTCTTGTTCTTTCCGGCCCAACTTACACCCAAAAGAATCTCAACAAACCATTTTCTCCATGTAAAATCCTTTAGTAACTTTAAACCAGTTCCAGGATTAAAAAAAAAAAAAAAATTCTCAAGCTTGGCTGACAAGGTCCTGCATGATTTGAACCTGGTCCTCCTACAAGTCTGGCCTTCCAGTCCAGCTCTCTGACCTAATGATACAAGCCACCACTAGTTCCTTCACATCTTTCACTTTGCTTGGGTGCTTCCATCTGTCTGGGATGTTCTCCCCAAATCCATCAACTGTACCTGACTACATCCGAGTACAGCTTGGTTTATCACTTCCTCTGGGCAGGCTTCCGTACACCCCAGACTGAGCTAAGTGCCCCCCCTGGGTTTCTGAGCGACTGCTCCCTCTGTTCGTACTGAATGCTAGTTACCCACCCAGATCGTGAGCAGCTGACATGAGTTAAAGCCTCCACCTGTGTGTTCCAAGTGTTCAGCACAGGGCCCAACACAGCAAGGCCCTAATGAATGTTTGACAAACGCAAACTTCACTCATTTCACCCTCTTTCTGGTCTTTAAATGTGCTGTGGCACTGTCCACTCTGGAGTTTTGTGCCTGTTGTGGTACTCAGAGGCAGAGGGAGGCGGATCTCTGTGAGGTCGAGGTCAGCCTGGTCTACATAGCGAGTGCCAGGACAGGCTCCAAAGCTACAGAGAAACCCTGTCTTGAAAAACAAAACAAAAAACAAACAAAAAACTTAATGGTAACAACAACAACAAAAACCACCCCAGTACAGTAGAGAAGCCCAAGCTTGGTCTGAAGAATCCTTGGGTACTTCTCTTGGAAGTGAACAAAACTAAAGCTGCAGTGGAGGTGATGTGCCTGCCCAGGGGCTGCAGGGAGCAGAAGAGCATTATGGAAGCACAGGAAGTCAGGAGAGTGGCATGAGATGATGCTGGTGTGTGCCTCGCTGTGCAGGTGTCTTTAGGAGTTAGACCCACGATTCTGAACTTTAAACACTGGTTGGAAGGGAAAGAGTAGACCCTCATTTTCAGGAGGCCACTCTGGCTGTCGGGATGACAAAGGGGACAACACGAGGGGAAAATCAGGAGACTGGTAAGAAAGCTCTGCTACAATCTGGGAATGATGACAGCTGGGGCTGGGGTGGCAGCAGAAACTGAAAATAATAGATCTGCAATATGATCGGGAGCAGAACAGCCAGGACTTAGTGACTGGCTGAGGGGAAGACAGGAGGCAAATATTTTAGCAGTCTACCAGATAATTAGTTGTTTAATGTCTGCCTCGCTTTCTCAACCATGAGGACAGGGACTGTCTCACTTGCATCTTTGTTTCTGTCTCCAGTATAGGATCAAAGAGGATGACAGACATTCCATTAACGTTCGCTGGACGGATGGGGCTGTCCCATTCTGGGAAGCCAGAGACAAACTCACCTTTGGGCATCAGGCTGGGAGATGGCATTGACGATGGCCTCCACGCTGCTGTCAAAGAGCTCTGAGTCCTGCAGAGCAGCGAAGGCAGCCTGGATGAGCGCCTCACAGTCCTGCAGGGGTACTTCCAGCTGCACCCAGCTGGAGAAGCACTTGAGCACCTTCTGACGCACACAGCTGGGCGAGCTGGGCTGTTGGAGCAGTTGCTCTAGCAGCGGAAAGACAGCCCCACACTCCACAGCCAGGCTGGTCCGCACCAGACCTTTGCGGTACTGGGGCAAGCGGCTGGTCTGGAATTCCTCGGGCAGTACCGTCAGCAGCTCTAGCAGAGCCAGACAACGGCCCTGGCTATCCACCGGAGAGTCCTCAGCCTGGAAGAGTCGAATCATATCTGCCACGGCACACGGCCAAGCATCAGGCATCATGCTGAGAGCCAGGGAGGCCAGTGCCACACACAACCGCGTCAGCACAATTTTGGAGCCACTGGCAAAGCGGGTAATCTGGGTGAAGAGCTGTGCCTTTAGGCTTTCATACTGGTCAGTGGGGATGTCACTCCAATAGCGAGAAATCTTGATGTGCAGGGCACTGGCCCCAAAGTACTGGATCTCAGGCACCTTGTCCGGCTGTAGGAGCTGCCAGCTGAAATGCCAGGCCTGTGGAGAGACCTGGGCCTGCATCAGCCACTTCTGAGCCAGGTTCTTGTTCTCAATATTGGGGTCGTAGTAGAGCTGGTGCAGCGCCTGCAGGACAGCACAGGACTGAGCAGGTGCTGGCTACTCTGGATCCTGCCAGAGCCCAGAACAGAGGGTGTGACTTGGTTCTGCAAGATGCTGCCTCTCCCTGACTGGGGGGAGAGGGAGTGAGCAGGAAGGGAGAGCTTGGGTTCAGCTGACCTCTTGAGAGCCTGAATCTTGCCCATGTTCTAGCATATCTTCTTCTTATAGTACAAATGGGTTCTGAGAGGGGTTCTCCATGGGAAAGCGGAAAAGGTGGGGGCTGGGCTCTTCCCACAGGGAGGTATGTGAGGGCAAGGCCTAGAAGGAAGGAATGGCTCCATAGGGGTAAATGTAAGCTTGAGACAAGTATAGAATAGCCTGAGGGGGGCTGGCCCTTTCAGATACAGCTGCTCCCACCGACACCAACAAGCAAATCCCACTTGCTCCCCAGGATCATCCCGAGGTCACTCCGGAGGCCGGCACTAAAGCCAGTGTGCAATCTGAGAAGGGCTGCTTCAGGCCAGGGAGCCCTGGAATAGAGATTCACTGGAAGGGAGGGCAGGGCGAGAGCATCTTCACATCGCACATGTAAGCCTCCAATCAGATGACGCAGAGAAGCCTTGGCCAGAAGCAGCTCAAGCAAGTGCCTACCCAGGAGCTGTCAGGAGCAGAATCCCCAGGGCCCCAACTCCAATGGGACTTCATGTAGTAAGAAAACAATGGCTCATCTCCCTGGTAGCATAAGGAACCATGTGCCGCCATGCCAACATTGCCCTGCCTCAAGGGCTAGGTTCCCTAAATGGACTCCATCCATTAACCCATTAACCGTATCTATAATTCCTGAAAGCCAGTTATGGATACTGCCCCTTGTTTAGCCATCAGGGATGCAAAAGTAGACACAAAACAGAAACAGAAGGGATGCATTCTCAACATTTGTTAGGGGAAACAGGGCTCAGGAATAACAAATGAGTTTCTACAAGTGCCCCTTGCTGTCCAGCAAGGTATCCCTAGCTCTCTGTTCATCCCAGGTGTGTGTGTGTGTGCATGTGTGTGAGCATGCATTCCTGCATTCCAGGCTGCTGGGAGAAGCATAAAACCAAAAAAGAGGGCCTGGGCAAAATGGAGAAGTCTGGGAGGAAGCAGGTGAGTTAAGGAAGGGCCTGTTAAGTTGCCAGCAGAGCCAAGCCCCTTGAATCCGGCACAAAGCCAGAGAGCCAGACACTCCTGCCTGCCCAGGATTGGCTTGACTTCCATTCAATAAGTAAAAGACCCTTTTCTGAAGATGAATGAAAACATAATCCAGGTGCTTTTAGTTCCAGATATTTTTGGGAACCTTTGACTGAACAAAGCGAGTCAGGTCCGGGATGGTTTAGCATCAGTTTGGTTTCTAAAAGGGGGAGGGGATGGCTGAGTGGCAGGTGTTGTGAGTTCCTGGCTTCCTCCAGCACTGCTCCTGCCTTTCTCCTGGAGCTGGACAGGAGCCAATTTGGCTAGAGGTCTAAGCCATCAGCACCCTGAAGGGAACAACCTAAGACCCTAGAGTATCTGTCCGAAAGGGGACTCTGTCTACAGAAAGCCAAAAATAGACCATTAGGCACTGCAACACTGCTATCCAAGCCTGCCGAGAGACGGTAAATACCAGGTGCTCTAGGGGCATCATCCCAGCGGGCACTGAGCCCAGGCCTGAGCTCTGGCATTAGTGTCTGTCCCCAGAACTTCTGCTCTGTCACTGGCGTGCCCACCCCGAGGCCCTCATACCTTCTCCACGTTCTCCACAGTGAAGTCCAAGGCTGGTGCTGCTCCAGCCCCTGCAGCCCCCAGCTGCTCCTCCCGCCGCTCCATCTTTGCTCCCTGCCTGGCAGGGAGGTGGACCCTGATCTGTCTCTTGCCCCAGCCCTTCGGCTGTTGGCCCCCTGCTAGACCCCGGCTTGAATACCCAGGAAGTGGTGGGATGAGGGGATGCCCAGGGCGGGCATGGCTGCCGAGGCCTCCCCACCTCGTTTGGAGTTGTAGGGGGGCTTGCAGAGGTCAAAGGGTGTGCTCTTCCAAGGGGACCCACTGAGGTGGCTCCCAAAAGGGAGGCGTCAGTGAGGCGCTCCCAGGCAAGGGTCCTAGCGGGAGGTCACGGCTCTGTCCCTTGAATCAGAAGTCATAGGGGAAAGAGGCCTAAGGGGGAAACCGAGGCCCGGTCCCGTGAGGGGTCACAGGGTCAACGGCCTGTACCCACAACACCCTAGTCTGGGTGAGCTCCTAGATGCTATGAGGTCAAGGGGCTGGGAGATCACCCGGGAGAGAACCCTTCGCGGGATACAGAGGCGTCCAAGGAAGCGCGGGGTTGCAGTTTCGCGAGTCTGGGGCAGAGTCGGTGGAGTTGAGGGGCTGAGCTAGGACCTCTCCGTTGGTCTGGCCCACGATCCGTTCGCCTCCCGGGTCTGGCCCCGCTATGGTCGCTGCCTCCGCCCCAGTGACTGACAGACAGGCCGGCCCGGCCGGGACGGGGCGGAGACCTCAGCAAGACGCGGGCTGTCCCGAGCGCCTGACCCCAGTACCACTAACTCAGGCCCCCACCCACGCCTGTCCTGGCCCGGCACGACCAAGTACATCCAGGCACGGCCCAGCGGAACTACGCGGAAACTCATTCCGGGTCTTTGGCTCTGTCCTCGTGCCAGTTCGCGCGCCCCCGAACAGGCGACGGGACGGCGCACCGCCAGGGGCCCCTACCCGAAGCAAGGACCCGCCTCTATGCATCCTGGGAAATGTAGTTTTTGTTGGGCAAGAAGGCGGTGCCTGACGAGGGAGGCTCGGAGCACGTGGGTTGAGGTCCTGCAGAACCCTAACCTATTCCGGCCTACCAAGGAGGACCGTCTTGCTCAGTTACAGTGCCCAGGAGTGCAACTCCTGCCAAGACTTTGGACCCGTGGAAGGAGTTGGAAGCCAGGGATGAAGAATGGAGGGGAGAGGGTCAAGTTCTACCGATGCTCACTGCAAGGACATGGTCCTGCCCAGGGGACTGACTGGTTGTGTTGGTGAACCACCAGCATCCTCCAGTGAAGAGAAGAGATAGCAGTTACTTGGTTTCCCCCAGTTTAAAAAAAAAAAAAAAAAAGTGCTGCGGATCTGCAACCAGGAAATCACATCCCACATACACTTGTGTTTGTGTGCGTGAAGGGGGGTGGGGGGAGCTCATATAAGATTTTCATTATATGTTGTTATGCCTCGATCTGCGAAGTCCCCAAAAAACCAACAAGGAGACCGAGTCCCATTTGTAAAAGCAAAGAGCCTTTATTTTGTGCAAGTTTGCAAACTCGGTCTCTCTACATGTCCAACGTATTGAAATAAACGGAGAGCCCTAAGCTCAGTTAAGAGTTGGGTTTTTATAGTAGTAAAGGTGGGGGTGAGGAATTTCTGAGGTTCAGGACCCCTGATTGGCCGACATTTGTCTAGAGTCATCCTGTTGAGTGTGCTGGCAGGTGATCCTTTTTACAATGGTTGGAACATTAGGCATTTCCTTTAGATGGTCTGTTCTTGGGTGGTGCTCAAATAATCTCAATTTGTGGTTCTTTCTGCAACCAGGTGTTGCTTCAGGGTAAACTACTGAGACTCAGGCCTCCATTAAACTTATCGATGGCTGAGTCCTACTCTGGCAGGTAGTAATGGTTGGAAGGAAAGAACTTCCTTTGGGTGATCTGTTTTTATTTAGCTTATCATGGCTGGCTCCTACAATATATCATGTGAATAAGAGTAGCTTACAACTTTACTCTGGGTTCTGCTCTCTACTCCTCAGTGATGGGTTAGTTTGCTTTGAGATGGAGTCTCTCAGTGAGCATGGTGGCACATGCCTTTAATCCCAACACTCAGACAGAGACAGGCAGATCTCTAGAGTTTGAGGCCAGCCTGGTCTACAGAGCAAGTTGCAGGACAGCTAGGTCCACACAGGGAAACCCTGTTTCTGAAGGAAAAAAAGAGAGAGAGGGAGGGAGAGAGAAAAGGTCTTTGGCATCCCAGGCCAGCTTCAAATTGCCTAGAAAGTGGAGGATGCTTTTGACCTGAGCCTCCTACCTCCATCTGCAGAGTGCAGGGATTACTTGAGTGTGCCACCAAGCTGAGTGTATGAGGTGCTGTGATAGTACCTAAGCACCCTATCAACGGAACTACATCTTTGTTTGATTTTGAGACAGGATGTCACTACATAGCACAGGCTTGAGGTAGGTATTTTTTTATTTCCTGTTTAGACTTGATTGAAAAACTTACATATCTTTCTAGCCATGAGGTTATAGCTTCTTTTGGAGATGGGTAAGAAACTGAGAGATTTATCTAGTGAAGCACAAGCTGAAATAATTCATGAATAAGGCCTGACCCGTTTTCTTCCTATTTGCAGTTAAGGACTCATTCAACCATCCCCTCTTCCTGTTAAGGTACCTAGACAATTGATTGCAGGTTTGGAGACCAATGAGGATAAATCCCTCCTATGTCCTGTAACAAATGTCTCCTCCTTAAGATTTAAAATGCTGGGGCTGGAGAGATGTCTCTGCAGTTAAGAGCACTGACTGCTCTTCCAGAAGACCCAGGTTCAATTCCTAGTTACCCACGTGGGTATGAATAGGGTTGGAGATATGAATAGGGTTGGAGAAGGTTCAGTGATTAAAAGCACTGGCTTCTCTTAGGACCTGGGTTCAATTCCCAGCACTCACATGGTGGTTCACAAGTATCTGTAGCTTTGGTTCCAGGGCATCTGACACCTTCCTCTTGTCTCCACTTGTACAAGGCACACTATGGTGCACAGACACTCAAGCAAAACATCCATACACATAAAATTAAAAATTAGGTAAAATGTCATATGGAAAAGTGAAGGTATCGGGGCTTTGTTGAGTCCCATTAGAGGAAAGCTACTTCCTCCTGGTCAAAAGATTAGAATCTGGCTTCTCTTCTGGTTCTGGGTAGAACCTGGGTAGAACCTGACTCAGCAGGTAAAGGCACTTCCTGCCAAATCTGAGGATTTGAGTTCAGTCCTGGGAATCCACATAGTGGAAGAAGATAACTGATTCCAAAAACTTTTCCTTGGCTCTCCATGTGTGTACACGTGCCCCCCAACGCAGGACATAATGATTGAATAAATAAACAAACGGAACTTTCAGAAAGTTGATCTAGTTGGACCTGTCAGTCAGCTGGCTAGGAGACCACCTCTGAGGAAAGCTGACTCACCTGAAGACAAGCTAAAGAGAGGTGGGAGGAATAATTACTCCTTAATGGGATAAGGTCCTGAGCCCCTCAGGAAGCTTCTCTCACAGCAGTGGCTTGTCGATCTTGTCAATTTGGCATTTGTGCCCAGGTTTACCTAGATGCACCTGAGAAAGGAGACTCAGTTGACGAATTGTCTCGATCAGATCTTCCTGTGGGCGTGCCTGCCCAGCTGGCCTGCTTGAGTTAGACTCTGAAAGTCTAACTCCTTGTGTGTCTCGTTTTCAGATACTAGCCCAAAGCCTAAGCATGCTGTCTCTGAGGCTCTGGACTTCCTCACTGTTTCTCTGAAGACACCCCCGCCTTGCTTTGGCTGCTTGCCAACCTCCTTGCCTAACTCAAAAGGCATAACTTGGTCTCCTCTTTGGCTCCCTCCTCCCAGCAGTGGTCAAGATTGTCAGCATCTCTTCCACTGCTATTCTCTCCGACTCTATTGAAAAAGACCCCAAGCTTCCTTCTGTGTCTGTTTTAAAATTATTTTCTTAAGGCTGGGCGGTGGTGGCCCATGCCTTTAATCCCAGCACTCAGAAGGCAAAGGCAGGCGGATCTCTGTGAGTTCGAGGCCAGCCTGGTCTATAGCGTGAATTCCTGGACAGCCAAGGATGTTACACAAAGAAACCCTGTCTCGAAAAACCAAAAAGATTTATTTATTTATTACATATACAATGTTAGAAGAGGCCATGGGATTTCATTATAGATGGTTGTGAGCCAACCTGTGGTTGCTGGGAATTGAACTCAGGACCTTTGGAAGAGCAGTCAATGCTCTTAACCTCTGAGTTATTTCTCCAGCCCATAGAATTATTTTATCAATGAGAGTAAAAACTCAAAAAAGAAGCTCCTGATTCTCCCTTAACATTCCCATTATGTTACACAGCCAATAATCCATCAGAAGGATACTGTCTCGGTTCGCTTTTAGTAATAATCCATCAGAAGGATACTGTCTCAGTTTGCTTTTAGTAATAATCAGTATCAGAAGGATACTGTCTCAGCTTACTTTACTGTTGCTAAGTCAAACACTGTGGCTTATACATTCTGATCATAGTCCGCTGTAGAGGGAGGGTGAGGCCAGAAGCAGGAAGCTAGAGGCAGAAACTGAAGAAGAAACCACAGAACGCTGCTTCCAGATTCAGTTTCCAAAGTTCGCTGCTAATGCAAGCCAGGATCATTTGCCCTGGGGTGGTACCACCCACATCAGTCATTAGTTAAGAAAATGACCCACAGACATGCCTACAGGACAATTTGATGGAGGCAGTTTCTCAACTGAGTCTCCTTTTCCACATTTGTCTAGGTAAACGTAGACACAAATGTCAAATTGACAAAAACCAAGCAGGATACACACCTTAACCGAAGCTGCTGGAAACCCTTCGGTGGTCCCAGGGGAGAAGGTCGGTGGTACAACATGTAAAGCTTTGTGAGGGATCTTAGGCCCTTGTCTTAATCTGTATTCTCCCCAGATTTGCAAAATTTCTGATCCTCCTGAAGGTATGCTAGCCTATCTCATACTTCCCTAACTGTGCTGCTTCTGGTAGACTCTGTGTTGGGAAAAAGTCAAATCAGTAAGGAGAGAGAAGCTATGCAGAAAGCTGAAATTGAGTTTAATGTAGTTAAACTTTAAAAAAAAGTGTTTTAGGCTGGGTGTGGTGGCATATACCTTTAATTCCAGGAGGCAGAAGCAGGTGAATCTCTCTTAATCTGAGGCCAGCCTGGTCTACATAGTAAGTTCCAGGACAGTCAGAGCTATGTAGAGAGTCCCTGACTCAAGAAACAAAAATAAGAAAAAATAAAAGAAAAATAGCGTTTTATTAGCATATATCAGTTATGTATAATGGACTTCATCGTGACATTTACATACATTAATAATGTTATAACTAATCTATTTTAATCATAGTCATCTCTCTTGTCCTCCTCCCACTGATATCCTTTTCCCAACTAATCCTTTTTCTATTCTCATAGTGTATTGGTGTGTGTGTCTGTCTGTCTGTCTCAGTGTATTCTGATAGGGTTGGTTACAGAAACATGGACACCTTATCACTGAAGAACATGTCTCTCCCTCCCCCACGAACCAATCATTACTGTTTATAGATCCTCACAGGAAGATGGAGCTGCGTGAGCTCCTCCGTGATCCATGACAGGATATTGATGGACTAAGTCTTGTGCAGATAGTTGTAGCTGCTGACTTACATCCTTTGCTCCCCTTCTTCTGCTAGTTCTCCGAGCTTTGGAAGGTGTGATGCAGATGACCTACTTACGGCTGAGCATTCAACAGTCCCTTATACTCATCACTGACCTATTGTAAATCCCTGCAGTTACTGCTGCCCAGAAGCTTCTCTGACCAAAACCAACAGCAGTACTAATCCGGGGGCATAAATATAGTTCTTTAGAAGGCAATTTGCTGGGCACATCATGTCAATTTTTGCAAAAGAATGGACAGACTTGGCTTCCCCATTAGGGCCTCTGACTTTCCAGTCATGAATTTTTCACTAGGGTTTACAATACCAGATATGAATTCTCCCTTGTGCAGTGGACCTCAGGTTTAATCAGGAAGTGAGTGGTTACCCCCATACCAAGTTTGCCACTATTTCACCAGTGGGTACATCTTGCTTGGCAGGTCAGTAGTGCAGCATGTGGGGCTCACAACTAAGGAAGACTGTTGATGATAGTTCTCTTCCAGCAACCTTCATGGAATTGTTGGTACTAACCAGGGAGGAACCTTTCTTCCTCCATGTCCTACAAGCCAGAATGCAAGGTGTCTTCAGCAATAGTTTTAGCATCTAGTTTTAGTGAGCCATCAACAGAAGCAGCAATTATGGTTTTAGGGCCAGTGGATAAGCTCAAGAGGTCAAGGATGTTGCCTAAGTTTCTGACTTGTGCCCTCAGGTAGAGGTAGCTGAGGAGGGGCTACCACTGTGGTGGGGAAGAGAGGAAGGTTATTGGTGTGAAGCATGGAGGGTGGCCAAGGATGGAGAGCGGAGCTGAAGACATCAGGAAGGTTTGTGACGCTCAAACAATGGATCATCATTAGATCATAGGCTTAGGGCTCAGAAGGGTCGAGGATGAAGGTACAATGTGAGCATGGAGGTGGGGACTGTACCCTGAGTGTGTAGAATGCTGGGGGGTGGTGGGTTCAGTTTTAGAGCCCTAGGGTCACATAAATGCAGAGAGAAGAAGGGGGGTGCAAACATGGTCAGAAAGAGCAGCTGGAGTAGGGGAAGGAGAGGGGAGGGGCTGGGATCCAGTCAAGGTAAGTTTTCTAGGAAGCACCATTGAGGTCCCTGAGACCTCGGGAAAGTCTCTTGGAGAGCACTCGGAGCAGACATCACCACCCCTATACCCTATAAAAAAGGTCTTTTTATAACGTGATTCTATCCAAGTCAGTGTAACTACAGAGGAGGAGATGTGAAACAAGAAGGTTGAAGTGTGGCGTGGATTATAAATAATTGACTAAGTCCTGATACTGGAGCCTCAGAACAGTCACAGCGAGCAATCCAGCTGCAGGAGGGACCTAGAATAGGGCATCACATGGGGACCAAGGACTCCCCGGGACCTCTAAATGAGCTTCAGAAGGTGCCCCCTGCACCCCTTACGTGTACTGACTGGATTTATGTATCAGTCACTTTTTCAGCATTGGTGTGGGGAGACAGCCCATAGCTCTCACAGGGTCTTCTTAGAAGGTTCTGCTTCCAAAGAAGGTTGGGACCCTTCTAAGAACAACAAAGGTACAATCGTGGGACTCAGTCTCTTAAATCTTTTTTCTCAACTTTCTTTCCACCCTCTCTCCTTTTCAAGACGAGACCCCCAGTCAGTCCCCAGACACTACACCACAGGGATCTATGGCCAGGGATAAGTTACGGCTCCTTTGCTGAGAGTCACTGGCAAGGGCTGTCTGCCGGAGCAGGTAGCTGTGTGTGTTGGCCGGTGGGGAGTGGAACCGAGAACCATGCATTCCAGATAAAATGGCCTTAGAGGAAGGTTTGAGGTGTTCCCTAGGGGTAGAAAAATACATCAAAACTGTTGTAATTTTCTGATCTGTATGCTTTCAGAGGAGACGCTGCTAGCAGGTTCCAGGAAGATCATTCAAGGGGAAGTACAGAGCTATAAATGTAAAATAGAGACTAGAATCGTAATGCACGCCACCAGAAGTCCCAGAGTGCTGCCTAGGCTGGTCATGTGACTGGTTACCTCGCCTAGCTAGTAATAAATCAGGTGCAGCCCTGCGGTCCATGTCTTTGAAGAGAAAGCATCATTTTCAAGAATGACTTGGCAGCTGGACTTGGAAAGGAATGCTGATTTTTTTTTTTTTTTTTTTTTTTTGTGGGAATGAATCTGTCTCGGAGAGGATGTTAGCCGGTAAGCAGAACGCAGCTTTCAAGCTGGAGGTGGACCTTAATCCCTCAAGGATTGGCAGCTTGGAACATATCAAGAGGTAATGCTTAGCCAAGCATGGCTGATCATGCCTGTTACCCTTGGGAGGCTGAGGCAGGAGGACTCTACAAGTATGAAGCAAGATTGAGGTAGAGTAAGAACTTAGCTCAAAAGAGAAACAACCCCCCCCCCCCCAAAAAAAAGAGAAAAAGCAACAGAGCTAGCGCTTGGCTTGGGCTGAGATCTGGCTCTGTCACTGTGAGCACTTTCGTGAGTAACCCAGAGTAGCAGTGCCCACTGAAGGCTTTAGGCACTAGGCTCCAAGTCTCATTAGCAGGGTTCTCCCTAACCCAAATCCCCTTAGAACTGGCGGAATGTTCCCAAGCTCTTCAGCCAACCCCCTGTGAACCATAAGGCGCTGTTACTCTTTACTTTGGGGAGTGTGTGTGTGTGTGTGTGTGTGTGTGTATAAACAGGAATTTCAATCAGTTAGGAAAGGGGCTAAGGGCATGTCTGTGGGTGCAAAACCCCCAGTTTGGAGAGCATCTAGAACTGTGGCAGAGACCGCAGAAGAGAGCACAGGCCTGGATTGTCTCATGGACCCAGAACAGGCCCACCCTCTAAACTCTGGCTGCTGCTTTGCAGTCTGGGCGAAGGACTCCTGTGGCAAAGCCGGCAGGCTTGCAGGCGGATGCGAAGGACTCTGCGGACATTGTTAAACGGCTGGGATCCTACCTTCAACTGCTCCTGCCTGTAGTTCTCACATACAGCTGGCTGCAGCTGCAGTGCCAACGGCTCTCCCAATCTCTTCTACCCAGGCCATCCTGCTCTGCTTCAGACAAGCACGTCTCTGCCTCCCAACAACTTCTGTGTTGTAACACAATCCCTCAGACCTGCCATCTTTTCCAAATGTCCCCATCTTGGAGGTCCGGGAGCTGGTCAGCTGGTAAAGTGCTTTGGCACAAACATGAGGAGTGAGGGCCTGAATTTGCTCCCTCAGTACCTATGTTGGAGCTCATTGCTGAGTCTGAACAAGTAGGCTCTATGAGTAAAGGTACCTGCCACCAAGCCTGATGACCTTAGTTTGATCCCTGATGGGGAATCTTTGTTAACCAATTATCTTTAAGAGGTGGGACCAAGTTAGGGTGTGGCTTTCTGGGACCTGAAGAAAATCAGCTCAGCTGGTGGCCCAGGTGCGCAAGCTCTCTCTGTGTGGTTCCCTCGCAGTACAGCTGAGCTTGGACTTCTCGTTCCTGTTTCGTGAGTTTTCCCCTTATAATAAATAAAAATATAATTGTTTTATCTTTTAGCTAGCCTGGTTATTTCCCGAATCGAGCTAACGTCAACAGATCCCCATGATCCCACAGCAGAAAGAGTGAGCTGACTCCTATAAGTTCTTCCCTGACTTCTAAAGGTGTGCACATTCACCCACACATACACACAAAAAGATAAACAAAATGCAATGACATTTTTTTTTTTAAAAAAATTACATGTCTGTAATTCCAGAGCTGGGGAGGTAGGAACAGGAGGACCTTTGGATTTTCTGGCTAGCTATTTTAGCCAAATGGGCCAGCTTAAGGTTCAAAGAGAGACTATGTCTCAAAAGTTAAGGCAGAAAGCAGCTGAGGAAGGAAGACACAGGCTGACGACCTCTGGCCTTCACACATACACGCATGCCCATCCACACAAAAATAGAATGTGTCTGGGGCTGGAGAGATGGCTCAGTGATTAAGAGCACTGACCGCTCTTCCAGAGGACCTGGGTTCAATTCCCAGCACCCACATGGCAGCTCACAACTGTCTGAAGATCCAGTTGCAGGGGATCTGACACCTTCACACCAATGCACATTGAATAAAGTTAAATAAACAATAAAAATATTTTAAAAAATAGAATGTGTCCTGTCTTGTTTTAAAGAAGAAAAATTACACTGGCCTCTTCAATATAAATGCCTTGGACCAGGGAAAGAGTTTTTCCTTCCTTCCTCCTTTCTTTTTCTCTTTCAGACAGGGTTTCATGTAGCCCACGATGGGCTGGAACTTGCTGTGTAGCTGAGGGTGACCATGAATTTATCCTCCTGCCTCCATACCGCAAGAGCTGGATTACAGGTGTGCATCATCACACCTGATTTAAAACAGTTTCAAAAGCTACACAGAAAAGCTCAGATGAGTGCACTGGCCTTTAGGAGATGACCCGAGGACAGCGTGAAAGACCGGGGACAATGCTGACTTCCTTTCCAGGAGAAAATGTATCCCTCTAGCTTCCAGTTGTTTTTCATACCATTAGCCACACTGAACTTAAATGATTGATGTCATTTCTTATTTATTGTCTGTCTTTCCTGGGTAGAACTTAAGGACAGAGATTATGCTCCTTTCACGTCTGTTTCTTTTTTTTTTCTTTCCTTTTTGAGACAGACTGTCATGTAGCCTAGGCTAGCCTGGAACACAATATGTAGCTGAGGATGCCCTTGACTGTTTGATCCTTGAGTGCTGGTATTACAGGCATGTGCCACTACTCCCTACTTATGCGGTGCTGGACACCAAATCAAGGGCTTCAAACACACGAGGCAGGTACTCTGCCACCTGAAGTACATCTGCAGCCTTAGGGCCTGCATAGTAGCTGACCTCTCACTGGCCGATGTTTATTGGGCGAATACATGAATACGCTTGTTTGTCACCCCAAATTCACGTTCTGCTGAGACCCTCAGGGCTTTCCTGCCTTTCTATCTTCAGGAGGCTCTGTGCTTCCCTCCTATGAACAAGCACCCCGGTTTCCCTCTCCCATCCTTAGCTCTTCAGATGGTCTCTCGCCCTGGGCTCCTTCAGGGCTTGACTACCTGTCGCAGAAGCAGCATGTGTGCCTGTCAGGGAGCCTTTGAAACAGGTCCTTGCATGGTAAGACACCAACGTTGACCGAGTGGGAGAAAGCCTCAAAGGTCACAGGGCAGCCTTTCTCCACAAAGGTTATATAGTTTATTTTCCCACAGGTAACCCAGGCCCCAAGTACTGAGGACTGCGCATCTTTGTCACCCAGCTGTGCCTCCCATCCCAGAGCCATTCGATGGGGGAAAGCAGTAGGTGATCCAGGTCAACACTGTGATGGCCAAGTCAGTGTGAACTATGGAAGTGGAGAGGTGGGGGCACATCTTCATCCAGCCTCTTCTACCCATCCCCCGTGTCCAGGACAAGATCTGACAAACCAGCCAAGTAAATAAATAATTTAGAAATAATAAATAGGGCTTCGGCTTCCACAAGTGAACACATGGCTGGCTTCAGCACAGGCTCTTCCAGCAATGCGACTACAATGTATCTCCTCAAAATTCATTCCCCAGGACCTGGGGCCATTTCTGAATTCTCCCAGAGGAGTTCTCCTTAGCTGAGGTTTCTGGTGTCTGTAGAGCTGGGATCCATGAGCACCTTGGAGCTGTTAGTCAGTGGTTAGTTAGGTCATCTCTTCTGCCTCGATGTATGCCACTCACCGGCCTAGGGCCTGAGCTCTACAGCCTCCATTTCCGACTGAGGTTCCTGACTAGCGAGGCCGGGTGGGGCTCTTCCAGGCAGGGCGACACAAGGGTTCAGTGTGCAAAGGCTTGGTGGTCATCCTTAGCCCAGACAGCCGCAGGCAGTGGCGGAGAGGTGGTCCACGGTCCTCCAGGTGCTGTTCACGTCCATGAAGGAGACAGCCTCATAGCGGGTGGGCCGGCAACAGGGCTGGCTGATTGGCCGGGACCCAGGGGGCGATCGCAGGGCCCCGGCGCCCAGTAAGCTGGCCAGGCTGAGGTCGTGCGGGGAGCGTGCTCGGCGGCACGAGCCGCTGCAGAAGCGGAAACGTACCAGCTCGTCGGAGCTGTGGCCCAGGCCAAGCGCGCTCACCGGCACCAGCTGCGAGCGCAGGCGGCAGCCGCGCGCATCCGTGGCCCGCGTGCGGCTGCTCCGGGTCTCTGCACGCGCGGCGCGTACCCCGCGGAGCGCAGCGGGAGGAGATTGGAGCGCGGGACCCGGCGGCGGGGGTGCGGGCTGGGGAGACTGTGGCGGTGGTGGCAGGGCTCTTTCGCTACACAAATGCGCAGTGCGATCCCCTGGAATGAGACTGAGTCACTTACGGGGGTGGGGGTGGGGGTCTAGGACTAGCCTCGCTCCTGTCCCACCCTGTCCCACCCTGTAGCGCTCTCACCTACCAGGCAGGTGGCCAGTGGGGGGCGCCAGGACCGGCGAGGGACCATCGCGAGCGGAGGGGCTGAGGGACATGGGGTCCAGGGAGGCCTCTGTGACGCTGCTCAGTAGGGCAAGAACAGCTAGGATTGGCCACAAAGCTGGCTGCAAAGAGAAAAGAGGAAACTCAGGGAAGCACAGGGCACTCTGGAGGGCTGTCTTGTCTGTAGCTCAGATCAAAGACCGCTCCTGATGGGTTCCTATCTGGGCTGCTGAGTGTAAGGAAGGGCTTAAGTTTAGCAGGCATTTGGCTGCTTCTGGGAGCCCAGGGGAGGAATCACCTGAGGGCACTAACCATCCAGAGAAATCCTGTTCTTTTCCTCCTATGCCTGGCTCCTCCCTCTTGATATTTTCCCTTTAATAACTGACCCCCTGCCCAGCTATATTCTATTCTCTTTTTCCCAATTAAAGTTTGCTGGGAAATGCCAGGGAATGGCTCACCTGCCACCTAGGCCGGAGGCAGTGGGGCAATGCAGTAGAGTCTCCAAGTCCCAGTTCCATCTCTGTCAACACCAGGAGCTCCCATCAGCCTTCGTGGGCCTGTTTCCCCACCTTCTCTTTGAGACAGCTGCAAATTGAAGGAGGGGTTAGTTATCTTTTGGGGTATTAGTTCAGTATCCACTTCAGTATCTCAAAGTTACCTGGAGCTTAGGTAACTAGAGGCAGCCCAGAAGCAGTAGCGGCACGGAGATGTGGAGATGCGATGGGTGCTTTGCAGGATTTCCTCTTTCACAGTTCCACAAGTTCCGTGGCTCCCTTTTCCAGATTGACAAACGAGGCTCGGCTGAGCTCAGAGATTGTCTAAGGAGGTGGGGGGGGGGGATTCACACAGCTGTGGTCCTGTCTTCTAGAACCCTTCTGTGCTGTACTTCAGGGCAGAAGGTACCAGAGTGGCTGGGGAAAGCAGTAATCGGACACCCTTAGCTCCACACTCAGCGTTCTCTGCAAACACCGGGGAGGAAGCAGAGCTCTGGAGAATTGAGAGCCAGCCAGTTGGTCACTCTGAGTTGTCTGTTGACTGGGAGCCCAGGCCTCTTGCAATCTCTGTTCTGGACCCAGAGTCACCTGAGTTCTCTCTTAGACCCACAGATGTCCCCCCCAAGAGCCTGCCTGTTATCTGGGGGGGAGTGATGGGCCTTCTGAAAACACAGTGCCTGGACCGTGGTTTCCTGTGGCCACCAGGGGGCAGAGTTTGCCAAGCCTGCGGACTAAAGGAGCAAGGGGAGGGGGGCTTTTCCTCTGCACGTGAACATCCTCTGCACGTTCAGTTCTGAGCCATTCCCAGGAGGACCAGCCAGCCCTCCACATCAGCCCGGTCTCAGAGGACTGTAACACTCTGAGCGCTAGCCATCTGGGCCATCAGCCTTCTGTGCTTGGCATCTTAGCCTTGCTCCTACGAGTTTCCCCCATGAACTCTATCCTTCCTGACCCTAGCCGGCTTTACTGAACACTTTTTGTGAGCCGACCTCCTGGGGCCCCCAAAACCTTTAAGAGTCCTCATTAGCTAGTCTCCTCACGGGTCCCAGATGTTATCTTCCATCCTTCTGCTAGCACACAGAATACATGGGGCTGATCACACGACACATGTCTTCCAGGCCTTTATCCAGGAAGTGGTCCTCCAGGATTAGTTGTGTACCTGTTGGCTAACTAGACTCAGATCCCTAGAGACCAGGCTAGTGACTATCTCCCCAGATGGAAGAAAAGTCAGACTAGGCAGCCTTAGGGGTATCTGCGCTAGAGGGAGCCCAGGAGCAAGTCCCTCGAGGGCAGTTCAGATCAGTCTCCTTCCTTACCATCTGGGATATTTGGTCCTCCAACCCTTGCCAACCCTATCCACCAGCCCTATACTCACCAAGGGGGTCCTTCTAGGTACCTTTCCTGGGACCAGTGCTGGGCTTTCCCCCGAAGCTCAAATGGATCATGCCCAGAATTGTGCACCTGGTAGCGCCTCTTTTAGCCAAAAGTGGGGCCTTGGCAGCCGGTCTGTGCCCTGTGGCGGCAGCGGGAGCCTCATATTACAGCCAGCCAGGAGGGCTAACACAGTCCAACAGAATAGCGACAAGAGGGACTGGAGGGACTGGGAGGGGCAGAGAGCTGCGCTGAGAGCCCAGAAGAGAGAGGCTGAGAGAAAGGGGGAGGAAGAAGACCTTTCTGGCCCCCTTTCTGCCCTAGGAGCGTCCATCAGGGGATGGGCAAGAAGGTTGGCTTACCTCGGGTGCAGTGCTCCGAGACCCAGTCGAAGCGAAGGCTGCGGCCCGAGGGACTTGTTGCTGGCAGAGCCCGCGGGCCGCATCTGGGGGCCGAGCCCAACTCCATCCCTCAACAGCCTCCTGCCCGCCGCCGTCCGGTGTCAAATTCCAGTCCCAGCGTCACCAGATCCCGGGGTGGGGCCCAGAGCGCCCCCGCCCCGCCCCACCTTTCAGGGCTCACCTGGCCGCTCCACCCTTCGGATCCGGTCCCCACTGGCTGGGCTAGGTCCCCTTAGGTAGGGGCTAGACTTTGGGAGAAGATCCCAGGAGGCAGAGTAGAGATCACGGGCGGCAGCGAGGAGCTGAAACTGGGAATTCGAAGTTGGTAGACACGCGAAGTAGGGAACTGGGAGGCCTGGCCGAGGGCGGGAGAGAGAGAGAGAGAGAGAGAGAGAGAGAGAGAGAGAGAGAGAGAGAGAGAGAGAGAGAGAGACGGAGGGAGGCGAAGGAGGGGCAGCCTGGAGGAGCGTTTCAGCTTGGGTCGTGCAGCCACAGGGGTGCTGGCTAGCTACCCTGCAGCGTCAACTGGTGGTTCCGGAACCTCCAGAAACTTCAGCCGCCTCGGAGGGGCAGGGCTCTGCGTTGGGCTCCCACCGTCCAGCGATAGTCTGTTTCACCGCTCAGTTTCAGGGTCTCTGGTGCTCAAAAGAACTCATGCATACTGTCTCAATGAGGCAATGATTGTGTGTTTGTGTGTGCGTGGGGGGGCAGGAGTGAAGAATCGGAGGGTGACAGAGTATTGAACTGCGTTTTGAGGTGTGATAAGGCAATTTGACAGGTGTCTGCGGACTGTTTGATGGCTATGATTGGAAAGGTCTTACTAACTAGCTTGGAGCTCATTGCGAAGATGCTGGAGATGGATGACCTAGACTGAGTGTAGTCAGACACCCACTTTCGTTGAACAACTGCACTGGGGAGAATGTGGTTTTGAGACAAGGAGACAGAAGAGGGGGCACAGGCTGCTGGGGTCAAAAAGATGAATCCTGAACAGGTTGTGGGGAACTAGGGGCTGCAGGCACCCAATCTCCAACCCCACTTTTGCCCGCCTGATTGTACAAAGTGAGGTGGTCAAACCGACAAAAGTGCACCTTTAGCTTTGGCCTGGGTTTTCACAGAATGGACTCTAGGAGCTGACGCTCCCTCGGGGAGGGTCAGGTGTGTGCGGAGGGGCGGGTATGAATTCAGTATTGGACATGTTGAACTGGAAGGGTCTGTGGACTCTCCTGCTGGAAATGCCCTGAAAGTAGCTGAATTTGTAGCCAGGAACTAAGTGAAGGCAGTTGGGCTAGCGATGGCAATTTGGTATTTGTTGACTAATACACGCATACATGGATGCTGGGAGTAAGGAAGAGTACCCAGGGAATGTGGATGGACTAGATGTATCCTGGCTGTATGTATCAGCGTCCTTGTGGACCTTTAAGAGCGACCTACCACATCGGGCCCCATCCCAGATCAGATCCGAATCCTGAGGTGGGCAGGTGCAAATTTCCAGGTTTCCTTAACCTGTGACTCTGGTACACAGCCAGGGTTCATAACCACAGGTTTTGAGAGAGTGGTTTTGTGCAGAGCTTGAGGCTGACCTCTGACTGCAGGGACAGCGCTGCTGCTACTGCCTGGGAGGGCTTTCCCCAGGCTCCACAGGATCGCATGGGATGGGAGGATGCACGCTGAACAGCGTGCTCTCTTTTCTCGTGTATCTGGCTCCTGAATTGGTCTTTTCAGTCAGGATCACTACTGACAGGCATGAGCTTAGGCTCTACGTGGGAGCATTGTGGTCCTTGGGATGGCCAGGACTCTCTGTAGTGAGGCTTACTGGTGGGAGGGCCAAGGCATGCCTGGACCCTGGGATTGGCTGAGGTAGGAGAGGTAAGGGGACAGCTGTCCCACTTCCTGCCATAGTGGCCAGTGTCTGGCAGGAAGCTACCTTCAGAGTTGCAGGTCAGGGTGTACATTTGGGCTTTCTTAGACCTGCCTGGGGTTGCTTCAAGATGGGTCAGATTCCAGAGTTCTAAGGGGGTGAAATGGGGAATGTTGTCCTTTTTAAAGTTCCCAGAGGTGCCTGGGGCTGAATTGGGGGCTTTCCTGCTTTCTGTTGAGAAGACGGGGAGTGCTAATATGGAGTGGGCCACATCCATTTCAAAGTGGAGCCATGATAACAGCAGCGGAGGTCTGTGGGTCTCTCTGTGCCCTGTGGACCTCTTCTGCTGGTCTTTATTTATTTTATATATGTGTTTGAGTGTACATATACCACAGGAATCTCGGAGGTCAGAAGAGGGTGTTAGATCCCCTGGAACTGGAGTTACAGGTGATTGTGAGTGTTGGGATGTGGGTGCTGGGAACTGGACCTAGGTCCTCTGCAAGAGCCAGGAGCACTCTTAACCACTGAACTGGAGGCCTCAAAGGTCCCTCACCTGAATGGAAAGGGAAAGGACCCAGGAGTCTGTGGGTTAGAGAGAAGACCCTTGAATTCAGTTCTGTTGTTAAGACCTATGTTTCTGTTTCTTCCAGCAAAGTTAGAGAAAACAACAGGAGGCTAGATTCAGGGGATAGCTTTATTGCTTCCATGAGGGCTGCCTGGGAGGACTGCCTCAGCCTGGGTAAGGTCCTTGAGCCTCACTCCCTTCCGGTCCTGGGTAGGACCCATGGAGTCTCATCAAGAAACCCAGCCCATCTGACAGCTGGCCAGTCCAGGAAGGAACATGCTCCCCTGGATCAGGGACAGCTAGTGAGAGGTGCTATTCCTCTCAGGCTGGCCTTGCCTCCTGAGTTCTCTCTGCTCTTGTCCAAGAGCTGTCCTGTTGGCTTTAAAGGGATGGCTCTGGGGTTCCCCTGTGGGACACGGGGGCTGGTGAGAGGGAGTACTCCATCTTCTCCCCACGGAAGGCCAAAGCGTGTCATGAACTGGAGATGGCTAACAGAAGATGCTACCCACCTCCCTGTGGCCCTGAAGCATGGTCTGACACTTCCATCCTTCAGGGAGTTCACCGGGACCACTGGCTGGTGGGCCCTCTAGTGGACCTCTTTCTGCACAGCAAGTGGACCAGAGGTGACGTCTTATTTAAAAATAAATTATCCCTCCCCTCCCTGCACCCAAATTCACGAAATGATAATACACCAAACACTGATTGGAGAAATGATTCTGGCAGCGCTCTCGCTACCAAATGTCCCACCTCCTGCATGCTGGGCCTGCTGGCCACAGCCAGGGGCCTCCTGGCCCTCTGGCTTCACGGACCCGGGCTGCGAGGCAGAGTGCTGGTCTCTGAAGCTGGCCTGCAGCAGGCACAGCTCTGGTTGCCTTGCCAAGGCCCCACCGGCCCTTGGGCCTCTTGGCACTGTCCTTCTCTGGGTCAGAAGACTGGTGGCGGCTGCTTGTTCCTAGCGTGAGCCTCTATGGCCCAGTGTTGGGCCCGCTCAGATGCCGCTGGTTAAGTCAGTGATGACGTGGGCTTTCACTAGCTTCCGGAGAAACTCTTTCTCTCGTTGGATATTGTGTGTCCAGGACTAGAAGGGGAGAGATGGAGAAGTTATGAAGTGGGCAGCAAGGCACAGCTTTGCTTAACCCTGGGCTGGTGCCCTCCTCCAGTCACCAACCCCTGAGGCCCTGTGGCTGGGAGTATACAGGCACACATTTGTCCTGTCTTCCTGCAAGACCACAATAACCCGGTAATGAATGCTACAACTCTTCCCCTAACAAGCAAGCCTGGCAACCCATCGTCACCCCAGAGGAACTCTGCCCTGGCTTCTTCCAAGTCTTGAGTAGTCTTGGCGTCCCAGTCCTCTCAGTGCTCAGAATCGCAGCCCACAGCTCCTTGGCAGCACTCAGGTTCTAGACACCCTGAGGGCAAGGAGGTGAGTCACTGGACCGCACAGCAAGGGGCTTGGGCTGCTTCTCTGATGCAATCCATTCTCCAGGCCTTAGGCAGCTAATGAAAGCCTTCCTTCCTTGCACAGGAACCAGGGAGTCTGAGGAGCACACCTCATCTTTCTTTTAAAAATGTTATCTTTCTCTAAACTAAATGTTAAAATCGTATTTATTTATGATTGGCGGTGGTGGCACACACCTTTAAGCACTTTGGAGGTAGAGGCGGGAGGATCTCTAAGTTTGAGGCCAGCCTGGTCTACAGGGCAAGTTCCAGGACAGCCAGGGCTACACAGAGGAATCCTGTCAAGAAAAAAAAAGTTCTTTTACTGTATTGTTTACTCTATGTGTGTGCATGTATATATGATGTGTGTGCCTTTGACTGTGATCCTGGGCATACCAAGGTGTGTTATTTTTGTTTGTTTTCTTGAGACAGGATTTCTCTGTGTAGCTTTGGAGCCTGCCCTAGAACTCACTCTGCAGACCAAGCTGGCCTTGAATTCACCACCCGGATTTTTTTTTTTTTCAGTTGTCCAAAGTGTGTAAGTGGAGGTCAAATGATGACAGCGGACAGTACTTCTCCTTCTGTGGATTCCAGGGATTGAACTCAGGTCGTATGGTTAGTGTTTTTACCCACTGAGCCATCTTTACCTGGCCTGGATTTTTGAGACTGAGTCTCACTGAGCAGCTTGGGCTGGCCTGAAACTCAGAATGTAGCCTTGGCTGGTCTCAAACTCATGATCTTTGTACTCCAGCTCCCTATGTGCTGGATTACAGGTACAAACCGCTACACCCATCTGCTTTATTGTTTGAAGCAGTATCTCACTAGGTAACTTATGCTGGCCTTGAGCCTTTTATCTTTTGCCCCCACCTCCCAAGGCCATTCTACCAGATTGGCACCCAATGGCTAACATCACTTCCCCATCATACTTGATTCCCCCATCTTAACAAACAGTGTTATATACTTAGAACTGTATCCTTAGTAAGTGAGATACCACCTCCCAGGGTTTATGGGATTGGATTCCCTCTGATTCTCAGAAATCTTCCCCAAGAAGCTTCGATGACTAAGCCTCTCAAAGACTGAACGAATGAGGGGATGAGTGTCATTAGCCTCATGGCGTGGCCCCAGCTGGCCTCGGCTGCATGTCAGCACTGGGTCCCTCTGAGTCTGCGCTCACACCATTATTAATAGATACGAAGAACAAGGGGCTGTTTGGCCGTTAGTCTGATCCTGACAACACGCTCCAACCTTACAAATCTCTGAACTAAAACTCAGAGTCATTGGCCAGAGTCTCTGACGTCCTCTGCTCTGGAGCTCCCTGGAAACCTCTGGTGTGAACCACAAACCTGGCTGCCCTGAAGCCTCCACATCCCCAGGTGGTGATGGTTTCCTCCTTCACAGTCAAAGCCACCAATCATAAATAAATACAGTTTTAATATTTAGTTTAGACAAAGATAACATTTTTCTCCTGAGTGCTGGGATTAAAGGCATGTGCCACCACCACCTGCCCATCCCTGCCCCCCAGCTGAGGACTCAACCCAATGCCACTGAGCTAAATTCCCTACCTGCTTGATTTTAGGCTGTCCTTCGACTCTGTAGACCAGGCTGGCCTCAAACTCACAGAGATCCACCTGCCTCTGTCTCTTGAGTGCTGGGATTAAAGGCGTGTGCCACCATGCCTGGTTTTATTTTATTTTAAACGATTTATTTATTCTTATTCTGTTGTAGTGGTTTGAAAAAAAAAGCTCCCAGAGAAAGGGGTGCTATTAGTAGGTGTGGCTTTGTTGGAGTAGGTGTGGCCTTGTTGGAGGAAGTGTATTATTGTAGGGGTGGGCTTTGAGGTCTCCTATGTTCAAGCTAAGCACAGTGTGGCACTTAATTCACTTCCTGTTGCCTTCAGATCAACAAGGCAAGATGTAGAATGCTCAGTTCCTTCTCCATCACCATGACTGCCTATATGCCACCATGTCCCATCATGATGATAATGGACTGAACTTCTGAACTGTAAATCAGCCCCAGTTAAATGCTTTTCTTTCTGAGAGCTGCAGTGGGGTGGTCACAGTGTCTCTTCACAGCAATAGAAGCCCTAACTCAGCATGTGCATTTGTGTTTTGTCTGCGTCTATGTCAGTATGAGGCTGTTGGATCTCCTGGAACTGGAGTTACAGACAGTTGTTAACCACCATGTGGGTGCTGGGAATTGAACCTGGGTCCTCTGGAAGAGCCGCCAGTGCTCTTAACCTCTGAGCCATCTCTCCAGCTCCCAGAATTAAAGATTTTATTTTCATCATTACTTAATACAAATAGCACAATCACAAATATAAAGATTTGGATCTTGTTAGAGTCCACGGGTTTTCAGAATACAAAACAGAAATTCCAAACAAATTTACTTTGACTAATCTTAAGAATTTCTCCCTTGGCTTAGAAACTGAAAATTCTGAAATGAAGCATGGACCGCTCCTTGGCTGCCTATCCTGATCTTACCAACATTTGATGGGTGTTAAGGTTGAAGCTTTACAAGCTGACGACAAGTAATCTGTGCTACAAATCGCAGGGAAACATCAAATACAAGGGCCTGTCTCACAAGAGGAACTCCGTCAAAAAGGCTTTTATCCTTGTGGGACCTATGGCTAAGGAGACTTGACATTGGACTGGGGCAGAACATTTCTGGAGAATGAGAAGAATTTGTTTATAAGCTACGGGGAAAACACTCGCTGCTCTCTGACTTTTATCATACCCCCTCTTCTCTAGTAAAAAGATGGAGATGAGGAAAGAGGAATGCAGAGAATTCTTGGGGTGCATTGTTTGCAATTTGCAGACAATCACGTGACGAGACCGAGAAGATGAGGCAGAGCACCCTTGTAGGGAATAACAGGAACCTGCTAGAAGAAGTTGAACTATTTTCCACGGGTGGTTAGACTTTGCGTGACTCTTTTACCTTGGGAAAGAATCAAACTGCACAGAAGGGTGAGTTTTGAGCTCTTCAAATGACGGAACACTGTACCAGGGTCTAGAGACAACGAGGAGAGGCTACTAGGAAGACCTGTAGACACTGAAGAGCAAGTATGTCAGCTGTGAAGACAACACTGTCCCTGGAAGATTCCAGATGAGGCGGGGGTGGGGTGAGAAGGAGGTGGGGGCTCTCGTTCCCATTTAGACTACACTTACAGCTTGCAGACTCTGCCCGATGTAACTGTGTGAAACCCCAAGTCTACTGAAAGAATAGAACTTTCAGAGGAGAAAGGAAGAGGTGGCTGGGGCTGCTAAAGGCACTTGCTGCTCAAGCCTGGCAACCTCGGGAGCCACATACAGGCTCATGCCTGATTTCTGACCTTCTGACTCCTTGGGATTTGAACTCAGATCCTCATGCTTATGCAGCAGGGGCTCTTATCCTCTGAGTCATTTTCCCAGAGAGAAATTAGCAAAGCAAAAGCAAAACAATAACAGTCAACAACAAAAAACAGGCTCAGAAGAATGGCAGAATGAGAGTTCAAGCAAAATAGCCATTCATAAGACTGTGTTCACCCCACACCTTCCCCTCCCTCTAGAAGAAGTTTCGAGAGCACCCACTAGGAGTCACTGAGAGTTAAGACATCAGTAGAGAATTGGATAGTCCACAATACTAAGAAATTATTAACTTTTTGAGGTGTGATATCAAAATAGTTCTTATCTTTTAGAGTTACCGACTTTATGGCCACAACGCTGTATCTAAACGCTGTTTCCCAGAAGTCACTGGGGTGGGGAGCAAGAGAGGAAGTACAGAGGAATCAGGGAGTTCCGTACTAATCACCAGCTTATGCTTATGAAAATACTGGACCACTGGCTCTCCTAATGAAAAAGTAGGCATGGGGCTGGAGCCATGGCTCAGTGGTTAAGAACACATACTGCTCCTGCAGAGGACATGAGTTCAGTTCCCAGCAATGGTTGTCAGTGGTTCCCAACCACCTGGAACTTCAGCTCTAGGAGATCAGACGCCCTCTTCTGGCCTTGCTGGAAACTTGCACTCATGTGCGCATACTCAACACATACACATAAACATAATTGCAACTAAATCTTGGGGGAAGAGGGGAAAAGAAAGAGAAGGCACAAAAGTTTGTTCTGGATGTAGTTCTTAGACCGGGCAGTGCCCACTTAGGTGTTCTTTCCTAACCCCTCCTTCCGTACAGGTAAGTTAGGAGCCTCCTGTGGGCTGAAGCAGGACACGGTCACACTTCTGTCTATTGACTGCAGTCCACATTTTCAGCAGGGTCTCCTCTGATAGTTCTTTTTCTTTTAAATAAGATTTTTTAAAAAAAGATTTATGCTTTTTAGGCTGACCATGGTGGCACATGCCTTTAATCCCAGCACTTTGGAGGCAGAGGCAGGCCAGTCTCTGAGTTCAAGGTCAGCCTGGTCTAGAGAATGAGTTCCAGAACAGCTGGGGCTACATAGAGAAACCATATGTCAAAAAAAGATTTATTTTTAAAATGTGCGTGCGTGTGTGTGTGGTGTTCCCATACACTTGTGTATATGCTACTTCTGTATGCATGTACATGCTATGTGTGTTCTGGGAATGAAGCTGTTGATCCATTTCTCTCCAGCCATATAGCTGTTTCTTTGTTTCTTCTATTGAGACAGGGTCTCACTGTAGCCTAGAACTCATGCTGTAGACCAGGCTGGCCTTAAACTCACAGAGACCCGCTTGCCCGTGTTTCCCTGTAAAGATTAAAGGCATGTACGTGTCACCTTGTCACCACGCCTAGCCTGATGCTGACTATTAAGAGTTAGACCAAAGCAGGGGAATGAGAAGAAAAGAGAGAAGGGTGAGTGAAGTAAGAAACGCTAGAAATCACAGGATCCTAAGCAGGAAGAAGTGATCAATATAAAAAAGGGTTCTGAGCGCTCAGGAAAACTGGCTCATTTGTCTCACAAGCCCTGATGGCCCGAGTTTGATTCCCCAAACCCACGGTGAGAGGAGAGAATGAACTCTAAAAAGTTGTCTTCTGACTTCCAGACATGCATCATGGTACAATGCACCCCCCAGCACCCAACAATAATAAATAAAAGAAAAAACATGACATCTTTCCATGCGCTTTAGCTTTCTGAGATACCTTACTGGTAACTCTGAGGGAAGTGAAGTCAGGTGCGGGGTATAGGGCTGAATGGGAGTGAAGAGCGCAAAGGGGTGCTCCAGAAAGGGGGTGCTCCAGAAGGGGGTGCTCCAGAAAGGGGTGCCCCAGAAGGGGGTGCTCCAGAAGGGGGTGCTCCAGAAAGGGGTACTCCAGAAGGGGGTGCTCCAGAAGGGGGTGCTCCAGAAAGGGGTGCCCCAGAAGGGGGTGCTCCAGAAGGGGGTGCTCCAGAAGGGGGTGCCCCAGAAGGGGGTGCTCCAGAAGGGGGTGTTCCAGAAGGGGGTACTCCAGAAGGGGGTGCCCCAGAAGGGGGTGCTCCAGAAAGGGGTGCCCCAGAAGGGGGTGCTCCAGAAGGGGGTGCCCCAGAAGGGGGTGCTCCAGAAGGGGGTGCCCCAGAAGGGGGTGCTCCAGAAGGGGTGCTCCAGAAGGGGGTGCCCCAAGTCCCCTGTGTGCCTTCAGATTTCTCACTGGAGGAGGGAGGGTGGCCAGGAGCTTACAAAGTATAAGGCTCAGAAGCCCTATGGTGAAAACTGG
This sequence comes from Myodes glareolus, assembly GCF_982192425.1. NCBI lineage: Eukaryota > Metazoa > Chordata > Mammalia > Rodentia > Cricetidae > Myodes > Myodes glareolus. The sequence continues at coordinate 75,681,243 of NC_142028.1, read as the reverse complement.
GGAAGTACCGGTAAAAAGGCCACTGGGCAGCAATGGGGGCTGCAGTGTGGACTTCCCTGGGTGAGTGATTTTCCCAGCCACTCCTGTCCTCCTGCTTGCCAGGCTTCAGACATGGCTCAGTGAGAGGCTGCAGCAGAAGCTGATGTATGACAAGGGTTCATTGTCCCCTACACCCTGTAGTTCTTTGTTGAGGGGCTCAGAGGCCTGGAGATCTAGAGCTACCTGTCCAGATGGGCTGTCTGGGTGCACATGGGTGAGTTCTGTGGATGATGCAGCAAAGAGTGGAGTAGCGGGGATATGGGAGTCTTCCTGGGAGCAGGAGGCATTGTTTACGGGAGGGCTGTGTGAAAGGCAAGGGATCTTCCCAGGGAAGACAGGGTCTGTGGAAGAGGACGAGCCTGGCAGGCGGCAAGAGGAGAGTATGATGGCCAGGTGTATCGAGGAGGGGTAAGGAGCAGGGCCAGGGCGGGAGGGTCCACGGAGAGAGTGTCAAGGAAGAAAGCTGAAGAAAGGGCTCTGGGCTTAGGGGAAGGCGAGGGAAGAAGACACACACGTGGCCAGCAGCCTACATGCAAGCTAGACCACAGTGGCTGCTTAGCCGAGGGTGGTCCTTCCGGGAACACCAGGCAACAGCAGTGGCTGGCTCCCCTTTACCACCTATTTGTACAGATGCTGGAATCCATCCTTGGTGCTGGAAGCCCCCCTTGGCTCCCCCTAAAAACTGCCCCCTTGCTCAGCTCTCACCTCTTTGATGGCTGCCATGCGCACAGTCTCATAGTAGTGCAGGGGTGCATTGGGTGTGTTCATGTCGTAGCCGAAGCCCGCGACTGCCACTTCATCACAGCCATGTAGTGCCATGGTCACTGCCACACTGCCAAGGGTTGGGATATTCTGGCAGAGGAGAGAGGAGAGGAAGCATGTAGAGGTCTGTCGGGGGTGGATGGGGCTGAGCCCTCCAGAGCTCATCAGCCCATTTCCAAGGATGGGCCTCCTTCCCCACCAGCTTCCCTCCAGAGGCTCCCCTGCCTAGTCCTCCTCCGCCCGCCCTCCCCGGGAGTCTTACCCCCCTGCCCATGAGGCCGTTGTTGAAGGGCAGTCCAATGAGAGTGAAGGCAGCCTCCTGGATGAAGTATGGGTTGAGGATGCGAATCTCAGGGGGCTCCTTGGGCACTCGAGTGGCCACAGACTTCCAGAAGCCATCGGATGCACTCTGTAGACACAGACACAGTGTAAGAAGGCATGAGCTGAGCACCTGAGGATGGGTCCAGATAAATGGGGAGGACCCACATGTATGCAGAGAAATGGCAATGAGGAGAGGGGCCATGAGTGGAAGGGGATAAGCCAGCTCACACAGGAAGGCTCTGGTATGTGAGGGCTCACGGGATGTGTGCCAGGCATAGGTATGTGAGTAACAGAGGCCACAAGAGCTTCGAGGCAGACAAAGTGTGGGACGCTGTTAGGAGTCCTGCTCTGTCCTGAGTGCGGGGGCAGGGTGTCCTTGGGCCACAAGGCAGACCTGCAGGCCTGGTTGTCCCACCTCCCCACTAGGGGCTGGAGCCCACCAGAAGCCTGCCCTCATTCGCCTATCTGCTCTGCTGGAGCTCGATTCCTTTTCCTTCTTCTGTCTTTCCTGGTTCTCAGTCAACTGTGCTAAAGTGGACCTGGAAAATAAAGACATTTCATGAGCTGTCACAGGACAGCGGACCGACACTCAGAGCTCAGTCCTGCCCGACCAGAACTGGGTGCTCAGCGCTGTTGTGTTTAGAATAGTTCATTCTCTCTCACGGAGCTTGGTCCCAAATGTGGAGGCATTGCCTCTGAAACATATCCCAATGTCTGACCTTGGGCCACAGGGTCTCTTCTCTTTAGCCTCTCTCTTCTTGCTGTCCAGTCTCACAAAGACCTCAGATCCCCTTAGCCTTTCCTGGTCTAGACCCCAAGTTGGTCACCTAGCTACTCTTTCACAAGTCCCCTTTCTCTACCCTTACAACAAGGGCTCTGTAGTAAGCTGGAGGAAGCCGTCAGTCAAGCAGCATCGGAGTTACCATGGCCTCCAAAGTAGCAAGTTTATTACTTGTTGAGGAGGCATGAAAAAAATAATCAACTAAACTTAGAGTAGAAGAATTGAGCACACCAAGAGGAAATGATCACTGGGCACAAAAAAGAGGCCCAGGGCCAGCGAGATGGCTCTGTGGGTAAAGGTGTTTGCTTCCTAGCCTGGCTACTTGAGTTTGATTCCAGAACCCACATGTGGAAGGAGAAAACCAATTTGTCCTTTGACCTCCACACATATACACGCATGTTAAACATACACAAAATAAACAAGTATATGTTAACAAAACAAAACAAAACAAACAGAACGGAGAGATCCCCATTTGCAAGTATCTTTACCTACTGATTCATCTCACTGGCCCTAAAAAGATTTTCAACTTCCCTGCTGTCACTCCAGTACTGGGGATCAAATCCAGAGCCTCAAGCACGCTAGCAAATGCTCTACGACCAAGCCACATTCCCGGGGCAACTTCACAAACATTCTTACACATGTACTTCAGAACACACATTGAGAGTACACAGAGTTTAAAACAAAAAAAAATCTTAAAACAATACAAGCAAATTTAAGAGGGAGACAAAAATGTAGAGAAACGTTTGTCACATATAATAAAGAAGTTCTTGTTTTAAAATCTCATGAGAAGGACCAGGCATGGTGATAATCTTGTAATTCAGCAACTGTGAGGCTGAGGCAGAAGGATGGGCTAGGCCTCAAGGGAGGTTAGCCTACAGCAAGACCCTGTCGCAACAACACCCTTGCTCCAACAGACAAACAAAACCCAAAAATTATGAAAAACAAATCAGTGAGATCTCATAGAAATGGGCAAAGGACGTAAGAGAAGGTTAAGTGTCAACCCAGGGCCATCCTCACTCTAGTCAAGCACGTGGCCAGTCACCGCACCCCCAGGCTGCAAGCCATTTATTACACTCGTACTTATGAATGTGAAAAGCCAGAAACATCCCCAAAGTTTACAAAAGTGGTTCAGTCAAGTGATATCGGATACGGGCCCAGAAAAGAAATGGCAGACATTGGAATTACATCTTCTGAGAATTTGGCCACAGAAATATCATTTATTTGACATCTATGTTGTCCATCCATCTTTCAAACCAGACTTGGGAGTAGCCTTCGGATTCTCCTCCATCCCTCACCCATCCTTTTCTGGGCACCTACTTCTGACATCTTATCCCACAGACCTATGTCTCTCTCCCAAAGCCACTACTGCCACCTCGGGTCCCCGTCTTGTTATCGCCCACAACAACTGGCCCTTGCTGTGCCTGCTAAACACTCGAGAGCCCCATAGAGTAAACGGAACATACGTGCCACATGAAAATGACTGCTGAATTCCAGTTGCTTATTTAACACATGGAATTGAGTGCCCAGAAGGGTTCCCCCTGCTTCCCAAGCCATGCTACCCTGCCAGAATGATATTCCCAAATCCAAACCAGCTTCTATCACATGCGGCTGCCTCAGTTTCTACCCCGAGCCCTCTGAACCACTGCTAGCTAATTCCTCCATGCTCCCACTGCTGTTTGTCTCTAATACCCACACTCACCCACACGATGCATCCTCCCTACACCTGACTCTTGCTCGTCAGTTCTGATCTCCTGCACCCCAAGAAGAAGTACCGACTAGCCTGTGAGGGACGGTGAAACTCCTAGTTAAGAGCCTGGCTCCTGGGAGTCAGCTTCAGAGCTGCTCACTGGGGACTCTGAGCCAGGGACAGATTCCTAATGGACAAACCAGGGACACTCAACATTTATGATGTGGGTCACTGTGAGAATTATACAGGGCCGGACTCCTCTCTGATTCATTTCTGTAGCCCAGGACCCAGCCCAGCTGGGCATGGTTACTAAAGGAGATACGATATCGTTCCAAAGCTCCTCCATTGGCCTCAGGAGCAGAGCAGCCCCAGGTGGCCAGTGCCTCCTCAGTCCTGACACTGCTCCAGCCACGCTCCCCTTGTCGTTCACTGAAGGCAACCTTTCTTTCTCTGGCACCTGTTTTCTGTCCTTTCATAGGCCAGATCAACTTCTGGGTCTCAACTGATTAGATTAATCAAGTAGGCACAAGTTCTTGTGGCCCCAACACCCATCCCCAGGCTTCTGCCTGTGCCCATTCTCATATATCTCAAGAAGAGAAAGAAGATACAGGTTCCCCACCCCCAGGAGCCGCAGGGGTGTGGGGAATGGGCACATCAGTGTCGGGGGAGGTAAGAGCTCCATCACTTATTTCTCCTTTCACTTCTTCACAGACACAGCGAAACATGTTCTAAGTCATACAACCTTTGAGGCTGTGCCTAGACTGAAAGCCAGTGTCTTGGTCCAAAGACCAGGTGTCTTTCTGCCAGGCCATTATAGCTTATACTGTTGTTCACATCTGGAGTCTGCAGCACGGGGGGTGGGGAGGAAGGACACCTCCCTTGTCTTCCAAGAGCTCTGACGTGAGTCAGGGGTCACTCAGTGCCCCATGCCCATTCTACACAGGGAACAGGCCAGGGTCTATATCTCATCATTCTCAGCCTTCCCATGTTTTAAAGGTCTAACTAGAGAGAATTAGCTTATTGCAAATCCTTCTAAGAATCAGAAAAGAAGTGCCAGTGGGGAAGGGCGGGCCAGCTTTGCACCTCTGGGCTAAGCTTCTGAAAGGAGAGGGACTATCCTGACAAGTGCCCCACTTCCAGTACCAAGTGAGTAGCCTCTTACACACACAACACACACACACACATGCTGATGTGCACAAATGAGCAGCCTCTTATACGCACAGTACACGCACACATGCTGATGTGCACAAATGAGTAGCCTCTTACACACACAGTACACACACGCACATATGCTGATGTGTGCAAATGAGTAGTCTCTTACCCACACACCACACACACACACACACACACACTCATGCTGATGTGCGCAAATATGTGAGCAACTCTTCCTGACTTCCTACTTCTGCATAGCAGAGGGTAAGTTGAGGCAGGATCTGTGTCCTAGGCACAGGTGATCAGTCTCTGTCCCAGCCCCGTAGGTGTGCAAGCTCTGATGTCTGTATTGCCTTGGAGCAGCCAGAAGTGGCGAGGGATAGCTTCGGGACCCTGGGGGAGAATCCCAGGCTTAGGTCCCAAGCCCCAGGAAGCCCCACATTAGAGATTGAGGCAGTGGCACAGTCAATGTTTCAGCATTTCTTCTGCTGTTTCTCGGTCATTGTCCTGTTGTAAAGCTTCCTTGAGAATTCAGGGAAAAGAAGAATATTAAGAACAAGGTGTGAAGCCAGGTAGTGGTGGCGCATGCTTTTAATTCCAGCACCCAGGAAGCAGAGGCAGATGGAACCCTGTGAGTTCGAGGACAGCCTGGTCTATAGTCAGTTCCAGAACAACCAGGGCTACAAAGAGAAAAACAAAAAGAACAAGAGTGATGCGAGCTTTTGTTCCCCAGCTATAACAATATGTATTGCAGCTGGAGAGATGGCTCAGTGGTTAAGAATGCCAGCTGCTCTAGAGGACCTGGGTTCAGTTTCCAGCACACACATGGCATTTCACAACTGTTTGTAGCTCCAGCCTCAGAGATCTGACACCCTCTTCTTGCCTTTTTGGGTACCAGGCATAGATGTGGTACACAGACATACATGCAGGCAAAACACCCATATACATATACGTAAATGAAATAAAAAATAAACCAGGCACCAACCCAATCTCAGCCAATCTCCTAACATCAAGCATGTAATCAAGCAAACACCCGTCTCAGATACGTACACGGGACAGGCTTTCCAGGGTAGAAACTGAGGCTTATCTCCCAGTCCCACATCTTTGTGACCTGGGGCACATTACGTCATCTGTTTAAGCCTCAGGTTCCTCTTGCATAAAACAGGGATGACAAGACTGACTTCCCAGAAAGCTGAAGGGATTAAAGGAGATGCTGCTTTGGTAGCATCTGGCAGTGTCTGGTATCCAAGAAAGAACTCAATAAATCTTTCCTATTATGACTGGGTGCAGTAGAAGCCAAGAGATTGAAACAGAGGGTGTGGCTGGAGGTGTCAGCCGCCGCAGAAAGGCCAGCACACATGCACACCTGCACGGGTCCACACCCGCACCCGCTCAGACACGGGACCGTGGAGCCAGTGCCGGCAGCCTACCTGATGCTGGGGGCACTATCAAGCCCACCACTGGCACGAAGGCTGCTTCCGTCTCACTCCTCCCACCCACAGGACACAGCCCAGAGGCCAGTCAGTGCCACCACACCTCTCCTTGAGGACAGCTGCATTCCCTGTCACTCCCTCCTCCAGGAATGTCCCTGCCCCCGTCAAGTCTGGGCAGGCTCCTGTGTGGGGAGCTGCCAGGCTCCTGTTGATGCAACCTGCTCTGCTCTGCTCGTCTCAGAACGACCAGAAGACCTGGGAAGAAAATAAGGAAGCATTCCCCCAGCCAGGGTCTGCTACTGAGATATATTTAGTCCCTGGGGAGGATTTCTTTGGGGGGAGTCTGAGGACAGTGACATTTGACAGTCGACAGCCACTGACAGGGCAGATGTGCCCACAGCTACTGCTTCATGCTAAGTCACCAGCTTTCCTGGGGTCTTTGTATCAGCCACCATCTCACTGTGCCTCAGTTTCCTGCACGGGTCTGGTCCTGACCTTCTCAGGTTTGAAATCCTCAGTGGCTCCCACTGCCCTCCGACACAGCTGTATCAACAGTTCAAACTGTGGCTCTGAGGTTCAACCCAAACTCTCAGCTGCTCGCTCTGTGCCCTGAGGCAGCTCGCTACCCTTTCGAAGTCTCATTATCTACAACTACAGGGTAAGTATACCCGCTCCGGCCTTATGGTGGTTTGTTGTTTGGACAATTACAAGCCACACATACAAAATGTTTGGCTTAAAGCCAGCTCCTGTTAGCTTCTGTTATTGTAAGTCTTTAAGATACTAAGTCCAGAGACTAGAGAGATGGCTGGAAGTTAAGAGCATTTCCTCCTTTGCCAGAGGGGAACAGCTCCGTGGTAAAGCACACCCGTGGTAAAGCACTTGCCTAGTATGATCAAGGCCCTGGGCTTGCTCTCTGGCACTGCGACAGTAAGTGAGAAAGTTACGAGTCTATCAGGCTGTTAAATAAAACAAAGTCTACATTTCCTTTAAAAAAATGCCAAGGAGCCAGGCGGTGGTGGCACATATCTTTAATCCCAGCACTCAGAAGGCAGAGGCAGGTGAATCTCTGTGAGTTTGAGGTCAACCTGGTCTGCAGATCGAGTTCCAGGACAGCCAGAGCCACACCGAGAGAAACGCTGTCTTGAAAATCAAGAACAAAAAACAAACAAAAGAAGAAAGTGTCATGGAGGGCAGAGTTGGAAACTGGAAACCAGACCTTGAGATCTATGCTGACCAGGATACTCTAGGGAAAGCTGGCCAAAGTCCTCCTCCTGCCCAGCCCTTCTGTTTGTGGTCTCCTTACTCTGTATATCCAAACTCTGCTTGCAGACCCTGCAAACAGCCTTCCAGGGGTTGAAGGGTAGGCTCAGAGCAACATTCTACCCTCAAGGATGGAAGTGGCCTTGGCCCTGTTAGGGCAGAAGATATGGAGGTCTCCAGGACATGGTAAAGGGGGTAGATGAGCCTGAGGTGGGCACTTTGCTCTTGGTCTTCCATATTTTTCTTTCTTTCTTTTACACTCCATCTCATTGGATGTGGCCAGAATATGAAGACATCCACTTCTTTATCCACTCTAAGGGCAGCAACTTTCTGACACCATACAGACGAATGGAATGCTGTTGTTGTTGTTTTGAGACAGGGTTTCTCTATAGAGCCCCAGCTGACCTGGAACTAACTCTATAGACCAGGCTGGTTTTGACTCACAGAGATCCTCCTGCCTCTACCTCCCACGTGCTGGGACTAAAGGCACACACCACCACTGCCTGGCTGAAAGGGAAGGTTTTTAATTTGCTAAATAACACACACCTTGCCAATGTCATTCTCTGTGCCCACAACTTCACCCATTTTTCCAGCCCCTACATGAGACTGGAGACTGAAAAACAGACAGTTAGAACCCAAGGGGCAGAGAGATGAGGCAGTTGGACCCTTCTGACCAGGGTAGCATCTGTTGCCAGGCCTGGTTGCTTTCCCTGACTCAGCTTCTATTGGCCCTGAGGCTCGGCACTCTCCCCAGTGGGCTCAATCTAACATCTCAGGAGGCAGTGGGTTTTGCAGATGAGCACCACGTGTCAAGGATTGCCGTGTTCACTGTCCACTGAGTCTCTACAGCTGTGTGAGAAGTGGCTGTGGCAGAGGAAGAGGACAGCTTAGTTCCAAACACTGAATCTAGTTCTCTGTCCACTGGCCTTCCTCACATGTAAAGAACAGGAGAGTGCTCGTGATGGCAGGTCCAGATGTCCACACCCACTGTAGGCTGGCTATGCTGCTGCTGCTGCGTGCTCCGTTCGGCAGTGACAACCATAATTTGTGTAACTAATCCCTTGGGTCATATTCGTGTTTGGCTACTATAAATACCACTATGATAAAAATCTTGTATGCAGGTTTTTCTTTCCTCTTGGCACCATGTACCACTTCCTTTCCCAAACCCATGCCCTCACTGGCACAACCTGAGAGCACCTGTCTGCCCACTCTTGCCAGTGTACTGTGTTCAATATATTTTCTGAAAATGTGATAGGTGACAAGTGGCACTCTGTTGCCTGCAAGTGCATGTCTCCAACGGCGAGGGAGGCCATGTGCATCTCGGCTGTAGCTTTCCTCTTCCTCCCCACCCCCGCCCGCCATCCATGTGCCCTTCCCTCTCTTAGCTGCTGGGCTCTGATGGCTTTCTTGACAGCCCTCAGAATAATAAACCTTTGCTTATCATATTTTCTAAACACTTTCAAAATGTTTGATACAATATGTTTGTTTGGTTTAAATTGATATTGCCAAGTTTCTTCTAGCACTTCTGCGCTTTAAAAGTTTGTCCCTTCTTGCCAAGCATGGGGGCTCAAACTTGTAATCCAAGCACTTGATGGGTAGATGCAGGGGAAATTTTTTTTTTTTAAAACAGTTTGGTGCCCTATTTTCTTCATAATTTTCAGCTAAAGATGGCATTTCGCACCTGCGATCTCAGATTCTGGGAGGCTCAGCTGGGCAGACTGTTGCCGGTTCAAGTTCAGTCTGGGGCCACAGAGTTTGGGGCGAGCCTGGGTAGCACAGTGAGACCTAGTATATATCCCTTAGTTTTGTTTTTTTTTTTTAATATTTTGCTTTTTAGTTGGCTTGGAGTTTATTTCCATGTGAAGAGAAGGTCAAAGAAGCTATGTGAAAGCTGTATTTGGGGAAAGCCAAGAACAAGGAGAAGAGTCAGCGTGGGGCAGACATGGAGCACCGACAACCCAGGCAGGGAGCCAGAGGCTGCTCGGGTCTCATGTCCTTTATCAAGGAATCTTCTTGAACTAGATAAGAAAATCAAACAGTAAAGAGGATCCTCGGGAGAAGCAAGAGATCAAGAGGATACAAGGGTTCAGAACCAGAACAATCACCTCCTGGGGCAGGGATAGCCAGAGGAGAGATCCAGAAGGAGAGCCCCATGTTCTGCTAAAATCCCGACTCCTCGGAAGCTACTAGCCTCACTTTCCATGTTTGTTCCTTTAAGTACATCAGCTGCGCTCTAACATCGCTCAGGGGCCTAGGCTCACAATAGACAAGACCGTTCCTGCTTCCAGGGGCTGGAGAGAGGAATTCTAACAGCACTGGGTGGCGCAGGCTGAACGCAGTCATGTGAAACAGGATAGACATTTTGGTGTCGCCAGGATGGAACGTATGTGTTGGGGATGAGAAACTGGCAAAGACAAGGGAGGCTCTGGGGATGTCAGGGTTTGAATTGGATCCTGTAGGCCCGTGGCTCTTAAGCTTGAGTTTGCACCTTGGGGACTCATTCAAACAGACCACTGCCCACCTCCATGTTTCTCATTCAGAAGGTCTAAGGTGGGCCCGACCCCAAATGGCCAGATTCTGGGAGATATTGATGATGTTGGTATGAGATCTCACACTTAAACGTTGGTAGCCATTAAGCAAGAGAACAAGCCAGCCATCGGAACGTTTCAGCCTTGGCTCTGAAGGCACACGTGGGGTGAGCAGACTGGAGGAAACAATCAGAAGCAGAGAGCTAGGAAGCTGCTGAAATTGCCAGAGCAAGCCATCTACAGAAGGGCAGCTTGTGGATCTGGGCAACGGATGATGGAACACACAGGCAAAGAGCGGAAAGAATCAAGGCTTCCAGGGGCTTCGGGCGCTGGCTGGTGAAAACCAGGGACTGTCCTTAGACGACTGCACTGCCTCCTTTACAGCGGGGGAGAGATGGAGTCTCTGCATTTAGAATCAGAAAGTCAGTCTAATGGAGGGGTGGGTCCGGATGCCTCCGCCACGAGATGTGGGTAAAGTAGCATCACAGGCCATAGCCTCACCACGGTTTGTATTAGGGGACCAGAGGACTCCGTGTGGGAGACAGTTTTCTCTCCTCACACCACGTGGTTTCAGGGAGCAACCTCAGTTCGGCAGGATTGGGGGCAGCTGCTCTTACACGCTGATTTTGAAGGGAAGAAAGACCTGGACAAACAGACAGATGTGAGAAGAGGCTTGGAAAAGAGGTGAGAAGGAGACAGGACAGAAGACCACCTCAGGAGATGAGGGAAGGGTCTCCTGGCTCAGGAGAAGATGGACCCTGATCAAGACAGCTAGGGATGGTGGGAAGAGAGAACAGAGGCAGGTGTGGATTTTATTGTGGCTTTTGAGGGAGAATGTTCCCCATAGGCCCAGGTGTGTGAATACCTGGTCCCCAGCTGGTGGAGCTGTTTGAGTGGGCTTAAGAGGCGTGGCCTTGCTGGAGGAGGTGCGTCACTGGGAGTGAGCTTTAAGGTTTTAAAAGCCTCAAAACATCCCTAGTATACTCTCTGCTCCCTGCTTGTGGTTAGACGGATGAGTTCTCAGCTGTTCCTGATGCCACGGCTGCTATCTACTGTCACGATTTCCTGCCACGGTGAACCCTGAAGCCCCAATAAGCTTTTCCTTCTATAAATTGCCACAGTTATGGTGTTTCAACACAGAAGCAGAAAAGATACATGAGGACTGGAAAGGTCACTGAAGGTGGTGGCCTTTATTTACCCTCATGCTGGATGGGAGATTTCTCCTTGTGACACATACAGGTCCAGAAGAACCAAAGGCGGCAAGACAGAGCACTGGAAAGATTAACAACTAAGGACAGGATGCTGGCAGAGTGATATCACGAGTTATAACCCTGGTTGCAGTTTCTCTCTCTACGGTGCCACTCAGTCCCTGGTACTGGACTGGCTGGCTGCAGAGACACGGTGTAGCAGAGCTGGCAAGTAAGCAGGATGGTGATGGCAGCCCAGGCTGGGCATGGCTTTGGTGACTGATCTGACTTTGAATGAACAGACCAATGAGTAGACAAAGCTATAGTGAAAGTCACAACGACACAGCTTTGACTCACAGTTTGGTGCTACCACTAACAGCACCTGCCTCAGCCAGATACCCAACAGCGGGCTTGCAAGGCGGGCATCATTGGGGCCTGTTACGTGCAAGAACTCAGTAAACAGGGGTCTCCTGGGTGATGGCAGGACAGGCTGACAGGGAGGATTCTAAGCAGGAAAGGCAATCAGAGGTGGGGTTTAACAGCTAATTCTATCTACTCCTCAACTAGTTGTGTTACCTCAACCAAGTACTTCATTGTTTCGGTGCCTTGGTTTTCTGGTCTCTACACTGAGGATGATAGCAGTACCTGTGTGACAGGGTCATCAGGAGAACTGAATCCAAGGGAGTCAAGGAAGCTGGGGACTGAAGAGCTTTGATGATGGTGATGATGATGATGGTGGTGGTGGTGGTGATGTTGATGGGAAAAGGAAGAGAAGGAAAAGAGGCAACAGGGCACAGAAGGTAATGATGAAGAGCAGAAGCCAGCAATGAGCAGTCTGGCTCCAGATCCTTGAAACCTGCAGAAGAGCAAGCAATGCAAACCAGCATGGGGGAGGGAGGAGGAACAATGCCTGCGGCAGCAGCATGGATGCTGATGATGTCCTTGCAAAGAAAACACCATTGCCACAGGCTCCTGACAGAGGTCTGTGACCTCTTGTTCTCCAGCTGGGCCGTGTGGAAGCTCCTCCCTGTGTCCTCCAGAGGTAAAGTCTCTACCCCATCCAGCTTCCCCTCCCACCCCCCCCCCCCAGCAAAGTTCTCTCAGGTTGGAACAGAGTGGAGGCTCAAGTATAGATAACATCCAATCCCCAGCCTGGGCCCTGTCCAGCGAAGCCTCGTGTTTGGGACCTGACAGCCCGGTCTGCCCTGCAGGGCTTCCCGACTATTCTGTTGTCTGCTCCGCTGTTGTTCTACAGTGGATTCCCCTCCTCTGGACCTTGCCTCAGACTCATCTTTTCTGATCACTACCTAGGCCAGACCCCACAGCCTGGACAGAAAAACGCTTCATTCCTAGGGCAAAGGGGCTCCTCTAACAGCACCCACCAGTGAAAAACAGCCACGAAGGAAGCTGGAGTCGAGTCTCAGCACTCTGGAGGATGTGGTGAGAAGACTGCCAACAGTTTGAGCCTAACTAGGGCTAGCGTGAACCTTGTCTCATGAAAACAAACACTAGGAACTGCCTGCGGCTGAGGCCTTACCGCACCTATTGTGCTAGGTTTTGTCTCTATTTCACCTTAATTTTTAAAAACATCAGCTGAGCACGGTGATTCAAGTCTACAATCCCAACACTTGGGAGGGAGAGGCAGAGGGACTATCCTGAATTCAAGGCAAGCTTGGGCTACAAAGCGAGTTATAGGCCAGCCTATCTAAGACAAACAACAAGCAAACAAACAGAGGCCACCTCTTGAGCATGAATGTGGGACCTGGGTTGGGCTCTGAAATTCTGCCCTCCCTCCTTCCACGGGGAAAGAATGTATCACTGTATGGTCAAGCCTGTGGTAACAATTCAAGAGCTACCTCAGGCCTTATTCTTTCCCTTCCTTCTGCATATTAAGTCACACTGGCCAGGTCCACACAGGGGGCTTCTCAGGAGATGTCAGCTTCCCAGTGTCATTGGGAAGATGACAGGTAAGGAAGGGAAGGTCCCACAAGGGCGCCGCTGCCCTGGGCCACCTGGGAAGGCTGGCAGAAGCACAAGGTGGTGGCCTGAGGGACCAAGTGAGGTGTTCTGTCCTTCACACATCCTATCCTCTCCAGCAGGGCCTGGATAATGACAGGTGATGGCATCTGGGACACTGGGCCTCATGTGCCGCCACATCAATGGCTATGTGCACCTTCCTTACAGCCTTAGGCTGCGGTAAGTGGAGAATGGCCTCCTGGGGTCTCCACATGAAACTTTCTTTTGCTTGGAAAACCTGACTTGCTCCTAGCTCTTCCTTCCCCTTCCAGTCAGGCGGTGTCTCTCAGGACGCCTTCTCTTGGCCTTCCTTCCGGCCCCAGCTGCTGTAGAAGGCACCTCCTGCGCTGCACACTAATTCTAGTTTGGGGACTGTGCCTCCCATTGGACTTCTGCTGTAGAACAGAACCGACTTTGTCTTTGAAGTCCTAGGGGCTGGCTCAGGGCTTGCACCTCACTAATGCCTGGCAAACAGCTTAGTGCGCAGGGAGGCTGCAGTCTGTCTTTGAGAGGGCTTTTACTGAGCTGCGTCTCCCATTACAGACGGATCCCTGACTGCTTCTCCCTCTCCCAAGCTCCACTCTGCCTCTTTGCCTTACTTCCCTACTCAGTATCCAGCAGCGCTCTGCTGGACATAGGCAGTCTGCTGGGACATTAGACATTCTTGCTGGTTTGATCAAGGCTCCTGGGACCAGGGAGGAAAAGGTCTTTTGGTAACCAGTTTGGAGCTATCTGTGCCACTGTCCAATGTGTTAGAGAACCAAATGGTTACACGTGGGGAAGGGCAGAGCCATCAACCATCTTCCTTTCCCACATCTTCCCTGCTTCTGGTGTTTATCAGGACTCCTGGGTACCGGAAAGGTATGTACCATCAGCCACATAGCAGCAGACAGCCAAAGGTCTGAGTCTCCTACCTGCTCTAGTCCTGCCCAGCCAGCCCTGGCCCTGGCACAGAGTTATCTCCTGCCAGAATTCTGCAGTGAAACTCTAGATAGGTATAGAACTTGCCAGCACACAGAGGCTGGGCAGTTAGAAACATCACTGTATGAGTAGGCCAAGCCTGTGGCTGAGCCCCAGAGGGAGGACAGAGAAAGGCAACCTGGTTTACATCTACCCTACCTGGGTCTTAGGGGCTAGGGAAGTGAAGTGTAGCTTAGAGATGTCCCGGGTAGGGGGAGGGGGAAGCGATCCTCAGGCTTGGAGGAGGGGCACTCAAGAATGGGCCTCTGGAGGTTCACCTTGTGTGGAGGTTTGAATGAGAAGGTCCCCTCCCCCATAAGCTCATAGATTTGAATGATGGTAAGGGAGCCTGCACTATTTGAAAGGATAGAGCCAATAGCCCTCTCTTTTCCTGCTGCCTGCCAATCTGGATGTAGAACTCTCAGCTACTCCTCCAGCACCATGTCTGCCTGCATGCCACCATGCGCACATGGTGGGTGCACTTCCCACCATGATGATAATGGACCAAACCTCTCAAACTGTAAACCAGCCCCAATGAAATGCTTTCTTGTAGAAGAGTTGCCGTGGCCACAATGTCCCTTCACAGCAAACAGAACACTGACTACGTACCACACTTGGGATGCTGAGAAAGGCGTGGATGTTACTGGTGTTACTAGTGGATCATTCAGAAGTCCAAAGCTATCCCTGACTGTGGTACCATAGAAAGCCCATGGGACTTCAGGAGACTTCTTGGCACCTTCCCTCTCCCCATTACACTCAGAAGGTGTCCTCCCTGACACAGGCTGGCCATGCGTGCCCAGGACAGGGCTGAGTGAGGGCCTGATCACACCTCACACACACCTGATCACATGGCCCCAATCACTGTGTCAGGATCACGGTGACCTACTGGCTGCCAAGGCCAGGCCACCAGACCAAATGGTGAGCTCCTCGATCTTCCTGAGGGCGGCTCCCTCACTTCCGCTGACTCTCCTTCCTGCCTTGGGGAGACAGGAAGAGCTTTGACTCCACCGTCCTTGGTGCTCTTGGAAGCAGAGATGACCATCTGCTACCGGCTGCTGCGCCTCTCTGGTCTGCTGCTGTCTCCAAGGAATCTGGACTGCCCCACTATTCCACACTGCCCCTTGGGAAGCAGGAACTATTTTGAGCTAATTCCAGATCATGTGTAATGACTGGGCACCATGGGGGGAAAACCCCTATGGGATCAGGGCTCTATCCTCTGGCTCTCCTGCCCTGAGAAAGTCATGAAAGCTTTGATAGGTGTCTATGGGCCAGGAGCATATGGGCCGATGAGCAGAGAGCATGGATGAGGAAGGTTCACAACGGTATTCCCATTTCTGCCTCTGAAGTGCTTGCCTGTTTCCTCGAGGCAAACAGAAAAGTTGTAAAGACTCTGAAAAGAGAGGGATCCTCTCCCAGCCCCATTCCTCCCTAGTTGGCAGACAGGAAGCTTGCTTGAAGTCAAAGCAATCACCTGCTTCTTTGCCCTTTCCTTCCGTTTGGAGATCCGGGCTACACCCAGTATAGCCAGCTGCCTCACTCAGCCTGGCTCTGAGACGGGCTCCCTTCCCCATTGCCCCACCTACCTGAGCTTCTGGACCTCACTTCTGTCTTCTCTCTTGCTTGCTACCTACTTGACACTGCCTGCACTTGGCCTTGCTTGGAAGGGGCTGCGGAGTCAAACCAAATTGCACTGAGACTCTCACGGGTAGGCTAAGCTGTTCTTACCCCTAACTTCTAAATGGAAAGGAACAGCTTCTTACTGAAGTCAGAGGGCAATCTGTCAACAGTCTCCAGGAAGAGGCTTGGGCCCTGGGAGAGGAACAGCCTAAGCTTGCACATCCCTCCCCTGGTGACTGATGATGACCAGACGGGAGGAGACAAAGGTTGGAGGTGGGAGACAGACTCAGACAAGTTGGCAGGTATCCCCACAGACCTAGAACTGGGAAACAGAGGTCTAGGAGGGGCCGTAGTGGGCAGTCTACTAATGGGCAATCTGACCATACCCTACCATAGACACTCCCTGAATACATGGGCCCAGATCCTGGCCACCTTCAAGCAGTTAGCACAGACTCTGATCAGACCCACGGAGGAGAACCAGACTTAGCGGCAGGCTGGAGACCAACCTGCAGGCTAGCAGTAAAAATACGAGGTAGAAAATGGTGTGGATTCATGAGTGTGGGAGCTGGCACCCTTGAACTGAGGTCCACTGTCCCTGCAGAATGGCCTTGGGGTCCTAGAAGGTTTTCTTTCCCTGTTGAGAAGGAGGTAAGCCCTAAGAGCAATCAGGATGGCCTCAAGGAGGGAAGTGGGGTCAGGGAGGCAGCTACAGACCAGGGTAGGAGCCTGTGAAAGCTGCGAGTCACACTGGGGCTGGCCCACAGGGCCCAGAGGTTTGCTTCCCTGGGATCCGAGACAGCACCAGCCCCTCCCTGGCTGTCGAGAGGCAGGTAGCAGAGAGTGGGCACTTCAGCACCAGGAGCTCATTAGGCGCCCTGCCATTGACTGGCCTCTGTTCCATGGTGAATTTGCTGGCTTTTAGCTTTGGGTCATTTTGAAGTTTCCTCTTTGTTCTTTGTGGGGTAATGGGAGGGACTACGTGGGAGGCTGGGGGCAGGAGAAGGGGAGCTTGTAGTCGGGAGCTCACCACTCTCTCCTTGTAGACGATGTACTTCAGCCACTTGAAGTCCTGCCATTTGAAGCCAGCAAGGACAAAGAGAGAGTCTCGTTCATACTGCTCAGGCCGCTGCATGGCACCCTCGGGGTAGGTGATGCGCAGGGTGGTCTTGCTGCCCACGTCCCTCTCAAAGCCCTTCACAGGTGCTGAGTTCAGTCTGCAAAGAGCCAGAGCAGTCAGAGTTGGCCTTGGGCCTGTGTTTGGGGGGGGTACCCCAAACCTCAAGCACCCCAGGTACAGAGTAGGGATCCAGGTCACCTACTCGTTCGCTTAAAACCCGCCAACCCAGCAACGTTCTTGAGGCTTCTGTTGACCCTCAGGCGAGGCGACCAGATGGTCAGACAGTTAGTTCTCAGTGCACAGGGCTCAGGATTTGATTCACAACATGCATGCACCCAGGGTGTTGTCCAGCAGAGCTCACCTGATCACAATGTCGTAGTCATCAATCCGTGACCCCAGAGACTTGTTGGCAAGGACCCCTCCATTGCCTACAATGATGCAGCGGCGGCAGTGGAGGCTGAGGGGAGAGAGCAGAGGCCTGTGAGGGTGGTCCCCCAGCTTTGCTCCCCTTTGTCTCTTTGCCTTCAATTCTACTGTGACTTTGGCCAGATCCACGCAGCACTTCTGGAAGGAGGCCAGTGCTGTACCTCGGAAAGCTGGACCCTGGGACACTTGACACCGCTGGTGCCTGACACTTTTAAGAAAAACGTGGCAGAGGCATGAGGACTGGCTCATTAAGCAAGGAGGGAGCTCTGCAAAGACTGTGTTCTGGGCATTAACCCTATGGGTTAATGAGGTTAATGAGGCCTTAGGGGAGAGGGGACAGTGAGGGAAGCTTGAAGATCTCTCAGAAGAGCGAGACGAAGAGGGAAATGAAACTGGGCACCTCAGGACTTAAGACTGGGCTTATCTTCAATTCAAGTCTCTAGACTCTGGTGGCCCCTGACAGTCTTGCTCACTTGGCCTCTTGTCTCTACCCTGATCTGAGGCTTTCCCCTCCAGGGTCTACGGGCTTCAGAGCTGTCATTACCTCAGTCTTAAGCTCTGTTCCCTGTTGGATGCCTTTATCAATACCGCCATCATCTTCAGTTCATATTCCCAAACCACTGAGGTCTGAGAACTGAGAAGTCTTACAGAGTGATGGACTCGGCAGATACACAACCAGAGAGCTGTCCTACTTACACTCTACCCACAGTGTGTGCATGGGGAGGTACGGCGGAGAACCTGTCCAGCCCGGCACAGAGTAGCTATGTGGGTGGGCTCACCTGTCCAAGGCAGGGGTCAGGCGGTACTCTTTGGTGACTGACAAGATGGCTTTGATCAGATTGTCTGTGGACAGAGGAGGAAGGTTACCGTTAGCGGGTCACTTAAATTCCCAGAAAATATCTGCTAGCAATCTTCCCGGAAGGCCCAGGACTGGGGATAGAGTCGCGGTGGTGGGGGTGGGGAGGTGGGGGGGTGGGGGGGTGGGGAGGTGGGAGGGTGGGAGGGTGGGAGAGTGGGGAGGTGGGGGGGTGGGGGGAGCTGCAGAAACAAGGCTTTGACATTTCCCTTGATGGAGATGGAGGTTGGGAAGAAGGCAAATCGAGCTCTGCTGGGAGCCAGGCTCTCACCCCAGCTTGTGCCTTCTTCCCATGATCCTTCACCTTCCTCGGAGACTCATCTGGTTTCCCCATAGCTAGACCCTAGGACATGCTAGCTCTGGGCCAGGGCCTTGTTTGGAATGGGAGTCTCTAGTCAGAGACAGATCATGAAGTCTTACCACTGTGTCTCATGGAGCAGAGTCCAGGGAACAAATCAGACAACCAACGGTTGAAGAGTTCACTCTAGTAGATCATACGGCCCTTCTCACATTCCCCCACTCTGTACCACCCATCCTGATCCTGTTCTTTGCCAGGCTGCCTCTTCTTCCTCACCCATCACACCCTGCAGTGAGGTATCTGCCTGCCAGGACTCCACGAATTACAATTACTCTCAGCCAGGAGCCAGAGACTTCTGCTCGCTAAGCCTGAATCACTATTCATATCTCATCTTTGCTAGGCATAGTGGCACACACCTTTAATCTTAGCACTTGGGAGGCAGAGGCAGGCAGATCTTTATGAGTTTGAAACTAACCTGGTCTACAAAGTGAGTTCCAGGATAGCCAGGGATACACAGAAAAACCAAGTCTCAAAAAACAAACAAACAAATAAAAACCAAAACCAGATCTCATCTTGTTGGCCTTTGGATGACTGCTCTCTTTTAAACTCTGGCGCACTAAGAACTTTATACTATAATGAAGAAGAAGCGGCTGGCTCCGTCAGATTCTGGTTCCGCTGCGTAAGATCCTGTGACCTGCCACAAATGGCCGCCTTCCTTTGGGCTCTTGTTTCCTTTCCTCTGAAATACAATAGCAAGCCCTACTTGGCTGAGTTATTGGGTAGATGTAACATATATAAAGGTCTATAGACGAGCAGTTCGGTACTGCCACGGAAGAAGGCGTCTTTGTAATAAAATAAGGGCCTGGTGCATCCAGACAGAACCCTGTGGCTAGCCTCCAAGGGCACAGCACTGAAACGTTTACACAGGGAGGCATGCGTGAGAATCTTCACAGCAGAACTGTTTGCTACTGCAAAATGCTAGAGGCAGCTGAAATAGCCACCAAAGGAAAATCACATGTGAAACACGGACTACTTCGTAACAGTAAAACAACAACAACAACAAAACACACACACAAAAAATCAATGACATATAGCTATATGTACGATATAGATAAAGCTACAATACATGCAAACTATCATTTTAAAGAATGTACACATATACACATATATATGATACATGAGAATTTTAAAAACTTAAAAAAATAAACACACAAACACACACAGTTCCATACAATTTTTTTTTTGAGACAAGGTCTAAGGTTCTAAAAACTAAAGTCTAAAGTTGGCCTAAAACTCAAGGAGATCAACCTGACTTCCCTCACCCCCACCCTAGTACTGGGATTTAGGGTATTCACCACCAGGCCCCAGAAAGAAAAACTGATTTATGTTTAACAGATATGTAAATATGTAGCAAAAATAAAAATCTAGGCAAAGAAACATTAAACGTCAACATCGAAACAAGGATCGTGGTGCTGAAGGGGCAGTGGGCGGGAGAGCAGCCGGAAGCTCTCTCTAGCTTTGGCTTGATTGTTCTTTTCCTACACATAGGTGTTTGGTCTTCGTGCATGTCTGTACACCCTCTGTGTGTCTGTTCCCTATGGAGGCCAGGGGACTGGAGTTACAGACAGCTGTGGGCTGCCGTGTGGGTGCTGGGAATTGAACCAGGGTCCTCTGGAAGGGCAGCCAATGCTCTTAACCACGGAGCCATCTCTCCAGCACCACCATGCTTTATTTTATAAAACAGGAAGAAAGCACATGCTGCCTGTTATATTATTTTACTTATTTTATTAATTTTGAGACAGGGTCTCATGAACCCAGCTGCAACCTTGACTTGTAGCTGAAAGTGACCTTGAACTTGTGATTCTGCTGGGGGGGCGATGCTAGGACAGCAAGCATGAGCAGCCACGCCTAGTTTTATGTGGTCCTGGGGTCAAACTTACTCATGCCAGACAAACACTCAGTTGATATTCTGCTGTACCACTAGTCCTTTATTATATTATTCTAACTTTTTTTGTATGTCTGAGACATTTCATGTAGCGAGGACTCCAAAATAAAATTTAAAAAAAACATAAAACTTTCTGTCTTTTGGTTATTTTTGATTTTGTTGTTCTGGGAAATTGAACCTAGAGCCTTGCTTATGCTATGGAAGCACTCTACTACTGATTTACACTGGGGTCCCCCACATAACTCTTTAAAAGGGCGATAAACTGGGCATGGTGGCACACATACTTTCATCCCAGCACGCAGGAGGCAGAGGCAGGTGGATTTCTGTAAGTCCTTGGCCAGCTAAGGCTACATGGTGAGACTGTGTCTCAAACACACACACATACACACGCACACTCACAACTTTGGCGACAGCAAGAGGTCACATGAATGACTGGAAAGCAACCTTTATATCCCACAGAGGAGGGACTGGGCACGGGCAGGCTCTCCACAAGCTCCATGGGAGTGGGCTGAAGAGCAAATCTTCAATGAGGTTCTACACTAAGTGCCTCCAGATACACCTGGAGTGGGGGCACCTCTCATTCTCTTCTTGTCCCACCTCCAAATTTACCTCCAAGGAAGAGCGAACCACTATTAGTTGATCAAGGACAAGGACAAAGATGGGGCTTTGCTTTCTGTGATGGGACCTTTTACAGAAGGGCACAGTGGAGGAGCCGCTCTCTTCTCATTGGCTGGGGACTCTAGCAGCCTTTGCTGGCCTTTGGAGCTACACAGTCAGTCCTGAGTGAGGATTCAGGATGAAGGAGTCATCTGCCTAGATACAAGCACCGAGGAAGGGGGAGTCTTGACACGGCTTAAACTAACCCATTGGATGTGCCTATTGGAGGCTTGAGGTCAGAGCCCCAGTTCAACAGCATTTTTGCTGGCATTTCTTTGCTTTCCAGGGAGGACTGGGCTAGCAGAGAAAGGGTTAATCTCCTGGCCAAACGCTAGCACCCTTTAAGAGTCCTTTTCATAATTGACCATAAGCTTATACCACTGCACGGCTTCTCTCTAGTGACAGGGAGACCAAAGCACAATCACAGTCAGATGGAAGTGTAGGGGTCCACACCCTACCTGATCCTCCCACTAAGCCATGAAACAGCCAGGCACTCAACAAAGACGCAGGGCTGTGTGGAAGGGAGTCCCTAAAGTGAAGGGAGACTGAACAGAGAGAGGAAGGTTAGCCTGGGACAGAGACAGACCAATTAGAGAGAGGCTAAGTCAGCAGGAAAGACACTGGGCAGGGACTACAGGAGCCCGGTGGGGGTTATGATAGTGCCGTCTGTCTGTCATTTCCAGGAACTTTCCATGTAGCCGCAGTACTATGACAATGTCTCTAGCGTATCTCTTCTGCAGTCTCATGGCACCAGATCTGGTGTTGCTCTAGGCACCTGCTCCTTCACTAGAGAGAGAGACCAAAGGGACTGTACGCATCACTGTAGCAGACCCAGCTCTGGCCAGTGCAGAACAATCTCCAGCAGGGAACTGTTTAGGTGTTCCGAGACAGAGTCTCATTATGTAGTCTTGGCTTGGAACTCACTCTGTAGAACAAGCTAGCTTCGAACTCAGAGATTGGCCCGCCTCTGCTTCTGTGATTGAAGGTATGCACAGGACCACAGTCCCAGCCTCTCTTTCTCTCTCTCTCTCTCTCTCTCTCTCTGTCTGTCTGTCTGTCTGTCTCTCTCTCTTTCTCTCTCTCTCTCTCTCTCTCTCTCTCACACACACACACACACACACACACACATGCTTATTTGTATGTGTACACATGTGTACACTCACTTACAAATGGGTACCATGGAGTCAGAGAACAATTTATTATGTTTTCCCCCACTATGTGGATCCCAGACACTGGACTTACTGGGCAGCCAACGCCTTCACCCACTGAGCCATCTCAGAAGCCCCAGTGTAGAACTTCTAAAGATACAGCCCTGTCTTGAAGGAGAGGGAAATGGCGTGGGAAAATTGAGTGCTTAATGTTTAAGGATTCCCAACATACCTTGACCTTTGATTCCAAAAGGTGGCACGAACTCCCGGATCCGAGCCCACTTGCGAAAGGAGTCATCCAGGAACATGGGTGCTGGCTTAGAGAACCTGGAAAACAGCAAAAAAAAAAAAAAAAAAAAAAAAAAAGCAATAAGCTACAGTGCTGGTTGACTCTCAGGACATAGCCTTGGCGATGGGAAGCCACCCTCCACATTCCAGTACGCCCGCCCTCCCTCCCCAACCTTTTAACTGGGTAGTTGCTGATTTTATTGAGTAGAACTTGAGTCTGAGAGAGCAGGCCTGGTTAGTCTTTATTTGGCTGTGGGAGCGGCCGGACAAGCTCTGCTCAGCGAGGATTAATGGCCAAGCTCTGGAAGCTCTCTGGAAGGTTATCCAGGCACCCATCTCCCCTCGCTGCCCGCTCTGTTCCTCCGATCTGGGAACATGGGGATAAGACGGTGCCAGCGGAGCATGGAAGTATCCAAAAATCCAGCCGGTACGGGGAGACAGAATGCTGGAGAAGATTCTGGGAGTCAGACCACCCAGGGCGAGGAGGAAGGCAAATTCACAATGTCACAGGAAAGTGGGAAAAGTGTGAAAGAGAGAATTCCGCTAGGAAAGAGAAAGAAAGATCAGAGTTCCTGTGATTCGGGTGCAGGGCTGAGAGGAGAGGTCAGACCAGCTAGAACTGGGGTATACATGTGGGCAGACCCTAAGGTCCTACGGAGGTGCAGAAGCGACTAAGAAGAGTTTAAGGGGGTTCACTTACACCCACAGGAAAGATGGAAGGAAAGGAGAAAGACAGAGGGGAGGGGAGAGAGGAAAAGGAGGGAGGGAAGGAGAAGGGATGCTAAGTTGGGAGGAGGGAATGGCAAATATTCCTCTTCTCGGGCAGGGCAGGCTGGAGGTTTGGGAATGGATGTACGGGTCACAAGAACTGTAAGAGGAAGGCAGCGGACATAGGAGGAATCAAGCTCTCTGGAAATGCCTAGAGGACACTTTACGTGGAAGCGAGTGCCCTGGGTTGAGACCCTGTGCAGGCTGGCAGTCTTGGAGGCGGCCAGCACACTGCGCTGGGAATCCTGCTGTAAGCCCTCCTGAGCAAGAGTGAACATGTGGAGGCCTGGGCCTCAGTGACTTCGCACCTTTGTCTCTGACTCAACTCCAGTTAGCTCAGTGCATAGCAGGAGGCTATAGGAAAGCACCCCACTCCCAGAACTCCTCTCCCCACTACCGCCCAGAAGCTAGATCATTCCCTCCTCACATACCTTAAGCATCCATTTCTCAGCCCCATTATCACTAACTCCATTCCCCCATCATCCCAGGAGGACTAAGCTAAACAGTCCCTCAGAGGCCTAATGTCAGAGACACTGGCATGAACTTGAGAGGGATGGGAAACAATCCTGCTCCCTCTCCGTGGTTATAAAGATGGCCACACTCTCGGCCAGGACAGTCTGATGCTAACACTCTCCTTCAGACTTGTGGGTTCCAGCAGTAGAGTCAGCACACTTTCCTTTGTTCAATTTCTCACGTATAAAATTCAAATAAATTGATAGCACATTTGAGGTTTTACTGGAGGCAAGCACCGTGGCCAAGGTCTATGAGAAACAGCAACGGGAAGAAGGTCTCTGGATGCACATGCATGGAGAACTGCCCCCTCTGTCTCAGGACAGGCCTTGCAGAAGGTTTGTAACGTTCCAGAGACAAGCTTGGACGGGATTTTATCTATTTCCCAGTATGTAAGGGACATCATATGCTAATAAAATCTCAGATCTGGTCTAGTGACCTACATGTATTTCCCCCCCTTCTCTTCCTTTTCCCTTTTAATACCCCAGATCATTAGAAGGTTCTTGTAATTTCTACTCTTAAGAACACCAATTTTGGGGGCTGAAGAGAAGGCTTAGTGGTTAAGAGCTTGTTGCTTTTCCAGAGGACCCAAGTTCAGTTTCCAGCACCCATACCAGGTGGCTCACAACCACCTGTAATTCCAGCTCCAGGGCATCTCATGCCCTCTTCTGGCCTTCACAGGCACCCCCACATGCATGACATGCACACATACAAATAAAAACAACACCTTTTAAAGAAAAACAAAGGTTCCCACTTGTGTAGCCCTGACTGGCATTGATTTTTAGAGACCCTCTGCCTCCCAAGTGCTGGAATTAAGGCGTGCACCACCACACCTAACAAGACCCTAGCTTAGTTTTTTAAAAACCATTGTTACCTATGTGATTTACCTTTGCATTTTGTATTGCCTATGAATGCTGTAGATTAGTAATGAAGGAGTAGCTTTGTGTATGTGTGCGGGTGTGTGTATTTGTGGGGTCAGAGGTTGACACTGGATGCCCTCCTCCATAGCTCTCTACCCATGAACCTGGAGATATTGGCTAGGCAGTGAGCTCCAGAGATCCACCCATCTGCCTTCCCAGTTCAGGGATGATGGACAGGCACAATGGGATGACAGTTACAATGGAATACAGTCACAATGGGATACAGGCACAATGGAAGGACAGTCACAATGGGAGGACAGGAACAATGGGATACAGTCACAATGGGATGACAGTCACGATGGGAGGACAGTCACAATGGGATACAGTCACAATGGGATGAAAGTCACAATGGGATACAGTCACAATGGGATGACAGTCACAATGGGATACAGGCACAATGGGAGGACAGTCACAATGGGATACAGTCACAATGGGAGGACAGTCACAATGAGAGGACAGTCACAATGGGAGGACAGTCACAATGAGATGACAGTCACAATGGGATGACAGTCACAATGGGATGACAGTCACGATGGGATACAGTCACGATGGGAGGACAGTCACAATGGGATACAGTCACAATGGGATACAGTCACGATGGGAGGACAGTCACGATGGGAGGACAGTCACGATGGGAGGACAGGCATGCGGTTTCAGCTTTTTTATGTGTGTGTGCGCAGAGGACACAAAGTCAGATACTCAGACTTACACAAGTACTTTACCAACTGACCCATCTCCTCAGCCTTTCATTCTCTCAGAATGGCTTTTCTGCGGGACCTGTACTATGTGCTAATTTTGGGAAACACACAGGCAAGCACACATGTACCCCAATCCTGCACCACAGACACAGTTACTCCCTTTGGCACATATCAAAACTGATGCCCCCCTTGCACATATGATTTTGTAGACTACTTTCTCCTAATCCACAGAGACCAGGTCCAATAACAAAACCTGGAAGCTGTTGATCATGTGACCCATTTCAGTCCCTAAAAGTGAAATGGAAAAGAAGGTGCAAATGAAAAGGTGACCAAGAAAAGCAGGAGTTGCCAAATTAATAAAGAGTCAAAAAAAAAAAAAGTTCACAGGTCAGACTGTGGAAAATGCATTAAATGGGCCAGATAAGACCTCATAAAAACTGTCCCTTTGGAGCACGTGACCTACTCCTTTCCTACTTTATGATGCTTCCAAACACTTGACACTCCGCCTCATTCTTTTATTGGGCCTTCGTGTTTTAGAAGCTCGCTCTGTAGCTTCTTTTTATATCTCTTCAAAGAATGAGCCAGCTTCCTCTAGTGTTTCTGCTGCTGGGTGGCTGCAGCCCTCTACAAACAGTGTGGTTCCCCTTACAGCATATACTTTTAAACTTTCCCCTTGCTATGCTGTGGGTGCAAACTCGGTCTTTGTGCCTGGCAGACAAGCACTCTCCCAATAAGTTACATCCTCACCTCTAATTCCCCCCCCCCTTTTTTTTAAAGACAGGGTTTCTCTGTGTAGTCCCAGCTGTTCTGGAACTCACTCTGTAGACCAGGCTGGCTTCAAACTCAGAAATCTGCCTGCCTTTGCCTCCTGAGAGCTGGGATTAAAGGTGTGCATCACCACCACCACCTGGCTAATTTTTCTTTTCTTAAAAATATTTTATTTCACATTTATTTATGTATTTACTATGTGCCTGGATATGTGTGAAAGCCAGAGAAAAACTTGTAGGATTTGTTGTCTCCTTCTACCATGTGGGTCGCAGAGATGGAACTCAGGTCTTCAGGCTTGGTAGTGGGTGCCTTTAGCCACTAAGCAAACCCACTGGCTCATCTTCCCCCAACCCTTTATTTTTTAATTAATTCTTTGAGAATTTTTACATATTCACCTCTCCCCAGCTCCTCCCAGATTCAACTCCCCCTCCAAGTTCCCTAACTAGCCAACCTTGTTAACTTTTTTTTTAAAAACCCACCAAGTACAAATTGTGGTGCCCATAAGACTCCTGGATGTGAGGCCTTCCAATGGAGCATGGTCTACCTCCCAGGAGCAATGTCTTCAAAGAAAACTGACTCTCCTCCCAGGAGTCACCAGCTACCAAGAGCTCCTCAGCTAGAAGTTGGGCATCCACCTCCCCTCTCCACGCTGGGCTTCTGTCAGGCCTGTGCACGCTGCCACACCGCTGTGAGTTCATACGCACAGTTGCCCTGCTGTGTCTGCAAACCGTTTCCTTGTGGTCACCCGCTGTCTCAGGCTCTCACACTCTTCCCGGCCCCTCAGTGGTTCCTGAGTCTGGGGGAAGGGAGAGAGATACAGGCGTCCCACTAAAGGATCAGCACTTTACACTCTTTAATCTTTGATCTTTTTGAGGCAGGGTCTCACGTAGCCAAGACGAGCCTCGAATTCCTGATTTTGCAGCTTCCACTTCTTGAGTGCTGGGGTTATAAGCATGACCCACCACACCAAGTTCCCAGACCTAGTTTTTTTTTTTTTAATATATTTTTTTATAAAACATTATTTTTCCTCTGCCCTTTCTTCTAATTCCTCCCAAGTACTACTAGCTCTCACTCAAAATTAAAGCCTCTTTTTCCTTGCTATTATTATACATACATACATACACACACGCACACACACACGTGCACACACACACGCACGTGCACACACACACGCGCACACACACACACATGCGCACACACACACACACACACACGCCTAAATAAATACAACCTGCTCAGTGTGTCTAGTGTTGCCTGTATGTATGGATTTCAGGGCTAAGCACTGGGTATTAGATAGCCAATCAGGGGGCTCATCCTTGAGGAAGACTTTCTCTGTCTGCATATCTTAGTTTGCCTGTAGTTTTCTTCCAGGCCTATTTTTAAAGTATGTCATTAAGAAAAACTTCATACATATAAAAGTGGGAAAAACTCAAAGTAACAAGAGCAGTAGCAATCAGCACAGTGATCTTCCCACGGACTGATCAGGACCGACCACCTTGACTTGACAGTTATCTACCGTCTCCTTTTATCCTGTTTTAGTCTGAAAACCCCCGGAAACGATGCCATTTCATCATAAAATAGTTAACCTTAATTTCCTTCCCACATATATAAGTTGGTTGAGACAGTGTGTCATATAGCCTTCACTGGTCTTGAATTCTTTTTGAAAAACATATTTATTTAGTTAGTTATGAATTTTATGTATATGGGTGTTTTGTCTGCACACCAGAAGAGGGCATCCTGATATTACTGGACCATAGTTATAGATGGTTGTGAGCCATCGTGTGGGTACTAGAAGTTGAACCCAGGACCTCTAGAAGAGCAGCTGGTGCTCCTAACTTGAATTTTTGATCCTTTATCCTCCATTTCCCAAATGCATCACTACCCTTACTATACCAGCATTAATTAAAAGAATTATTTGCTGGGTGTGGTGGCACATGTATCCTAGCACTCAGGAAGCAGAGTAGGTGGATCTCTGTGGGTAGGAAGCCAGCCTGGCCTACAGAGTGAGTTCTAGTACAGCCAAAGATACACAGAGAAACCCTGTCTCGAAAAAACAAACAAACAAAAAGAAAAAAAATGTTTATTTTTTTGAGACAGGGTTTCTCTGTGTAACAGTTCTAGCTGTCCTGAAACTCACTCTGTAGATCAAGCTGGCCTTGAACTCACGGGTCTGTCTGCCTCTGTCTCCTGAGTGCTGGGGTCCCAGGTGGGCATCTACATGCCTGCTGCTGCTAGTTCAATAGTTGGTTTGTTCAGACTGGGATGGAAGCACACTCCACGCACTGTGCCGATCTCTTTATCTCTTAAATCCATAGTTTGCTCCTTTCTCCCCACCTCCGCTTCTATTTGTGGTGAAGGAGAAGGTGTTGTTTGTTCTATAGACATATATTTTCTTTATAGGGCATACGATATGTCCTACAGACATATTCTTTTCCTAATTGCATCCTGATATTGTTAGGCATGCTTCGCTGTCATCTGCGATTACAGTTGGAGGCTTCATCATTCAGGTTCTGTCCTCTGGGACGAGGACCTCTGGAACACACAGATGCTCCCGGTGGCGTTGAGAGCTGGCACAGCTTTGCACACGGTGCCTTTGGCAGTCTGGGGTCAGTGCCTAGACCTACTCCTTCTTCCGATGCTGGGACATAGAGCTTTTCATGAACATCTCTCAGCACTCACCAACTCTCCAGTCATCCCCAGGAACAGGACACACAGGAAAGGCGAAGAAAACGCCTGATTTCCCCCTTCATTTACCAATTTTCAGGGCAACGAGATGGCCCTTTAGTGCTTTTCAGAGCTAGCAAATGAGATTATTTCCCTCTTTAAATTATTTTTATTATAGTTTATAATGCCAATTCACTGTAATTATTACTCTCTTGGATGTTCAGAACCAGCCATCTTTGGCCCCTAGAGCCTTTTTTCGGTTTGGCTCCTGAACTGTTGGGTACACCTTTTCCCGAGTGGCTGAGTGTGCGCTGAAAAAGATCTGGCTCTCTCATGTGAAAAGACACCCCAGATTTATTCAGTCCATTTCTGGGCCCCACCTGGACTCTGTCATTTGCCCAGTGCTAGAAATGATTCAGAGAGACCCCACTGCAGTACCAGGAAGCTCCTGTGCCTGCAGGCTGCCCACGATCCCCAGACCTCTTTAGGTGGACCAAACTAGGAAACAGATTT
Organism: Myodes glareolus; assembly: GCF_982192425.1. Taxonomy (NCBI): domain Eukaryota; kingdom Metazoa; phylum Chordata; class Mammalia; order Rodentia; family Cricetidae; genus Myodes; species Myodes glareolus. The sequence continues at coordinate 75,651,924 of NC_142028.1, read as the reverse complement.
TTGAACAACAACAAAAAATAACTTGTACTGATAGTCTCAATTCAAATTTAGGCTTACAAGAAAATGTGCTTCCCTTCTACTTCAGTGATTTTACTTACATACAACTCACAGAACACCAAATTCATTTCTATTGACCTCATTTGATTTTATACTGTGCTTCTCTTATTAATTTTCTTTTGATATGGGATCTCAATATATAGTCCAGGCATGGAATGCACTATATATACATACACACACGTACATACATATATACACATACACATACATACACACATACACATATACATACACACATACACATATACATACACACATACATACACATATACGCACATATACATACACACGCCTTTTTGAGACAGGGTTTCACTATACAGCTCTGTACTTACTACGTAGTCCTGAAACTCACTCTGTAGACCAGGTTGACCTCAAGCTCACAGAGATCCTCCTGTCTCTGCCTCCTGAGTGCTGGAATTAAAGGTGTATGTCACCACTGCCTGGCCTGGCTCTTTTTTTCTTATTAAAAAAGTATTTTCATTTTTAATTACATGTATGCTTGTGTGTCTCTGTGTGGTTATATGCATGTGAGTGCAGGATCCCCTGGACCTGGAGTTACAGGTGACTGTGAGCCACTCAATATGGGAGCTGGAATCTGAACTCAGGTCTTCTGCAAGAGTGATGCGTGTTCTTAACCGATGAGCCATCTCTCCAACCGATGCCTCTTTGCTGTTAAGTCAGCTCCTTTCTAGTAACATCAACACACTGAGTTGTTTTATCCTAACACACACACACACACGACATTTTCAGAACAGTACCAGTATTATTACTCATACTAAATTAAAAATAAATTAGATTACATTTATTTAATTATTGCATATGTTTCAGAGGACAACTTGTGGAAGTTGACTCTCTCCTTCCACCATGTGGGCCCTGGGGATTGAGCGCAGGTCTGCAGTTGGCTGCAAGCACATTCACCTACTGAGCTGCTTCTCTGGCCCTACTCACTCTAAAACTCACTCTAACCCTAAAAACAATTTCAGCTTCCCTTGTGATGCTCTTTGCCTTAGGGAAACTGTATCTAGCTTGGCAAGAGCAGAAAATAGCTTTGCTTTTGCCACTTGAAATAATTACTAGGAGCTGAATTCCTGAGTTGGGTTTTGTTCTCCTTCTGTTTTATTGGGATTCCGATTCCCCCCCCATTTCAGTTGACTTTTTATCTTTTGATGTCATAAAACTTTATATAGTTCCCAAATTAAATTCACAAAACAAAACATTCAGAGAAGCCAGCTTTCCCCTGTGCCCGTTTCTGATCATCACTCTGTTCCCTCAGGGTTGTTTCCTCCTTCCTCCTCCTCCTCTTCATTCTTCTTTTCCTTCTCCATCTTCCTCCCCTTCCCTTCCTCCTCCTTCAAACTTGAAAGTCTCTTGCCTAGCTTCTTAAATAAGGTAACACATTATACACATTTGGACTATTGATTTTTTTGTTTGTTTGCTTTTTGTTTGTCGAGAAAGGGTTTCTCTGCGCAGCCTTGGCTGTCCTGGAATGCCCAGATATCTTCCTGACTGCCTCCAGAGTGCTGGAATTAAGGGTGTGAGCAGCCACTGTCAACCCTGACTATTGTTTTTTTTTTTAAATAAATAGTATATCCCAGTATCATCCTATAACATATGCTGGACAATACTCCTTGAAGTTATGTCCCATGTATCATGCAGTCAGTCTCTTTGTTTTTGGTGTTTTATGAAACACATTCTGACACCTATCAATAGCTTCATATGGTTTTTTCTTTTTTTTTAGAGACGTCATCTTACTGTACCCAGGCTAGTTTGTGACTCTCCTGTTTCTGGACTCCTGGGCGCTGAGATTACAGATGTTTGCCAGCACACCTGGCCCCATATGTCTTTTCTGTTTGCCAATAAAGCGATCCCAGGAGTGTGTCTGCTGAATCAAAAGCAAACTGTGTCTGTGTCCCGCTGCTCCAAATTGCCAAACTGTTCTCCACAGAGACTGCGACATTCTGTGACACCCACTGGCAATATATAAAGTCCCACTCCCCAAACTGTTGTGCTGGAAGAGGACGTTGTTAAAACTTCAGTTTTGCCACTCTGATACAAAGAAACGGTATCTCACTGGCATTGTATTTGTTATCTACTTTGGGGTTTTTACAATTGTACTACTTTATGTGTCTGAGTGTTTGCTTGCATGTATGTTTATGCACCACATGCATGCTTGATGCTTACAGAGGCAAGAAGATGGTGTTGGATCCCCTGGGAAAGCAGTCACAGATGGTTGTGAGCTGCCATGTGGGTGCTGGGAAGAACCTGGGTCCTCTGGAAGAACAGCCAGTGCTCTTAACTACTGAGCAATCTTTTTAGTCCCCCATTTTATTTATTTATTTATTTATTTTAGACACCAGGTTTTGCTATGTAATTTAGGGGGACTCTATGTAGCCCAGTCTGGTCATGTACTCACAGGAGTCTTCCTGCCTCGTGAATGTTGGGATTACAGAAACATGCCACCATACCTGGCCCCTCATTGCCATTTTAGCCTTACTTTCTCCCTCCCTTTCAACTAAAATGTTAATTTATGTATTAATGTATTTATTTATTATTCTGCGTGCACATATGCATCATGTGCATTTGTGTGGAATCCAAGAAACAGCTGTGGTGTGGATTCTCTGCTTCCACCTTCATATGGGTTCTGAGGCTGGAACTCAGGCTGCCAGGTTTGCTGACTACTGAACCTTGACTACTTCTTCCTCTTCCTCCTTTTTTTGAGACAGAGTTTCTCTGTGTAACAGCTTTGGCTATCCTGAAACTCACTTTGTAGACCAGGCTGGCCTTGAACTCATGGAGATCTGCCCACCTCTGCCTCCCAAGTGCTGGAATTAAAGGAGTGCACCACCACTGCTCAGCTAGGCAGGACTTAAATTTAGCCTCTAGGGTGCTGGGATTATAGTTCTAAACCACCCCGCTCAGTTGCATGTTGTTATGAATGAGATTGCTCATGATTTCATATGTGAAAAGGTCATTTGTGGTTTTCTATGAACTTTGTTTAAACCTCTTGGTGTTTCTACAGGCATTAGTCTTTTCCTTTTTTTAAGTCATGAAGCTTTTTACATATTAAATATATAAACCCTCCGAGATAAAATTACATTTCCTCCAGTTCTTTTGTTTGCTTGGCTTATGGCATTTTCTTTGCTTTCTTTTCTCCTTCTTTTTTATTTGCTAGGTTTTTTTTTTGTTTTGTTTTGTTTTGTTTTAGACATGCAGTCAAAAGTCTGTCAACCCTTTTTATTGCTTTATTGCTTCTGGATTTTTTAAAAAATATTTATCTATTTCTTTATTATGTATACACTGTTCTGCCTGCACAATAGAAGAGGGCACAGATCTCATTACAGATGGGTGTGAGCCATCATGCGGTTGCTGGGAATCGAACGCAGGACCTCCAGAAGAGCAGTCAGTGCTCTTAACCTCTGAGACATCTCTCCAGATTGGCTCAGATTTTGCTTCTAGATTTTGGGTCTTAGGACTGTCTTCCTCATCCCTAGTGATAGGGAAGTCTCTCTATGATTCTTTCTACACTTTGCTATTCCTTTTCACATTTAAAAGTCATGCATCTTGGTTGGTTGGTGTAAAGATTGGATCCAGTTTATCTATTTCCAAGTCTCTCAACAGACTCTGTCTCCTTCAGGATTGTGCTATGGCTCTTCATTCTTTCTTAGGTGCTGCACATGTATGTGTCCGTGTGTATGTCCATGTATGTGTGCACGCGCTCATCCTGGTTTCCCTTTCTGTACCACTAACTTCAGCTGTACAGATTCGAGGACAGTACACAGTGATCCCTCAAGTCATCTTGTGCTAGCTCAGTCTTCAGTCTTCTTTCCTTAGCCTGGCACGGGCTCTCTTGGTTAGAGTATCAGAATGGGAACAGGACGTGGGACACTCTACATTGTTGTGTGTTCTCCTGTAGAACTCCCAGAAGAGAAGGAGGATGCTGGAAGTTACAGTAATCACAGCTAACACTCTAACATTCATATCATCACCACTAACAACAACAATACCAATACCAATACCACCACCAAGACTACCACCACCACCACCAGTACCACCACCACTAGAAATGCCACCACCAGCATCACTACCTAAATCTACTTTTACTAGGCTTTCAATAAATCACTTAAAATCTGCCACATGCATCGAAGATTCAGCATCTGTATCTCCTTGCATGGGATTCTAGTCTTGCTCATCATTTTTAGAAACACCAATGTCCTCAAAGCTTCAAGAGAACTTATTTCGTTCTAGTCACCCTTGCTTCTACTCCATAGCTCTACTCCACATCAGCCTGGGTTTTTCAGTCACAGACCGGAATCTCGAACGCTCACATACGTTCCCACCATTCCATTTTCTCTTCTCTCCTAGGTTGTCACCCCTGGATCCCGTGGTTTCCAGACACATTTCTAGTCTATTCTCTCCCTGACCAGAGCCCACAACCACCTCTTCAGGGCCTTTCTTGTTCAGGACCACATGCCCCTCCCTCTGCTTCCTTTGTCTTTTTGTCCCACTCATGAGGCAAAACCTAACCAGAGATTAATTTAAACCCATACCTTTGTATCTTTTATTATGTTATAGGACCAGCAAGGAATTTCAGCCAGAACTTTCCCCCTTCATCCAGAACACCTGGATGAACACACATGCACACACATGAACACACAAACACATGAACACATACACATGTATATCCAGATGAGTATCTACACATTAACACATCTACACACAGATGAACACACACACACACACACACACACACACACACCAGATAAGCTTCTACACACAGATGAGCACATACACACACACACACACACACACACACACCGGATAAGCGTCTACACACAGATGAGCACACACACACACACACACACACACACACACACACACACACACCGGATAAGCGTCTACACACAGATGAGCACATATACACAATGGGCAGACACTACCACCAATTCACAGACTTGAACCTCAACTTCGCTCGGAATCTTTTCCAAACCTGCTCCACAAACTCTGACTTTCCCAGCTTCTGTGGGCAGAATCTCTCTCATTTCAGGGAAAACGCCCAAGACCATCAAATGAGAACTTCATCAGGTCTTGCTCCCCAGACCCTGGCCAGTCCCTTTACCTCTCTGCAAATCTGGCTTCCTTATCCAGCCCTCTTTTCAACAGAGGGGCTGGTGCTGGCTTCATGCTGTGGGTTCTCTCCCTGCCCCACAGGTCTTTCTCATGGGAACACAATCAATCAATCTTTCTATTTAAAATGATTTCTAAAAAAAAGTTGTAAAATTATATCTGTGGGCTGGAGAGATGGCTCAGCGGTTAAGAGCATGGGCTGCTCTTGCAGAGAGAGAACCCAGGTTCGGTTCCTAGCACCCACGTGGCAGCTTCGGACGATCTGTAACTGCAGTCCCAGGGGATTCAGTGCTCCTTTCTGACCTCAGTAGGCACCAGGCACGCACACGGCACGCGGATACACATGCAAACAACACCCATACACAGAAAAATATATTTAAAAATAATTTTTTCTTGTATTTATATGTTTTGTATGTGGACATGCGTGTGTGTGTGTGTGTGTGTGTGTGTGTGTGTTGGTCAGAGAAGAGCGTGTGGGAGCCAGTTCTCCCCTTCTACCGTGTGGGTCCTGGAGATCGAACTCAGGCCGCTGGATTTGACAGCAACCACCTTTACCCACTGCGTCATCTTGACGGCCCCCACCAAACTCCCTTTAGCCACAGACATATTACCCCTAGAATTTTTAGAAAGAGCAGAGGAAATTCTGTCCCCCTTCATCCCATCTGTACTCGAGTCCCCTGAGGCCACTGCTCTCCTGGTCACCCTGTATCCGTGGCTCCCTGGTCATACTGATCCTCATGCATTTTTACCCGCATCATCTCTCTGCTTTTAACACATGGCCCTCCTCTAGTCTCCAAACCTTGTTTCTCTGTTTAATTGGAATATTTGGTATTTTCTCTAGGAAACCTTCCTGCCCACCAGGTGGGCCTGTCCTCTTCTTGCTGGCATTTTGCTGGGCACCTGTGAGGTGGCTCAGAGTCTGGGAGGCCTTGGAAGCTGAGCCAGGGGACACAAACAGGAAATGTGGGGCGGTTGATAATGAAGGCGGTATGTATGTGTGCTGACAACTCTGGAGGTGGCCTGTGGGAGCATCTCACAGAACCCCAAGAAAAGTACCCAAGGGCTCTACCAGTACCCCAGTAGGGGACCCAGCCAACGGTAGCTTTTCAGGTGACAGATGACAGAGGAATGACTGGTCAGAGATTTAGGAGTGTGGGGTGCCTGACCAGTTTGTCCTGGCCTAGTGGGTAACAGGGCAGGATGATGCAAGAGCTAACAAACAGGCCCCAGCCCGCCGGCCCTGTCAGAGCCCCATCTGGAGGCAGCCTCAGGATCGGGTTCCAGCAGGGTGTGTGAGTGCGTGAGAAGGGGAAGGCGGAAGTTGCAGAGACCTGCCTGTTCTTTTTCCTTAGATCCCAAAGCTCAGTGCTTTGAGGGCCTTGGGGCCCTAGAAGGGCACTAACTGAAGGTCCGTCTGAGCCGAGTGTCTCTAGAAGGCAGGAGGATACCCTGCTGTTGGGCTTATACACCAAGATAGGACCATGGTGAGGCATCAAGATCAGCCTGACAGCTGGGAAAGAGAACATGGGACCCTCCTAAGGGATCTTCTGGCTTGGCAGTGTACCTGGGGATACAGTGAAGGGAGGAGACACTTTAATAAAATTATGCTTATTCAGTGTGTGTGTGTGTGTGTGTCCTCACACCAGGATCACAGCCCATTTGAGGAGAGCAGAGAACAACCTATAGGAGTCCGTTCTCTCCTCCCACCATGATCCTGGGATTAGAACTCAGGGAGTCAGGATTGGAGGCAAGCACCTTTGTCTGCTGAGCCACATCACCAGCCCAATCAGAAATACTTTCGAAGACTGAGATCATCCACCCCGTGCCTAGAGGCTAACGGGGAACTTGACTGGGTGATATTATCATGAAGGATGGGTTACGTGTGGGCACTGGCAAACCCCTTGTAGATCTTCCTTCTTGCCACTCCCCGCCCCCTTGTATCCACATAGCAAAGGTGTCTTTGTATGTGAGCTTGCTGGATTAGAACACCAATCCATGCCAGCTCTCTGTGCGTCTGCTGGGTGGCCAGCCTTTTAGCCGCTTCTTTTATACATAAGACGTAAAGCATAGAAAACACAAGAAGGCAGAGCCTGGCACTGAGGGCTTGGGCCAGACATCACGGCACATTTATCTGTTAGACTCAGCTATAGGCGTTGTCCACCCCTAGCCTGAAAATGAGACTCATCCAGTAAGGGAAAAGCCAGACCCCACAGAACCACCTTCTGAGGACCCACAATGAAAAGGATGGGTACAGGAAACAGAGGAATCTAATTGCTGCAACTCTGCCATAAAGGATCCTGCACGGCAAGACCCAGGGATACAACTAAGCAAGGAAGATAAATGATTTCTAAACGCCTTGTCGGCCCCAGGCCTTGCTGCCTTCTCTCATGAGAAAACAAGAGTCTAAGAAGAAAGGATGCTAAATCTTTCGACTAGGCAGGCATATACCCTTGAAAGGCAAGCTCCGAGGTAAAGAGACAGACAGCACATGCCAACCCCCAAGTACGATTCCACACGAAGCTCCTTTCTCCACAGCTTATTCAGGACTAGCTGGAGCGGCAGAATGCATCTTTGCCTAGCGACTGCTTGCCCGCTTGATCTTGGCTGTGGGCCTAGGGCTAACTGAGAGCACAAAGGTAAGTTGTCCGGGTCCTGCTTTCAGAAGCTAATGGGAGAGACAAGGAAACAATCATCGGGAACTACGTCTCCAGAGCAGCGGTTTGGGCACAAAGGTTATAGATCACACTGGGCACACGGGAGAGATTTCTTGAAAGGAGATGATGACTAAACTGGGTTGGGCTTTGAGTGACAAGTCATCAGGAACCTGGCAAAGAATGCTGGGGAGGGCACTGGGGCAGCAGAGTAGCACAGACAAAGCCACCGAGGGAGGGAAACCATAGCAACCAGCCCTTCAAGGTGAGGCTGGGCAGAATGAAGCATTCCTCCCCTCCCCCCAGGGACCCTGCCCCTCTGGTCCCACCTAGGGAGGCAGAGTAGCACAAAAGGAAGGAAGAATGAGCATGGAATTTTCTGACTGGGCGCAGCAAAGTTGTGGAGGTGCACACACTGCGTGGGGAAAGGGTAGGCGGGGCCTTCGTCAGCACCTCAGGGCCACGTCAGTGTGTTTCAAGCTGCAGAGTCGCTGGAAACTTCAGCTGCTCGGTTCCTGCCGTCCCGCTTTTCATCCCAGATGGTCCTAGTTGAGTCCAGGCACATGTACTCCTCTCTCTCACATGCGCACACACACACACATGCACGCATACACACACATGAGACAGCTGGGCAGTTAAGGGCACTTTCTGCTCTTGCAGTACCCAGGTAGTAGCTCACAAACATCCATTACTCTGGTTCCAGGAGATTAGACTCCCTCTTTGGACTGCTAAGGGCACCAGGTATACATGTAATATACATGCAGTCAAAACATACATATACATAAGATAAAACGAAGCTGAAAATTATATTAAAAAAAAAGACTAGGCATTTGGGCAATGGGGGAAGTGAGTGGGAGGTTTACTTTTCTCTACAAAGATTACAAATCCTAGAAGAGGGGTTGGATAAACTATAGCCTCTAGGCCAGCTGTCTGTTCCCATAAATAAAGTTTTATTGGAACATGGCCACACCCATTCATTTATACAATGAATGGTCTATGACTGTTTTCATGTTCCAGTGGCAGAGCTAAACAATTGTGGCAGAGACTATCTGGCCCAAATACAGCCTAAATTTACCAAAGCTAAATAGAGCTGCTGTCTGGCCTTTTTGGGGAAAAAAAAGCTGGCCAATGCAGGCTTGGAAGTACTGGAATCATCATGCAACTACATGGACAGAGCTGTCACCTGCAGGACGCCAGAAGAAAGCAGAAACAAACTGCAGGTTTAAGTGGGCTGGGAAGGTCAGCAGCCAACAAGGTGGAGTCCTCCAAACGGATGCATTTTCTTTGTCCTTGGAAGTCTGGTGTGGGATCCTACCAGCTATGCCTGTTGCCTAGAAGATGAGTTTCAACCCTCCAGTCTGGTGTCTATGTTTGCAATCTAGCTCCTTTCGGTCTCTCTAGTCTCCAGACACCGTCTTCCCTTCCTTCCCCTTGGCTCTGGCTTATTTTCTAATTATATAATTATAGTTTCTAGAATCTACCGGGTTTTTAATACCTCATGGCCCTGTCACTGTTCCCTTGCCCAGAAGTCTCTTCCTGTCTCATGTCCATGAACTCCTCCTCACTCTCCAAGGCCTGCCTGGAACATGTCTACCTCTCTGACACCTTCCTTAAGCTACACTCGGCTCTCCCACCATAGTTTTTGTTTGTTTTTCTTTTTGGTTTTTTGAGACGGCATTTCTCTGTGTAACCTTGGCTGTCCTGGAACTCACTCTGTAGACCAGGCTGGCTTTGAATTCACAGAGATCCACCTGCCTCTGCCTCCCAAGTACTAGAACTAAAGGTGTGTGCCACCATGCCCAGCTCACACTTGGCTTTCTAATATGGATTCTGAGGATTGAACTCAGGCCTTCATGCCTATGAGCAAGCTCTGAGCTATCTCTCCAGCCCCTCATGAACATTTTGGTCCCCCTGTTTCAGAGCTGGGCTTCAGTGACGTCTCCATTGTTCAGGATTCCCACCCCCACCCCAGGTCTGAAATGCTGCTAGTGACTGCCCTTTGCCTGTAGAGGGGCTGTGGCTACATCTGTGTCCAGACGGGCTGGAGCCATAGCCTGATATGTATGACAGGCAAGGAAGCCTGTGCTGAAGGAGGAGAGGAGTCTGCGCCAGAGGCCCTCGAGGGGCAGTGTCTGAGCTCCTGCTGACAGGCTCGCTGTGACTCTGACAACAGCCTGTACCTACTAGTATGGAGGAGGAGGGAGGTAAGGAGGGACAGTGGTGGGAAGTTGCAGAGCAGGAGAGAGAGCATGGGAGCTGTTCTGACCCAGGAAGAATCCGAGTGAGGGCCAGACTGCCTATGCAGATCACAGAACCCACAGCCCGAGGCGTGGTCCCACTGGTCCCCAGAACCTACCACCTGTCTCTCCAATACACTTAGTGGATTATCCTGGGCATTGTGCTAGTCACTGGGACTGTGACAATAAAGAACTCAACCTCTGCCTTCAGGGACTGGGAGCGAGGCAGCCGGGTAGACAGGCGGCTGTGAAGCACACAGTAAGTAGCCAGTTAACAGCAAACAGCTCCCAGATTCTTGCTGTGCTCCGGCTCCTCTGCGGAGAGCTCCACACGCATTATCTTATTTGATCAATGCCGTGACTTCATGGGTCAGCACTATTTATAGCCACAGTCTTACTCATTGTGTTGCGTGTGGGAATACATGAAAGTCACTAGCCCCCTAGGGAAACACACTGCTGGGGCTGCAGAGGGGACAGAACCAGAACGGCAGGAGTTGAGGGCACAGAGAAGGAAGAGAGTGAAGAGGGAACTGTGACCACTTCTAAAGAGTAGAGATGGGGGGTGGGCAAAATGGAAGCTGTGGAGTGAGGCCCGATGGGAAGACGCCACGTCTGCGTTCCAAGAGGAAGACAACGCCAGTCATGAAAGAAGGGCTGCAGGGGACAGAAGGTGACAGAGGAATGAAGACCTTGGAGGGAGGGCCACAGAAACAGATGCAAAGTATGAGGGAGGGGGGCATCTGAGATGATGTGAAGATGGCCAACCTGAGTTTAGCAGGAGGGAGGAGCCGAGGGGACGCTCGGGGGTTGAGGGAGTGTGGACTGCAGGGACCCGTGAAAGGTAAAGATCTACAACAGTCCCATGACAAGGCAGCCAGGCACAAGGAAGGGCTCTGAGCAGTGCTGAGCAGTCCCAGGAGGCTGGGACCACGAAGCCATGGCAGCTCCGAGGCTGGCACTTGCATGTGGCCGACGTAGATGTGCTACGCTGCCCGGAAAGCACACACAGGAAAAGCGACTGGATGGGTTCAGTTCAACGTGGAGATTGCTGCGAGGCCAGGACAGTGATGGGCTCAAGCAATCGACTGAGCACGGAGGACTGTAGGCCTGGGCACTGGCAGTCACGGCGAGGAAGGCCAGCCTAACCCTGCGGGTCCAGTCCCAAGCCAGGAATAGCTCATCTTCACTTTTTCAGGGCCACTTGCCCAGATCCCCGGATACTACAGAAGAATGCCTCTTCTACAAACAAAGCCCCCTCTGGCTGGCCAGGCAGCATTCCTCCGAGTCACCCTTGACTCATCTTTTTCTGGCTGATTCTTGTCCAGCTCGTCAGCAAGTCCTGTGAGTATCATCTCTAAACACGTTCTGAGCTGGCCCCCTCACCTCCCATCTACTACTGCCCCGTGTCGCTTGACGACTGCAATGGTGGATGGCCAGCATCCACCCTTGCCCTGCTTTCACACAGGCTCCGGCTGCCCTCCGAAGGCACCCATGTGCCACTCATTCCTCTGACATGAGCCTTATCACTGCCAACCACAGGCCATGGAGTGATGTGGGATGGCCTTCTGTATATATGCGCTGCTTTTGTTGGCTGTTGGTTCCACCCGGCTCAGCTTTCCAACATGGCAGAGGTCCGTTTACCACTTGCTCTGGGAGCCATGTTTACCATCCTAACACTTGTTTACAGGGTACAAGAGCATTATCCCATAGCACGGAGCAGAAACAACACGGAGTAGAAGCCGCATCCGCTCTCAGGTCTCTGATCATCCTTCCTTGCTGACCCCACATACTGATGGCCTCTGGCTACCTTCAGATAGAGCAAACTTACCCAGTGTTTTCTCAAGGCTGGCTCTGGTGTGCACCTCTGAGAATGGTCCTGTTGAATTCTACCACCTCAGTGGGCTTCCTATTCACTCTCTAGTGCATCTTGTGCTGGCCTCCTAAGCACAGGTTACTATATAAAACTGGCTCACTGCCTTTCCTCTCCCATGGGTCCTTGCTTGCTATTATAAGGGGACCTACACTCTATTTGAACTGTGCACTGCCATGTCCCCCAGCACCAAGGCTGTGCCTGGCATAGCAGATAAGATCTGGCAGATGAGGTCTGAGCGCCTCCTTCACCCAAATCTACAAATCCACCTGTATCTGCTGTACATCCTTCCCCAGCCCTCCTGACAAAACAGATCCAGTCCTTTCTCCAAGATCAAGCTGTCCACACGTGATGCCTTGGCACCCCATTCAGAGAGTCTGCAATGGCCTGTAGGCCTCAGTTTCCTCTCAGACCTAATCTCCTACTAATTTCTGGTACTATGACCTCATCCCTCGCTGCTTTAGGACCTCAGCTTGAACTCTTCTTCTCTTGGCCTGGAATGTTTTTCCTCCACATACACACTGACTTCACCTTTGCCCTCCTTCCAATCTTTATTCAGATCTTACTGTCATTCAGACCTCATGAGGCCAACCCCGGGCAGCCTGCTCACCACGGAACCTGTCCGCTCCTGTCACCCAGCCACACGCCTTTTCCTTCTCCCCCTAGTATTTACCTTGCTCTTGTGTGTGAGGTGACTTACTCACTAGCTCTCTCCTGCCTGTGTTTCTTCTGGCAGAGCAGAGACTTCAGAGAGTAGGACTGTGAGATGGGCGATCCTGACTCAGCCTGCTCTGCACACAGGAGAGACCACATGACTACAGGAACCACATGGAGTGACCACTGGACAAGGAGTGCCGATTCAGCAATGGCTGAAGGAACTGAGTGACAGGTAACGGTCCAGGGCATGGCAGGAGCGGGGGACTGGGCTCAATTGACACCGATATCAGCTCAGGTGCCTGTTTTCAGTTCTGGCCTCCAGAACCATGCAAGAGGACCCTCCTAGAGAAGCCCCGAGGATCCAGTGAGCCCCATAGACATGTTCTAGAGAAAGGGGGTCACAGCTGCTTGTTTTCCTCTGCTCAGGATTGATACAGATGATGAACAAGCAGAGGCTGCTCTGTTAGAGGAGACAGTCTACCTTCAGGAGTGAGGTGCAGGCCCGGAGACAGGCAAACGGGGACTTACCATCTACTCTGAAACCTCTTATTGACTAAGGAAGGATGTGTGGAAAGGCTGGAGAGTGTGAGTGGTCAAATTGATTCCAGAGGCCCAGTCTCCCATGCTGAACTGGTGGCTGCTAAGGACACACTTAACCAGTCACACCCTGAGCATCTTATCCAGACAGCCTATGGGCCACTGGGTTTACCAAATATGAGCAATCCATGTACCCTACATCTACCCAACCCACTCTCCAGTGACAAGCATATGATGCCTGCTGCCCTCGAGTCTTGAGGGTGGTCTTTGGGGGAGAGGGGAAGTTGTGCCACTTACGCTAACTAAAGAAGGGGGGAGTTCCTGTCCCAGGAGACCAGATGACATCATGCTCTGTACTCATGATGCTGGGTTACATCACACTCTGTGACACTGCCCCAGGACGGTCATGTATTAGTGCAGGCTGTTCTTGGGATTTCCCTGCAGGTTCCCTTGGGGACTGAGCTCCTAGGAAAGGGACTGTACTCTGGCTGCCTTCTAGGGCTCAGGGGCTTCAGCACTGTGGCTAACTTTGGGTGGGCACTACAGTGACAGGGCTTCTTCTTTCATAACACCAGCTCAATCACCAAATGGAATGGGAGAAGCCAGTGACAACGCTTAGGGAGAGTTGTTCTACAGGGCTCCTGGCACTGCATGGCACGGGTGAGGCTCACCTACCACCTCAGCCGCTCCTCAGCCTCTCCATATGCCTAGCTCTGCAAGGCCTATTTTTGGGTGTTTGCTTTGTTTTTGAGACAGAGTTTAATTATGTAGCTCTCTGACTGTCCTGGAACTTGTTCTGTAGACCAGGTTAGCCTTGAAGTCACAGAGATCCATCTGCCTCTGCCTCCCAAGTGCTGAGATTAAGGTGTGCGCTACCACGGCCCAGCTTTGGGAGGGGAGTTATTTTTTGAACTCATGAGAAACTGACTGATCATTTTCCCTTTCTCCTGCATGGGATAGGATTCAGGACCCTGAGTAAGCTAAGCATGTGCTCTACCACCGAGCTAGGCCCCTTTACCTTCAATACCACATCCCTAGAACCTAGAACAGCGCTTAACATATTGGAGATCCTGTGCAGGGGACAAGGGTTTGTCACGGTCACAAACTATAGGACTACATCATTTGATTTCCTTGTCCACACCTGCCTTTAGCTCCCCTATTCCCTGCTGCAATCTGCAACCCATGTCGTCCATCCAGGACTAGAGATTTACTCTGGGTCCCCAACCCATATGTCATGGGGATGAGCAAGTCCCAGACCACCTTGCCTCCTCTTTAGAAGCCTTAGTACTTGTTCATGTGAGAATCCCTTGTCCTTGGTGCCCACAGTGTCTTAGGATGGCACGTGAGACTCTCCCACATTACAGCTAAGGCCCCGATTCTGATTCATATTTGTTCTTGCTCTTTCTTTCCCCCTCTCGTCCTCCTTTCCCCTCTCCCTCCCACCTCTTCCCTCCCTCTTTCTCGTTCTGCAATTGACCTTTCTGAAAGCCTTGAGCCTTCATGACCACAAACTGGCAATGACTCATGTGTTTGGTAAAGCCCATCACCCCTTTCTTAGCAGGCGTGTCTCCTCCTGGTAGTAGGATCTGTCAATATTGAAGGGGGCGGGGCACCAGCAGCAGTTGTTTTCAGTCTCAATGCTTTGTGCCCTCCCTCTCCAAAAAGTGGGAAACATGGGAGAAGTTCCCTTCTAAACACAGACACTTGGAATTTGAAGGCATATGTGTGTGACCCATTTACTCCGGGGACCTGCTTGTCCCAGCTACTGTCCCCAGCTACACACAGCTAGATGCAGCTGTTCTCAATACTTGGGGTTACCCGCCATCTTTCATCCTCTTTTGCTGGCTCACTGCGGCTCTCACCGCCTTAAAGTCCAAACCTGTGATTGTCACCATTGCCTGGCCTTCGACCTTAGCTTCCTTGCTTTTCTCTCTTCCTGTGAATGGGAAGCTGGCTGACGTCACCTCCCTTCCCTACACACCTGCACACTGCTTGGGCTCACTCTGATGCTGTCTGTAGTCACATAACTTTTGAGCCCAGACGTTCTCTAGTGTCCTGGACGGCCCACCAAACTTTCTGTCCGTACTTCAGCAGACGGCCCATTGCACGGAGGTACCGCAACAGCGGGAACAGACTGTCCACCGGCTCCATAGCACTGTTCACCCCCATGGACACCTCAACTGTCCATGCTGTACCCAGAGTCAACTTCTGTGCCCTCAGATTTTCACTCCCCCCCCCCAAAAAAAACCCAGCAGCCCTTGTGGCACCTTCTTCCTCATCCTTCTTTACTTTTCTCCCATACTTCCTGTTACAGAACGTCCCAGTTTTATGTCTATGTCCTGTTTCTGAGCTGTCTTCGCTTGAGCATGTGCTCCGTGAAGGCAGGGATGTCTGTCAGCTTCCCTCGTGGCTGGCTAGCAGAACTTGACAATCATCACGCGCTAAATGCCTGACGAATGAATGAATGAATGTGATACAGGCTGACCATACTGCCTTCCTCCCCCGCTGCTGTAGAGATGATAGAGGATAAGGCGTAGGAAGTCTTGGCACGCCACATTGCTCAATAACTGGCAGTTCCTCTCAACTCCCTTCCTCCCCTCCCAGTTTTGGTATCAGCCATGCCCTTCTCACTCAGGGAGTGCCAGGTCAGAGGCAGACTTGACAGCAGCCCCGCAGGACTCCCTCAGCCTCGGGCCAGGCTCTGCCTGCTCTACACACTGTTTTCTCTGGCTAGGTGTGAGCCATTTTGCTCCAGCTCAGGAGTCTGGAGGCTCCAGAGTGACTGAGAACACTTTACCAAGCCCTGTCCTCACAGCAGAGCTTTGGATCAGAGGCTTGGGCACAGGTACATCTCCTATTGACACAGTGCAGGGTAATTAATGTCTCATTCTCAAAGGCTCCTGCAGTGCCACTGCCTGGCTGCATGTCCCCTGCCCCTTTCTCCAGGACTCTTGATTGAGTTCTTTTTAATGTTTATTCATCATGAGACAAGGTCTCACATTTTGCAGGCTGGCCTCGGACTCACTATATAAGCTCGTGTGTGTTGGTGTGTGCACTTACGAAGATCAGAGGGGGACATCGGGCATCCCACTCTATCACCCTCCAGAGTCCCAGCAATGTTGCCATCTCTACTCCAGAACACTGGAGTTAACAGACACATGCGTGGCTGTGTCTGGCTTTTGACATGGCTGCTGGGATCTGAACTCAGATCCTCACGCTTGAGCAAGCACACACATGCACTTGCCCACAGAGCCACCTCTCCTGTCCTGGCCTTGAATTTCTGATCTTCCTTCCTCCACTTCCCGGTGTTTTACCTATGCCCAATTTCCACGCCTCGTTTTGTTTTTATAATCTCTTCATTTATTTATTTTTGGACAGGGTCTCACTATGTAGCTCTGGTTGGGCCGGAACTTGCTATGTAGATCAGGGCAGCCTTCAACTCCCAGAGATCCACCTGCCTTTGCCTCCTGAGTGCTTGGGATCAAAGGCGTGCGCCACCAAACCTGTCCTTCCAAGCAGAGCTCTGTGCATACCAGGCAAGCATCCTATCACTGAACAACATCCCCAGGCCCTTGATCAGGGTTCTTCTGGGACCTCCAGGTTAGTGTTATATACTTTGGATACTTTGTTTCAATAAAGGCAAGAAGACACCATTCACTAGAGAAGGCTGCTGCCCCTGCATGTGGGGAGAGTCTTGGGAACTAAGTATCCTGGGTTAGTTCCTAACCTGGTATGATACATGCTGCATGGCCAGAGTCTTCTGGAAGATACCAACCCTGAGCATCTTTCTCCTTACTAGGAACAGACACTGTGTTGCCGTGTTTATACAGGGATCCCAATAGAAAGGACAGTTATTCTGGCCACGACTTCTGGTCTGGGGCTGCCTCTAGGATCCCCACTCTGCCCTCGGCTGGGTGCTGGAGGGAACCTGCTCAGGTGCATGAAGAGCATCACTAGAGACTAGGGGTCTCCACTCGGCCTGCTTGCTGCTCTCTGAGCTGCCTAAGAAAGCTCTCCCATCCTCCACAAATACCTCCCTCTTCTACGTTTTCAATCCAATCACACGGATGTGGCCCAAAGTGACGCCTAGGTTTGGTCTGCGCCCACAAATTCCATCATGCATGCTGAGTAGCTTTAATTATCAACTTGACACAACCTGGAGTATCTGGGAAGAGAATCTCAATGGAGTATTGTCTGTGTTGCTTTGGGCTGTGGGCAAGTATGTGGGGGACTGTTTTAATTAAGTTAATTGGTATTATGGCAAGACCCAGCCCACTGTGGGTGGCACTCTTTCCTAGTCAGTGAGGAAACAAGCTGAGCACATGCAAACGACAACGCTGCATTCTCTCTCTCTCTGCCCTTGACCACAGATGTGACCAGCTCCCTGCTTCCTCACTCCCCACATGATGGACTGCAACCTGGAGCTGAGAATTAACCCTTTCTCCCCTAGTTTGCTTTTGGCCAGGGCATCTCGTTAGAGCAAAGAAAGGAAACTAAGAGTCAGGATGACATGATCACTAAAAAGGTAGCACTGTTGATCATTAGGAACAGCATCCTGTCGGGTTGCTCCACCCCTGGAGGAAGTACACGTTCTATCAGTGGGGTTCCTTCAAGGGACTGGTAACAAATGGAACTGACTCAGGAGAGGTTCACCAAGATGGAAAAGGGCTCCTGTGGATGCCTCATGAGGGTAGAGACTTGAAGTCATGTGATCACCAGCTTCAAATCTCTGGACAAATGGTGCAGGTGCAGAAGAGAGGCTAAATTTGTTCTGTATGACTCTGAAAGGCACAGGGAGGATCACAGGGGAAGTTATAGGCCTGAGGAGTTTGGTTTTTCAGAATTGAACTCTCCAGTGCCGAAGTGTCTGGAACGGCTGCTCCTGCTGGTCCAGGGTTTCCAGTTTGGGGAAGGGCGATCTGCTAAGGACTCTCCATGAATCTGGCCACAGGACTCTGGCTTTACCAAGCTCAGAAGAGTGGCATATACCATGCTCTCCCTGGGCTCACTCTGGGCTGACAATAGCCTCAGCTTCCAGCCTGGGCTGGGAGAAACACAGCTTCGTGGGTCACTAGTGCTGGGGTCCAGGAACTTTCTCGTAGGGCTGCCCACAGATCGGATTAGCTGTTTTCTTTTTTTAAAAGGAAAACCCTGAAAGGGGGGAGGTAGGGGAAGACTATTTCCATCCTGAATGTCTACCCCAAAGCCTGGTTCTTTGCCAGGATTTAGGCATGGTATACACAAGGCTGTTAAAAATAACCCCTTGACTGAACAGAAGGCGTGGGAGAGGAGATGGCCAAGCAACATTGCTAGAGGGTGGGAGAGCCGGGCAAGGAGAGGAAACTTGTACCCAGAGACCCTGGGAAGGGTTTTATTCCAGAAGAGTTATGCAGGCTCAGAGGGACTAAGGGTCAGGGAAACTCTGCCCCCGACTGCATCTTGCCATGAAGAATGCCCCTTAGTGCCTGGCAGGACATAAATGAGCTGCTGGGTCTAAAGGGTTCTCCCAGGATAGAGTCTGTCGTTTTTCAGCCCTGAATGCCAGCCTAGGAGACCAAGGTCAGAGAAGACAAGCTGCAGGAAGCTTCAAGAAAGGTTAATAGAGGTCAGTCAAAGACAGAGGCCACAAAAAGGCCTGCTGGATGCAGCTATTGGGGATGCTGGTGACTTGTATCTG
This sequence comes from Myodes glareolus, assembly GCF_982192425.1. Classification (NCBI taxonomy): domain Eukaryota; kingdom Metazoa; phylum Chordata; class Mammalia; order Rodentia; family Cricetidae; genus Myodes; species Myodes glareolus. The sequence continues at coordinate 75,633,114 of NC_142028.1, read as the reverse complement.
AAGACTCTAGACTTCTCTTTCCACAAGTAGACATATAACACAAGTGGAATTACCTTAGAGATCTTGTTCCCATAGCTCACTTTAAAAACTTTTAACTATAAATTAAGGATGATGTCTGTCAATACAGTTGGACACCATCATTTTTCATGAATACATGCTATTCATCATATGGATAGATAGACTGCTTGACTCATTCTTGGCCAAGAGACATTCAGTTTTTAGGTTTTTTCTAATGCTTTTACTGTTATTATAAACATACTGCAAAAGGCACATTACAGTGATAAATGTACACATAGGATTTCCCCCTTATGCTAATATTTAGAAGGAGATTATTGACTCTAATAAAATCCACATTTCATATTCTATTATATACTGCCTATGTTGCCTCTTACCATTTTAGAGAGGACAAAATTATGTTTTCTCCTAATTTAATCTCTCTGGGATTTCTGTGTCCCCCCCCCCCCATCCACTACTCTCTGGCTACACTTAAACAATTTTTAAATTTTTGTTATTTTTTTAAAGTATGTGAATGGAGAAGCCTATAGAGGCCAGAGGAATCAGATCCCTCTGTAGCTGGAACCGCAGATAGTTGTGAGTCTCCCAATTTGAGTGCTGCAACCAGAATTTGGGTCCTTTACAAAAGCAGTACACATTCTTAACCTCCGAGCCATCTCTGCAGCCTTTCCCTGTGATTTATAGAACCAGAACAGTTTAATTATGAGGACAAAGATTTCTACTGCTTTCCTCCCATTGTTCTTAGCACGCAGCAAACCAATGTCCCTTTCACCACACTGTCAGAGCAATTCCTGTAAATATCGCTGCTTTGGTCTGCAGACCTGATCGCAGAGAATCAGTCAATGAATGCTGACGCAGAATTAAGACAGAATTTCCAGAAATTATTGAACATATTTTTGCTATTATGTACTACTTTATGTAAAGTGGCATTCTTAGCACTGATGATCACAAAATCAAAATATTGCTCAACTCTGAAAAATGCAGTATGGCACATCCATCTCACTAGTATGTAAATTCATTTTAATCTTTAATAAATAGCAAAATTATAATATAGCAGAGAACTATTCTAAAACAAATTTATAATTTATTATCAGCAAATGTTGATTTATAGACCTATTTTGTTTTGTTTTGTTTTTGTTTTTCAAGACAGGGTTTCTCTGTGTAGTTTTGGCTGTCTTGGAACTCACTCAGTAGACCACGCTGGCCTTAAACTCACAGAGATCTGCCTGCCTCTGCCTCCCGAGTGCTGGGATTAAAAATCTATTTTTCCTTTAAGCAGATCAAATGAAGATTTATTAAGAGAGGTGAGAAGGAATTCCCAAAGGTGGGAGGGGCAACAGGGAAGAGTACCTTTTACATCTGGTTCATAAACTACACATGGGGATTACAACAAAGCTTCTCAGGTGAAAAGGAAGTCACACGTGGATTATTTTGCTTTTGTTTTTGTTTTGTTTTTTGAGACAGGATTTATCTGTGTAACAGTCCTGACTGTCCTGGAACTCACTTTGTAGACCAGGCTGGCCTCAAATTCACTGAGATCCACTCACCTCTGCCTTCCAAGTGCTGGGATCAAAGGCCTGTGCCACCACCGTCTGACTAGGAGTGGAAAAATTTTAAGAAGCTTTGGGCAACACCAGCCCTTTCAGAGTAAACCTGACCACAGCATTCTTTTGTCTCTTGCCTCAACCATGTCAATAGTCCTCTAAAAAAAGGGGGTGTGTGTGTGCACACATGGAGGCACAGGCAGAGGCAGCGGACAACTTGTGGGAGTGGGTCCTCTCCTTCCACCATGGGGTCCCAGGGACCGAATCCCAGCTGTGAGGTTTAACAGCGAGCATCTCTGGCCACTGAGCCTTCCAGCTGACCCAGGCACTTGGGTCTTTTAGAATGGATTCTAAAATCTTTCTCAGTGGCCTGTAAGCTCTCCCAGGATCTGGCCCTGGGTGACCTTTCCCAGGATGCAATGCCACACCCCAAACATGCCCAGCTGTTTGCAGTTCTCAGAACATCTTGTGTGTATGTGTTTTCAGCTTGCACGTCCTCTCTTCTAGAACATGTGCCTTGCAGCCTTCAACGGCCCAAGTCCTGTGTAATCTTTAAGATGTGGCTAAACTATCACCGCCTCCAAAAGTCCTCTTACCGCTTCCCCATCAAGGACAGCTTCCTCCAGCGGGGAGGAGAGGCAGGCTGAGCTGTGGGTGGGAAGACAGCTCTGGCCTGGAGGAGGTCAGGAGAACAGAAGAGACACAGCTCAGCTCTGGATGTGTGTGGCCTCGGGGTCTGTGAGTGGCTGCTTAGGTCCACACATCCAAGACATGTAACCCACTTGCTCACAATTCTGGTACCCACCCCTCCCAAATGAAAAGTAAAGACAGAAAAAGAAAGACAGCTTCCATGGAGTGATAGTGAGACACCACTCACGGGTGTGTCAATGGCTCCCTGGGCCTTTTAATGCCAGGAGCTGACGGTCAGAAGAGGCCAAGTGGTTTTATGAATGAGAGCAGCAGAGGTTGGGTCTGGAAAAAGCCTTCTTTGGCCCCTGGGTTTAACCGGGTGTCCCTCGTGTTCCTGGCACCCCGCACCCTCACAGTCACAGAGTCTACACTGTGCCATTTTGTTCTTATGCCTGGCTCCACTTCTGGGATGAAGTTTGGGGGTTGGGTTATTCCTTTTCATTGTGCCCAGCATGGTACCTAGGGCATGGAGATGCTTCTAAAATAAGGATTGAGAGCCGAGAGGGAAGGTGAGGGACAAGGCCCATGCTGACCAGTTTGGTGATAAGACGGTTACAGCAGACCAGACAAGGGCTGCCCTGCCCTTTTCCCAGGTCAGGAGTGGCATCAGCACTCATCTTTGAAAACAGCATTCACAGTGATGCTGCTCTCAGCGGGGAGAAACTGGGGGAGTCATTCCTTCAGAGGATGACAGTGCACACATCTCCACGGGAACATCAAGCTCAGCGTCTCCTGGAGGAGCTCAGCAGCTGCATCCGAGGTGCAAGTACCCGAAACTGGGGTTCTGGCTCATGCCTCCCTCTCATGCAAACCTGCAGCAGCCACCTGCTGTGTCCTTCCCTGACACCCCACAAACCCACCCTTGCCCTGATCACCGCTTCCCAGGGCCTCCCTGCCTGGGGTCACTCCTGCAATCCTTTCTTTCCATTTTAGACGGCGGCCTTTGAAAAGCACACATCTGATGCTGTCCCTCCCTCCTTGCTTCCAAACCTTGGCTGACTTCATAGCACAGTGCAAGTGTTTAAGGCTGGTGGCCACCTGGGACTAACACTCCACGCAGGCCAAATCACTACCACATGTGTCTCCCTCCCTTCGTGTGCGTCCTTTCCTAGACTCTTTGCCTGGAGAGTTTGCTTACTTTATTGTATCTTAATTTCCTTTATTTTTAAAGTTTCTATGTGTGTGGGTATTTTGTCTGTATGTATGTATATGTCTGCTCGGTACCCGTGGAGGCCAGAAGAGAGTTTCAGATCCCCTGGAACTGGAGTAACGACCACTGTACACACCATGTGGGTGCTGGAACCGGAGCTCTGACCCTCCAGAAGAGCCATCTCTCCGGTCCTTGTACTTTCATTTTCATGACATATTAACTGCACATACATATGGGGTGTAGTGTATTTCAATACATGTGGAAGATCCATAGTGGTTCAATCAGCGTAACTGACATAACCGATCAGTCATTGTGTGTGTTGGACTATGACTTCCCCTCTGCTAATTTCATCTGTATATTGGTGTGGCTCTATCCTACCGTACGACAGACATTATTCCTCCTATCAACTGCCCCTGTACCCCTCAACCATCCCCCTTCCACCTCCATTCCCTTCCCAAGCTCTGGAAACCACTACCAGCCTCTTCTGCACTGAGATCAACATTCTAGTCTCCACATGGAAGGGGTGACCATCAACTGTGCCCGACCCATTCTGTTACCATAGCATCCTCCAGTTCCAGCCAAGCAGCTGTGAACGGCAGGGTTTCGTTATTTTTGATGACTGACTGATAACTCCATTGTGAATATGCCTCATAATTTCTTCATCGACCAGGCTGCTTTCCCATTTTACTTGTTGCTGACGATGCTATAATAAACATGGCAATGCACACATTTCCATGGATTCACACCGAGCGATAGAATTGCCGGTTCATATAGTGCTTCTACTTCTAATTGTTTTGTTTTAATTTCTTATATTATTTTTTGGGGAGTTGGGTGAGACAGGGTTTCTCCATGTAGCCCTGGATGTACTGAAACTAGTTCTTGTAGACCAGGCTAGCCTTGAACTCAGAGATCCACCTGTCTCTGCCTCCTGAGTGCTGGGATTAAATGCATGTGCCACCACTACCTGACTGCTTTTCTTTTTTAAAAAAATTCTAGTTCATTTTATTATGTGCCGTGCTGGGGATTGAACCTAGAGCCCTGCTAGGAACAGGCTGGGCACCTGCATCATTTATAAAAGCGGGGGAGGGGGGTTAGTCTGCAGCATGGAGGCTGGACAGCACCTGGTCCCATCACAGGGGAGGGAGTTCCTGTCATCCCACACTCTCACCAGCACTTGTTATTTCTGTCTTGTTGGTCACAGCCATTCTAAGTGTCAGCCGGCGTCTCATAGTGGTTTTCATTTGTGCTTCCCCAGTGGTTTGTGATGTTCAATGCTTTCTGCTATAAATGCATCTGTTGGCTATTCGTGTTTTTGCTGTTGCTGCTGTTTTGGGGGTTTTCTGTTTGCTTGCTGCTTGTTTAAAAAGGGTCTCTATGTAGCCCAGTCTGTCCTCAAACCCACAATCCTCCTGCCTCAGGCTCCTGAGAGCTGGGATTAAAGATCTGCTGCCTACTTGACTCATTTGTTACTTGTATAACACACCTTTGTCTGTCTTTTGAGATAAGGTCTTAAGTATCAAAACCTAGCTTTGATCCTCTTGCGCCCCCCCCCCCCCCCGCCCCGTGCTGGTTTGATAGGCCTGCCCCACTGTCCCTAGCTTGTATACTTATGAAAAGTGTTTACCTGGGGCTGGTGAGAGGCTTAGCAGGTAAAGCTGTTTGCTGACCTGAGTTTGATTCCCAGAACCCACATGATGGGAGGAGAGGACCGACTCCTACAAGCTGTCCCCTGACCTCAACACACCTGCTCTGAAATAAGCGCACACAATAGATAAAGTACATCTTTTCAGGAAGGGTCCATCTGGGTTATTCACTCATTTTAAAAACAAATTTTCCCTGTCAAGTTGAATGAGATCCTCGTAAGTTCTGGAAATTAATTTTCTGTTGACATAGATTGCAAATGTTTTCTCTCATTCTGCAGGCTGCCTCTGCACTCTGTTGGCTGCTTGCTGTTCGGAAACCTTTGGGTTTGCTGTAATTCTGTTGGTCGGTCGTCTGCATTTGTTCCTATGCTTTTGGGATCACATCCAAAACATTTTTAATGAAACCAATGTTCCGAAGTATTTCTCCTGGTTTCTAAGTAATTTCATTGTCTTGGGTTTATGCTTAAGCCTCGGGTTCATTTTGAATTCATCTTTTATATGGTGAGAAACACTGACATGGGTTAAAACAAACAAAAAACAAAACCACAAGTGGATATCCAGGTTTCCCAGCACATAACTCAGAGGTTCCTCTAACGGAGGCGCTGTCTGGCTGCCTTGCTCAAAATCAGCTGGTGTAGGTATGTGGGGCTGTTTCCACGTTGTACACTCTGTCCCACTGACCTGTGGGTTGTTTTTAATGCTAAGATCATCCTGTTTGGGAGGCTACAGCTTGTACTTTTGTTGGTTTTTGAGATAAGGTCTGACTATGTAGCCCAGGCTGGCCTCGAACACACAGACTCTACCCTCCCGAGTGCTGGGATTAAGAGTGTGCACCACTATGCCCAGGCAGCTTGTTGGTCTGTTTTTGACTTTTTCTTCTGGTCTCCCCCTTTATTATCCATAACTCGAATGCTGAAATATGTTCACTTAACTTAACAAGTTGCAACTTGTGAATCTGAATCTGATGATTTTTTCTTTCTTTTTAATTCCCCCTCATTCTGTTACTTCTTCTTTCCTTTTCTTTTTTTTAAAAATTTATTTATTTATTGTGTATACAGTATTCTGTCTGTATGTCTGCCTGCAGGCCAGAAGAGGGCACCAGATCTCATTGTGGATGGTTGTAGGCCATCATATGGTTGCTGGGAATTGAACTCAGGGCCTCTGGGAGACCAGACAGTGCTCTTAACTGCTGAGCCATCTCTCCAGCCTACTTCCTCTTTTCTTATCTGGTTGGACCCATTCTGTTACTGAGGCCTTCAACTGTTTTTTTTTTTTAAATTTTATTTATTGACTTTATTAACTCCCAATGTTTGTTTTTTTTCCTTTTCTTTTTACTGCTTCTTTAAGATCCTGTCTCTTTGCTAAATTACTCTCACATCACGCACTGCCTTTATGATGATCAGGCTGGGTGCCTGACAATGCCCAAGAGACAGGGGCTAGGCTGGACCAAGAGATCCATACGGAGTCCTTTTCAGCGTACAAAGGGTTAACAGGTGACTTTGCAGGGCCCTTGGGGGTCTAATTTGCCTAGGGGTAGCCAGCTGAGCTGCTAACAGGCTGTGCTGTTGTTTCTTGGGGGCCTTCTGGGGAGTGGGGAGTTGAGTCACTCAGGATAGGCTGCCTGGCTGCCTGTCCTGGGCTGAGGGTAAATGGCTGGGACTGGTCAGGGTCGGAGACCCGCAGGTAAGGAAACCTGGCTGCTTCCCAAAGCCCTTACCAGGTTAAGCTGCTAAGAATTGCTGGCCTGGTTGCTTTTTAAAGAGGCTAAGGATGGGCAGGTGGTACTTCCTGGTTACTTTTGGAACTACAGAAGGGTGGCTGAAGGCACACGAGTGCTGTGGGAAGGGGTGCAGGCCTGCCGATCACGCTGATCAGGTGAGCTGCTCAGCTAATGCCTAGGCTTAGGGAGGGAGGATGAATGGGTAGAGACATTTGGTTGGCTCACGTGCTGGGTCAGCTGAACATCTGCTCTGCTGGTCTACGGACTATCGGACTATCGGTGGGAGCAATCTCACCTTAACACTGTCCTATCAGAGTCTGGGTTTTAGAGGACACAGTGTGGGCTGGGCTCACTCTCTGTGGCTAACAATGGAAACCCTGGAGTTCCCCCAAACCACTTATTCATTTGTTCTCACAGATTCTAACTTTCTAGCCTAGGCTCCCGTGAACACGCCCTGTAGCTGAGCTGGTCTTGACCTTGTCATCCTCTTGCCTCAGGCACCAAGGAGTTGGGGTAACATGCTTGAGCCCCAGCCCCTACCTCGGAACTGGCCTTCGGATCACAAAGGTGTCAGATGCTTCAGGAGTTCCTGTGGGCACCTGGCTAGTCTCCGGAGTCCCACCAGCAGTGAGCAGGGCTCTAACCTTTCCTAGGAAGGCCCTGCAGACAGTTTAGTCAGACGTCCTCGGGAAAGCATGCTCAGTCCACTGTCCCTGCCGCTGCCGCCACACCGCCCACGCACCGGGAGGCGACAACTCCAGAGCTCTGCAAAGGCCTCGGTAATAGAGCTGACCTCGGTTCCTTGGGTTGAGGAGTAGGGTGAAGAGTCACCATGGACTGGGGCAGGATCTCCTTCTGGGAGGCACTGATCTGGATGAAGGCTGAGTTCTGGCCTCCACAGAAGCTGAGGCAGAGGAGGTTCTCGCCTATGACCAGGCCATATTCTTGCAAAAGAGCTTCCAGAATAAAGCCCACATGCGGTGCAGACACACACCCCATGGGCAACCTCGACTTGATGAGCTACACTTTTCCTGACAATCCCTGCCTGCTCCCCTTCTGTGCTTCCTCAGCTTTTGGGGGGGGGCACTTTCAGAAAGGGTCTTGCTATGTAGTACTAGCTGGCCTTGAACTCCTGGCAATCCTCCTGCCTCAGCCTCTTGAGTGCTGAGATTACAGATATGAGTTACCACCCTGACTATTTTTCATTCCTTATGGTCCTAGAACTGCAGAAGCAGAAATGGCTCAGTCTGAAGCTCCCCGTGGCTTGTCCAGAGAAACGTCAGCAGTCTCTGGTTTGGGCTTTTCTTGGGCGAGTGTGCCAAGACCAATCCTTCAGAAGCCCTTGTGTTCTATAGCCCTGGTCTGCACCAAGTCACCCACGGGCTGGTTCTTCTGAGGCTCCAAAGCCATTATCCCCTGGTTCCTGACATAGCCTGCAGAGCTACTGTGTATCAGCTTCTAGCCTGGGCAGGGACGAGGTCTCTCCAGGGTCCCCCTCACTCGGCAGTCATTCCAGGGCCAGGGTGGGGTGCTCAGCTGAGTCCCTACCTTTTCAGTCTTACGTGAACGTTGTCAGACCCCTGAGATCCAATTTTGATTTACTTTTCACAGATGTTGCAGAACAGTTGTCTTGGCTGGGATTTTTCAAAATTATCTCCCCAGTGTCCAGTGCAGTTCCTGGCACTCAATAAAAAAATGGACTCTGGGCTGTTAAGACGGCACGTGGGGAAAAGGTACTTAGAGTCAAGCCTCATGAACTGAGTTTGATCCCCAGGACCCACACAGGGGAAGGAGTGACCTGTCTCCTTCAAGTTCCCACCTGAGTACCACATGCACCCATACATGTGCCCCTCCACTAAATAAATAACATCTAAAAATATGTTTGAGTCATTGAGCAAGGTCATTAAACTTACTGTTTCAGGGAAGAACAACCTAGAACATCATATGTTCTCAGTCACATTAGCCTCTCCCCACTGTTGAAGCGGGTGGTGCTGATGGACAAGCTGGGCATTGTGGTGCAGTGGCCTGGACATGGCAGGGGGCACAGCAGGTCATTATGATGCTCACTCTCACCTGCCTCACCATGCCCAAGCCAGGTGTGAGGAGCACGGGACAGGACAGAAAAGGGGAACGGGAGGTGACCCAGATCAGTCACTAAGTGCTGGCACAAGGTACATTAAAGACGAAAGTTAGGCAAGAATGAGTGAGGACCCAGGAAGGGACTTCAAAACGTTACAGAAAGAAACATACAAACAGCTACGGAGCCCTAGGATGAGAAAAACGTCACCGACCAAGTGACATCTGAGGTAGAGCTGTAAAGGCGGAGGACACAAGGGACACTCCGGTAGCATGTTGGGGACTGTGTACCAAGCTGAATACTGGCTTCACCACCCCCCCTCTCCAGTTCCCCCAACTGAGGGGAGCAGTCTGCAGCAAGCCGTTCTGCCAGAAGAGACTGTAGTCCTTGGTGCCAGCAACACTGGAGTTGCTTGTTAAGGTACAGCAGTGGCTCTTAGGGCCAAGGCTGGGAGGCATTCCCTGCTGAGGAATGGCATGCACAGTGAGCAGGTATAAAAGAGGTGTTTTCAGGGCAGTGCCTGGAGGTTAGGAACCTGGAGACATCATTCTCTGGGGCTCTGACAGCTGTCAGGTGGTCAAAAGGCTTAAAAACACCTAAATTATAAGTTAGCAGTTGCATCCTGTGTGGCTGAAGATGCCAACAGCCACCTTCCTGCTATGTACGGCATTCCTGTATCAACAAACGCCAATCACCGGGTTTGTATGTACAGTCTACACAAGTCCTGGCAGCTCCTGGCCAGAAGATATTACGGGAAGGTATATGTAGAGTGGAGGCAGGCAGGGGTAAGGACAGGGCAGCCAAAGCACTTCCTACCCCGGACTGCAGGCCAGGCCCCAGGCCCCAGGCCCCAGGCCCCAGGCCCCAGGCCCCAGATTATGGTCGTCAGTGATGGCAATTGTCCAGGCCATAGGGACCATTGTTCCCATTCTTGCGGGAGGCTGGAGCTCAGCTTGACTAAGACACCTGCACAGGGTCACAGCGCTAGGTAAGAGGTGAAGCTGGATTGAAACCCAGGTTTGCCTCGCTCCAAATCCTTGTGTGGAATGAGAACACCACGCCCCCAGCCGCATTCAGTCTTTGCTAGAACGGCATAATGAACTACTATGAGCCTGGCCAGGGTACTGGTATGGTTCTACTCACAAAGATCAGTGACCCCCATGGTGAGGTCATGAGGCAAAAACGCCCTTCCCCCATTCCAACCGGCTTTATTACAGTGCCAAAAGATGTCGATCTGGGCATGGCCAGACCACCTCTGCTCAGCTACAGAGCCCCCTGCCCTGTGAACCCAAGTCCACCCTTGGAGAAGGTCTGAGAGGTAGTTAACCCAGTTATGGTTTTATTTAGGGGTGGGGGGCAGGTGTGGGCATTCTCCCGCTGGAGATAACATAGTATCTCTTCTAATTGTTGTAACTCAGGTCCCCAGGTGACCCACTGGATCTCCGCCCTCCAAGCCCTGCCTCCAATGGGGCTCGTGGCTAGACAAAATGTCTACTGCTCACATGAGGCTGGCTCTGGGATGCTGTGGCCAGGACCCGCTGGTCTTGTCTTCCCCTGGTAAATTTGTCCTGTGTTGAGTACCTGTGTGAGGATGGGGCCAGAGATGACACGACCAGGCTTACCTCTCCCTCCTCCTGTGCAGACAGCTCTGCTCGAGTGCAGACCCTGAACCCAAGCTCTCCCCGACAATCTGAGACGAGACCGTGAAACAATGAGTTTTTGTGAGGCGGCTAGAGACAGAGCTGGTAGGAGCCTGACCTTCCTGACATGCCTTCCCCCATGCCCCAGTGCTGGGCTCTGCCCTGCTGCCTCCTGCATCTTCCTATTTCTCCCCGAGTTAAGACCAGTGACCAGTAGAGCTGGCAGAGCCACCAGAGGCAGCCACAACCACCAAGATCCCCTATTTCTTTTCGTCCAGGAACCCCAAGAGCTAAAGGTACCTCCTCCAACTGGTGGTCCTTCTCATTGTCTCCTTCCTCCAGGGCAGGGGAAAACGGAGACAACTTCCCTGGCCATCAGGGGCACCTGTGTGTGACAATCTCCTGGGACAAGTTCAAGGGTGTAGAGAGGTGCCGGCCAGAAGCCCTCGGAGGCAGGGGTTGGGAATATACGCTGAACAATGTCCTCCATGTAAACCTGGCTGAGTCTGATGGTGTACGGGGAATGAGTAGAGTGATGAAGACTGATCAGAGGCTCTGTGTCCACAGTAACCTCACAGGCAAGAGATCAGGGTCAGTGGCCATGTCAAGCACTAACTAGCCCTAATCAGGTCCCATGGAGATGGCTTCTGAGCCCAAGCCCCAAGCACATGCCTTATCCACTTAGAGTTCCTGCCCAATTTGGGCATCTGCTTCTTGGGATGAGTTCTGCAGCTGGCCCAGGGCCCAGATGTTCTATCTAGAGGGCTGAGCAGCGGAGTGACAATGTCTGTCTTTCAGCTATGTCAAGTCTGGGCCCTCAGAACAGGGGTGGGAAAGAGGATGGGTCTGTTCTAACACGAGGCACAGACACTGTGAACTGATAGGCGTGACCTGATGCTGTCAGGGGTCAGGAGTCAGACACGTGTCTTTCCTACCAGAGGCGGCCCCGCAAACTACATTTTTTTTTTTTTTTGGCGTTTTGATAAAGTTCTCAAACTGTAGCCCAGGTTGGCCTAGCATTCATTATATAGCCCAGGTTGGCCTTGTACTTTTAGCAATCATCCTGCCTTAGTCTCCCAAGTGCAAGAATTACAGATGTGGGCCACTAAGCTCAGCTCCGTTACTTGCTGAGACCCAGACTCTGTATTATCAGGCAGAGCAGAGCGGAGAATTTCCAGGAGAGGCAGGCATGGAACTGGGGCCTAAGCCAGGCTTCTCTCTTCTAGCTCTGACCACTTGTGGAGGACAGTCACACAAGGATCTCCTTCTCTGGGGGCAGATGAGCAGGGAAAGTGGGCCATGTCCTGAAGGTGCAGTCAGGCAGCCTGCTCTCCACCCTAAGGACTTGTGGATGGGGTGGGACTGAGATTTGAGTCCTCCCTCTGCAAGGAGCTCCAGGGGTGGCACAGTTTGGGGGCAGCAAACACACTCACTTTCAGCAGCTTTTGCTCCTCACGAGCTTCAGCGCTCCCCACGTGGGGATCTTGTACCTGAACCAAAACAAGCAAAGCTGCTAATCTGACGAGATCAGTCTTCAAATACCACAGGAATGCAGCCTGCCTGCCTGCTTGCTTGCACCAGCGGCTGTGCTCCTAAGCTAAGCAGCCCTCCCCCTTCTACTGAAGCCCCAAACTTCCTACCTCATCTGGGTTACCAACCAACCTCTCCTTACTCTGGCTTAAGGGTTGCTGGCCTTTCCAGGGTAACCAAGCTGTGCTAAGTGTTTCTGTGCACGGCCTTCCTGAGCCCTGGTGCAGGCAGTGCTGCTGGGTAAGGCAGGTTCTGAATGGTGAAGTACACCAGCCCCACCCTTGTCCAAAGCCTGCGCTCTTCCCAGCATGGTCCAGTACTTCTCAAGGCCTGTGAAGGACCAACTGGTTTTGCTTTTCACACTTCACTTCTGCCCCAGAAGGATAACTGTACAAATTACAACAAAAAAGAACCACTAGGGAAATTAAAGACCCGTGGAAAATGTAAACCCCATCTCAAAATTATTAGATTCATCAGCATAAGCTCACTGTAATTGCTATGAAAGTTTCCAAAACTTTAGTCTGTTTGTAGAAAATTGTGATGCGAACCGGTTCATATGGCTTTTTGTCCTGTGATACACCACAGGCTCCGGAATGACGGATACCCAATCTGGAGCATTCTGCTGAGACTGCTGGCCTGTCTTACCTTAGGGTGGAAGTTACTGGAAGGTAACCTGGAGAACCTGAGGCCTCTGAGAAAAGATGCTCAGACACAAGACTGAGGCCTCGCACACAAATTCACGACCAGAGGGAGCACACAGTGGGTCAACAGCAAGCAAAGCAGTGTGGGCCTCTAGGCCTTTAAAAAAACAATGAACCAAACAAAAAACTCAACTCTGGCCACCCACTAAAGCCCCACCTGTGAAGGTTGGAAAACAGAGCAAGGAGGAAAGAGAAGAGCACGTAGCTTTGGCGTACTGGTGAGGTGAGTTCCCTGACTGTTAACGGAGGGCAAGCAAGCTACTACAGGGTAAAGTTAACTGAAAACCAGAAAGTGTATTGGCTTCCAGAGGCTGTCAGAACACTGGCTGCTGAAAAATATCCTGGGAACCGGGGAAAGTGGATGCCCAGGAAACCAACCAGACACAGGTGGCAGCTCAAGCACAGGCATTGGCTGTCAGTCCTTTAAGCGGTTTCCTGCACTCTGCAGAGGAGTCTGGACTCTGTGTTGCCCTGCTCTTTTCAGAGGGACCCCCAGAACCCAAGGTCTTTGCTGCAGAGGGAAACGAATCAAAAAGACTTAACACATCCTCCAAACAAAAACAATTTGCATTCCCCACAAAAGTGCAAGGTTCAGAGCCCAGAAAATAAAGGGATAGGATGAGGCTGTTGAATTTGGTCCCGGCTCTGGGCTACTGTAACCATGGGCAAACTGCAGCTCTCCCATCTATAAAATGAACCTAAGAGCACTTCCAGTGGGGCTGCTGTGCAGAGGTTGAGGCCAAGAATGGAATTCAGCATTGTGGCCAGCTTGCAGTGGGGGCCCTAACAACTATGACTTTCCATGTGTATGGCTGGCTGACTGTAGCAGGGGTATGCCCCTGGCATCTAAAATACTGAACGAAACCTTGTAGAAGGAACCAAGGGGTAAACGATGAAGAACGAAGAAGCCATGGAGGGACAGAAGAAACCAGAACACAGCAGAGCAACAACAGAATGAAGGCCCAAGTTCCCCAGCAGTGGGAGAGGTTGGTGGATCTGGGGATCCCCTCCACAACGGGGAGGGGCTGACTTCAGAGAAGAGATTTCATAGTGTTGGGAAGGGCTGGAACTCAGAGGCTGCTTAGACATTCCCGTGGGGAGTGAGACTCTAGACCTCCTGCTCAGGTGAAAGTGGACTGCAATGTCATTTCCTGACATCTGCAATGCCATCTGACTCAGTGTATTTGAAATCTGGGGAATATTGGGTTTGCGATGATTGAGTCATCCAAGTGGAGCTGCTCCTCAGGAAGTAAGCTGAGCCCGGATTAGAGAGCTGTTGCCTAAATACCCTAGCTGATGCAATGGGGAGATGAGACAGGAGAGCCGTGCCAACAGGACCAGAGGGTGCCTTCAGGAAAGACTGGGGACTCCTCAGGGCCAGAGGACGTGGGGGTCGGGTGACGACAAGTCAGAGCTTCTAGGCCATGGTGAAAAGAGCAGGCCGGATGCCTCTGCATTTGTCAGGGAGGGTTTTGGGGTGATCTGGACAACAGCATTTAAAGCCGGTGTGAGGACAGAGGCTGGACTACACAGATGCAGGGCTAGCAGGATGGGACAAACAGGAAGTCACATTCCTGGTGGGCAGGGGTGTGGGGGGTGGTGGTGGAGGAGGCTGGGCATTTTTCCTGGAAGCATGGTGATTCTACTCAGTGGGAAAGATTTAATAGTATGGGATGGACAGAGTCTATGCCACTCAGTCTTACCACACCTCCTTGGAGTTGTAGAGATAAAAGTCCCAGGATCCTTCTCTGGAGGGGCAGAGAGGAATGTGCTTTGGAATGTGGGGATACCAGCTACTCAGCTACCCTGGCTAGGAGCCCACAAGCTTTCAAAGCCCCCAGGGCAGTGCAACAGGCGTCCTACACCTTGTCACGCAAGGGTCCTAAAACAGGCAACAGGGACTATGTTGCCTCCAGACTTCCTGCCTCAAGGAGCTCTGCATGGTCTGAATGGCCACCCTTGCACTCTAGGGAATGCAGCCAGCTTGGGCCAAGGCTTTGCGGTCCAAGAATCACAGTTCCGAGTCTACCTAAAGCAGAGTGAGCCCTGTAGAGCTGCATAACTGAGTGTAGCTCCGCCACTGCCTCAGCAGCCATCGGCAGCATCTGGCTGACATCCGTCCACAGCTGTGACAGGAAGTAGGATGCAATAGTTAGACATGCAGGCTCTGCAGCCAGAATACTTGGACTCAAAACCCAGTTTCAACCAGAAATGATGGATCATGCCTGTAAATACTGGCACTTAAGAGGCTAAGGCAAGAGGACTGCCATGAGTTCAAGGCCTGCCTAGGTCATGCAGTGAAGTTCAGGATTACAGAATGAGTTCTGTTTAAAACACACACACACACACACACACACACACACACACACACACACACACACACAGAGAGAGAGAGAGAGAGAGAGAGAGAGAGAGAGAGAGAGAGACCAACCAAACAGCTTTTTTCTTTCCTTCCTTCCTCCCTCCCTCCCTCCTTCCTTCCTTCGTTTCTTTCTTTTTCGAGACAGGGTTTCTTTGTAGCTTTGAGGTCTATCCTGGAACTAGCTCTTGTACACCAGGTTGGCCTCAAAGTCACAGAGATCAGTCTGTCTCTGCCTCCCGAGTGCTGGGATTAAAGGTGTGCACCACCACCTCCGGCTGCTTTTATCCTCATCTGTGTGACTTCAGACAAATTCCTTGACTTCTCTGTGTCTCCATTTCTTCATATCAAAACTGGACTAATAATAAAATCCATCTCATAAAGTTGTCAAGAAGATTAAAGAGAGAAAGAGAATAAAAATTCTCGCACAGGGCCATTGGCGACTGTGGCCTTCACTCTTTGCCTGGGGATGACACTCAATACTGAGTGGCCAAATTGGCCACCATATAAAAGGCATGGTACTCAGGCTGAAGAAATGGTTCAGTGTTTAAGGAGCACATATGCTCTTGCAGAGGACCTGAGTTTGATTCCCAATACCTACATCAAGCAGCTAGCAACTTCCTGGACCTTCAGCTTCAAGGAGTTGATACCCCTCTGGCTTCCTCAGGCGAATACACAGCCACACAAATATAAATATTTCATTTTTAAAAGGTATGATACTCAATGAACTTAATCATTTCTTCTATCAATACGCAAAAGAGCTACTCATAGGCTGAGAGATGACTCAGCAGTTAAGAGTACTGGTTGCTCTTCCAGAGGACCAGGGTTCAAGACCCAGCACCTACCCGACAGCTCATAACTGTTTGTAATTAAAGTTCCAGTGGATCCAACTCCCTCACACAGACATACATGCAGGCCAAATACAACCACACATAAAAATTAAATGAATAAATAAATAAATAAAAATAGTTATTCACATGTATATGGAATATCAACAATGGTTCTCAGTGACACATTAAAATGAATTAAATTTTTTTCCCACAGAGGTTCCCAATCTTTCTAATGCTGCGACCCTCTAATACAGTTCCTCATATTGTGGTGACCGCCAACCTTAAGATTATTTCTTTGCTGCTTCATAACTGTAATTTTGCTGCTGTTATGAATTTTACTGTAAATAGCTGATATGCAACCCCCAAAGGGGTCATGACCCACAGGTTGAAAACCTCTATTTGAAAACACTTAAAGTATTTATTGTGATCTACTCTGAGATGTGTATTTCCTGAATAGTAAAACAACAAAAACAAAAACCCCAAACTCATCTAAATATAATGGAGATCACTGGTAAACAGAATTCATTTGCTAAATGTTCAACTTACTGGAAAGACCTAACACTTATATTAGTCCCAGGAGATGTCACTGGATCTCACTGTCTTAACTAACACAGGCAGCGATGCTCAGACTTCTCCAAATTCACACAGTCTATTACGTGAGAAAGCCACAAGGACTCGAGGACACCGACCAAGTCGGTGGACCACCGATCAAGTCTTTCCAACGCAATGTGCACTGCAAGATGCGGGGTCACTTTCTTTCTGCATCTCTCCACTAAGAGAATGCAAGAGAGCGCTGTGCCAGAGAGGGTAGAGGATACCGAGGAAACGGCCTTCTAAACACATAGGACTGGACGTGCACACAAACTTAGACTACGGCAGCATGCACAGGACCTGCACGGGTCTAAGCCGGATAGTGGCCCAGCAACAAGAGGGACGGTGGGAACAAGCTCCCACCCCTACCCAGAAGCTAACTGTCTCCAACTGACAACTGCTCACAAAGGGAAAATCAGTTTTCTCCAAAAGAGTCTCCCTGGGGATACAAATCACTCTTAAGGGAAGGCTGCATTCCTAGCAGTAGATTGCAAACAAAAAATAAACTCAATGGCATTTTTGAAGGTTTATTTTTATTTTCATTTTTATCTTACAGGTCTTTTGTGTATGTATTATGTTTCTGGTTCTGTGTGTTTATGGGATTTCTGTGTGTGTGCAAATGTGTACCTCGGTGTCTACATGTTTCTTGTCCTTTTTCTTTGGCTCTTTTTCTTCTTTTTGCTTGTTTTCTTTGTTTGTTTCGCCCTACTCGAGTTTGGTTTTATATTATTTTTATTTTTTAGATGTCTGTTATCTAATAAGAGAAAGAAAGGGCATGGATCTGGGTGGGAGGGGAGGCAGACAAGATCTGGCAGGAGTTGGGGAGGGAAAATCATAATCAGAACATAGTACATGAAAAAAATAAGGAAAAAAGAGATGATGCTAGACAGTTGGCATATCCTGTATTTCAGCCTGATTTCTGGAGGGAAGCTGGGCTAATCTGATACTACAGAAGAGAGCAGAACTAGGTTTGACTGTGGCTATGCCACACATGACACGTCCATTCCTCTCCTCTGGTGCCCGGGCAATGTATCCACAAAGAACACAATGGCAGTTGAGGCCAGCATGGTCCATGTAGAGAGCTCTAAGGCAGTCAGAACTACATAGAGAGACCCAGGAGAGGCAGGCAGACAGACAGACAGACAGACAATAGCAAAAAAGAACAACGGCAGCCAGGCTGAGGGCTGTCTGCAACAGAAGAAAAAATATAATGCAGCAAGTACTGGCCAGGATGCAGAGCTGCTCTCTGCGAAGGCAGAGGCCACCTCCACAGAGACAGTGCTGGAGCAGAAAAGCTCACAGGTATCTCTAGGAAATGTTTGGAGTGCATCGCCAGGATCAAAAATGCCTTTATGGAAATTATAGGCTACAAAATAGCACTATTGCTAGCCAAGAAGGTTCCCTTGGCCCAGCTATGACACAAATCTGGTGTCTTTGGGTTTTTTAAGCTTCCTTCGGGTCATAGAGGAGTTCAAAGGTGGGATGGTAGAGACTAAGATGTTGGTTCAGACGGTTTCCTGTGGCTCCCACCAGCACCCAATGCTAGCGCTTGAGGCAGCAGCAGCAGAGGCGGCTCATGAGTCAGCGCTGAGCAAGTCTGCAGCAGGCTCTTCAAAGGAGAAGGAATCCAGGGCATTTTTCATTTACAGACTGTTTGTCTGCTTTCAGCAAGTCCATTTTCAAATAATCTTTATTCTAAAAGCCACCACCAATGGCCCTGGACTATTAAGCCTTTGAAGCTGTCTTTGCATTTTCAACACGAGAATTTCATCGGCAGAAGGGTGGGTGGCTTTCCTGCTTGGCTTCTTTGCTTTTATTATCTAGAGCACGGACATTTCAGGTATCTTATTTCTGTGTTTACTATTGAATCTGCCTCACTGGTGAAAATGTCACGTTGTTGTGTTTCAGGGATTTCTGTTTTAGAATATGTTATGTGTTTATGGTTATGCATGTAAGCACCAATGTTCCATTTCATATCACTTTGGTTTTTGGGGTCTGCATGAATATATAAGCAGGTGCACTGATATTTTTCTTTATTTGCCAGTATACTCATATAAAAACTAGGGTCCTGGAGAGTGAAATTTGACATGACTTGTTATTTAGGTGTTTTGTACATATTTATGTATTTTCATTTGTATAGACTTATTGGAGGTGTGCCCGTGTCAGTGAATAAAGGCACAGTTTGATGTATATATTTTTTTTAAAAAAAAGATATTTTACTTTTTTTGATTTATTTATTTTGTATGCACCCCAGAAGAGGGCACCAAATCTCATTATAGATGGCTGTGAGCCCCCATGCGGTTGCTGGGAATTGAACTTAGGGCCTGTGGAAGAACAGTCAGTGCTCTTAACCACTGAGCCATCTCTCCAGCTCCCTGATGTATATGTTTTTAGTTTATTTTTATTTAAAACCAATTTACTCTGATAAAAATGAATTACATTGATAAAATCAATCAACTTCTGTAAGGTTGCTTTTTGAATTTTTTTGTGAAATAAAACTGTTTCTTTGCCCTTTAAAAAATACTGATGCTATAATACAAACCAGGCCTTACATTTGTACAGTGTTCTTGGTCAAAGTATCAAGAAATATTAGTTACTCACATAGAAAGAAACCCAAGCTCCAACTTCATTCCTAACACCAAAGCCCAGAATTGATGGATTAATAATTTAAGTAAAAGTTATGAAATTAAAGAAAACAGAAGAGAACAAAAGGAAGGTATGGTGGTTAATTTTCTTTTCTCCTTTTGAGAGATTCTCACTACTTAGCCCTGACTGTTCTGAAACTCACTCTGTAGCTCAGGCTGGCCTCAAACTTCCAGAGAGCTACCTGCCTCTGCCTGTGCTAGGAATAAAGGCACAGCCAGCACATGACATAATGGTCAATCCTGACTGTCGACTCTAGGGGATTCAGGATTACTGTGGAAACAAACCTCAGGGCATCTTTTTCTCTGTCTCTCTCTCTGTGTGTATAGGGGTGTGTGTGTGTGTGTGTGTGTGTGTGTGTGTGTGTGTGTATGTGTGTGTAGGGGGGCAGAGTTATCCAGACTCGGTTAACTGAGACATGCAGACCGCTCTGAATGAGTGATACACTTCCAGGGACCGTGGTCTAGGACTGGACAGCAAGGAGAAAGTGGGCTGAGACTAACATTCATCTCTCTGCTCCTTGACAGTAGATGCAATGTGACCAGGAGCTCACACTCCTGCTGCCACGCCTCCCCTGCCACACCGCAGGTTGCATCCTCTCCAACTGCAAAGCAGAATAAACCCTCTATCCTTCAGTTGCCCTTCTTAGAAACAGGACACAGAAACAGGACAGGTAACTAAGACAGAAAGTGTCATCAGGTACCAACACACATGCAGGCAAACTTCAAGAGCCAGTACAGAAGACAACTTGCAGGTAATTTCCAAAATTAAAAATGCTTACAATGGTTGATCTGGAAACAGCACTTTCTACATAATCTTGAATGTGTGAGAAGTGATGTACAAAAAAAAAGGTTATTTATAAGGTAATATTTTTAAGAGTGAAGTTTGGAAACTGTCCATCAAAAATGAACTGCTTAATTAAAATATGGAACATCTACCCGATGCAATGTTATGTAAAAAAAAGATGAGAGGAGTCGGGAAGGGGGCGCATGCCTGCCATCCCAGTACACTGGATGAGTTCAAGGCCAGCCTCAGCTACATATGAGTTCTATGTCGGCCATACTACATGAGACCCTGTTTGAAAACAGACAGACAGATAGACAGACAGAATGAGGGGACATTTGCTTCTAGTTATCATGAAGTACAGGGACAAGATTTATCTCCCAAACTCAATAACTAGAAAAATAAATAAAACGATGGTTTTCGGGAAGAAATACAGTGAGCCCCACAGGGCCAAGGTCACTGAGTGGGGACAGTGTTCAACCTTCAGTGAGAATGGGAATCTAAACAGAGCTTGAAGATCTTTCTGAGGTGAGCAAATGCATCGATATTTAGGAAGGCTACAGAGTCTGTACCTCACAGGACAGACTGCTTTAGACGAGAGAGCAGCACAGAAAGCTCTAAAGATCTGCAAGGGCAAAGTACTGATCTGAGCACACAGGGAAGGAGACGCAGGGGCTAAGAGAACCATCGGGAGGAAGTAAACAAACAAACAACTATCTGGTGCTCACACCAGACTAGGAGCTGCTTCTGTTCACATAAGGCAGAGAGGAATGCATCAACAAGAGTGGACTTACTTGCTAACACAGGGGTCTTTGGGCAGTGTTCTCAGAAGGCTACTGTATCTGAAGGATAAATGGCTCTAGAGGAGACGGCTCAAGACCTGCCTAACACTGTTCAAGCAAGCCTACAGGGCTTCTACTGTTTCCAAGCAACTTTATTAAATGCGCCAAAATCCAGTGCCTTTTAAAGGAATACAGCAAGATCTAGCACAGGATAAAAACCTATTATGTCCAATAAAAACTGTCAGGTAAAGAACCAGAAAAGTATACATCAATAGAAACCGTTCCAGAATTAGCAGAGGGGAATGTTAAAGCAGCTTGCCTTGGTTACTTTTCTATTGTGATAAGACACCATGACCAAGGCAACTCACAGAAGAAAGAGTCCAGTTAGGGTTTACAGTTTCAGAGAGTTGGAATCCATGACTGTCAGGGCAGACAGCATGGCAGCAGGCAAGCACTGTGCTGATGCAGTAGCTGAGAACTGGCATCTGACCCACAAGCAGGAGGCTGAAAGGGGCAGCTAACTGGGAATAGCATGGTGTTTTGAAACCCCAAAGCTCACCTCCAGTGACACACCTCCTCTAATGAAGCTGTACCTCCTAATCCTCCCCAAACAGTTCCACAAACTGGGTGCCAAGCATTTAAAAATGAGCCTATGGGAGCCATTCTTATTCAAGTCACCACACAGCTACCACAAAAATGCTCGTTAAGCCCAAAAAACCATGGATGTGGGACTGGAGAGATGGCTCAGTGGTTAAGAGAATAGGTTGTTCTTGCAGAGGTCATGAGTTCAATTCCCAGTGCCCACAAGGCAGTTCATAGTTGCCTATAACTCCTGTTGCAGGGCTTCTGACACCCTCACACAGGCATATATGCAGGCAAAACACCAATGAACACAAAATAAAAAATAAAATGGAAACACAGACATAAAAAAAGAATGAGACAGAAGACATAAAAAGACCCAAAGGAATAGAAATTAAAAGCATGATATCTAAAAAAAAATACGCATGTGTGCTTGGATTGTTTCTGCTTTTTAACAATTATGAATAATGTGGCTCAAACTTAGTCATAGATATTACAAAAGAAAAAAAATCAGACAAAATTACAAACCCATAGACCCTCAAGATAAAAATAAATAAAAAAACCCTCCAGCCAAATGAGTCCAAAGAGCATCATAACAAGGGGAAGCCCCATATGACACTGTCGGTAAGGAGAAAACCTCAGAAAGCAGCAGAAGAAACCGGGCAATGGTGGCACACGCCTTTAATGCCAGCACTCGGAAGGCAGAAGGGGTGAATCTCTGAGTTCAAGGCCAGCCTGGTCTACAGAGCTAGTTCTAGAACAGGCAAGACTACCTAGAGAAACCTGTCTCTAACAAACAAAGCAAAACACCAATACTTAGCTAGACAAACCTACAAAGCCACAAGTGTAACAAAGACCTTTTTAGTCTTTGTCACACATACACACACACACACACACACATACCACACACACATATGCACACGCAAACACACTAAGTCAAAAGAGGTTCAGAAGATGGAAATACATATTTACTATGTTATTGCATTCACCAGTGCCTGTCCCTTTGTGACTGACTTATCGCACTAGGTGTAACATCTTAGGGGTTCATACTGCAATGAAACTTCATTGTCCAAACCTGTTTTGTCTTCCCTTTGCCTGCTGATGGGCACTTGGGTTGCTTGTAGCTGTAGGCAATTACGAACAATGACTTTACGACTTTGAGTGCATAGATTCCTGAGTCCCTGACTTCCATTATTCTGGCTGTGCACCCAGAAGAAGGACTGCTGGATCTGTGCTGGATCTGCAGATTAGACTGTGCTAATGCTAGTCTAATAACGCTGGGAATGACCACACTGGTTCCCATAGCAGCTGCACCACCCTACGTCCCCAACAGTGCACAGGGTTCTAATTTCTCTGCACCTTACAAGCTCCCGCTGTCTTCTGGTTTTTGGACAGTAGCTCTGGGCATAAGGTGGCTTCTTGTGTTTCTGCTTTGCATTTCTCTACTCAGTCATGCTGAGCGTCTTTTCATACACTTCTTGGCATTTGTGTATCTTCCTTTGAGAGGAGCCTATATAAGTTCTTTGTCTATTTTAAAACCAAGTAGCTCTTTTTTGTTGATGAATTTTAAGAGTTCTTTGTATATTTAAAATATCTTGTTTTTAAAAATTATGCTAATATGTGTGGGTAAAGAAGAAATAAATGAAACAATACTGTGACTTTATGATAGATGAATAAATAGATGTAAAATGCATGAAAAAACAGCACAAAGAATGGAAAAATATTGCATAAGGTTGTTATATTCTATACAAAAGTTATTTAAAAGTAATTATAAATTAAAAATATACTTATAAAATGCAAAACATCCATTAAAATAAAACTAAGCAATACAGTTATTAAGCCAACAGTGAGGGTAAAATGAAATTATAGTATGTAATTAATCCAAAAGGAGGCACAAAAAGAAGGAAACAAATAGGAACTAATGGTAATATAGTAGATTTAACCATAATCATATTGATGACTTCCATATAAATGACATATAATCTTAGAAATATTCCACTAAAAGGCAGACATTACCATACTGTATTAAAAAGCAAGGCTCAACTATGTGCTGTATACAAGAAACCATCTTAAATATGAAGACATAAGGACACTAGCATATTAAAAGCAAAGATGGACTGTTTGTTACCCCACCATGCATGCAAGAGCTCAAGAGCAAAAAAATATACTCCTTCATATATGTGCGTGTGTACGGCAAATGAATTAGTAAAGCTAATTTTAATCAAGTGGAGGAGTTGCCATGATTGACATTATACAAGAAAACTTACAAGGATAGTTACTAGTGAAAAGGAAACATTTCAGCATTTCAAAATATCAACAGAATCTAGACATCCAGAAAGGCGATATGATAACCACAGTGTATAAGAACCAAATAACAGCTTCAAACTTAATGAAGCAAAAACTGATGAGTGAAGATTTCAACTCCTATCATAATCAAGTGGAGAGAAAGCCAGTAAAGACACGGTAGTTTGACAAACACTATCAACCATGCTCATTTGTAGAGTCCCCAATAACAGCAAACATTCTCTTCTCAAGAACCTCCACCAAGACGGACAAGATTTTGCCCCATAACTCAGACCTCAATCATTTAAAAGTGTCAAACATAAGAAGTACATTTTGATTATATACACCCTCAGACAACTAGAAATTAAATAATACTTTGAAGGATCTCATGAATCCAAGAAAAGTCATTAAGGGAAGTTAGAAAAAAATACATATACTTTATTTTTTTAGGTCTTTGCCCCTGGTTCCTAAAAACTTCAAGATAACAACACTAGGGGGAAATTTTCCCCTTGTTTGAAAATTTGTCTTTAATTCTTTAACATTTCATATGTGTATATAATGTACTGTTGTCATTTCGCCCCCAGATCACTCTCTCTCATCTCTCTCCCACTCTTGATGAACCCCTCGTCCCTGAAAGTTCTCCTACTCTCGCGCCTTTGGGGGACCTTCTGCTCAATACTGGGGATCTGCTCAATACGAGAAGCCTCCTGCTCCAATACTGGGGGACTTCTGCTCCAATATTGGGGGCCTTCTGCTCTAATATTGGGTCTTCTGCTATTAAATCATGGGTCTTCTGCTCTAATGTTTGGTCTTTGGTGCTCATTCCTGACCCAGAGCTCCTAAGACTTTTGCAATTTTGTGAGAGACAGGAACATCTGACATAGAACTCCAAGTTCCTTGGAATTTTGGGGGTGACAGGGACATCTTTTATTAAATGAGGAGACTGTCAGTGGGTGCCTGGAGAGCCTCAGAATGAGGGCTGACTTCAGTGACCAATCGCGTGAGCAGAGGGCAGAAAGTTTCAGTCATATCTACTCTGCGTCCTCCAGGGATGGGTGAGCTGATCAAACTGTTGAAATGTAATAATCCTATTATTTAACATTATACTGAAGAGTCCACTTAATACAGCAAGGCAAGAAAAAAAATAGGCAGCACCAGGCCAGCGAGATGGCTCAGGGGGTAAAAGTGCTTGCTACAAAGTGTGAAAACACAGATTCCACTCCTACATAAAAGTGGAAGGGTAATTTTCTGTCTGGCAGACCTGTCCATTGGCGAGAGTGGGATGTTGGTTTCCCACTATTAGTGTGTGGGGTTTGAGGTGCAATTTAAGCTTTAGTTGGCAAGGGTGGGGTGGGAGGGAGAACTGGGGGTGGAATATAAAATGAATAAAAAAGAAATAAATTTTAAAAAAAAGAAGAGGAAGGAGAAAATCTACTCGGGAGTTTTCCTCGGACCACGAGATGCATGCTGTGGCATGCCCCACCTCACATACGTGCCATGATAAACAGTAAGTGAAATAAAAAGGAGAGGCGACAGGACCTGAGAGGGTGAAATAAGACCGTCCTTAGTAACAGAAGACAGGACTGTCCAATCGAGTGCGACATTAGCACAAGGGCAGACAAAGATCAGCAAAATAGCAATGCACATGTCAGTGATTTCCAATAATTCAATAAAATCAAGGTATTTTAGTGAATGTGTGTGTATGTGTGAACATGTGTGTGTTGTCAGGGTTGTCAACACTATTTTGGAACCAGCAAACACCTATATGCAAATAAGGAAATCCCAAGCTCTTACATGCCACCATATACAAATCAAAACTCTAAATGGGTCAGAGGCTTAAATTCGAGATCTAAACCCACAACAATTCTGGAAGAAAACAAGAAAAAAAAACCTTTTTGGCCTTGTGTTTGAGAATATTTCTTAGATACAACACCCAAAGTTTAATACATAAAAGAAAAAAGGGTAATAAGTTGGACTCCATCAATATTAAAAATTCCTGCCCTGTAAAGGCATGGAGAGAATAACATTCCCCCCACCACACACACACACCAGGCCCAGAGAAGGACGTTAGGTAGCAGGGACCGTTAGCTACAGCTGGTGAGACACAAAACTGGTACAACCACACGGAAAGACAGCTTGGCGGTTTCTTGCACATGAGCCGTACGTACACAAACCACTGGACCTGGCCACTGCACTCCTAGGTCTAGAAAGATGAACATAGGTATCCAGACAAAGCCCATACTCTGTGTTTTGAAGGCTCTCTCCCTCCCCTTAAGCCACGCCCAGTGCCCTCACACTGGAATGACCTCACGCTTCTGTGTGAACAGAAGCCTCACACCTCTATTATGGAACACTGCTCAGCAGCCACAAGGAGCAGACAAGCAGCACATACAACAGATGCATGGACTGTGAATACATCACACCAAATCTGAGATGCTCTCTCAGAAAGCTGCACACTCTGATTCCATGCCTAAGACATTCTAGAAACACTACAGGGATAGAAAATAGGCCAGTGCTTGCCGAGGCTGAGCGGGAGAGAGGGGCTCTCCAGAAGTAGCGTGGGGAATCCGGGAGAGATGTGTTACCCGATTACCGTGCTCACATGGTCACATTTGTCAAAGTTCAGAATGACGTCAAAGGGCAAATTTTATTGTACATAAACTTCAACGAATATTTTTATCAAAATTATATGTCGATATAATTATGTTATATAATAATTTTAAAAATGATATGGGTTTTAGCACTTGGGAGTCAAAGGCAGGTGGATCTCTGTGAAGTCAATAGCCTGATCTATACAGCAAGCTCCAGGCTAGCCAGGGCTACACAGTAAGACCTTGTTTCAAAAACAAAATAAAACAAGCAAACAAACAAACAAAACCCAAAGATATGGGGTGCTGACCATATAGTTTAGAGGCAGACACTGAATTTAGTTCTCAGCATCCCCTAAAGAAATAAAAACATATGAAAAAAGATGGACTTTATTGTATTATAGTAATATAATAATCTGTAACATAGCTTTTAGGAGTAAAAAGTGAACTACAGATCAATAAAACATATTTCCATGTGTGATGAAAGTGACTGTCTCTGGGGAAGGGATGGAGAGCCACACCCCACCACCACCCACATACACACACACACGCACACACACACACACACACACACACACACACACACACAGGCATGTACACAGGCATGCACACATGCAGATTTGTATTACTTTCAATGAGAATAACAGAAGAAACCTATGTCCAGGCCAAGGGAAACTCATAAGTGTCTAGGCTACAGGGGATGGAGTTGTACAGCTTGTGTAAGACAGAATACAATGCCTCACACTCTGGAGGATTCAGTTGCAGCTAGAGGACACCAGCGGTGGAGTCAGCTCAGAAGGCAGAGCCCAGCCTGAGAACCAATCTGAGCACCAGCAACTGTAGCCCTGCTTTCCACAGGGAGCTGGGAGGAACTCCTCACAGTGGGTGAGAGAATGCACATCCCACTCAAGATCCTGCATCTGCTTTGGTACCAGCTGCTTCTCAGCATCCCTCAATGAAAACAAACTGTACGTCCTGAGCTTGGGCTCCTAAAGATGGGAGGCAAGTCTTTCCCTCAGAAAGCAGGGCTGCCCCCAGCACTCCGGTGGGCGGAGTGCCACATCTCGGTGTCCAGAAACCCTCTCATCATCCTAGGTCTGAAGCTCCCATCATTTTTTTTTTAAATAGAACAAAATGACACTGACATCTCAAGCACTTAGAGATGAGGCAGAACAATTTTAGCTCTTCGGTCCCCATCCCACATTGAGGCCTGATAAAGATATTTGGTAAACGGAACTGACTACACCTGGCGCACATTCTTTTGGCAAGTCTGAAATCAGGGAGAGCAGGCACCCCAGGTGCAAACTGGACAGAGAGGGAAGGTGCTAATATCCAGACAGCTTCAGCAAGCATTCGTCATTCCTGCTTTATCTGGGTATGTCTTCCTGAGGCCAGCAGTAGGACCCAGCTTGGTTTAACCAAGGACCCCAGGACCAAACGTGTCAATGCTTTACCTGGTGTCCCTGGACACCTGGCTTCCAGGGACAGCCATGCAGACCGCACCTCCTCTCCCTCCTCTAAAGATACTGCAAGGCCAAGCTCAACTCTTAGAGGCCAGATGGGAGTAGAACGGGGCAAAAGCAGAGTCCTTCCCCTGGCGCCACTGGACAGAGGAGGGGGCTTACAGCAACCTTATTCCCTCAGGAGGAGGTCAAGCCCCCTAAGATGTTTCGTGGGACTGAGCCACAGCCCACACTGTCCAGGCATCGTGGGACCAGAATCACTTACCTGGGGAAGATGGCAGTCATCAGGGCTGAAGCGTAGCCGGGCTTGCAAGCTCCCTCTGAAAAGTTTGCGTACTTGGTGGCTAGCTCGGCAGGCCTGTGGGAGAGAAGGAAGGTCAGAGCTTGCTGGGCCCAGAGCAGCGGGTAGATTATCAATTCACCAGGAGCCCCAGGGACTGAAATGGAATTGAGCGCTCTTCCCGAAGATAGGCTTTCCACATCAGGGCTTAGGAATGAAGCCCACCAAGTTCCTAAGAGAATTAGACAGCCCAATAGAAAAGGTCCCTCAATGGCCTCCACAAAAGGAACCCTCTGGGTTGCACAGATCTTTTGTAGTAAGCCTGACCACCAATGAGGCAGGGCTTGCATGACTACAAAGGCTTTGACACATCCGGAGGCACGGGCCCTCGCATCTTCCTGGCATGTCCCGATGTGCCCAGTCTCCTCTCTTTATCCCCTCCACCCCCACCCACTATGATCCACCCAGTGGGGACCATTCACCGTGCCCTGAACAGAGACACAGCAGATGTGTGTTACTGAGCTACCGAAGAATTCCATGGCTGATTTTCAGTTGAGCGTGCTTGCCTATTCATTTTGAAATTCTCGTGGTCCTCCTCGTGGAGACCACCAGGACCTTCCAAACCAAACTCTGATGTGGGCTTCGCAGGAGTGATTCCCTGACCCACAGCCAGCTGCCCCTCTCTGCTCTGGCAGCCACCCCACCCACCATCTTCACCCTGCACTCACCCTGGCAGCACTGCCCCACCACAGGAGGGCTGTCTGTCTCCCACTAAAGCACGAGCTCTCGAGATCAGACCTCTGCCCACACTTTGCACAGAGGTGAGCATGCAGAGACCCCTATACTTTTTTTTTTTTTTGAGAACTAAAATGATGCCGACAGCCTCCCTTTGCTATGATCTGCAGACAAGGCAGGAAGATCTCAAGAAGCTACGGGGTAGACGCGAGCACTGCCTAGGGCTGTGTCCAGGCCTGGTTTTGGCCGTGAGACTATAACTATATCATCCTACAGCATCGGGTTTCCACATCCCGATGTGTTCAGTGTGGTGCTGGAGTCACAGCCCTCTCTATCACAGTTCTGCCCCCAAGCAGTCTGAAAAACACCAGGACATCATTAGTAAATGACCTCGTGGACACCAGAACTGTAGGCCCCACCAGCTGTGTCACCAGCCAGTTTTGATTTCCAATCTTGCCTCCCCACCCCAACTCCCACATACATTGGGCAATTCTCTGGTGCCTTGCTGCTTCCCTGGGTGTGGCTCAACAGCAAGCTGGCCCTCAGCACGGCCCCTGCAGGGATTGGAGTGTGGGTGTGTGTATCTCTGCCG
Source organism: Myodes glareolus (assembly GCF_982192425.1). NCBI lineage: Eukaryota > Metazoa > Chordata > Mammalia > Rodentia > Cricetidae > Myodes > Myodes glareolus. Next base: position 75,603,896 of record NC_142028.1, on the reverse strand, counting down.
GACAGCCAGCAATGTTGCTGTATCATCTGCTGGGTGTCAAGTCCAATTCACCCATGGAGGTCTAGTCCAGGGCCTTACGTAAGGGATTGCTTGAAAAGTATACACAGTATTTTAGAAATCTACATTTGTAAGCCTTCCCTACCAATGGGATTCAAATGAGAGGCAAATGTAGAGTGAGGGGCTGAGACTTCATTTGATAAACAAAACAAACTTAAAGGTTCGAACAGGAGAGAAACTGTATTTTCCTATGTAAACAACTGTCTTTTGGAAATGAAATATAGACGTCAGTGCAATTACGGAGCTTACTGGAAGCGTCGGGACGAAGTACAGTGACTAATAGTTCCTCCTCTCAGCAGCCCTGAGAATGGGTGCCGCACGCATCACAAAAAGACTCTTGGGGCTCAGAAAGATGAAGAGCCGGACCCACGAGCGACTGTGCAGCTGCAGCTGCCCGCGTCAGGAGTACCGACGTGATACTACCAGCACCATGTCACAGAAGCTGGCCTGGAGCCCAGCACCAGTAGGGGCAGTTTGCGCGGCCGGATATGGGTAGAAATGGGGGTCAAGAAGGCCTCACCCCACTCTTTGAAAGTATGTACACAGCACTTTGACTTTCATGCCATGTCTCTAAAACCCTTACCCTCAGGGTTGTCCAACTTGTACCAAGTATCTGTGGGCTTTCTGAATTCCAGAACGTTTACAAAGAAGTTGGACGGCAGATGGCAGCTGCCATTCATGACACAGCGCACTGTAGAATGATCCACAGATGAACCACTGGTCACATCTTCCCTCTCCCCAGTTCATGCTCTCAGCTCGTGGAAGGCGACTGAAGGAGGGCCTAGGCTTCTAGGCTAGGGTCATCCATGGCAGAGAGGAGAGCCTGCTGGCCAGAGGGAGGGCAGAGAAGTGGGAGACAGGCAGGGCAGGCAGGAGTCTGCTTTTCCTTGGTGTGCAAGGTGGTCCAGTATCAGCTAGCCAATTCATTTAGAAAGCCAGCCAGGGCGTAGCGGGGCATGTCAATTATTACCAAATCAAAATGCCTTAGAAATGGCCTCCCAAATGTCCCAGTGAGAGAAGAATAGGAGGAGTGTTGAGGGGTCTGAGTCATACGGCAAGCTGGGACCTCTGGGGCAGACAGCGGTCAAACCCACTAAGATTAATGGTCGCCGGCTCCCTGAGGCCAGAACAGTTAGTTTCTCTAGGCACCCACTCCAAATGCCAGGGGGTCCCCAGATGTCTGATCAAATCATTCTGCCCTTGTTCGTCTCCCGCTCTGCAGCTGGCATTTCACTGTGGAAGATGGGGCGTTTCATCCACTAAGAGTGCCCATTGTGCTGCGAACATGACTAACCAGCCCCTGGGGTGAGGAGAGCAAACCGCACGCTCTTCAGGCGAAGACCAGATGCTGGAGCACAAATGAAAACCCAACGTGCACTCCCCCACTTCGCTCAGAAGGGCCGAGTTTAGGCAACCAGGCCAAGTCTTGGGCAGTGAATGGACGGAAGGTTACATCTGGAATCAGAGGCTGCCATGGAGGCCGCCGCCAAGGGGGTGAAGGAACGGAAAAATCCCACCCCGTAGCCTCTTATGAAGTGGGAACTCGGATCCCTGGGATCTGGGGAGGAGTGGAGGGCTGGCCATCTTCTCAAACACCGTACAAGTGCGGTGAGACACAGAAGGTGGCAGAGGCAGGCAGACCTCTCATCCAGGCGCTGAGCACCGGGCTCATGTCTGCATTCAATCACAAGGGAGAGTTGCCGAGCTGACTAATGTCTGCAGAAGTCAACATCCGGGGGTCTTCGCAGGCAACATACACGCATAAGGAAAATAAAGTGGCAGAGGCAGACTGAGCACCTGGCTCATGTCTGGATTTGATGGCAAGGGAGAATTGCTACTTTTGGACAGGCACGTGCCTTGGGAAGATCAACATCTGGGAAACAGCCTGAAGCACCAGGATGGAGCAGTAGGTGGAGACAAAAAACTGAAACTAACCAGGAGACAGGCCAGGTGGCTCAGGCCTAGAATCCCAGCTCCCAGGAGGCTGAGGCAGGAGGACTGGCACAAGCCTGGTGCCAGTCTGAGTGACAGAGTGAGAGCCTGTCTCCAACAACAACGACGACAACAACAACAACAACAACAACGACGACATCCAGGAGAGAGAGTGTGATGTCCCCCAGGGGACAGTAGTGTCAAACACAGGGTAGACTGGTCAGGTGAGACCTGGGCTGGAGCACTGCCTCGGGCAACATGCAGGCCACTGCTGGCTTCCCTGGAAGCTGCTTCACTAGTGGGCGTGGGTGGGAGTATGGGTACGGGGGTGGTGGGAGTGGTGGACGCTCAACTCAGATTCCACTGGGTATAAGAGGAAGCAAAGGGCGACTAGGGTCAGAACAGAGGCTATTTTGAGGAGTTTGCCAGAACTCCTCAAACGGCCAGAAGGAAGGCAAGGTAAGGGTGGTGATGTGTTTTTATTGTTGCTTTAAGGACGAGAAGTATTTCAGCAAGTTCACACACTGACCAGAAGGAGAAAAACTCTTGATGCTTCAGTTGCAGAGGCGATGTTCTTGGGAGGTGGGAGAGAAGAGATGAACCCTGACCCACCGAGCCAACTCCTCCCGCCTGTGGTTCCCACACGCCTCAGGGCACACCTTCATCCTGGTGCTCACTTGGTTTCAAACTCTGCTTCTGCCCCACTTCCCTCCCTTTCCTGCTCTCATTCACTCAACAAGTATCCAAGGGCGATGGAGTCACTGCTTGGATTTTTATCCTGGCCGGGTCATTTTGCAAGCTGCATGATTTGGAGGCATGTTACTAAACTGTAAGTTTTTTTTTTTGAAATTAGGAACATGTGTGTGCGTGTGTGGAGTGTGTACGCATAAGTGCGAGTGTCTGCAGAGACCGAGGCGTGAGCAGGTGTTCACCGAAACAGCTTTCTGTCCTAATTTGGGAAGAGGAAGGGGCCGGAAGGGGTGAGGACAGTAGAGGAGAGGGGATAAAAATAACAAAAGAAAATTTACGCATGTAAGAAAAATCACAATGAAAACTTATTATTTTGTATAATCAACATATGTCAGTAAAAAGTAGGAGATATGCCCTGTCCTAGATCATTTAACACAGGACATGTGTTACAGAGTATGTAAGTACCAAGCCATTGGACAAAGAGCAATTAGTTCTTGACTTGCAATGCTAATCGATGCATGTGCCAGGGAGATGGGGTGATGGCTGGGGCAAAAAGCTTGAGGGTTAATCTCAAGGACTCTACAGATCAGTGATGGATGTTCTGTAACCAACAGACCAATTTCTAGAACCATCTTACAGAGGACTGGACACTAGTCATGAGAGAAACTTGAGTGTGTAACATGTAACCCACTACCTGACTGCTCAGGCAGAGCCAAGTCCCTAGCTGGAGTGCTGGAGCCCCTCAGGGTGGCATGCTCCACCACGGCCTTCTCAGTTCCTCTTCCTTCCTGAAGACCAGCATCTCCAGTGACTAGAGCTGTTTCTGGGACAACCATGTGACGGGGAAATGGTAGCAGTGGCTTTGCTTGGCTTTAGTCATCTTATTTGATTATTAAACATTTCCATTTGAATTTTCCCACTAAAATAGCCTCCGTGTAAGAAAATAACTCAACGCCATCATAGCTCCCCTTAGGCACCCAGATGAACCTTCTCTTTAAGGGTAGCCTGTCTGTCTGTCTGTCTCTCTGGTGTTAGGGGTGGAGTCCAGAGACCCTGTGTGCTTGGTGAGTGCTCCAGCTCTTCCAGAGAGGGACAGCACAGTCCCTGTCTTTCCCACTGTTGTCCCTCTAACCTTGTAACTATAGTAACAAGGCCCTCTGCAGAGAGTGAGGAGTGTCGGGCTGGCTGTCCATGGGCTGTCCTCAGTTTTCTTCTGTAGACACAGGTGGTGGGTGTCAATCCACCCCACCCTGGCTGTCACTGTGCAGACATGGATCTCTCTACAGCTTTTGTCTGCGCTCCTGTTTAACTGGGGATTTTGAAGCTGACATTACTGCAGTTTAACCTCATGTGGGGGCTTGGCCATTGTCTTCATGCTGGACGGGGAGGATGCTCCCCAGAGCCCTGCCTGTGTGTTGGCCTGCGTGCTACAGACATTTCTCCCAGGAGCTCCACCAGGGGCCTGCTGCGACGGCTCCAGCTCGGCTTTGTGTCTACACTTCAATTCTTTAAAAACATAAACACACCCTCTTTCTGGGTGGTAGTGAAAAGAGCAAGGGAATTAGCACACTGAGCGTGAGCCAAGTGCCCGGCAGCAGATCTATGATCTAATCTAGCTTTGTGGAAGCCTCGAAAGCAGCCCTGCCAGAAGATGCGGCTAAAAGATGTGCTGTTCTCTGGTCACGCTCAAAATGTCAAACGGTGAACTGAACACAGCCAGAAAACCCATTTCTACTCATATTTTCCTTGGGGTTCCGGGTGACGGTGGCATTTGTGGCCATCATTAGCAAAGCAGTGACAAACTGAGAGAGTTACTGGAAGCCAGGACGTCAGGAAGGACAACACTAAGCAGTGACGTCACCAGAGGAAGCAAATGGTCCTGCGCTGCTTCTGAAAACAGACTCCAAAAGGGCACAGCACCAGAGTCACCACGCGGCCACCCATTTCCCGCCACAGGGTGGGGATCTTTGCATGAACACTGTATCTGACAACACAGGCCAGCAAGGTTCTTGAAGCCAAATGGAGAGAGGAGGGTCTGTGTGGTGACTAGATAGTAACCTAACACATTCAGCATCTCCACCCACCATCCAGATACTTGGCAAAAACACCCACCCAATCTCAACGGCCCCAGCAACTGGTTTATTCCAGCAGCTGGGGCTTTGCAGGCAGCCCCACTCCAGGGTGTGGGGGACGGGGCTCCCCGTGTGGAGGTCAGAGGAGAACTTGCAGGAACCAGTGCCCTCCTTCAGTGTCAGTCCTAGGGATTGAACTCAGGTCATTAGGCTTAGTGATGAGGGGGGCCTTTACCTTCTGAACCACCTCCCTAGCCCAGCTGTTTTCATTAATTTTTTTAAAAGATTAGTTTATTTTATTTGTATGAGTGTTTTGCCTACACGCATATCCGTGCATGTGTGTGTGCCTGGTGCTCCTGGAGGTCAGAAAAGGGTGTCGGATCCTCAGGAACTGGAGTTACAGACAGACGGTTGTGCCAGTGCTGGTGGGATCTGAACCCGAGTCCTCTGCAAGAACCCCGAGCTGCCTCCTGATTACAGATCCTTTGATTTCTTCGGCAGAAAGAGCATGGACTTGAACACGTGTTTTTCAGCTGTGGCCCCAGGGCATGCGTCTCCTGAGAGCTGTAAATGTGGCCAAGCACACTCGTAGATGACAGCGTCTGCTGCCACGTGAAAAGGCTGGACACCGCTGCATCTTAGAGGGAAGCCCAGACTTCAAGTGACAAGCTCTCCTGTGTGGTTTCTGTGGCTCTTAGAGGAGGAGGGCTGGCGGGTAGCACAGAGCTCAATGAGGAAGTAGCCTGCTGGACAGCAGGACAGAGCGCACTGAGGAAGTGGCCTGCTGGACAGCAGGACAGAGCGTGCTGAGGAAGTAGCCTGCTGGACAGCAGGACAGAGCGTGCTGAGGAAGTAGCCTGCTGGCGGGTAGGGCAGACCCCGCTGAGGAATTAGCCTGCCAGTCACAGCCCCTGCTATAGTAACCAATCAACTTCTGCCTTCCCTACTTCTAGCTTCTCCTGGATGGTCAGAGTTATACTAATTTGGAGGAAAATAACGGTTCCTTTCACTTTTGTTACCTGAATTCTCCTCTCTAAGCCACTTGCCAGTTCCAAATTTCTACTTGAGAGACCAACATTTGTATACACAGGCTTGTCATCTATGGGCAACTCAGCATCTATGTGAGCACCACAGAAGGGCCAAGTCTCAACAGAAGCTCACAGAAAAGACTTGTGTCTGATTTCCTTACGTAGAATCAGGCAGGTCCTTATCATTTCCAGACAGCACAGTCCCTAGGCCCACTAGGTCCAGGCTTCTCAAAGCGGGTGTATTTATTTGAGTAATAAATATATTTGAGAGAACCAGAGAGATGGCTTAGCAGTTAAGAGCACCAGATGCTCATCTGGAGGACCCAGGTTTGATTCCTAGCACCCACATGAAGGCTCACGATCACCTGTAACTTCAGTACAAGGGGACACAACGCTCTCTTCTGACCTCTTCCGGTACCAGACATGAATATGGTGCAAATATGTACATGCAAGCAAACACTCATACACTTAAATAAATAAACTTGATGGAGAAGTCTACATCAGAACATTGCATTTGTCCTATGGAATAGAGCACAGAACTTTATAAATAAAACGAGGGCTCTTAAAGATCACTCTGCTCGTAGGGGGCACTTGGTGAATGTGCTCACCCCTTCTACCAAGGTTCTCTGGAGAATTGCTTCAGAAGTACAACACTCTTGGCTGATGCTTCCATGTCGGATCCTGCCCTCAAACCACTCATAACCCAGAAGCAAGAAGATAAATCAAAAACAAAACAAAACAACAACAACAAAAAACCTTTAAGGATCAGCACAAGCAGAGACGTGTATAGGGTGTGGGGAGGTGAGGCAGTTATCCTAGGGACCTGGGAGGGCAGAAGGGTGCTCTCAGCAGGGGACCCAGTGTAGACAAGCCAGAGAGTGAGGGATGCTGTGCAATCTGTGAAGAGATCACGGTTCTGCTGCTAGGACATTAGTCTGCACGGGAGGACTCATAAGCAGAGTGATACACGCATCACCCCGGGAGATGGGTAGCATCGGTTACGAAGAGAAGGGAACTACAGGCAGCAGACAGTAGACGGCGAAGGAATGCGTCGCCAACCACTGAGCAATGGCAGCGGTTTGAGTTTGATTTCTTTCTTTTCCATTATTGTTGACTCTTTAATCACTCCGTGTGACCGGCGGATATCATCATCGTTTTGTAAAGAAGAAAATATAGACATTCGACTGGGCAGAAGCAGGAGGATGATGGGAATTAAAGGCTGCCGTGATGTGGAGCTTGCCCTGCTGGGTGCCAGTCTTGCTTTGGCCCAGTGTTTCCTCACTGTGCCCTGACTCTGTCCCTTTGGAATGGTTATGTGTATTTGGTGCCAATGTACTTTGGAAGTATGCAATTTGCTTTTTTTTTTTTTTAAATTTACAAGGGGTTACAATTAAGAGATTGCTTTAGACTTCGAAACATTGAGCTTTGGGCTTTTAAACAGTGCTGAGGTGGAAAGACTTTTGGGAGTTCTAAGCTGCACTACATGCGTTCTGTGTTGTGATACAGCCAGGAGCCCATGGGGCCCCAGGAGTGGAATGTGATGGTTTAAATGGGATAGCTCCCATAGGCTCATGCTTAAATACTTGGTCCCCCACTGGTGGAACTGTTTGGGAAGGATTGGGTGTGGCCTGGTGGAGGAGGCGTGTCACTGGGGCTGGGCTCTGAAGCTTCAGAGACTCCAGCCGTTCCTGGAGTGGCCTCTCTGGCTCCTGCTCATGGACGAGAATGCGTGTTATCAGCTGTTCCTGGAGCGGCGCCTTTGCTTTGCAGTCGTGGACGCTCACCCTCTGCAGCCGCAGCTCATTAAAGTCTTTCTGTTAAAAGGCGCCATGATCATGGTGTTTTATCACAGCAACAGAAAGGAGCTAATTACGAAGGTCTTCTGATTCCAAAGCCCTTGGATTTGGTGACGGGAATGAACGAACCAGGGTCCCTGTATTGTAAGCATATGCTCTCCTGCTAATCTACATCCCAAGCTGATTATAAAAAATTATTGCACTTTTTAAATTGTTGGTTGTTTTTTTGAGATAGGGTTTCTCGGTGTAGCCATAACTATTCTGGAACTCACTCTGCAGACCAAGCTGGCCTCAAACTCAGATCTGCCTGTCTCTGTCTCCTGTGTGCTGGGATTAAAGGTGTGTGCCATCACTGCCTGGTTGTGCACTTTATTTTTATGAATAATTTTAGATTTTCAGAAAAGCCAAGCAAATAGAGCCCCACCCTCTTTCCCCCATTATTGATATCTTGTATTAACGTAATACATTTCACTTTCTGTGGTAAGAGGTTCTTGGCGGCGGTTCTTAGCCTCCCTAACACTGCCACTCTTTAGTACAGTTCCTCATGCTGTGGTGGCCCCAGCCATAAAACTATTTCATTGTTACTTCATAACTAATTTTGCTACTGTTATGAGGAGTAATGTAAATACCTGATATGAAAACCCCCAAGGCTTTCACGACCCACAGGACAGAACCTCTGTCCTCTGGGTTTTGGCAAATACAGACTTATTTCTCTCTTCCCTTCCACTTAGGGTCACTGGGACCCTTTTAGTACCCATAGTTTGGCCTTTTCTGGAATGTCACACAGTTAGAACCATACAGTATGCAAGCTTTCAGCCTGTCTTCTTTACCCAAAGAGTCACGGCTGGAGCTTCCTCATCTGTGAGGGCTGATGCCCCTTTCTTTTTCATGCTGAAAGCCATGCCGCTGTCTGGATGTGAGCTATTCATCTTGCTTCTGGTTTGTCACAATCATGGGTATCACCTCTAGAAATACTCAGGAGCAGTTTTTGTGTGCATGTAAGTTTTCAATTGACTCGGGTAACGACTGTAATGATATTTCATTTCTATTTGAATAAATAAAGCTTGCCTGAAGATCAGAGAGTAAAAGAGCTGCCCTGATCAGCCTTACAGACCAGGCAATGATGACAGACACCTTTAATCCCAGTGGTCACACTAGTCTGCAATAAAAACCAGGTGGCAGTGGTACACACCTTTAATCCCAGCACTCAAGAAGAATATAAAACAGGAGGAGGAAGCTCTCAGACAGTCTCATTCTGAGATTCTGGGAGGCAGGATCGCCATTTCAGACTGAGGTAGAGGTAAGAGCCAGTGGCTGGCTGTTTTGCTTTTCTGACCTTCAGGTTGAACTCCAATATCTGTCTTTAGGTTTTTATTAGTCGTGCTACAGTCTACCTTGGAGGATGGTGGTCAGCACATCTGGTTAGACCATATTTGGCTGTAGGAAGTCCTGCAAAACATTGCCAACATGACCAGAATGTTCTGCAGCACCAGTAGTACTAAGTAAGAATTCCTGACCCACCTCCTTGCCAGCACTGAAAATTGTTAGGGTTTGTTTTTATTTAATTTTGGCCACTCTGACAGGTGTGTGAGTTTCTCATTGTTTAAATATCACCCCCACTGGAGACATACAGTGTGAGTACCTTTTTATATACTGACATATTTATTTGATATCTGTATTTTTTTTAAAAAAAAAGTTTTGTTTTATTTATATGAGTGTGTGCATAGGCGTGCACATGCACAGGTGCCTGGTCTGTGGAGTCCAGAAGAGTTTGTCAGAGCCCCAGGCACTGGAGTTGTGAGTGGCTGTGAGGTACCTGGCATGGGTGCTAGGAACCAAACTCTGGTTCTCTATGAGAGCAGCAAAGGCTCTTAACTGCTGGGCCCTCTCTCCAGGCCCCATCTGCATATCTTTCTCACAAAGTATCTGTTCTGATCCTCTGCCCTTTTTAAAATGGGTTGGTGGTTTTCTTACCCCTGTGTTGTTGAGAGTGAGGGAAGAAGTAAGAAGAGCGGCTGGGCAGGGGAGGTCAGATGCGGGTCTGAGCGGATGCAACATTCTGCACACGACTAGATCGCTTGCTCCACCCGCGTTGTGATCTCATTTGTTAAAAGCATTTAAACACCATCTATTTCATGCAGGTATCTATCAGCTCATTCACCCATGCATCGGATAGCTACTGGGCAATCACTAAGCAACAGGTGCTAGGGAACAGGAGTGGAGGGAACAAAAAGTCCTGTGCTCTCTGAGGGGGGTGGAAGCAGACATGAACAAGTAGGCATGATGTGTGAACCATTCAACAGTGATGAGCAAGATGTGTGGACCATCCAACAGTGATGAGCAAGATGTGTGGACCATCCAACAGTGATGAGCAAGATGTGTGGACCATCAACAGTGATGAGCAAGATGTGTGGACCATCAACAGTGATGAGCAAGATGTGTGGACCATCCAACAGTGATGAGCAAGATGTGTGGACCATCCAACAGTGATGAGCAAGATGTGTGGACCATCCAACAGTGATGAGCAAGATGTGTGGACCATCCAACAGTGATGAGCACTCCACAGAAAAATGGCACAGTAGAGAGGGCCAGGGAGCCAGGCTATTGGCACACATCTACACACCCAAGTACTCAGGGGGCAGAGGTAGCATGAGCCCAAATTTAAGCACTAGTGAGACAGTGTCTCACTATGAAAAGTAAAATAAAGGCTGGGGTCACAGTCCACCCACAGACCGCTTGCCCAGCATTGGCAAAGCCTTAAGTTCGGCTCCCTGCACTGTGGTAGGGATGGCGGTCAGGAAATGTCAGCAGGGGCCAGGAGTGGGTAAATGGGTGAGGAAGCGAGCAGTCTCTGCTGCTATCAAAGGAAGGCACACATGCCAAGAGTCCGTGGCAGAAAGGGGCCTGGGATACTAGAGGCACCCAAGTACAGAACCCGGTATGGAATAATACATCTTAAGACAAGCAGTAAGAAGCCAGGGTCTACTTCAGACCCTAGAGCCTTGTAACATCTGAGTCACACTCTAAGAGAGCCGAGGATCACAGGCGTTCAGATCACATCTACCTTGCTTTTTAACAGGATCATTGTTGTTTTTATGTGGAGGTCAAGGCTATGGTTTGGCTTCCAAATGTTCCTTAAAGGTCATGTGTTGAAGGCCTGCTCCTGGGGATGGCACTTGAGGTAGGGCATAGTGGAAGGATGTTCAACCCACTGAGGCATGTTCTTGAAGGGGACGCTGGGAGCCTAGCCCCTTCCTCCCTGCTCTCCAGTTGCTACAAGGTGACATCTCTGTTTCACTGTGTATGGGCTGCCAGGAGGTTCTGCCTCATCACAGGCCAAAGGGACATGGCCATGACCAGACACCTCTAAAACCATGAGCAAGAACAAACATTTCCTCCATTCAAGTTCATCAGAAAGCTGACTAGTGCATGCTGGCAGGCAAGTATATGAGCAGAGAGCAGCTGGGAGAGCCGACATGGTGTGCAGAGATGGCTGTCAGCATAAGGTAATGGCCTGGGGGCAGGAAGAAGCTGGACCTGGGATGCTGATGACCTGCAGGCAGGAGGAGGCTGGACCAGGGATGCTGATGGCCTGGGGGCTGGAGGAGGCTGGACCTGGGATGCTGATGACCTGCAGGCAGGAGGAGGCTGGACCAGAAATGCTGTACTTAAGAGAAAGCTAACCGAACTTGCTGATGGCTCTGTTTCAGAGTCAAAGAGGTGATACACTGGCTTTTCACTCAGGCAACTGGGGGGAATGGAGCTGCTATTTTCTGAGGTAAGAAAGATTCTGGGAGGCCAGGCTATGAATATTGGAGCTTGGTTCTAGATATGTGAACTGTGAGAAGCCAAAAACACGGCCAAGGGAAGTCCTGGGTCAATGACTCTGAAGTGTGGGAGAAAAGGACTGAGCTTGATAAAAACTTGGGAGTCATCAGCATGTAGAGGACTCATAAAGCCAGCAGACAGACGAGGTAAGACGGATGAGGTCACCTACATAACTGATAAGAGGAAGAGGTACCACAGAATATCCAGCATGGCAACGGGTATAAAATGCTTCCCTTTGCAAGTCTTAAGGCAGAACGTGGCAAGGTTCAGTACATTTACCTCTGGCAGCCTCCCTCATCCCTCTTGTTCCCATGTTTTGTTGTTGCTGCTGCTGAGACAGCGATAACTAGGTGGCTCTGGTTGGCCTAGAACATGTGATACTCCTGGCTTGGCCACCTGAGTAGCTGGGAAGACAGGCATGTGCTGCCGCCCTCCGCCTCTCCCGGCAGGGCTTCAGACTGGCCCAGGTTAGAGGCCTTTCTCAGCTGGCCTGGCTTTCAAGGGGCTCTTGGGGCCGAAAGCTGCTGCTTTTATTCCTTTGCCTTCACATGGAATTCTTCATGAAATTAGACGGAACATTTAAGTCTCTAAGAACCTGCACGGCTGGTAGCTCTCATTCACTCTCCCCACGATCTCCTTGATGGTTTTCTCATCATTCGTTCTCCAGATCTTGTCGGCCTAACTTCCACTCACCTGGCTCCTTACTCTAAGGCCAATTATATTCCATGAGGCATCCCTGCCTTTGTATCCGCAGCCTCCTCGGTGAGTGTTCTTTTTACCTTCTGCTCTTGGAGAAGCCTAAGGTCTCCTCTGGAAACACCGCTTCTTTCACCTTCCGTGAAGGGGGCTTTTCGTCTCTGCATTGCACACCTGGGGATGCCTGGCACACCCTCCGTACTCCACCATGTATCTGAACCATCGGTATAGAGACCACCCTTATTTTAGAAACAAAGCAGGCATTGCTTACGCTGCCCAGCAATGCCACCCTCGCTGCTGTTGTCTATGCCCCCTCTGCTCACTAAGCGAATGTGGCACAGACTTTTCAGTTTTACCCTATGCACAGAGCATACAGTTGGTGTAAAGATGTATTTGCCAAACGAATGAATGTACAGATGAAGTACAGAGCAGAGGCAAGCAGAGGACACATTTTGTTTGGAAGTTCTGTCTTCTCTGACAGTAAGCCAATAGAAGACTCCGGATTAAGATACAGGGGTGGCTGCATCTCATTCTGGGGTCAGTACTCTTATGGGAATCCGATACTTTTACTGATTAAATAGAAGCCCAAAGTCAGAGCTAGTGAGATGTAGACCTTGGCATTTAAAACCTATGCCCGATTCTAGAGCCTCTTTTTTGTTTTAATTTATAGTTACATATTTATTTATTTACTGTGTGTAGGTATGGGCACATGAGAAGAGGTCAGGGGACAACTTATAAGAGTTAATTCCCTCTATCATGTGATTCCTGGGGATCAAATTGAGGTCTGCAAGTGCCTTTACCTACTGAGTCACCTTGCCAGCCCTGTTTCCTTCCTTCCTTCCTTCCTTCCTTCCTTCCTTCCTTCCTTCCTTCCTTCCTTCCTTCCTCTCTCTTCTCTTCTCTTCTCTCCTCTCCTCTCCTCTCCTCTCCTCTCCTCTCCTCTCCTCTCCTCTCCTCTCCTCTCCTCTCCTCTCCTCTCCTCTCCTCTCCTCTCCTCTCCTCTTCTCTCTCTCTCTCTCTCTCTCTCTCTCTCTCTCTCGGTCTTTCCTTGTAGCCCAGGCTGACCTTGATCTGCCATTTCTGCCATTTAGCCCAGGCTGGCCTGGAACTGGAGATTCCCCCTACAGGAATCCCACATACAGGGATTACAGGTATGTACCGCCATGACTGGCATCCACAATTTATGTTTTCGGCTACCAAAAGGTATTGTCTTCCCGAATGCTAGACTTTGCCTTGAGCTTCAGGTTCAATGGCAGGCTGATCCTGTCAAGCAATAAGGTGGAGAGCAACGGGGCAGGACATCCAACATCTCCCTCTGGTTTTCAAACACAGCACATGCAATGCGGCACACATACACCCCAGATGGAGAGAGGAGGGGAGGGGCAAAAAGGAATGTCCCCAGACCTTTAAGTTTTTGCTACCTGGCTTACCTCCCAGCTTGCTGTCTTCATTTGTGTCTCTGCTGCTAACCCCTTCTATTAAGATTTAAAGTCTGACTATTGTAACTTTGATTTCGAGAAGCTCATTTATGATCTTTTAAAAGTTTATTTATTGAGTGGTCATGGTAGGTGCGTGTGTGCTACGGCCTGAGTGTGGAAGTCAGAGGATAACTTACAGGAATCGACTCTCTCCTTTTACCGTGTTGGTTAGAAAGACTGAACTCAGGTGAGCAGGCTCAGCAGCAAGCACCCTTCCTGGCTGAGACATTTTGCTGCTGACTTATTATTTATTTATTTACTTATTGGTACTTTTTTAAAATTTATTTTTTTGGAAAAAAAAACTATTTTTTTCTCATTTTACCTACCAATCCCAGTTCCCACTTCCTCCCCTCTTCCCGCTCCCTCCTTCTTCCCCCCCAAACCTCCCATTCACTACTTGGAAAGGGTAAGGCTTCTCATGGGAAGTCACCAAAGTCAAGCACATTGTTTTGAGAATAAAGGCCCTCCCCACTATATCTAGGCTAAGCAAGGTATCCTTCCAAAGAGAATGGGTTCCAAAAAGCCAGTATAAGCAGTAAGGATAAATCCTGGTCGCACTGCCAGTGGCCCCACAGTCTACCCCAGTCATGCAACAGTCATCATATTCAGAGGGTCTAGTTTGGTCCTATGATGGTTCCCCCACTGTCAGGCAGGAGTCAGTGAGCTTCCATTAGCTCGAGTAAGATGTTTAAGTGGGTATCCCCATCATGGTATCAGCCCTTTTGCTTGTATTATCGCTCTTCCCTCTCTTTGACTGGACTTTGGGAGCTCAGCCTAGTTTTCTGCTATGGATCTCTGCATCTGTGCCATCAGTTGCTGGATGAAGGTTCTATGATGACATTTAAGATAGTCACCAATCTGACTACAGGGCAAGGCCAGTTCAGGCACCCTCTCCACAATTGCTTAGGGTCTTATGGGGTACAGATCTAAATAGAGAATTCTCAACAGAAGAATCTAAAATGGCTGAAAGACACTTAAGGAAATGTTCAACATCCTTAGCCATCAGGGAAATGCATATCAAAATGACTCTGAGATACCATCTTACACATGTCAAAATGGCTAAGAACAAAACCACCAATGACTGACAGATTATTCTGGAGAGGATGTGGAATAAGGGGAACACTCCTCCATTGCTGGGGGGTGTACAACCTCTCTGGAAATCGGTATGGTGGTTTCTCAGAAAACTGGGAGTCAGTCTACCTCAAGACCCAGCAATACCACTCTTGGGCAAATAACCAAAGAATGCTCAATTATACTAGAAGGATATTTGCTCAACCATGTTTATAGCAGCATTATTCATAATAACCAGAACATGGAAACAACCTAGATGCCTCTCAATTGAAGAACAAATAAAGAAAATGTAGTATGTTTACACAATGGAGTACTACTCAGTGATAAAAAAACAAAACAACAACAAAAAAAACAGTGACATCTTGAAATTTGCATCTTGAAATGAATGGAACTAGGAAAAAAACCATCCTGAGTGAGGTAACCCAGACTCAGAAAGACAAATACAGTATGTACTCACTCATAAATGGACACTGGATGTATGATATACATCCAGTGATGTATCCACTGGATGTATCCAAATGATAACAAGCCTATAATGCACAACCCCAGAGAAGCTAGGTAACAAGGAGAACGCTAAGAGAAACATACATGGATCCCCCTGGAAAGGGGAAATAGACAAGATCACCTGAGAAAATTGGGAGTGTGGGGACTGGGGGGAAGGGGAGAGGGAAGGAGAAGAGGAGGGAAAAGAAGAACTTGAGGGACAGCGATGGCTGAGATGAGGGAAGGACAGAGAGGGAGAGCAAGGAAAGAGATACCTTGATTGAGGGAGCCATTATGGGGCTAGCAAGAAACCTGCACTAGAGAAACTCCCAGGAATCCTATTTATTTTATTTTTTTAAAATCGAAGGTTCTATTTTACAGTTCTTAATCCCATGTAGTTCAGTCTTGTGTGGTACACAGGATTGTTTTATGACCGGTCATTCCAACTTGGGAAATCTCTGCCAGTTGTCCCCTCCCATGGCCTGCTGTTTGTCACGGTCCCTGCCAATGGCGGTTTGTCGCTCCCTTGTGCGTTATTCTCTACTGGGAACTGCTCACTTCTTTGAATGGCGACTTGCCAGGAGTCCACATGCTTTTCCGGAGAAGGTCTGAGTGTGCTCCCGCCAGGTGCTAGGCGGCACTTGCCAAATCTGGGGATTTTACACGTGGCCTTGGGAGCTCCTAGCTTACCCAAGGATGAGACTCAGGGAATCAACAGCAAGTGTTTTTGTCTGCAGACTTCTTAGCCTAATCCACTCAGAGCTAGGGTAAGCACCTGATAATCCTGGCCTGGAGGTTCAGGGTTAAGTCTAGTTTATTCTTACACGGAGCCCTCTGCGGTTACAGTTCAGCATGGAAAGGGTTAAAAAGTGGCACATATGGAGACTTTAACAGGTTAGACTGGAAGCTCTAAGATCTAAGCAGAGACTTTGAAGAGTAGGGAGTGTGGATAAGTGGAAGATGATGGAGAGGCAGTATTTAAAGAGAAAGCAGCAGACATCTTACAGAACATAGATATTTTTATGCTCAAGAAGCTAGATTAACCCGAGTTAAGATGAACAAAGAAATCCTTGCATTTGCATATTTACAACAGATTATACAAGGCTTTCTTTCATTCTCTATAAACCACAACGATGTAACTGAATAGTCCACATTTTTCATAAGGGAAAAATTGGGGTTCAAGAAGCTTGAATGGGATGTTTAAGGTCACATAACACAAAGCAGCAGAGACAGGTTCTAGCCCACCCCTCACAGTGTGGCAGGTAGGTTCTATCCCGTCCCTTACAGTGTGGCGGGAAGGTTCTAGCCCACCCCTCACAGTGTGGCAGAAAAGCTCTGGCCTGCCCCTCACAGTGTGGCGGGAAGGTTCTAGCCCACCCCTCACAGTGTGGCAGGTAGGTTCTATCCCGTCCCTCACAGTGTGGCAGGAAGGTTCTAGCCTACCCCTCACAGTGTGGCAGAAAAGCTCTGGCCTGCCCCTCACAGTGTGAGTTAAATACAGGGCTAAGTCAATTTCTTGGCCAAAGTCCAAATCTTCTCATCAATCCATGGGATTGGCCTGGTACGCAGCAGCAAGCTCCACAGAGATCTATCTCCTACTGCTCAACTGTCAAGACAGCGGGGTGGATGCTGCCTCCTCCTCCACTGCCAAAGACAGCTTAAACACTGCCGTTGGCACGTCCACGGTAACATCTCCTTTGTGCATCTGTACGATTCGACTTGGTAATTATTGCCTCTTTGCTGGTCTGGAGGCATTTCACTTGTTTATGGCTTATACTTGATTTGCTTTGTTTTTCTGTGCATAGCACTGAAGGGAGACATTTCCAAGAGGAAAGCCTGCGACTCTTTAGCACAATCAAGACCACACCCCAGATGTTGATATGGACCTAACATCTCTCTGCCTGCCTTGTAAAAAGAGATCAGACAATTCTTCCCTGGAAGCTGCCTCTGTGACATCTAAAAGCTGGGAGAGCTACAGAGCCTGAACACATAGCTCGAGGCACCAGAGCCAAGACTCTAGATTCCCGGGGAAGGGGCCAGCGGCCAGACAGTCCCACGGGAAAGCTTCGCAGGGATGATTTAATATAGGTGTGGCGATTACCATCTGAAGCAGCTGTATATAAGACCTTATGCAAAAGGGCAAGGAAGGAGATGAAACTCTGGTCTTCCATGACATTACATCTCAGGGACACAGGAGCACCACGATGGCTGACAACAGAAGGAACTAAGTATCAACCATGTGAGTGATCCTGTGCAGGGAATAAAAGAATAGAGTGGACAAAGACCCAACTTCTAGTGTGGTGATCACATGGGTTTCTGTTCATCCATCTACCCATCCACCCCCTCATCTATGCATAAACCCATCCATCCATCCATCCATCCATCCACCTACCCACTCCACTTCTACTTAGCCAACCACCACCTATCCATCTATCCAAGCATTCGGGGTTTACTGAACATCTAACAAAACTACACCTATGCTGCTTTGGCACAAGAGAGACCAGGAGAGACTGCTGGAGAATTGGATCTCCAGTACTCACAGGCCCCAGAGTTAACCACTTCAATTAAATCCTTCTAACAACTTATAAAGTATGGATACTGTCTTCATCTTACAGACAAAATGGGCTCAAAGATGCTAAGGCACTTGCCCAAGATCACAAGTTCAGTAAGTGGCAATCTGGGGCTTGAACCAAGCTTTGCCTGACTCTGAGCCTGTGCCCTTAATAAATTAATAATCATCACATTTATAAGATAACCAGACAATTGGAAGACAACAAGGTAAGAAATTAAAAGGAAACACAGAAGACAATTTGGTGCAGAGAGTAAGTAATCCTGGGGTTTTCCACGCGGCACGACAGGGACAGGCAGTGCTGGGCACAGGTACCAAGCCTCTGAGAAGCAGACAGAGAGGTCTGCCTGTGAGAGGAAAGACAGCTCAACGGGCGGAAGAAGGAAACAAGCACAGGTCTGCCTGGTGGGAGGGCATCTTTGCCAGTTTCTCCATCACGCCCACTCTGTGGGAGAAGCTATTCCAGGGCCCTGTAGACAGGAACATGCTTGAAGATTCTGCTTGCAATCTGAGGACAGAGACCCCAGGGAGTCCCCTCCAAACTAAAGAGGTAAGAGGGTGGCCCTTCCAAGCTAGACCTCGGCTTTTACAGATATCTGCCGAGAGTCAAACGTTTCCCCATTCTACTTACAGTTTAGAGTCCAGCTTCAGAAGGAAACCCAGCCGATCATACTCTGAAAAGGAAGAGCAGAAGATGTCACTGAGAACAAGCCTTTGCTACCACTGTGGTCACATTCCCAGAGCTACGCCATGAGGTCAAGCAGTGCTTGGGAAAAGGATACGTAATTCAAATGCTTCAAAGAAACCAACACATATGCCATAACCAAATTTAGTCACATAACATAAACTGAACACTTATTTTGTCTGGAGAGCCAGGTTCGGAAGCAGCTGTTTTCTAGGTCTTTGCGGCCTGCCCTATGCTAATTTAGAATTGTTTTCTGGGATAAACATGGCGCTTGAAACTGAAATTTGGTAAATCAGAGACTGGACTCTGGAGAACGAGGCCTGAAGTCATCGCAGGTTCCTCAAAGCTCCAAGCACAGAATCTGGTCAATGAACTGCTCTCCTCGTGAGCATCTCTTGTCAAGCTGACACAACACACGGCTATCTCCGGGCATCTCATTTGGGGGCTGTCTCAATCAGAATGCCCTGTGGACAGGTTCCTGAAGCATTTCCCGAATTACTGACTGATACAGGGGAGTCCAGTCCACTGTGTGTGGTGCCATACGTAGGTAGGTGTGCCTAAATGTATAAAAGAAAGCTAACTAAACAAGGGGGAGCAAGTCAACAGCACGCCTCCATGGTTTCTGTTTCAGACTGCTGTCTCGGCTTTGATGATAGATTTTAACCTGTAAGACGAAACAGAACCTTCCTCCAAACCCAAGTTGTTGGTGGTGATATGGTTTTTCTTGTTTGTTTTCTTTTTTGGTTTTATAAGATAGAGTTTTATAAGATAGGATAGCCCTGGCTGTCCTAGAACTTGATCTGTAGACCAGGCTGGCCTTGAACTCATAGAGATCTGCCTGCCTCTGCCTCCCAAGTGCTGAGATTAAAGACGTGCGCCACCACCCCTGACCTCAAACTGGCTTCAGTCAATGTTTTTTCACAGCAACAGAAAGCGAACCAATTGGAGTGAAGATGGAGTCAGCCACAAGATCCTCAGTTCCACGGCAGCAACTCTCAGCGTGAAAACCATGAGACTGTGGGGTCCAAGACCATAAAAAGGAGATTTAAGAAGAAATATTGGCCAGATTTTTATAATACACCAAAGCCCCTAGCATTTTGGCATTTTACCATGTTTCAAAGTGAGATTAAAGCAGTCTGTAGTAGTTTAAATGTGAATGTAGCCATTGGCTCTGCATTTGAAGGTTTGGTCCCTAGTTGGTAGCAGGGTCTGGGAAGGCTTAGCAGGTGGGGCCTTGTTGGAGGAAGGACATAGCTGGGGGTAGACTTTAGGATTTCAAAGCCCCATCCCATTCCGGGTTTGCCCTCTCAGCTTCCTGATTAAGGTTCAGTAGGCGAGCCCTCAGCCGCCATCTCTAGCTGCCCTGCCCCTCGATGACAGGCTCTGCTCTTCCCTCTATTAGCTGCCTGGGTCATGGTGTTTCAGCACAGCAACTGAAAAGGAACTAATACACAGTGTTAAACATCGTGTAGACACGGGCTTCCAGAAAGGACTCTGGGGGTGGGGGAGAAACACACAGAAACGAAGTGCAGCTGAGGGGACTATGCCACCAGCGAACCTGGGCCCTGTGTGCCTGCTGCGGATTTCAGATCTGCCTCCAAGATTTTCCACAGCTCAAATGAAATACAAAGCATGGATTTCATGGCTCAGAGTTTCCACACAATAAAGTGGGAGAACTCTGGCTATTATACTTCAAGGATGTTTTCTGTGGCCTCAAAAACTTTTTTTTTTTTCACAAGAAAAATGATTTAAGTGCCATGGAGTTGTTGCTTCCACCGCTGCTCGATGACGGCTGGGTGCGTCTGTGTCAAAGTCAACTGGCCTGCCTCTGACAGCCCTCTGAGGCTGAAACAGAGTATCAAGACCAAACCTCACAGCAGAGACCGAGCAACAAGGCTTTCAAGGAACTCGACTTTTAATAAGCAATCAAGACAGAATTCATGCACATCAAAAAGTACCACAAAGAACAGGACGGGGGTGGTGCACACCGTTAGTCCCAGCACTCAGGAGAGAGAGGCAGGTGGATCTCTGAGCTCGAGGCCAGCCTGGTCTACAGAGAAAGTTCCAGGATGGCCAGGGCTACACAGAGATACCCTGTCTTGAAAAACAAAAACAAAAACAAAAAAACACAAAAAACAACAGCAAAAAGTACCACAGAGTACTGTGAGGCAGTTAAGACAGGCACCTGGCTGTTACAGTCAGAGGGCTATGACAGGAGGGGCGTGTGTGTGTGTGTGTGTGTGTGTGTGTGTGTGTGTGTGTGTGTGTGTCCTGCTCTATTACTCCCCACTTTATTCCCTTGAGACATGGTCTCTGACTGAACCTGGAGCTAGGCTACTGGTCAGCAAGTGCCAGCAATCCTCCTGTCTCTGTTCATACAGAGCAGGCTATGGGTATGCATGGGCACACCCGGCTTTTTATGTGGGTGGTGGAGATTTGAACTCAGGTCCTCATGCTTGCTCAGAAAGTGTGCTTACTTAACCTCAACCTGAGGGAAGACATCGTAACACTGAAAGCATCAACAAGGTCACAAAACGAAACAGAAGGCTTGTCTCCCAGGAGAATTCCCTCTGGTAAGAGAAGCGTTCCTCAGATCATTCTAGTTTTTTCTCTGATTCATAGTCACAGGACTTTATTTCCTATGTTAGGAACTTACAAAAACCAGCAAGAAAAACAAAAAGGCTTCAATTCTAAAAACTAAAGATACACTGAAACAAAAAAAGAAAGAAAAGATACATTGAAAAAGAGCTGTTCATAGTTGAATATTCTTTCAACACTTGTATTCCAGCATTCTAGGGAAAAGAAACATCACCAGCCTGCCTGATATTTGTGGCTGTCCCTGCGTGGTGGCTGCTTTGGGGCAGTCTTCACACTGCTGTTCTCCATAACTAAGGGCACACAGTGTACCACACCCCAGTGGACTCCTTCCAGAAGTCGGAGGAGGCCTTCCCTCTTGTGGGGAACCCAAGCATCAGGTGCCAAGCAAGAACACAACACAGATGAGGGAAGGGGAGAACGCAACACCCTTCGGAGCCAACGCTTCATACCAATTATTCTAAGTGTTTCCAAAACTAGACCCAAGTTGGGTATAGGGGCACACAGCTACAATCCTGATTACTCAAGAAGGTTGTTAAGCTTAAAGGCAGCTTGGACAATTTGGCAAGACCAAATCTCAAAATAAAACTTTAAAAGGGGCTGGCTGGGGAGGGAGCTCAGTGGTAGAGAGCTTGCTTAGTATGTCCAAGGCTCTGATTTCAATTCTTTTTTTTTTTCCTTAATTGTTTCTTTTTGAGACAGGGTTTCTCTGTGTAGTCCAGGCTGGCCTGGAACTCACTCTGTAGACCAGGCTAGTGTTGAACTTAGAGATCCATTTCTGCCTCCTGAATGCTGGGATTACAGGTGGGCACCACCACTGCTTGATTGACTTCAATTCTTAATGGAGGAAGTGGGGCAGAATGCTATTGAGACCATGAGAAACCATTATCACCCCTGTGTTAGGACTTTTCTTCTTGTTGAGAGAAAACACGTGACAAAAGCAACATAAATAAGTGAGTTTTATTCTGGGTCACAGTTCAAGGCACAGGCCATCCTGGCGAGGCAGCCTGGCGGTAAGCGCCTGAGGTGGCTGCTGGAATAGTCAGGGGGCAGGCAGCAATGGAGCTTAAATGGCTCTCCCTTCTTATTCAGTGCAGGACTCCAGCTCATGGAACGGTGCCACCCAAATTTAAGGTGTGTCCTCCTGCCTCAGCTAGCCTAGTTTAAAAACTCCCTTCCAGATGTGCCCAAAGGCTGACATCCACGGTGATCCCGAGTTGTCCGGTCACAGCCACAACTCGCCATCACCCTCACGGAGTCACTGCCTGGCAACCATGATTACAAGAATTGGTGATTTTCCAAAGCCATTTTGAACTCTGTCCTATAACACACACACACACACGTGCTGGGAGTGAAACCCAAGGTTTGCATGTGCCGGGCAAGCACCCTACTACTGAGCTCCATCCCCAGGCAGCACGGCCTTTCTGAAGAATGTCCCTTCCAAGGCCCCCCTGGTCTATCCTTTCAGATCATTCTCTTCAGTTCTTAGGAGCCGAGCCCCGTTCATTACCGATCTTCTGATGAGCTTTTGTTGCTATTTTTCAAGGTGAGGACTTAGGTTTTGTTTTTAAGGTAAAATTCATCACTCTATAAAGACAGGGAGTAGACTGAAGAAACAGTACCTATAGATTGTGTACAGACACCAAAACGTGCCTACGGCAGGACCCAAGGATCCGTGCCTACGGCAGGGTATCTAAACAAACTGCTGTGGCCTGCCAGATGATGAGTGGACAGACACTTCATAGATATTATTGGCTGTTCTTACCAAGATCACTTGGTCACAGCAATCATAAGCAGAAATAAATTAATGTGAAAAGAAATTTCAGTTAAGTTTTTTGTTGGTTTATTTTTTTCGAGACAGGGTTTCTCTGTAGCTTTGGAGCCTGTCCTGGAACTAGCTCTGTAGACCAGGCTGGCCTTGAATTCAGAGATCCACCTGCCTCTGCCTCTCAAGTGCTGGGATTAAAGGCGTGCGCCACCACCGCCTGGCTTCAGTCAAGTTTTAAAAGTAACCAATTTCCTTTTTAAAAAACTTGTGTGTGCGTGTGTGTGCCTTTGAATCTGTATGAGCACTTGTGTGCAGGTGTCTGAGGAGGCCAGGAGAGGGCATTAGATCCCTTGGAGCTGGACTTGCAGGTGGCTGGAAGCCACCCAATGTGAGTGCTGAGAACCATTCTGAGGTACTCTCCAAGAGCAGCAAACACTCTTAAGCACTGGGCCTTCTCTCCAGTCCTTAATGTAATGAGTTCCACATATATAGAGAGAGTGCTGAAGACCCTCCTCACATTAAATACAGGAAAATCAGTTGTCAGAGATGAAGAGATCACTTGGAAAACTCCCTTGAGGAGAACTGTTACGAACCCCACCTCTGGAAGGCCGGGTGTGTTGTCTTATCATGGCAGGCAGGCAAGGGACACTTACTACATGCCCGTCAAAGCATGGAGACACAGTGGGCTGCCTGTAGAGGGTTTCTCATCTGGTAAGTCTGGCAGCACCGTGAGGGGCCGCCATAGCAGGAGAGCTGCATGGGGCTGGCCTGCACGCCTATGAATGAGCTAGGAGGATATGCTTTTAGTTTCTTCCTCAAAACATCCACCTAGATCAGTGTTTCTCAACCTTCCTAATGCTTTGATCCTTTAGTGAGGGAGCCCCCAGCCATAAAACTATTCTGTTGCTACTTCGTAACTGTAATTTTGCTACTATTATGAATCCTAATGGAAATAGCTG
The DNA here is from genome assembly GCF_982192425.1 of Myodes glareolus. NCBI lineage: Eukaryota > Metazoa > Chordata > Mammalia > Rodentia > Cricetidae > Myodes > Myodes glareolus. The sequence continues at coordinate 75,580,189 of NC_142028.1, read as the reverse complement.
ATATCCAAGGGGGTTGCGGCCCACAGGTTGAGAACCAGACAGGCCCTCAGCAGCCATCCAGATTCCCGGGAGCTGTGAAAAGGCATTAAGGCTTGAGGCACAGCACCCAGGACAAGCTGGAGTCTGTCGAAGGCCTGCAGGAACACCCAGCATCAACTTTAAACACATGCAGGATCCAGGGAGTGCAGCACTCACCCAGATTTTCCTTCTCTTCCTCTACAGCTATCTGAGGGAAGCCAGAAAGGGCAGCCGGCAATTGGGAGAGGGCAGAAAGAAGACAGACGGCAGGCCTCCTCTTCCCTAAGCCGGCCCCTATAGGCCAAGGCCTAATGAGGATAAAGGAAGTAACTACAACTTTGGTTTGGTTTGGTTTTGAGACAGGGTCCCACTACATAGCCTTGGCTGGCCTAGAGCTTGCTATTATAGCCCAGGCAGGCCTCAAACTCAGAGATCTGCTTCTGCCTTCAGAATGCTGGGATTAAGGTGTGTACCACCACACCTGGCTTCAGAACTACAGCCCTGAATGAACTGAAAATTACACAAGACTAGATGTTCTAATTCGGGACTTGTCCGTCAAAGCGATCACGGGTTTTTGTTACTACAGAAATATCAAGAACTTCAATGGACTTGTACACTGAGAACGTTAAGGGGACAGAAGGTGAGAGGATTAAGAAAGAAGGGCGAAGTGGGTACCTTTTGGCAGGCCCTGCCACTATGCAAACACGCCATGCACAACAGAGTTAGTGCAAGAGGAGGAGCTTACAGGGGAACAGTGAAAGATGCAAGCCCGTGTCAGAGTGGGGACACGAGGGAGGCGGGCAGACGGACAGGCAGAGACCAGAGGAAGAAGGAAGGAGCAAGAGAGCAAGCTGTGCCTGGCGTGCATTTAAGGGATCCACAAGTTGCTCAGCTGACAGTGGAAAGGCACATGGCAACAGGAGATGCTAAAACTGCTTTGGCGGCAGAGGCAGGCTGCTGCGGTGGCAGGAAGCCACAGGAGCCCAAATAAGGAGTATTTCTGTGGTTAGGAGTATTTATGTGGTGTGTTCTGCACTTTCAACTGCACTGGTGCAGACAAACAGCAACTTACATGATTAGCTATTTGGTTGCTGTTTTAGTTTTCTGTGGTACTGAGGAGAAAGGACCCAGAGTTTGCCCATGCTAAGCAAACTGGACTTGTACCCCCAACCCAATAGGATAGTTTCGGGTTTAAACTTAGGGAAGGGCCGACTGTAGAACCACGCAGACCAGTGGGCCACCCCTGGGCTGGCTTCACTTTCCCCACGGGAGTTTTCAACACAGCCTCCAGCAACGGGTAGGTGGTATCTTGAGCCTTACCATGGAAAGGGACTACAATTCATCCCCTCTGTTCCTGGTTTGGAAACCCCTAGTGAGGGGTGGGTATGGACCAGATTTGCAGCAACTGTTCCCAGACACTGAGGAAGAGCTGGGGGAAGTGACAAGTCTCCACCACACACACACACACACACACACACACACACACACACACACACACACACACGGTTTACCAGAAGGAATGTGCCATCCTGAGCAAAGGCCCCTTGGAACGGTAGGAACCACCTCTGGCGATGTTCGCAGCACCAGCTCTCTGAGGAGCAGCGGGCCACAGGCCCCATTCTTGCTTCTCATCCATCTTCCCTGACAGCCTCCTACAAGGATCAAGCTCACAGTGCTCCCTGAGCTCACCGCTCTCACCACCTGGCTTTCCCCCTCGGCCTCCTGCCTGGCCCCGCCTGCTCTGCTCTGGGAGGCCTTGTTTTGCCTGAGGCTCTCCAGGGGCCCGGTTTCTGCTCAGGCCACCTGCCTGGAGAAAGAGAAGGGAAGCAGCACCCTGGCTTCACAGCCTTTCTTGATTTGGGGTTTGTGGAGGGTCCTGAATCTGTGGGTATTAATCAAATTTGGAAGAAGAAGAAGAAGAAAAAACTTGGATGTTACTTATTCAAATATTTTTCTTCCTTCTTCTCTTTTTCAATTACAGATGAGGCTGCCGGAAGTCCCACGCCTCTGTAATGCTCGGCTCACTGTTTTCCTAGTAATTTTTCACCCCATTTCATTTTGAATAGTCTCTATTGATACATCTCCCAGTTCTCTTCTCCCTCTTTCTCTACTGTATCTAACGGGTCGGTGAGCCAGCCAGTATATTTCTTCATCTCAGACACCATCCTTTTTATATCTAGTTCCTTTACATTTCCCAAGCCTTCCCATAAAGTTCCCAAGCTTTCTCTGCATTCTGGAACATATGGAAAGCGTTATAATGCGCTGGCCTACTAATGCTGATATTCACATCATCTCTAGGTTTGCCTTCACTGATTTTTCTCCCCCTCCTTCTCTGGGATTTCATTTTCATCCTTCTCTGAATTACCCAGCAGCATCTGGTTGGTGGCTAGCCATACGGGTTTTTACCTTGTTAGAACGTGGTACATGGGGAGACCTTAATCGTTTTGAGGTAGAATTACATTCTTAGAAACAGCTCAATCATTTCAAGAAGGCTTGCTTGTAAGTTCTGTAGGTTAGAGCTGGAGGCAAGAGCGGCTGTAGCCGAGGGCTAATTCTACAGCATCACTAATGTTGCCCCATTACCGAGGCACCATCTTTTACGGTACGTTACGGGATGCTCTGTGTTTTATGAACTGGCTCCACTATTCCTGACCCCAAATAACCTCTAGATATTAATCTACTTGCCTCTTTCCATGGTTCTTTCCTAGTTCCTGTAACTTCCACATCCACATTATCAGTCAAGCAGTCCAGAGGGACTCACTGCACACCTCTAGAGTTCTCTGTGCACAGCTCTCTCCCCTTGGGCCATCTGCCTTACACCCCTGATCAGTGCTTCCTACTACGGCGTCGAATAGTCATTAGAGATGACAAGTGAGGATGCTTCACACAAATCATCTTTATCACCCTCACACATGCCCGACATCTGGTCCTCACCTCCTTGAGTGGTACCACAGGCTTGAAAAACAAGAGGAATCCTTGAGTCTTGCTTTTCCCTGATTCCCCCAGTTATGGTGGGTGAAAATCCGTTATGCCTTTCTTCTTATTCCACAAACGATGCCATTCTCATCCCTTGCCCTTTAACGGTTTCCTTTTGCTTCCGCCTCCAAAGGCCGTATCACATGGCTTCTTTTCTGCGCTTTCCTGTGATTGGTGACAGATTTTCTCCTCGCCTGAATTATGGCAGCTGCCTCCACTGGTCTCCCTTTCTCCTCGCAGCTTCTCTGCCCTGTAACCAGAGCTGTCTTTCTATACGATAAACAAACTTGAGACACAAACTGCTTTTATGCCATTGCGTAGACTCTCTTGTTGCTGGGATAAATGCCAATCTCATGGTTCGCAAATCCTTCAGGACCCTAGTGGCCCATCCTACTCTGTCATTGTGTTGCCTGTGCCATCTCTCCCTCCACATTTTATGATCTGGCCAGGAGGAACTATTTCATAGTTCTTATCATCTCCAAATTCTTGTACACGTTTCCCCCTTCATTTTGAACATTCCCACCCCTTACCCATTATTCTCTTTCTTTCCATGTGGACTCACTATGCTGCCCACACTGCCCCCCAAACTCCTAGACTCAAGTGATCCTCCTGCCTCAGCTGCCCAAGTAGATGGGGATATAGGCACATACCACCTATGCCCAACTCATCTTCCGTGTCTCAACACAGACCCTGCTCCCTGACCCGGCACCGTTGTTCTCGCCCATTTTCCACTCTGTAGAATAGGCTGCCACCTCGTAACCTGTCTTCTTTTTTGAGTCAGGATCTATGTAGTCCAGGCTGGCCTTGAACTCGAGATCCTCCTGCCTCAGCCTCCTGAGCACTGGAGTTGCAGGTATAAGCCTCCAGGCTTGGTGTCCAACCTGTTTTCTTATTGACTTCCAGATGAGCAGTCTCTCTGCCTGAGAGCTGTTACAAGGGTGTCCTCCGTAATGCCCTCATCTCCCTCGCTACATATAACACTGTACCCCAGCCCTGCAAGCACAGCCCACACCAAAGCTCAATTTAACAGATAATCTTGTATAGAAAGGAACTCTGCGGTGTGGCCTTTCCCTACCTTTCAAGCCCTATCTTCTCCCCTGTGCTGAGTTCTGACATCTTGGCCTCCTTTCATTCAGTTTTCCCGGGAGAGAAGTAGGCGGTGAGGGGTTAGGTAGGGTTCCCATGTAGTCTACGCTGGCTCTGAGCTCACAGCCCTCCTGTCTCAACCTCTCCAGGACTGGGATTACAGGCACGCACTGCCACACTCAGCAGCTAGTTCTTGAGAAATTGGAGTTCTTTCAATGTCGTTTTTGTTGTTGTTTTATTAAAAGTGAGTGTTTCTTGCCTGGAAAGTATCCTAGCCTTTTTATTTGATGATTTTCTGCATTCTTCAAAACTGGTTCAATCTCTCTCTCTCTCTCTCTCTCTCTCTCTCTCTCTCTTAATTTTTTCCAGCCTGATCACAGTTTCCCCTCCCTCCTCTCCTCCCAGTCCCTTCCCCTCCCCCCCATCCATTTCTCCTCCTTTCTCTTCAGAACAGGGCAGGCCTCCATGTAGGCCTGCCACCCACGCATATCAAGTTGCATAAGACGAGGCACCTTCTCTCCTATTAAGGCTGGATGCAGCAACCCAGTAGGAACAAGGGGTCCCAAAAGCAGGTAGTAGAACAGAGACAGCCCCTGCTCCCACTGTTAGGAGCCCCCGAAAAAGACCGAGCTACACAACTGTAATTTATGTGTGGAGGTCAAGGCCTTCTCTTATTGGGTATTCTTCTCTTCCTAGGCAGTGTCTCGCTCACACTCTGAGGTGTAACTCTTCCTCTGCAGCTTGTAATTTCAGACCACCTGAGCGGAGGACCTCCTCTGAAGGTCTAGAAGCACCGTGAAGGAGCACCGTGAAGGAGCACCGTGAAGGAGCACCGTGAAGGAGCATCGTGGAGGACGGTGAAGGAGCATTGTGAAGGAGGACGGTGAAGGAGCACCGTGAAGGAGCACCATTGAAGAAGCACAGTGAAGGCTTCTCCTGTTTTCTCACAACTGCACTGTGCTGGCTAGTTTTGTCAACCCGACACAGACAGGGTCTGCAGACATACACTCAATTGAGGAACGCCTTCGCTTCTGTTGGAGTGTCTGCAGCGAGTCTGTGGGCCGCATTCGTGATGCAGAGTTGATGCTGGAGGGTCCTGCTCCTTGGAGGTTGTGCCACCCCTGGGTAGGGAGCCAAGCAAGCCAGTAAACAACATTCCTCCATGGCCTCCGCTTCGGTTCCTGCCTCTGGGCTCCCGCCCTGAATCCATTGACGGATTATAAACTGTAAGCTGAAATAAACCCTTTCCTCCCCAAATTGCTTGTCCCGGTTTTTCCCTGCAGCATCAGAAAGCAAGTGAGGGCATACACTCATACACTGCTGTGCTTGTTGTGGGAGATGCGGCCTTCTCTGACCTCAGCTGAGAGCTAAGCACCTCCGTGCACTCTACCCAGCCTGCAGACCTTACTACCTTTGGGCCGCTGTCTGCTCGCAGGTCTCATGAGCAAATCCACTGGTTCTGTGCTCTTTTAGAAACCAGTCTCTTGATTTCCTGCAGGAAACTGTTCTTCTACCGCAGGCAAGTGTCAGGATCGTCAGCAGCACGTGTGCCCACAGCGCAGGCACCTGACAAGTTAGATTTGCTGGATTTTGTTTCTCCCTTAAGTTACTGCCATGCAGGAGAAAAATCCATGCTGAGGAACTAGACTATTTGTTCCTGGGACCTAGATCCCCAGAGTCGCCCTACACATCCCTGGGGACTGAGTGCTTGGCTTTAGTTTTTTATTCCATAGGTACTCAGGCCCTGCCGGTAAATTCCCTGCCGGTAAAGATCAGCTCAAATCAGTTGCTGCTGCACATACTTAAACATCGCTAACTTCCATGAACAGGACACGGACACACACACATACACACACACACACACACACACACACACACACACAAAGGCAGAGCTCACCCCTGCATCTCTATCACCTAACATGGGGTCTGGTGCGGGGTTGGGGCTCCATAAATGTGCTGTGACCAGGGGAGCCCAAGGACTAGCCTGGGACCTGGATTCTGTCCTTTCCTATGGTGGTGAGAGGGCGATGTTAGTGGTGGCAGCAGAGGCAGGCACAGTCTGCAGCCTCCCTGGGTCAATTATCTTTCACAATAGTGACTGCCATGATCTGACCAGTCCTGACTCTCAGGTCACCATGGTGATGACATTGCAGACACCTACCCAATGAAGATTTCCCACGACTCTTTTTAGGCATAACTGTCTACTTCTCTGTTTAATTCCTCTGTGTTGCCATTTTCAAGTTCTGATTTTTGGTGGGGTAGTGACGGCACACGCCTTTAATCCCAGCACTGAGGAGGCAGAGGCAAGCAGATCTCTGTGAGTTAGAGGTCAGTCTGGACTACACAGTGAGTTCCAGAACAGCTAGAGCTATACAGAGAAAGCCTGTCTCAAAAAAACAAAACAAACAAACAAAACCAAAAACCAAACAAACAAGTTCTGGGTTTTGCTTTGGGGTTCCCCCTGAGAACTTGTGACTCCTTAGCACGCCGCTTCTAAAGGCCTGAACTTTGACCTCCTCCACAAAGACCTCCCAGGCTCCCAGAGCTTCACGCTTTACACAGATGTGTTCTTGGAATTGAGTGTCCATGGCTGCCCACAAAGGAAATGCTACTTTGAGCATACCAAGGCTTCAGGCACAATTGGCCTCTGGAGTAGCCTGCAGGAAAGTCCAGCTTTCACCACACTGAGCACAAAACTGCACTGTCAGATTCTGGGGCTCCTGAGTCTACCAGGCACATAAGCACTAACAGCCACAAGCGGCTGGTGCAGCAATGGACGGCGCCTTTCAGACACCACAGCAGCAAGGCAGTTGCTGCACGCTGAAGGAGAGATATTTAGTCTCTTGGTGGCTTAGTGGACTCCTGCCTCAGCCCAGCAAGAAAGTGCAGGGTAACACAATCGTCAAACAAGGAGCACACACGTGTCCCGGGCCTTCCTCCCGGCAGGAAGTGGCCTGGGGGGTGCGACTTCTCCAGCACCTGCACCAGGTCAGCAAAGTGCTTTTTCAGATGCTGGAAGCCTTTGAAGTAAACAGCCAACTCGTCCACAGATCCTACAAAGGGATTAAGAGTGCCTTCTGAGTCACATAGGAGTCATACAGAGCACTGGGGTAAAAACCCTAGAGAATTCATACAAATTCCCAGAAGGTTCAGAAATTGGACCTAAACAAAAGCAGGCCATGAGCAAACTGTGTGTATGCATCAAACAAGGAACATTTCCCTTTATTGAGCAGTAACAGAACTACTGGGGCACACACAATTGGTCTGCTGCTATTATACTAGGAAACACATGCTACTGAGAAACCAGACCGGTGGGAATTCAGGAGGTTTGAACAGAGCAGTCAACTGAAGGGCCCACACCCAGCCAGTGGAGAACATTGTTCCAAGCATGTAGTGGCCATTTCTGAAAATGACAGATAGATGAAGAGGCCCAAAGTTGGGTCAGCCCCCAATCCTAGAACAATTAAAAGTTAAATTCTGGGAGGCTGCTTTCCCCTGACCATGACTTTTCCTGGGAATGCACACATGGAGCCACCAGTAACAAAACACTCAGCTCCTTGAAGCGGCTTGCTTGCTCTCATTCCTGAGGAGCTGTCTGCCAGACTCTGAGTTTTCAGAAGCCCAAAGTTTGTCCATTTTTCTTTCAGGTAAAAACAGTGCCCCGAGAGAGTGGGTCATTTGGCTGGTGACAAGCCCACAAGGGCCCTTTCTTCAAGACAACCTCTGTCTTCAGTGCTCAGCAAGGGTGGCGGGCGCACTTCTTATTTTAGCACAGAATACTAAAAAGACATGCACTCAAGGGGGACATCTAAAAGATGTCAGAACTGCTGGGCAGGGGATACCTCGGTGGTAGAGGACTAGCCTAACATTCTGGAGCCCCTGGCTTCCATCTGCAATGGTACAAACAAACAAACTGCTGCGTCATCAAGAACTGGTTCTGGCTTTTAAAAATTTTAAAAATTTAAAATCTCTCTGGATATGATAGTGCACGTGTGCCTTTAATTCTCTCGCTGGGGAGGTAGAGACAAGCAAATCTCTGGAAGCTTGAGCCAGCCTGATGCACACAGAAGTTCCAGGCCAGTCAGATTTACATGGCAAGACCTTGTCTCGAAACAAAGCATACACCCCCCCCCCAAAGGAAAACAAAAAACCATTCCAGTCGTGTGTGTCCATGAAGAGTAGGCCACGGAGACAAGTGCAGGGTTCCACTGCTGCCAGGTTTCAGAAAAGGCAAAAGATCGACCGTGGCTGGGCAGAGTGGCACATGCCTTTAATAAATCCCAGCACTGAGGAGGCAGAGGCAGGTGGATCTCTATGAGTTCAGGGCTAGCCTGGTCTACATAGTGAGTTCCAGGAGAGCCAGGGCTACACAGAGAAACCCTGTCTTAAAAAACAAAAACAAAAAACCAAAAAAAAACCCCAAAAAACCAAAAAGCCAACTGCAGTGATACATTTTAATAAAAATATCTCTTCCCTTCTAAGAGACTTGAACTTTTGCTAGATCTCACAGCTGAGCTAATAATACACATCACTTAAGACTTGGCCTGTGGGACTAGAGATGGCTTAGTGGTTAAGAGCACTGACTGTTCTTCCAGAGGACCCAGACAGGTTCAACTCTCAGCACTTACATGGTGGGTCACAACTGCTTATAACTCAAGGTGTAGGGGACCCGACACCCTCATAAAGACATACATGTAGGCAAAATACCAATGCACATAAAATAAGTAAATTATTATTAAAAAGAAGATTTGGCCTGCTGGCCTGCTGTGTACTCAGCCTGTTTAACCTGCCTTTAAGAGAACCATGTCACAATCAACCCTACCTCGCTTGAGTTCCATGTAATTAACTTTTTAAAAAATATTACTTTATTTAATGACATGCATATGTCTATGTATGGTGGGGGGGTCAAAGGGGTGTCAGATCCCTGGTGCTGGAGTTACAGGCAGTTGTGAGCTGCCTGATGCGGGTGCTGGGAATTGAACTCTGAATCTCTGCAAGAAAAATAGGTGCTCCTAGCCACTGAGCCATCTCTCTAGCCCCCCTCACCCATGTCTCAGTGTCCTATGCATAAACCCCACTCCCTTCTTCTTTGTCTTAGAATGGGAAGCAGGTACTCTCACCCGCCTATGTTCCTAAACGGGAACAGCCAGGAGGGGGTGTGGTTTGAGCTCTGCCGCAGTGGGAAGCGTTTTGTTGACAGACTTGAGTCCAGCAAGTGTAGTCGGAGACTACTCGTTCGTTCCTGGCTGCCCAGACCCAAATAATCACACAGAAACTGTATTAATTACAATGCTGCTTGGCCTATTAGCTCAGGTTTCTTATTAACTAACCCTTATATCTTAAATTAATCCATTTCTATTAATCTGTGTATTTCCACAAGGATGTGGCTTACCTGAAAGGTTTCAGGCATCTGTCTCCTTCAGCAGCTACATGGCATCTTCCCAACTCCGCCTACTCTTTCTCTTTATCCCTTCCATCCCTGCTATATTCTGCCCTGCCATAGTCCAAAGCAGCTTTATTCACTAACCAGTAAAAGCAACAGATATGCAGAAGGACATCCCACATTATCTCCCCTTTTCTGTCTAAATAAAAGGTTTTAACTTTCCTTAACTTGTCAACTGTAAATGAACTAAATATTGTAACTATAATTCTTGCTCGATAACTGTTTTTATATGTAATTTTACTATGTTAAAGTTAAAACCTTTTTTATTTAGACAGAAAAGGGGAGATGATGTGGGATTCCCCTCTGTATGTTGTGAATATGTTTTATTACCATTGATTAATAAAGAAGCTGTTTCAGTATATGGCAGGGCAGGAGAGAACTAGTAGGAAAATTAAACTGAATACAGGGAGAAAGAAGGCAGAGTCAGGGAGATGTCATGTAGCTGCTGAAGGAGGCAGATGCCATGTAGCAGCTCAAAAAACCAGAAGTTACAAACAATGGGCCTTGTAGTAAAATATAAATTGTAGTAAAATATAATTGTAGTAAAATATAAGTAAAATATGAAATATAAATATAAATTAGTAGAAATGGGTTAATTTAAGATGTAAGAGCTAGTTAGGAATATGCCTGAGTCATTAGCCAAAGCAGCTTTATTCATTAATCAATAAAAGCAACACGTATACAGAAGGACCTCCCACATCAAGGAAGTTCCACTCCCCATTAGCCTATCCCGACAGTACCACACTAGAGCCTAGCCCTGCTGTGGATGAGCCAGTCCTGTCAGGAGACCTTCTCTCCCCTACACCAGCATACACACATCTAGGTGGGACTGGATTTTAGTTTGTGAATAGCTAAGTTATTTTCCTAGATCAGTTAATTTAGTCTAGGTCAGTGGGATTCCCTGTTTTATAAAACTTCTTTCCTATTTTAATTTGCTGCAAGACTCCATTCTAGGCAACAGGAAACCTTCCTGAAAGTCCCTGAAAGTGGGGGTGACAGAAAGCCTCAGCCTCAACTACTGAGCAGTAAATGGAATTCCAGTCAATCGCACTGACGCTGATTTAAATGACAATGTCCCCCACAGTCTCAGGTGTTTGAATACTTAGTCGCTATTTGTTGGAGCTCTTTGGGAGACATGTCACTAGAGGTGGCAGTGAGTTTGAAGGCTTATACCATTCCAAATTCGATACTTGTTTCTTGTTGTAGTTCCAGATGTGAGAGCCCTCAGCTTCTGCTCCAGTCACCAGGCCTCCACTTTGCCGTCATGGAGGAATCATAGCTCAAAGAAACCCTCCTTCTATAAGCGTTTCAATTGCAGCAACAGCAAAGTGATCAATACAGGGCCTACCATGCTAAGCTGTGTCAGTCTGAGTAAGCCCTTCCTTTTCCCATTCTACAGAGCCACCACCCATTCCCATCAGCTGACATGGAATCAGTACTGATTAAATGACCTCTACTGATAACAACCGTATCTCCCATCTAGAGCAGTATAGGGGAACATTAATGAGGTACATAAAGTTCAGTACTTGATGGGAATATAAAGCCATTGGCTCTATCAGAAAATCACAATTCTTCACATATAAATTTTTCTTTTTTGAGACAAGGTCTCCCTGTGTAGTCCAGATTGGCCTGGAACTGGCTAAGTAGTCCAAACTGACCTTGAACTCACAGAGATCTACCTGCCTCTGCTTCCTGGGTACCAGGATTAAAGGCATGTATCATACACCTGCCATCTTCAAAATTTAAGTCACAAACACATTTAGGCAAAACGATCTCTCAAGCAGGCAAACTACGCACACATGAGAAGCGGCCCCACCCATCTTCTGTCTCATGGTCATTGGCTCCCATCGCTCAGCCATGATGAATTCCCAAGAGCAAAGAGTGCAGCAGTAAGTGGAGGAACAATCTTACCCAAAATAGATCTTTCACTTCCAAAGAAGCAACATTGTACAGTCGCCCATAAAAGTTACATTAAACATAAACACTCTGTGTCAAGGCTTGGGTGGGGGACACAGAGGGCAACAGGTCCAAATGGCTGTCAAAAATGCAGAGTGAGAGAACAGACTGAGGGGAGCTACTGTCTTCTCTCTCTCTCTCTCTCTCTCTCTCTCTCTCTCTATATATATATATATATATATATATGTACACATACATATACATATATATATGTACACATACATATACACACACACTCACACAGACACACACTTTGTACTCTGGTCTCTCTTAGTGCTGCCACTGACGCCTTCAATTTAACCCTTACACACCATGAAGCATAAATCCTCTTCATTTCCCAGAGGAGGTTGGATGAGGGAGGATACAATATGCCTGAGATTCCTAACCACTAAGCGGACTGGCAGGGAAGCTGCCAGCCCAGGCCCAACTCAGAGGCTGCTTGTTCCTTCCTCAGTCCATGTGGGCTCTCCAGGAACCCAGGAAGAGCAGCCCCTCATTTCAGGCCAGAAGCACAGGAGCAACTATGCCCGTTCCCTCTATTCCCTGTCCCTAGGGTGATGGCCAAAGATCCGGCCACGCCACACACGAATCATGGGAGTCAGAGGGGGCTGCTGAGAGGGGCTGGTCAAAGTGCAAATGACTCCCACATCATCTCTAGACAGGGAAATAAACCACAACGTGGGGTCAATTTATCAACGACAAACTAAAATAGGAAAGCAGCTTTAGAAAACAGAGAATCCCACTGACCTAGACTAAATTAACTGACCCAGGAAAATAACTTAAGATATTCACAAACTAAAATCCAGTCCCAACTGGATGTGTGTAGGCTGGTATTGGGGAGACAAGGTCTCCTGACAGGACAGAGTCCCCTGTGGCTGACTGACTCATTCGCAGCAGGGCTAGGCTGTGGTACTGTCAGGAGGGGCTAATGGGGAGTGGGACCTCCCTGTTCTCAAGTCTCTCAACATAGGCAGAAACGCTTCCCACTGCAGCGGAGATCTCACGACACCCACCGCCCCTCTATTCTGAGAAAACCAGGGCCAAATTCAACCCTGCTAGTGACACCAAGTGAGCCTGTGCCCCCCTGCAAGGCCACCTTTATTCAGTTACAGGACTATGAGTGACAGCATGGCAGAGGAGCAGCTGGCCCAGGACAGAGGAAAATGACTCACTCTGCAGTCTGTACCTTAAACTTCATGGGGTCTATGACAGGGCAGCAATCCTGGCTGCTTTAGGGTGAGTGTGAGTGTCCCCCAAGGTTCATATAAAGAAAGCTAACCCCCAGTACAGTGGTATGAAGAGGCAGGGCTGTTACAGGGTGACCAGGCCCCCAGGGCTCTACCCTCACTAATAGGATGACTGTCCTTACAACACAGGCTTCGGGGATCCTGTCTGCACCTTCTGTTATGTGAAGACACACAATGGGGAAGGCATCTTTGGTGAACAAGCTGTCACCAGACCCTGAATGTTCTGGCTCCTCGATCTTGGACTCTCTGGCCTTCAGAACTTCAAGGAATAAATGCCTTATTTATAACTTGCACAGAATAAGGTATTTTTGTTATAAAGATGAATGGACAAAGTTGAGCAACAAAATAAGAGTTCCCTTTTCAGACAGACAAAAATAATATGTTTTTTAGTCAGAAAAATAATACACACTCAATCTAAAAACTAAATCAGGGCTGGGGACATGGCTGAGTGACTAAAAGGCTTGCCAAACAAACGTGGTGATTTGAGCTCAAATCTCTGGCCCCACGGCAGAAGGAGAGTGCCAACTCCTGAAAGTTGTCTTCTGAACTACACACATACACACACACACACACACACACACACACACACACTCTTTCTCTCATGCAATAATAAAGGACTCGCTTGACATTTCTATCACCTAAAGTTAATCACTACATTTTGGTGGCTATTGAAATCTCTTCTCGTTGATATGCATGGGACTTTGTATGTATAATTCCATTTACATATGGTCTTAATTACATGCTGGTTTATAACATAACATCTAGGACATACTCTATGTCAGTGAAAAAAAACTTCAATAATTCTTTTTTAATTAATTTATTTTTAAGGTAAGGTTGCATGTAGCTCAGGCTGGCTTTCTGCTTCCCAAGCACTGGGATTGCAGATTCTATCTTTTATTTTTTTTCTCTCTATTATGTAGCCCTGGCTGCCCTGAAACTTGTCATGTAGACCAGGCTGGCCCTGAACTCATAGAGATCCGTCTCCTGAGTGCTAGAATTAAAGGTGTGTGCCACCAAGTCCAGCTCTAAATTCTCACTTTAAACAACCACATTATTCTCCCGCTGGTCATATCATTATTTATTAAGTGGGAATTATTGTCTCTAATGTTTTCCTTAAAATTTTGAAATATTTCTATCTTTTTAGTGTGTGTGTATGGTGTGTATGTGCCACAGCAGTTATGATAATGACAGGGGATAACTCTTGGGGAGAGTCTGTCCTTTCCTACTTGAAACTGGGGATCAAATTCAGGTTGTCAGATGTGGTGGCAAACACCTTTTTTACTGAACTATGTTCAAATTTCCAAGTCACCAAATCAATTTTATTATGGTAGATTAAGCCAATTAGGACAAAAGGCCAGTTTAAAGAGCAGCCTATGAAGCTACAAGAACATTTGTGTCTGATGTGGGTTTTTTAATAGTTAAGAAGGAGGAGATGGGGGTGGTGGTGCATGCCTTTAATCCCAACACTCAGGAGCAGAGGCAGGAGGATCTGTGAGTTTGAGTTCGAGGCCAGCCTGGTCTACAAAGTGAGTTTCAGGACAGGCAAGGTTGTTATACAGAGAAACCCTATCTTGGAAACAAACAAACACACAAAAGAATGGGGACATAGTGGGATCTCTCTTTGTCTCTGTCTCTTGTGTGTGTGTTTATGTTCATGTGTAGACGCACTAATACTTACATACATGTACCTGCTTTTTTAAAATAAATATTTACCGGGAACTTATTACATGCTAAGAGTTGTTCTACCAAAATGCACAAGGTCCTTGGTTAAATGGCACCCACAGTATGGTAGGGGAGATGGACAGAACATACATGGGGACAGCCAATTTGAATGTCTGAGTGCTCAGGATGAATGGAGGGAGGCACAGCTTTCTAGAGAAGGGATGGGTGTCTGAAGAGGCTGCCTTGGATGAAGTGATTGTCCTGTAGGGTGACGTTAGACAATGCGGACAGTCATGCCACGCAGGAAGTAAGAGCAGTCCAGAAAGAACAGTTCTGAGACAGGAGGAGACCTGGAATCTTCAAGGAGCAAGAGCGCCATGGCTGGTGAACAGCAAGGGGCACAGACGCTGGAGAAATCACGGAGGGAAGTAAGACTTTGTAAGTCGGTTAGGACTGCAGTCGGCGTGCACCATGAGAGCTTACAGTGCTAATGAGACAGCAGCCTGCTTCCCGTTCCAGAAGACTGCCCCAGCTGCACTGAGAAAGGCCTCTGGGAGGCCACAAATCTGCAGACAGCCTAGGGAAATGGTTACTGGTCCAGGGCAGAGGAGCCAGGACCTTGGACAGTGGTGCAAGAAAGAAGAGGCAGAACCAGGCATTCTTAAGTGGGGGCGGGTCTCCTGCCGGGAGGAGAACAGTGAAGGCTCTGGGCTGTGGCTTAGAGAGCGAGGGAGGCCGGTGGGAAGGAAAGGGGAGACGGGAAGTGGTTTATAGACGTTTTCTAAGTGATTCGCTGGGTTTATCCATAAATACTCTGGTGCGGGGGAATTAAAACCTTTCTAAGGTCTTTGTACATTACCTGTGTTTAACATCACCAACATTTGTGTCTTGACCTTGGGTATCATAGCTAACTAAACTCAGCTACAGTTCTAGGAGTCTGGATTTCACATATTCTCTGGGATTTTCTATATGCGATCAAATAAGAGAGCAGTTTAACTTCTTTCTTACTAACCTACATCCCATAAGGTCCTTTCTTCCCACTCCACTACCACCTGGAACTTGTAGGCGTGGACCCTGACTGCAGGCATGTGGGCTGCGGCTCCTTGCAGGTGCCCTACATTAGGACAGGGACATTCAGCTGGGCGGTAGTGGCGCACACCTTTGATCCCAGCACTCGGAAGGCAGAGACAGGTGGATCTCTGTGAGTTCCAGGCCAGCCTGATCTACAGAGCGCATTCCAAGACAGGCTCCAAAGCTACACAAGAGAAATCCTGTCTTGAAAAACCAAAAACAACAACAATAAAAATCATAGTGACATTCCTTTCTTTTGATTAGTTCTTTGTGAATTTCATACACTGTATTTTGATCGTATTCACGCTCCCTGAAAAAGAAGCTCCTTTCTGACTGCCGAGCTGATTCTTCACAAATAGAGGTTGAATTTTCAAACACTCTTTAACTGATGGTGTCATACAGTTTGCTTATTTCTTTAGCTAAAAAAAAAAAAATCTTTTTAAGATAGCATTTTATATGTCTTAGATTGACCTCAAACTTGTTATGAAGCCAAGGATGACTGAACTGATCTCCACCTCCAGCTCCCGAGCGCTGACATAACAGGTGTGTACCATTAGGTCTAGTTTATGCAGCCCACGGCCTCAGGAACGCTAAGAAAGCACTTTACAGACAGCCATGCCTCTCAGCCTGAACGTTTGTTTGCTTGGTTGGTTTTGTTTTTATTTTTATTTTTTAATTTTTTTGTTTCTGAGGCAGGGCTTTTCTGTGTCACAACCCTGGTTGTCTTGGAATTCACTTTATAGACCAGGCTGCCCTCGAATTTACAGAGATCCGCTTTCCCTCTGCCTCCTGAGTACTGGGATTAAAGGCATACGTCACCACCACCCTCCCAATGAGACACGATTTGTAGATAATTAATATGGGGGATTACATGGACTGATGTTGAACTCTATTTGTCCACCGGGTTTAGAAGGTTTTAGGCAGTCTTCTGTTTGTCTGGCTAGCACTGTCTACCCAGCACCTGATGCCCAGCTGCTAAATTCTCTAGCGTTCTCAAACAGGCCCCCAGGAGCTGTTATCTTAGCTGATTGCTTCTTTCGCCTTCTTTTTTTCATTCCCTTTCTTCTTTCTTATTTTATTTATTTTTTGTTGATTTTTGCGACAGGGTTTTTCTCCGTGTAGCCCTGGCTGTCCTGGAACTCACTCTGTTGACCAGGCTGGCCTTGAACTCAGATCCATCCACCTGCCTCTGCCTCCCAAGTCCTGGGATTAAAGACGTGCACCACCACTGCCTGACCAGACTGGATTGTTTAGGCAGGCCCCCCCACCCCAATACACTGACTCCTCTGTACCCCCATTTTGTTATATTGAACTTAAGAACGTGATTACCATATTTATTTATTCACTGACGACTCTGGCTGAGACATTCCCCTTCCTGTTACTCTCAGCAGCAGTTTCTGCCCTGACTTTGCGGGCACTTTTATCCTAGTCGGTCTTTGGTAGGACGTCTGTACGGTCCCAGCCTTGGCAATTGTTGGTTGGCTTTTTCCCATGCAAGCTGAGATTTCTCTGGTTCTTTATAAGATGATTAATTTTGGCTCATATCCTGGGTATTTTAATATTGTGTTATGAAACCTGAAGTCTTGTCTGAAGTCAGTGGAGGGTGTTATTTTTGTTTTAGGAGACAATCGAGCAGGCTGGGTTTGGGCAGCAAGTCCTGACCAGCTTTCTGTGGGTTATGGTTTCACTGCCGGCTCCACTTTCAAGCCTTCGCAGACTCGTCTTCTGCATGCGCCACCCAGTGTCCAGCTGACACCCCAGGAGGTTCTCTGTCCCTCAAAGCCTTTGTTCGGAGCTGCTTTCCCAAGCACCTCATTCCTCGCTGGTTTCTGCCCTGTGCACTCTAGTTCTTGAGTGCCTTGGGCCTCTGTTCTTAAGCCAGGGCCTCAGTTATCACAGTCTATGATGAATTCTACACTGCTGTACCCAGATCTGGGACAACCCGTAGGAAAGCAGAAAAACAAACAAACAAAACAAACCCCCAACTCCATCCTCTTGAGACCTCAGCTTCTCTACCATCCTCACTGTCTCCACTGTCATTACCTCCACCACCTCCGTGGCACTCCTCAGGGCCGGACACAAGGGGAACAAAGAAGAAAACACAACCGTGGGATTCCCCCTCTGCGTGAGCCTGAGGAGCACCCCCCACCCCTACCCCCCTACCCCGCCGGCTGCTGCCACAGCTGTGGGATTCCCCCGCTGCATGAGCCTGAGGAGCACTCCCCCCACACCCCCCAGGCACAGCCAAAAGCCATTTCCTAGAATGGTTTGCTCAGAGTCCACGGTTGGGTTGTGGGCTTCCAGGATGTGGGACACAGAGGGAAAACTGGAAGCTCACTGTCAGCCTGGTAATACATTAAGTTCTGGTGTTCTTCCCAACCTGTCGGCTATGACTAATGTCCCAGAGTCCTCAAATAGCTACGGAGTGCATTCTGTCCAAGCCATTAGCAGCACTCAGTGACAAGAGACATGGGGAGTGCATCTATTCCTTATCTAAGATGGAATCTTGCTTTCCTATGTTTAATTACTCCGGCTAAAGAACGGACATAAACTAGGGATTAAACCCAAAGCTGTTTTGCTAAGATACTAAAGCTTTTCTGGCAATGGGGTATGCCCAATGCTACAGAAAGTCCTTCCACATAAAACAGTCAAGTGACCGCTGAGGAAAGCCTGCCCGGCTCTCCTGGCTTTCAGGAGTGATGCAAAGCAGAAGTCTGCTGGCCAATGTTCCTCAAGAGCATGGCTAAGGCGGGAACTACCTGAGGAGTCTAGCAGGTGAAATCAGGAAAACGGAATGCTGGGTGAAGTGAGAACGGGTCCTAATCTAGGTCTGAGTCTGTATTTGCTAAGCCTTCTGGGAAGACGTCATAACAAAACTCACTGTTTGTATGCTCATTAAAAAGAAGCTGGGGCTGGAGAGGTGCCTCAGCAGCGAAGAGCATGTACTGCTTCCAGAAAGCCTGCGTTCAGTTCCCAACTGCCTGAGTCTGAAGCTCCAGGAGAGCTGACGGATCAGATGCCTCGGCCATGATGGGCTCCAGCATGCATGTGCACAGACCTACCCAAATACACACAATTTAATCTTTTTTTTTTCTCATCTTAAAAAAATAAAGCTGACTTTTGGCCTGTGTTGCTGAGTTTTATGTCAACTTGACACAAGCCATAGTCACATGGGAAGAGGAACTCTGAATTGAGAAAATGCCTCTATAAGATTGGCTTGTAGGGCACTGTCTGTCGGGCATTTTCTTAGTTAATGTCTGACACGGGAGGGCCCAGAGCACTGTAGGAGACAACAACTCTCGCACGTGGTCCTGAGTTTTCTAAGAAGGCAGGCTGAGCCAGCCAATAGGTAGCACTCCCCCTCCACGTGTCCCCCACACACTGCCCGGTTTGTTTCATCTCCTACCTCCACGTTCCTTGCCTGCTTGAGTTCCTGCCCTGACTTCCTTCAATGATGGACTATGGCTGGACGTGTGAACCAAATAAACCCTTTTCTCTCCTAGTTGCTTTTGGTCATGGTGTTTATCACAATAATAGAAACCCTGGCTGGCTAAGAAAAGACTACACCTTCTGGTCCACAGCTATCTGCAAATTAAGCTTCATACACACTTTATAACTCCGGGAGAGAAGGAGGGGAGGGACGAAAATCCCCTCGAAAATTAATGAAAAGAGAAAAAACCAGGAACTACGTGGACAAGAAGATGGGCACTGGAACCAGAATGCCTGCACCCAAAGTCCAGCTCGGACATTTACTTGCTATTTGGTGTCGGATAAGGCACTTCCCTTCTCCGTATGTCAGTTTCTTAAGCTGAGAAAGCAGGGAGGGCTGATAACCGCATCTATCTAACTTGGCTCAAGTGGAAGGGCTGAGAACTGTCTGACACACAGTGACGTCCCATAAATATTAACTGTCCCCTCCTCCTCCTGTTTCCAGGCAAGTGCTGCTTGTGGCATGCCTGGGTTATGG
The DNA here is from genome assembly GCF_982192425.1 of Myodes glareolus. Lineage (NCBI taxonomy): Eukaryota > Metazoa > Chordata > Mammalia > Rodentia > Cricetidae > Myodes > Myodes glareolus. The sequence continues at coordinate 75,560,763 of NC_142028.1, read as the reverse complement.
CTTTTGCATGTAGAGAAGAGTATGTAAGATTTTAATGTACAGCGTGATGAGTTACTGTGTGAGGGATGGTCTCCCAACCCCTACTCAGGTCACTGGAGAGAACATTCCAGTTCTGAGATGCTCCCACCGCTGCCCCAGCTATTATGGAATTCAATCTCGTATTTCTCCTTACTGTTCTAACACTGAACTGTGCATCTAAACAAATATGGTTTTATTTTGCTTTTGAAGTTCATACAAATGAAAACCAGTGTGTATTCTCTATTGTCTGCCTTCTTTTATTAAGACTCACCCACGTTATTGCTGGGCATGTAACTCAGTGGCAGCGCACTTGCCTGGCACACACTTGCCTGGCACACACTTGCCTGGCGCACACAAAGCCCCAGGTTTAATTCCTAGCCCCACAAAAATGGAGTAAAGTAAATAAAACATTTCTTGTGTCTTAGAGCAGGGCTTGGCAGCACACATCTACAATACCAGCACTTGGAAGGCTGGGCCAAGGGAACTCCTGCAAGCTGGAAGCCAACCTGAACTACGCAGGGAGTCCCAGGCACCTAGCAGTGGGGGTACCTAGGAAAGTCAGATGTGGCAGCACAGGTCTGTAACCCAGAGGCAGAGGCAGAGGCAAGGGGATTGCCACAAGTTGAAAACAGCCTGTTTTACAAAGAGAGTTTCCACAGAAGCCAGGATTCTTTCTCTACAGCGAGGATTCCATGGCAAGATCATGTCTCAAGAAATAAAAATTTAAATTTAAAAAGGCAAAATAAAAACAGACTTACTTAACTATGCTGTCAAATCTATGCATAACTTGTTCATTTTCTTCTGTTCCACACCAATATGACATTTGCATATTCACAGCTGTTCCATATGTGGGTTGTTTTGGGGTCTTACCATTCTGAATATTGTCTGGGACCGGGAGAGCCACCTCCCTGACCTGAGTGACGCTGGGTCAAAGGTCAGTGTGCCGATTAGTATGTCTTACACTGTAAACACAGGAAAGGAGGAAGTGTGCCTGCCTGTGACGGTCACAAGAGCACAGGCAGGTATGGCACACCCCTCCTGAAGACGTGGGCATGAACATGTATCTGAGAAGATAACAGCATCCATTCCTATAACAAAGAGGCGGCATTGCCAGGATATGTGTGGTTCAGACTTACTTCCATCATCGTCTTTTTTGGGGTGATTATCCAAACTTGTCTTCCCACTCAGTGGAGACTGGCTTCTGCTCCATTGTGGCCCCATCAACACTATCATGTCAAGCTATCATGTTTTGTTGTTCCGTGAATGCGTAGTGATATTTCAGTGGGATTCCAACGTTCACTTTCCTGAATACTAATGTACTTGAAAACCTATCCCTAGGTTTATTGGCCTCTTTTAGAAATGCTTTTTCAAGTCTTCTACTCATTTCTGTATTAGGTTCTTCATTCTTTTTGTTTTGTTTTGTTTTGCTTTGTTTTGTTTTTTGAGGCAGAGTTTTTCTCTGAAGCCTTGGCTGTCCTGGAACTCACTCTGTACACCAGGTTGGCCTTGAACTCACAGAGATCCACCTTCTGCCTTCTGAGTGCTGGGATTAAAGGCGTGCACCAGCACCACCAGGCGGAGTTGTTCATTCTTAGTGAATTTTATAGTTCTTTCTTCAAGAACTACAAAATCCTTTGCTAATTAATTACAATGCAAATTGATTTTTCAAGCTGCTTTGGCAGTGCCTTAATGGAGTCTTTTGATAATAAAAATCCTTAGTTGTACTGTATTAAGTTGATCAACCTTTTCTCGTAATATACAGATGTGATTTGGGGTTGTTTGAGAGCTCTCCCTTGTCTTTCCACACTGCTGGAGTGACTTTTCACACACCTCAGCATTTTGATGGAGGCACCTCATGCACAAACGGCACGGGAACAAACGGCTTGAGCAGAGGCACGGTGAGCAGAGGCGGAGTGTGGGCTCACGAGCTGGGCGGGGATGGATGGGCTCTGAAGAGGTGACTGTGTTTCAGGACAACTGGAAAGTCAAAGCTGGTGTGCCGGATAAATAACCGAGGGACCCAGAAAGCTCTGGCATAGCGCTGATACAGAACAGGCCTTCCCACGGTGGGAAGGTGGTGGGAACATCTTTCTTTTTGTCCCTCTCTACCACAACTGCCTGAGCGTTGTGAACAGGAATGCATCATATGTGAGGTCAGCAAATGAGACTGACCACCCTCCAAAGGCCAGCCAGGCCTCCCTGGTACTCAGGGTGGTGCCCTAGGATGAAGTGGACCATCTTTACCTAGTCAGTCACACAGGATGAAGAGGACCATCTTTACCTAGTCAGTCACACAGGATGAAGTGGACCATCTTTACCTGGTCAGTCACACAGGATGAAGAGGACCATCTTTACCTAGTCAGTCACACAGGATGAAGTGGACCATCTTTACCTGGTCAGTCACACAGGACGAAGTGGACCATCTTTACCTAGTCAGTCACACAGGATGAAGTGGACCATCTTTACCTGGTCAGTCACACAGGATGAAGTGGACCATCTTTACCTGGTCACACAGGATGAAGTGGACCATCTTTACCTGGTCACACAGGGATGTCCTTTCCCTGGTGCAAAGTTGTTCTGAGCTCCCCCCAGGGAAGGGAGGAGGAAGCTGAGGAATCCAAGCAGCTGTCCTTTCTGCTCTGCCAACAGAACTGAGGTATGGGGTAGGGAACTGTTTCAGACAGGGACAGCCACCTCCTGACCTCAGTGAGTCTGGGTCAAAATAGCGAGCACCAAATAGCATGTCCTGCACTGTAAACACAGGAAGGGAGGGAGTGTCTGCCTGTGCCTGGCACAGGCAGGTACAGCCCCTTCCCCTCCTGGAGCTCTCTTCCTGAGCCCACGGGTGTGTAAGTGATCGTGCACATGAGGGCATGTCCTTAGGAAGCTGCCCCAGCAGCAGCCTGGCATTCTGCAGGTAAGCTTTGATGCTTAATCGTGCTCAGAGCCGGTGGCCTCCTAAAGTCCTCTGCCCTACTCTGAGACAGGGCAGGCGCTCAGAGAGCAGACGACCTCTCGCTGGGAATGGGACACTTCTGTGAGGGAACACCAGCTGCAACTTTCCAGGCAGATTAAAAAAAAAAAAGACAGGGTCTCACTATGTAGCACTGGCTGGCCTGGATCTCCTCATGTACACCAGGCTAGCCTCAAACTCATGGAGACCCACCTGCCTCTGCCTGTGTCCCCTCTGACCCCCATGCCCAGCTCAGTGTCCACTTGTAAAACAACTGGAAAGGAGTTTCACACTGCGTCCCTCTTCCGCTCCCTCCATGGTGAAGACCCTGGAGACTTTCTCATAAGGCTGCAGCCCTCTTGACCTCCCCCAGTATCCCCAACTCGTGAGGCTTCACCACAAACATGGCTAATACTAAGGGCTGGGAAGATGACAGAGGCGGAAGAATTGGTACCTGTGCCTAGGGTTTGTCCAGCGGAGTCAAGGGAAAGAAGCAATGAATCTGCAACACAAGAGGACAAGTTCATGTCTTTCTTCTTTCGTCAGTGCCCGCTGGCTCCACCCAAACCCTGCAGCGGGCTAAAAGCACTAGCCCCTCCCCTTTGGCTACCCCTTTCCTTATAGTCATGTTTGCTTACTACCCTCCTCCCCCAATAAAACCCTGAAAGTAGCCTGTAATTATGTATAGCATATGCTGGAATAATAAAGTGGAGATGCCAAAGAAAGGGAGATATTACAATGGCAGGGAAGATGTTAGTGCACGAAACACATTCCACCAGGGCCTTTGCACACACAGCAGGCAGAATCAAGGTGAGTGTGAGCTTTAAAGCAGCCAAAGCAAAGGAAGAGAACAGTTCCGGGATTCAGCGCCCACAATGCATTCTTCCATTCAATCACACGGTCGGGAAATGTTTGTGGGCCTCTATGATACGAGGATAGTATGATACAGAAGTCAGCAATAACAAAAACAAAACGTGGTCTCCACTCTCGTGGGTCTCCTTGTCTTTCATCTCGGAAAGAATTGTTATCGGAGAACAAATTACTTAGCAAGACACTGATAACATTAAAAGCAAGAAGGGAGACGGCTGTTTGTTTTAGGGCCGGAGGGTGCTGGACAGGAGGGCTTCCCTGGAGAAGAAGTTGGCCCTTGGGCTGAGAGTTGAAGGGTGTTGAGGGTCTAAGGCAACAAGAATGGAAATCCCAGGCAGGGAGACGGCCTCGTGTAGAGAGAGACCTGCAGAAAGAGGGGACCACATGTTTCAGAGCAACTCGAAGACCAAAATCTACGTAAACACTGTACTTTCCTATGATTCTTAGAGAGGGGACCAAGTAACGCTGACATTCTTTCTCCTTCAGCGTTTCCTGAGTTTGTAGCTGGGAATCTTTTGTGGCTGTCTCTGAACATATGACCCAACCTCAAAAGATGCTATAAGGCCATGCACAGGTCAGCAATTACAGGTGAGGGAAACCCAAGATGAGGTGTGGGTCACACACAACCCAGACTCAAGTGATCAGATCCAAAAGGCTCACTTACTGCAGAGTGCTAGCTGAACACATACTGGGCATGTGTGTACAGCCACAGCCCACTCTACAGTATCTTCCAGATCTCAGTATACATGGAAACTCAACACAGTCATCAAAACGCTAAACAACAGCGACCGGCGCTAGCATAGTAACTCAGTCAAAGCAGCCACGACAGCTGCTCATTCAAGGCTATGTCATGAGTGCCACACCTGACACCAAGAACCACTGCAGAATTACAGCCAGACAACAAACCCTTCGGGCAGTCCTTCAGAGAGATGTTCGCTCAGAACTGTGGGACAGCGAGCTGGGGAAGCAGCTCCTGAGAGGATCCAGAGGCAAGCATCCTGCATGGTCAGGTGAGGGCAGATCATGTGCTCTGAAATCCACCAAGAGAAAGGCGGGGCTTCCTGCTCTTTAGAGAAATGTGGATGCCAGTAGGCCCCGTGATGAACAGCTGGCCACCCCATCTGCATAAGCCCAGCTAACTCAGGAGTGCTACCACTTCATCAGCCTGTTTTGTGTCTGTTTCCTCTCAGGCAGGTATGCTCCTCCTTTTAAAGCTGCAGCCTGAGTGAGGAGGAGAGGTCTCACCGGCCTGGAGAACAGGGAGATCCCCTGAAGAGTTGTCTGCCCCAGACAGCTCAAGAGCTGGGCAGATGGCTCAGTAAATAAAACACTCGCTGTTCAAGTTTGAGGAGTGGTGTGTTGAACCCCTGTGAAAATGTGGGGTGGGTGTGATGTCTGCCATGATCCCAGAACTCAGGAGGCAGAGACAGGGATTCCCAGGGCAAGCTGGGTAGCTAGACTAGCTAGCGGACTCAGTGCGCTCAGAGCTCAGCTCTGTCTCAGAAGATAAAGTGGAGATCAAGGGAGACATCCGATGTCAATCTCTGGCCTACACACATCACACACACACTCACACACACATGTACACACACACATATGCATACACACTCCACACATGGACATATATACACACATCACACACACGCACTCATACACACATGTACACATACATGCACGCACACACATGCATACACATACATGCACACACATACACATACCACACCTGGACATATATGCACACATATACACATTACACATGCACGCACACACATACACACATGTACACACACATGCACGCACACATATGCATACATACACCACACATGGACATATATACACATCACACACGCACACACACATACACACATGTACATACACACACACAAAAAAAACCACTAAAATTATAAGTACCTAATTTTCGCTTCAGTTGACATATTTTTCCAATTATAATTTACTTTCTTTGTACTCACAAACAATCCTGATTTAATCTTTTTAAAAAATTTTTGATCCAAACATTTAAAAAAACAAACAACTGGACCTTAACTAAACATCTAAAGAACAATAACTACTGACGGGGACTGCCTCTGGTGGGACTCTACAGAATGTCTGCAGTGAACATATGTTATTTGTATCAAGGGAGGTGGGGGGGGTGGGTACTGGTGCTCACTGGAGTCCACACTACTTAGCTTGAGGTGGGAGAGCACTGCCTGAGACCAGAAATGAGGGGTGTGTGTGTGTGTGTGTGTGTGTGTGTGTGTGACACAGAGAGGGGGTGGGGGAAAGAAAAAAATTAGAAATAATTGCTCTAGTGTAAACTTGCTGGTGTCAAAGCCAAGACCTAGCAGATCCCTGACCTCTTCCATTGTTCGCGCTGAGGGTTTATTCAGCTTTTCACTTACAGGGATTGTCCTGCCAGCTCAGATCAGCTACATCAACCCCTTGGTGAAACATCCCTCCCCCACCTTCTTCTCCCTTCCTTTCACATACAGTTTATCCCTTGGTCCTGGGGATGGAATCCAGGGCTTTGCACAAGCTAGGCAACGCTCCTGCACTAAACTGCATCCCCAGACCCCCTCTCACAAAAATTACCAAGCACCAATGCTCAATAAGAGCAGTCTCTGCCTTGCAGGCCAGGAAGGTGGATGAGCAGGAGAAAGCATGTGATGAGGATCTTGGGAGGGAAGCCCCAGGCAGGTGGCTGTCTCCTGGGGAAGAAGTCACTGCAATGGCCACTCTGCTCCAGGAGCATGTGGAAGTGAGTGACATATTCATGCTTTGTGTAAGTTCGAATGAATTTTGTTTTGAATATTAAAGGCATAGCCCAGAAACGGTTTGGCGATTCATTATTTGTGTTTATTCTAAAGGATGTGAGATTATTTTAGTTATAAACCACGGTGACAGCTCACGGGAAAACTTAGCATTCGACAAAGCGAGAGATCTGCTTTGCGAGCAACGGAGCTGGAATCCAGACTTCTCCCTCTGCAGCTCACAAATATGTCATTTTCACTTGAGCGTTCCAGGCCCCAGCTGTTCGGGGCTCCTAGGCCGGGTGGCCATGTGGCGTGTTGCACAAGTGACCTAACAGAATCACAGACCAAAGCCTGACAGAACTCGCTGCACAATGAGGAAAGCTAGAATTTACTGGGAGCCTTTTATGACGGTCAGATGTTTCCTGTGTCTGGTTTCTGAGGCAGAATGGAGAGAATACAGAAGGAGTGAGGAGGATGCAGCTGGTAGTCTTAGTTTTGGCCGGGCTTCGCAAGCCCCAGGCATGTGTGAATGAGCCACACTCTGGGGTGCCGCCTGCCCGTCACCCTATACATTCCACACATCTAGATCTTCTGCTATCCGGTGCCTGCAAGCTTCAGGAATGTAAGATGGGGAGAAAACAGATCATTTCCAAGCAAACAAGTAAAATACGAACAGATAAAACTAACATGTTCCTGTGACAAGGACAGGAAAAAGGACAACATGGGAGATTTCACTGCTCCGTAATGCGGAAATATTAACCAGTGCACGCCAGCCATAGTAAGAACACCCACGAGCAGACAACAGTAAGACCAGGCGTGTCCTTACTCTCAAGAAATCCACACGTAAGTCGGGGTGGTGGTGGGAAAAACCATTTAAATAAATGACCGGAGTCACTTCTGACAGCGACAGTGGATGTAGAGAACATTAGGCAGTGTTAAAAGGCCAAGGACAGACAAACAGACATGATCCATAGCGTGTTTGCAGCATGTGGGCTGAGACCTAAAGACAAGAACCAGAGCAGGAAAGGGCTACAAGGGAGTCCCCAGGGGAGGGAGAGAAAGGCTGGAGCCTCCCTGCATTTAAGGAGGAGAGGAGGGCCAGTTGCTGGGGCAGAGAAAGCAGGAAGGTGGGGCGTGTTGGAGGAAGGAAAAGGCCTCCTGGAAAAATGTCTGTGTCCCATTCAAGAGCAGAAAAGAAGCCTTTTAGAAAAAAAATTTTCAAATGTTCAAGGTTTTTTGTTTATTTGTTTTTGTTTTTTTTCCCAAGACAGGGTTTTTCTGTGTAGCCCTGGCTATCCTGGAACTCGCTCTGTAGACCAGGCTGGCTTCAAACTCACAGAGATCCACCTGCCTCTTCCTCTGGGATTAAAAGTGTGTGCTGCCAAAACCTGGCTTCAAGTACTTTTTTTTGAGATTTATTTATTTTTATTTAATGTGCATGAATATTGTGCCTCCATGTGTACCACACAGGTCCCCGTTGCCCACGGAGAAGACAACAGATCCCTTCACACTGGAGTTACAGACTGCTGTGAGTCAACACATGGGAGCCGGGAACTGAACCTGGGTCCTCGGCAAGAGTGGCAAGTGTTCTTAACATCTGAGCACTCTCTCCAGCCCATGTATGGGTGTTTGACTTCATACAAGTTCATGCACCATTTGTGTGTCTGGTGCCCATGGAGGCCAGAAAGAATGGATCCCCTGGAGACACATGTGGGTGCTGGGGATCCAAGCCAGGTCCTCTATAAAAGCAGCCAGGGCCCTTAACCACCGAGACAACTCTCCAGGCCCCAAGAAGTCTTTTAAAACCAAGAAAGTAGGCCAAGCAGGACGGAGGAGCATGTGCTGGTGGCAGAGTGCCTGGCCAGCGCACATAAGGACCTGAGCTCAATCTCGACATCATCAAAAACAAAACAAATGAAAGTTTCCACACACACACACACACATACACACACACAAGTGAGCAAAGAGCTCTGGCTTGTATTCTCAAATATAAACTTTGGCTCCTTTATAGAAACTGAGTTGATTGCCCGGCCAACAGAGTAGAAGGAAGATCAGGGGAGGGAAACTGAGGCAGGGAGATGGATACAGAGGCACAACATTACAGATGAGAAGGGATAGTGTCTGAACCAAAACTGTGATGTTTGGGGGGAGAGGTGGTAAGGGGAGGCACTAGAGGCTCTTAAAGGGAAAGCTTCAGGGCTTGTAGTTAACAGAACAGGAATGAGAAAGAAGGACAAGAGGACCATGTGTGTGCAAACTGATGCTGACTTCGCTGTGATGGACAGGGGCCTGCTGATGGACCACTGAGGTGGCCTGCTTACATGATGGTCCATCAGTGAGGCAGATGGGAACTGCCTTCTGGAGACGGGCACTGAGGAGCACACAATATTGGGGAGCTAGTAGCCATCACAGCAAAGAAGAGGGGAGTCAGGGGAGAGGAGCATAGGCCAGGCTAGAGGCGTGATCGTGCAGTCCAGGCTCATGGAAGTGACAGTGAAGAGCCACATGATGCTCTCAACAGCAGGGCCACGACACATTCAGAGGACAATTTAGACAATGGGTCTAAGCTGGAGACACCAATCTGGCTTTTTAAAGAACCTTTAACCTGGCTGGGGATGGATGGTGTTAGTGGTCTAATAGGAGAAATGATACTTTTTTTCTTCTTATTGTTAGTGATTTATTTTTTGAGACAGGGTTTCACATATCCCAGGCTGACTTTGAACTCAGTATGTACTAGAGGATGACCTTGAACTTCTGATCCTTCTGTCTCCCAGTGCTGAGATTACAGGTGTTTTCCACTGTGCCTGGTTTTATGGAGTGATGAGAATCGAACCCAGGGTTATATGCACGCTACGCAAGCACTTTCCCAACTGAGCTACAGCCCCAGCCAGAGATAATAACACAGCCACCCGTTTCCTCTCCAGTTTCCCCCACTCCCTCAACATCTTCCTCTCAACCTTACCCCACCCCACTCCACCCCCAGAAAACAAACAAACTTGAATAAACAGAATCACTGAAGAAACAGCGAGGAAAACGTGTGCAGAGAGGGAGCCAGAAGAGACGAGGACTATGGCGAGAAGGGCGTCCTCATGCGGTGCACAGATGGCGGCCCGACTGGAAAGATGGAAGGGAGGGGACCCTGGCTTCACTGGAGTCAGGTTCTGCCCGACGGTCTGGGCCAGTTTCAAGGACTTAGCTCAGAGTGGAAGCTGCAGAAGCAGTAAGCTTCTCCGAGAAGGTGCCCTTAGATTTTATTAATTGAACGTAGCAAGCGTATGCTCCAGAGCCTTCACCAAGTTCAAGAAACCGTACAAAGGCCGGCGGAAGGGCTTAGTGGATAAAACGTTTGCCAAGCAGGTGTGAGAACCGGAGTTCGGATCTCCAGAACCCAGGTAAAATCCCAGGAGGCAGAGACTGGAGATCTCCCAGAGAAGCCACCTAGCTAGACTGGCCAAAATTGGCAACCCGATAAGTAGGAAACAACTGAAGAAGACCTGACACAACTTAGGGCTTCCACACACGTGTGTACATACATGCACCTACCTACATATAAACAACCATACACAAATGGACGCACACAATGCGCTCTCTCTCTCTCTCTCTCTCTCTCTCTCTCTCTCTCTCTCTCTCTCACACACACACACACACACACACACACACACACACACTGGGTGGGGGGCGGGTACAGAGAAATCAAACATAGTCCCTGAAAACAAAGAACGTCTGGACTATTCTGGGATCACAGAGTCAACTATCAGTGTCACAAGTCTTGAGCGTCACAGTAGGAGCTCAGGTGTAGGGGTTTTCACCAGGAGCAATTAGGAAGCTGTGGAGGGATGGGCACCTGGGCCAGGTATAAGGTGATCAGGCCACAGTGACAGGGTGGGAATGAGTAAGCAAACGCACTGAGGCATGGGAAGTGAGGCGTGAGGCGGGTGAGGTTCAGAAGGGTACGATCATCCCTAATTAATATCTCAGAGTCTCTTTCAGGAGGCAAGAATGCATGTGACTAAGGGAAGCAGTCAATACAATGATTAAAGTTTTTCTATTTTTTTTTAAGGCTTTAACACACCAAAGACTATTTTTAAAAAGTGAGTCACCGTGAAATTGAGGGGAAAAAACCTGCTATGTCATACCACAAGACAAAAGGCACTTGGCAAAAGACTGGGGCAGGACAGTCCCTGGGGCATCAGCACACACAGGGAGAGCAGGAAGTCTGGGAGGAGCTGACTCTACCAACCGCTGCCCTCGGAGGCTGGGTCCCGGGGGTGGCACTGCTTACACACCCGGCGTGTGAAGAAGCAGCTGGAAGGAAGACGGACGCAGGCACGCGCTGAAATGGAGAGTGGCACACTAGAAGTGAGCTGTGGGGCTTCAGGGGCGTGGGAAAGGTCAGTGAGGCTGCCCCGGGAGGAACGGATGAAGGAAACGCAGACTGGTACCGCCTTGAGCTGGTTAGGGTCCAGTGCAAGTGGGAGATGACTGAGCAGTCCTTACACTGAGTCTCAAATGAAAGTCAGCCAAGAGCATGGCTGAGGGACAGAGGGGCACGGGCTGGGGATGACGGATCTGTTTCTGCTGTTGGTAGGGCTCAGCTCGGGCACAAAGGAAGGTCTGGATGGGTCACCGAGGGAACAGAGAGCAAAGCAGGGACCTGAAGCTGTCTGATGCAAGACAGGGCCCGCAAGGTGCCAACTTTGAGGCAGGCTATCAAGTCTATCTAGGCTCTGCTCCCCTCCCTCCGCCCCACTCACTATGGCGAGGAGCTGATTCCTCCTGGGTAAAGAGGACAAAGTACGAACCGAATCTCACCTGAAACCATGAGACTCAACAGTTCTAGCTCTTGTCCCTTGCTATGTGTGCATGCGTGTTAGTGTATGTGCATGTATGTGCACATGCATGTGATGGCCAGAAGACAACCTTGCGTGACACTCCAGGGATCGGCCTATTTCTACCTCCCTCTCCCCTCCTTTTATACACACCCTGGGGATGAAATTCAAGTCCCTCATGCTTGTTAGCGAAGTCCTTTACTGGCAGAGCTCCCTCTCCAGCCTGTGGCGGTGTTTCAGATTTTAGAACATCTGTGGGCTGCACAAGGCAAACACGACTTAGCGGCCCACTACTGAGGCTTAGAGGCAGCGTTGCTGCAAGGAAGTATTTCTCCCATGAATTTTTACACTAAATGTGGGGGACTATAAATATACTCACATTACTTTAAACCAGATTTGTAGACAAAGGACTTTTTATACTTATCTCATGCAAAAAAAATGCTTTAAAAATTATTAAGGGTGGCAGAGACAGCTCCTTGGGGAAAGGCACATGTTAATGCCTAATGACCTGAGTTCGATCCCCAGGGCCTGCATGTGGAAGAAGTAACTTCTGAAAGCTGTCTTCTGACCACTCCCCGCCCCCCCCCCTACATGTACATATACATGCATGTTCTCACACACACGAGAGCATGTAAATACATGAGCATGGGCACACACAAGCATCACACACATCAAGTCTCTGTGACATATCCCACGATTTTGCTTATTTTCACACTTTTTTGGTTTTTTGCTTAAGCCCTTAACACATAAAGCCATTTTTAAGTGAAGCCACACAAAAGCAGGCTATGGACTGCATCTGGCACGGAAAAGAATGTTTGCAGCCTCCAATTAATACACACTTCCTTCTAAAGACCTCTAAAATGATAAGGAAAAAAAAAAGCAGAAGTACACAAAATCAAAGAACAGGAGAGGAAGCATCAGTACTAAAATTTAGAAGCTAGGGATCAAGTGGAAAGCAGGATTCAGCAAACTTCCCCCATACTGGGAAGCACTGGGTACCACAGAAGAGCAAGTGAAGATGTAAACAAGACACCAGCTCTTAACTAGGCACTGACAGGCAGGACCATAGGGCATCAGAAGAAAGTTTCTCACATAAAGACAGGAGACTAAAACAGGTGAAAACCAAAATGGAATCATCACAAATGTGCAGGGAGATAAAAAGCTTATAAAACAAAATATTAAATATCAATGTAGAAATTTTACTCATGACAAGTAGAAGATACCACTTAAAACGGTACACTTAGGGGATGGAGAGATGGTTCCATTTTTGAAAGCATACACCAGTTTTGAGGATCTAAGTTCAATTACCAACACCCACATGGGGTGACTCACAACTGCCTATAATTACAGCTCAAGGGGATCTACTGCTCTCTTCTGGCCTCTGTAAATACCTGCACATATGCATGCGTACACACGCGCGTGCACACACACAAATAAAAATAGAATGAATCTTTAAAAAATATAATATCAGGAATGAAAAAAAAAGGTTGGAAACAAGTTGAGGAACACTCTCAGAGTATAGAGCTAAAGGCCAGAAACAGAAAATGAGATTTTTATTTTAATTAGAAAGTACGGTCAGAAAATGAGAATGCCTTACTGAAAAAAGGTACCAAGTCATATGGATAAACATAGGTACGAATTATGGGTTAATTTAAGTTGTAAGAGTTAGTTAGTATAAGTCTGAGTAATAGGCCAACCAGTTCATAATAGAAAGAAAGAAGAAAGAAAGAAAGAGAGAGAGAAAGAGAGAGAGGGAGAGAGAGAGAGGGAAGGAGGGAAAGAGGGAAAGAAGGAAGGAAGGAAAACAGACAGACAGGCAGGCTGGGAGGTGGTGGCACATGCCTTTAATCCTAGCGCTTGGGAGGCAGAGGCAGGAGGATCTCTGTAAGTTCAAGACCAGCCTGGTCTACAGAGCAAGTTCCAGGACAGTTAGGGTTATGCAGGGAAACCCTGTCTTGAAAAAAAAAAGTAAAAATAAAAAGCATGACATCTAGAATGAAGCAAATAAGAAAAAGGTGGAAACGAAAAAAATAATTTTTAATTCGATAAAAATTTCCTAGGTTAAAGGGCCTGGGGTTTTGAGAATTTCTATTTTTGTTTGTTTGAACTTCAAAGGGTCTTTGGCGTTGAGGAGATGGCTCTGTCAGTAAAGTCCCTGCCACACAAGCTTGAGGGCCTGAGTTTGGACCCCATGTAAAAGTGGGCTGGGGTATGTCTAACAGCACAGGCCACTGCTCACCATTAGATGGTAAGACACCATCCATTCTGGATGCAGGACATAGAGAAGTCTACCTGAACCAACCAGGAAACTCTCTCCCTGCTGGGTGACATACACAGGTCTGGAAGGTGCCATACAGGCTGCTGGGGGCGGAGGGGAGAAGGGATTAATGGTCTTTATCTGGCACTGGACCCTGCATGACTACATTATGAAATCTTCCTGGGAAGATGCACCTACTGGTGCAATTGTGGCATGACAGGCTATGCAGCTAACCAAACCACTTTCTGATTAGACCTGAGGCCTCTGTCACAGGATTTCCTATGGTTGCTAGTTTGCTAATCTGTCATGCTATCAAGCTGCCTTCTGAATATTTATGTTTATATCCATGGATCTGTGCTGCTTTCAACTTTGGCCAGAGAAACTTCTTTTTGCAGTGGGTGGTGATAATGCAAAGACCCATTCCTCATCAAAGTGCTAAATATATGCATCTCAGCTGTGTTACTGTGTATGCAACAAGCTAGGCCTGTCAGTGATGTAGGATTCCCCTCTGTATGCTATGAGTATGTTTTAATTTCATTGGTTAATAAAGAAGCTACTTTGGTCTGTGGCAGGGCAAAATATAGCAAGGCAGGAAATCCAAACAGAGATGGAGGAGGAAAGAAGGGGGATTTGGGCAGACACTGTGTAGCTGCCGAAGAAGAAAGATGACAGAACCTGACTGGTAAGCCACAGCTTCGTGGCGATATACAGATTATAGAAATGGGTTAATTTAAGATATAAGAGCTAGCTAGAAATATGTCTGAGCTATCAGCCAAACAGTGTTGTAATAAATACAGTTAGTTTCTGTGTGATTATTCAGGTCTGGGTGGTCAGAAAACAAAAGTTCAGTCTCCATTTACATAATGGTGCCCAAACACTTGGCAAGAATATCCAAATAAAGCCTAAGAAAGGTTAAAAAAAAGGGGTGGGGGGGCTTCTAGAACCTAAAAAATAGGAGTCAACTGTGACTTCTTGGTAGTCATTATTTTTTCAGATAGGCTCTGTTTGCTGGTGGCTAGCAGGGGTGCTGTTCCTTTATGAGATGACTTCCTGGTTTATGCTAGTGGCTGGAATGGCTTTGGCTCTTTTGGGAGGTCCTACTAAGGAACACTTAAATGGAGTTTGTGAGCAGAGTATCTTAGTAGTACTGACATAGACCCACTATGTCCCTGGAGCTGGGGTGGTGGACATGACTTGCAGAGCTGAGGGTAAACATACCTCCGCCATACTAAGTCTGAGAGAGGCGGGGCCAGCATCCAAGGCAGCAGCAATCACACCGCTTACCATTAAAAAATTAAAACAAAAACAAAAACACTCCTTGTCAGCAAATGATTTCAGATACACAATAGGACAGATTCAGACAAAAAAGACCTCTAAACAAGATACAGTGTGTTTTAAAAAAATGTAAGTAGGCTTGGGAGAGAGAGGAGAGTATAAACAGTTATTAAAAAAATTAGTTTTAAGAATAAAACAAAGTCTTTAAAGAGACAGTAAAAGTAATGCTAAAAAAAGCAACGTAAAAAATGGAAAATACACAGAGAGTCTGGATTATGTAAATTATTGTGTTTTCTTCAAATTTTTTGACTATTAATGAGTTAACTGCAGAAAGATATTTGATTGCTAAGCTAAACCAATATAAAGGTATCTTGACTTCAAAATCTGATCCTAAGGATATGTTACTTGGAAAAGAGATTCTGTTTTTGTGTCCACAGAAGATGAGAACCTGTGGATTACTTCCAGGCTAATGTGGTTTTACGGAACAAGATGCCCTGAAAGGTCTCCATGAACCCTAAAAATACTCCTCCAACAAACATCAGGAAGCAGTTTGGAGAAAACTCTGCCAAAATTTCCAAAGTGATTGTTTATAAATGTTTGTTTTCATTTAAAGGGGGATATGATATAGAGATGAATACTTTGGATTGGTATGGATCTTGGTCTATTGATACAAATTTAAGGTCAATTTTTGTTACACTGTGTATATGTATTTCTGCTCTTGTTTAAAGAATCATATTTATGCATCTCATTTAAAAACATAATGTATAGTAAAGAAATACAGATTAATAGATGGTCATCTATAATAATCAAATGTTTAGTCATGTTAGTTAGGTTTTTGAGATATGCAGAGATATATTTCAGTTAGATAAATAATCTTCAACACTCAATGACCTACAGAATATGGCATTTAAAAGGTTTTAAGAACTTAGACTTTTCTTGACAGTGAGATATGTCTGCTTCTGACAGCACCAATTACTTCAGAGAGGTTGATGGGCATTGAAGAAACTCATTATGGAATTTTGCCTTCAATGTGACAAGACTAGCCATTTGGGCAATCAACTGCTCTGGCCTGGACTGCTTGATGGTATGCTATATGAACTCAACATGGAGGACCCACAGAAAAGTGACTGCAGAATTTTCCAAAAGATGGAATGGTCCTTCAGGGTTCCTGCTTCACAGAAGAAACTGCAGAGATTCCGCAGGACATGGAAGAAAGCAAATGACGAACTTTACCAGTACAAGGCAGAACATCTTCAAATTTCCTGTTTCATGGAAAGTCTGCTGGATACCATGGACCTATAGGCTGAAGATGGATGCCCCAACATTACAGAAGAACTCTGAGTGACTGTCCAGGCAGTGAGATGTCTCTGTCAATTCTAGAGTTTTGAATTGCTTACAATGTACTTCCTGTTTACTTAGGTAATATTATAGCCTTCTGGGGTCTTTGATGGAGTTAAGACAGGTAGTTATAGTTTTCCTTAGGTATGATAAAAGACATATTAGATATGAAACTTTAGACTCACAAAGAAATGTAACTGCAATTCTTGCTTGATAACTTTTGTATATGTAATTTTACTATGTTAAAGTTAAAACCTGCCTTTTTATTTAGACAGAAAGGGGGAGATAATGTAGAATTCCCCTCTGTATACTGTGAATATGTTTTATTATCATTGGTTTACAAAGAAGCTTCTTCAGCCTATGGCAGGACAGAATATAACAAGGTGGAAAATCCAAGCTAAGATAGAAGAGGAAAGAAGGCAGAGTCAGGCAGATGCCGTGTAGCTGCCAATGGAGAAAGATGCCAGAACCTTACTGGTAGGTCACAGCCTCGTGGTGATATACAGATTAGTAGAAATAGGTTAATTTAGGATATAAGAGCTAGCTAGCAACACACCTGAGCAGCTGGCCAGTAATAAAGTTTCTGTATGGTTATTCAGGTCTGGGAGGCCGTGAAATGGAAGTATAGTCTCCATTTACATGTCGAAGCTTGAGGAATACCACAGACTAGGAGTCAGAAAGAACAAGAGCTGTGAAATCCTGACTTCTGGACAGAATGCGGCTGTTGCAGATGCTATCCCACAGCTGGCTACACAAGAACAAGTCAATCAAAATCCTAGCACAGATGAAAGAGAGGTCTCTGAGGGTGGAGGAGCTACTGACAACTGGTGGCTGCTGAAGAGACAGTCACCCTTCCTCAGGGATATGGCTCATTGTAGGTTGCCCATGCCTCAGTGGAAGGCTCCACAACCACAGACATATGGGCAATGCTAAATGGTCTTGGTGAATTACTAATAACAGCAAAAAAAAGGACCATGTGAAGCTGGGAGGGAGATGGGGTGGGTGGGAGAGGGGGAGTTGGAGGGAGGTAGTGATTGATGGATACACTCAAAATATATCATATACATGTACTTTTAAAGAATGAAAGATTATTTTAAAAAAATATGAAAACAAAACACTGAACGTTATCCATAAGAGACTGAATAGCCTACAGTGATAGGGCTGAGACTTTAAATCTAATTGATCTGGTTCACACACACACACACACACACACACACACACACACACACTTTACCAATCTGGCACATGACTTCTTATGGAGGATCATAATATAAATTGTTTCCATTTAAGAACTGCTCTGTCAGTGGTTGAGATGGTATCTGTCTGAACTGTTAGAAACCTGTATGTAGTTTATATTTATTTATACCTTAATATCTTCAAAGTAGACATTTGGCAACTCAAACTAAAAAGTACATTTTGCCTGTTGATAGTGAATTCTTTATACTGAAAAGGATTATTATCAAAATGTATTTCTTTTGAGATTTATATAAAAATACCTTAACAAACAGTATGCATTTCTTATTTTGAGACCAAATTTTGGACAACTGCATACACACGGTAGGTAAACACCACATATCATAAATAAAAATCAGGGCGTGCAGTAGTCCCCCAAATTCTTTATTACACTTACTCATCCATTTGGGAGTGCCTGTGCTAGGACACGCACGTAGAGGTCAGATGACAACTTTCGGGAGTCCGGCTCCGGCTCCTCCTCTACCACGTGGTCCTGGGAACTGAACTCAGGTCATCGGGCTTGGCAGCAAGCACCCTGACCCACTGGTCCATATCACCACTCAAGTCCACCACGTTTCCTTTTATGAAAGTAAAAGTATTCTGAGGTTTCTGTGGCTAAGTACAGATACGTCACGTGTGTGTGGTGGGTGCCCACAGAGGCCAAAGATGTCAGATTTCCTGGAGTTAGAGTCACAGGAGGTTGTGAGCACTTGGCATGGGTCTCGAGGAGCCACCTCTCCAGCCCAAGTCCCTCAGGTCTCTTACTGCTTCTCTGTAGTTTCTGCCACTCATTCCCAGGTCACATTTTTTTTCTTTGCTGAGATAAGTTCTCTCTATGTAGTTTTGTCCTAGAATTCGCTCTGTAATCCAAAATGGCCTTGAACTCAGAGATCTGCCTACCTCTGCTCCCAAGCGCTGGGATTAAGGGCATGCCCCACAATGCCTGGCCAGCTCTTCTTCTTCAACTCTCTGTAACAAGAGATCTGTTTTCTGTTTAATTTCACATAAAGGAAATGATATGATTTTTATTGCTGAGCAATATTCTATTCTATTCCAATTTTCTTATCTATTTATGGACCTTGAGATGGTTCTAATAGTGTTGCATTAGAAATAAAACTTCTGTGAGTCAATTTTCCTAAGTTCTGTAGGAGCATATGGTCTAATTTTCTTTGGATAAATATCAATGAAGGGAAAGTATGCACGATGTGACATGTGTGCTCTTGCCATATTAAGAACATGAAAAAATACTTTCTAAAGGAGTTGCATAACAATTTTTTTTTTGGTTGTGATCCCTTCCAGAGATGAGAGTTTTGATGCTAACACACGCACATCAACAATGCATGGTCAGTCTTTTTCATTTTAACCCTTCAATCAAACATGGGATTTTAGTTTACATTGCTATATTATCGAAGGCTAAAAAGGTTAATCTATTGTAAAGCAAAGGATAACCAGGCTACAGTCCACAACTCCAGAGAAGCTGAGTAGCAAGGAGGACCCTAAGAGGAACGCATGGATTTTCCTGGGAAGGGGAAATATATGAGCTCTCCTGGGTAAACAGAGGGCAGGGTGGGGGTGGGATGGAGGGGAGGGGATGAGGGATGGGAACATCGGGTTGATGGAGTAGGGGGCAGCACGGAGGGGGAGAGTAATGAAAGAGATATCTTAATAGAGGGGGCCATTTTGGGGTTAGGGAGAAACCTAGCACCAGGGAACTCTTATTCAAAGATGACCCCAGCTAAGACTCCTAGCAATAGTGGAGAGGGTGCCTGAACTGTTCCCCGCCCCCCGTAATCAGATTGGTGACTACCCTCATCAGAGAGCCTTCCTCCAGTAACTGACGGAAGCAGATGTAGCGATCCAGAGCCAAGCACTGGGCTTCATCTGGGAGTCCAGTTGAAGAAAGGGAGGAGGGATTGTACGAGCGAGATGTGTATGTAGGGGTCAAGATCATGATGTGGGTGGGGGCACACGCACAGTGTGCACAGTGACAGCTGACCTGAGCTAGTGGAAGCTCACAGAGTCTGGACCAACAGCTCGGGATCCTGCATGGGGACGACCTAGGCCCTCTGCATGTGGGTGACAGTTGTGCAGCTTAGTCTGTTTGTGCATCCCCTAGCAGTGGGATCAGGACCTGTCCCTGGCACATAAGCTGGCCTTTTGGAACCTATTCCCCATGTTGGGATGCCCAGCCTTGATGCAGGGGGAGGAGCCTGGTCCCACATCAACTTTGTTTCCTCCCATGGGAGGCCAGCCCCTTTCTGAATGGAGGAGTAGGTGGAGGGTGGGGCACACAGAAGGTAGAGGGGGAGGGAATGGGAAGAGTGGAGGGAGGGAAAACTGTGGTTTGCATGTAAAATGAATGAAAAAAACATTTAATAAAGAAGTTAATCTATAAAGAGCTCATTAATTGTGGTGGTCTTTGCATAATTCTGTGGCTATATTAAAACAGTTGAACATTCAGCTTTGAAGGGGTAAACTCTATGATCTATAAGTTACATTTCAAGAAAGCTATTATCAGTTGTATCCGGTGGCCCAGACCTGTAATCCCAGGCAGTCAGGAAGCGTCCATGTTCAAGGCCTCCTGAGGCTAAGAGGCTAAAGAGCACATTCAAGGTCAACCTGGACAGCTTTACTCTGTCTTAAAATAACACAGCTTTTAACCAAAAGGTTGGGGATATAGCTCAGTGGTATTGCTTACCTAGCAAGCATGAGACCCTAGGTTCAATCCTTAGTATATACACAAATAATAACAAAAAACAAAACAAACAAACAAACAAACAAAAAAACGAAACCCAGGCCCACCTAGCCTCAGGGAGACCTTGATCAGGTTGGGTCATGGAGGCAACAGTGGGCAAATCTCTTTGCCCTCCCCTTATTCGTAGATCTTCATTGTCTGGATTAAGGGAAGGAAGTAGGAAAAGAAAGAAAAGTCCAGTCATTATTAAGGGTCACATTGGGGAGGGGCTGGAGGAAGGGCTCAGCGGGCACTGCACTTGCTGCTCTTATAATTGCCTGGAGTTCGGTTCCCAGCACCCATAGAAGGGGGCTCACAACCACCTCTGACTCCAGCTCCAGGGGATCCAGTGCCCTCTTCTGACCTCTGTGAGCAGCTTCATTCACATGTACAACACCCGCCCCCGCTGCACCTCTACACATAAGTAAAAACAAAATTAATTTTAAGAAATAGGGCTAGGCAAGAAGGGAACTTCCCTTAATGTTTGAGCCAGAACTCTCACTAACTCAATAAACTAAACGCCTACAAGAATTCTCACTAACTCAATAACTAAACCCCTGCGTCCCAAGATGTTGTAAGCTAGAAGTTCACAGATGTATCAAGTTTAGCCCACAGAATGTTTGGGAAAATCAGAATTTGTTAACATTTATAAGTCAGAATATTTCACAAAACAAGTCCTATTTCTAACTTCTTGGGGGTAGGGGTTCTGACAACAGGGAAGGGGGCTGGCTTTATCCTGCAAGGATTAATGCATTATCCTTAGGGACTGGTGCCGGGGTAGTCACAGGGCAGGTCAGCTGGTTCTTACTCTAAGAAGAAGAGACAAGTGACAAGCAGCTGGTGGAAGCGAGGCTGGAGGGGGTGGCAGGTCAGCACCCTTGGAGCTACCCTGAGAGCCAATACCATGGGCTGGCAGTGACTCTGCCTCTCCTCTCTTGCACAGCATCCCAGCCTTCTCCCTGGAGAGTGACCACAGACCTAAACACTCATTTGTGTCTGATGTCGGTTTCCTCGTGGAGACCGGAGACTCTGAGTATCACAGAAGATCCTTTTCACGATACAGTTTTCTCCCCTGATCCACAATTTCACTTTCTGTGGTTTCAGCTGCCCACAGCCAACTGTGACTTGAAATTGTTTGATGGAAAATTCCAGACATAACTATCTCTTGAGTTTTAAACTTCTATGTTTCCAACCAGTGTGATGAAATCGCTGGCATCTTGTTCCATCTGGGTGCTCTCCTGCCGGGGACACGGGTTCTCACTGCATATGCTACCCTCCCTAGGGTTCTCACTGCATATGCTACCCTCCCTAGGGTTCTCACTGCACATGCTACCCTCCCTAGGGTTCTCACTGCACATGCTGCCCTCCCTAGGGTTCTCACTGCACGTGCTACCCTCCCTAGAGGAGCTTAGGAGCTGTGCATCCTGGTTTTCAGACCAACTGCTGCAGCACTGTGCAGTGCCTGTGCTCAAGTAATTCTTATTTTCCTTAGTCAAGGCCCCCACATGCAGAAGCAGCGATGCAGGAAATTCTAATAGTACATTGTTATAATTACTTTATTACATAGCTAATTATTATTGCTAATCTCTTACTGTGCCTAATTTGTAAATTTTTATCACTGGTATGTATCTGTAGGAAAAGCCAGTACATATAGGGTTTCATAAAACTTCCTGAAAGCAGCTGCAGGCACCCATCGGTACCTCCAACATAACTCCCATAGATCTCCACCGAGAACCATGCCTGTCACCCAAGACAGGCCCTTCAAGGACCTCCTGAGTGACAAAGGAATGAGCAAATGAGCAGTGATAAGGCAGGAGCTAGGGAATCTTTTTTTAAAATTTATTTATTATGTATGCAGCGTTCTGCCTGCATGTATCCCTGCAGGTCAGAAGAAGGCACCAGATCTCATTACAGATGGTTGTGAGCCACCATGTGGTTGCTGGGAATTGAACTCAGGACCTCTGGAAGAACAGTTAGTGCTCTTAACTTCTGAGCCATCTCTCCAGCTTCGGGAAACTTTAAGAAACAAAAATCCTAGCCAGGCACTGGTGGCATGCACCTTTAATCCCAGCACTTGGGAGGCAGAATCAGGCAGATCTTTGAAAGTGTGAAGCCAGCCCCGGTCTACAGAGAGAGTTTTAGGAAAGCCAAAGCTACACGAAGAAACCCTGTCTCAAGAGAAAAAAAAAATCCTACCACACAGGTTTACACTGTAAATGAAAGGACACAATTCTACACTGTCACACTGTCACAACACTTAACAGCTCCTCAGAATCTCCACAGCTCTGGGGATGTAAGGTTGTATCCTCCACACAGGCATTAGTCATTCCTTCTCCTGGGGCTTGCATGGACCTAAGCCTTCTGTCTAGTCCCTCACTTAGTTCATATTCAACAAGACAAAAGTTCTGAATACTCCAGAAGGAACTGAGTGGGGGATTCACTAAACACCTGCACATGCCGGAGGTGGCGGACTTCTGGAAACAGCCCAACACTTTTCACAACACAGGACATCAAACTGTCTGTCTTTTCATCTGTGCAGTGAAATAAGAACAAAGTTGTCACAACCCCCACTCTCCAAGGACTGGATGTCTCCATACACAGTCCACAACAGCCCCAACATCTTTCCTATCTCCTTTTCCTCATATATAGATTCTAAAAGAGCTTCGCCCCCTGAATGTGGCTAGTGTGCCTCTTCATAGTCTCTCTGACACAGGGACAGCGCACTCACTTCTTGTCACGGCTTCTTTTCAGAGTCCAGGACAATTTGTTTGGGGCACACCCCACATGTGTGGCTTTCTCGGCTAATCCTTGGTAGCTGTGGAAACACCATGCGTCTCATGTGCCTCTCTCCAGGCGGCTCACCATGATAGGATGTTCCACCACTGCCAGTGATGTAAAATCTAAGCATCTGCTAGCTACTGAACCGCGGAACATTTCATCCCCTAGAGACTAGTAAGTTGACTATTAGGTGATTCGTGTAAGAGTTAATAAGACAGTTTTCTTAGCATGAAAGTGGCACTTTCCTATGGAGAATAACCTTTTTTTTTTTTAGAACCAAGCTGAGCTGATCTACAGAATATCAAAAACTGCAACTTCTTTACATTCTGTAAAGAAAAATATTAGCTGGACTTGGTGGCTTGTACCTTAATTCCAACATTAGGGAGGTGGGGGCTAGGAGGATCAAACCTCAGCTTGCTAGTGAGGTAGAGGCTAGCCTGGCCTAAATGAGACATCAAAGAAAGAGGAGATGAGATGAGCACAGAAAATACACACACACACACGCACGCACACACACACATACACACGAGCAGGGGAGGCAAACAGACAGACGAACATTTACCCATCTTCCCATCAATGGAGGTAGAACAAATATGGCCAGAGTTGATACCAGATGCCTGCCCAGTGTGCAGAAGGCCCTAGGTTCCCCTCTGCACCCCAAAAAGAAGATGTTAAAAGCTAATCTGATGAACTGATAGTGATGCTCATCCTGAAAGTCAGAGACTTCTGGCTCTCAGGACACTAGTTCAAAAACCACAGTGACAAGTACCTCCTAGAGGAGAGGAAAGTGATGTCCACGGCCGCTGCTGAAACATAAGTGTCCGCCTGTCTAAGAAATTCATTTTCTTGAAATTACCAGGTTATTCTCCTAACTTTAACAACCATGGCCAAGTTTTTCATAGGACAGGAAAGGTCACACATACACACAAGGCCTGCAGTGCTCTACCAGAGTCAAAACAAACAACAAAAATAAAAAAACGACTGGGGACACGGACGCAGCTTGAGGACTGATCTCCCAGAATGCATAGGGACACGGACGCAGCTTGAGGACTGATCTCCCAGAATGCATAGGGACACGGACGCAGCTTGAGGACTGATCTCCCAGAATGCATAGTGCCTCGGGTTTGATGCCTAGAACTATGTAAACCAGGCACAGTGGTCAACACCTGTAATCAGGAGGTAGAGATAAGAGGATCAGAAGTCTAAGGTCATTCTCAACTACATAACAAGTTTGAGGACAACATGGGGTACATGAGACCCTATGTTTGAAACATACATACCCAGAGAGAGAGACAGACAGACAGACAATTTTGAGTTCTGATCTAATTTTTAGATCCTAGGTCAAAAGTAGTTTCAAGAGGCTAAGGAGATGGCCCAGCAGCTAAGGGCACTGGCTGCTCTTCCAGAGGACCTGGGTTTGATTCCCGGTGCCCTCACGGCAGTTCACAATGGCTCTGTATCTCCTATTCTGGGAAATCTGATGCCCTCTTCTGACCTCCATGGGCACTGGGCTCACACATGGTGCAGAGATCCACATGCAGGCAAATACTCATACACACACACACACACACACACACACACAAATGAAAGTAGCTTAACTTACAGTAGATTTTTTTAGGTCACCCGTAGGTTTTACTATTCAAGTATAAAGCATTCTAAGAATCAAGCTTATAGCACATGGGAAAAGGTCTCTTAATTCACGTTTCTAAGCAGCCAGCTCTCTCTAGCAGACATATTGAGTATAAAATACACTCACAGTTTTTATTGGTGTGCCAATAAAGGATTAAGTTTATTGCCCAAATGGAAAGATCTAGAAGAAAGAGGAGGGTGGACGTGTCGAGGAGGGGGAATCCATGACTGGAGAGGGAATTTCTGCGGCTTGGAGACTTTAATTGAAAGAGGTGCGGCAGCGAAACCTCGCCCTCAGGACCCTCACTCATGGAGGAAAAGGGGGCTGCAAAGACAGCCAGAGGGCCAGGGTGAAGAGCTCGTGTGTACCTCAGGAGGAAGTCCGGCTGAGATCTCCAGCTCGGAGCCTGGCTTTCCCTAGTTACTATCCTATGCATTTGGCAAAGGGCCTGTCAGCAGCAGGGATTTTGAAATGTCTGCTAAGTTTAGTAATTTCTTCCTTTGAAGCAACAGGAAGCCGAGCAAGATGTCTTCAGACCGGTTTTGGTTCTAGTCCTGAGAGTCCGTCGTATCTGTCCAAGCCCTTTGCGTCCCTGCTCTCATCTCCGGGGCAGCTACTCTGTGACCTTGTACCAGGGCACACCCC
The DNA here is from genome assembly GCF_982192425.1 of Myodes glareolus. Lineage (NCBI taxonomy): Eukaryota > Metazoa > Chordata > Mammalia > Rodentia > Cricetidae > Myodes > Myodes glareolus. The sequence continues at coordinate 75,535,453 of NC_142028.1, read as the reverse complement.
CTCTTTACTGTGTCCCTGGGTCACAGGATGCCAAGTCAGGGGATGCCGAGGCTGCTCCCTACCTCCACCCACCCCCGCCCCCATATCTGACTCCTGAAATCTCTCCTGACTGCTCTTCCACAGAACCTGGGTTAATTTCTAGCACCCACATGGTGGCTAGCAACTGTCTGTAACTCCAGTTTCAGGGGATCCGATGCCCTCTTCTGGCCTCTGTGGGCATCCAGCATGTACACAGTGCACAAACATACATGTGAATAAAATATTCATACGCCTAAAATAAAAATAAATATTTTTTAAAATCTGCTGCATTGGTGTTAATTTTCTCACAGAGAGGCCTGAGCTACTTAGGTCTCTCCCCCTCTCCTCGCCCCACTACCCTATTTCTCTCCTCCCCAATTCTCCCTGTTATTTTCCTCTTTTTTTTTTTTTTTAAAGGGTTTTACATAGCAGCCCATGCTAGCTTACAACTTGCTATGTAGTTGGGAACGACTGTGAACTCCTAATCCTCCTGCCTCCACCTCCCCTGTGCAGGAACTTCAGGTATCCACCACCATGCCTACTTTGTCAAGGTACCAGGAACTGAACCTAGGGCCTGGTGCGCGCTAGGGAAGCATTCCACCAGCTAAGCTACTTTGTCAGCCACTCCATTCTCCTGACTCTTAACGAGGAATATTCAGTGTGGTTCCCCAAACTATGCTTCCTAGGCCTCCACATGGATTTCCATTACAAACATCTTTTGATTTCTGTGCCTCTAAGTTATGGTTTATTCACTCCCGGGGTGGGAAGTTCAAGCCTGAGGTCGGTAGTGACACGAGGCTGGTCGGTGTACTCACACTCGCTTCTTGGCCTATGAAGGAAGGGAGGGAGCACTCGCTGGACGTCCTGTGACTCTAGTCTGTCGTGTGCACGCCAATGAGAGAAGAATGGAAAGAGTCACGGCCGTGTGTTCACACCCCACCCATCGAAACACTGCCCAGGCCCCATCCTGCTCCTGGATGACCGCCTGAAGCTTACGACAGCAGGATCATATAAATACAATATAAATAGAAATGAAATAACAGAATGCACGAAAGCCTCAGTCCAGAGCCTAGCGGGACCTGAATAAATGTTAGGCCCCTTTCCTTTGTCTCCGTACACCAAGCTCAGCATTCAAGGGTGGCTCTCGGCAGCATCCCTGTCTTATCTTCAATTGTGAATAGAAACTTTACAAAATCTGCCCATAGGAAGTCTGGATGAATGAATGTGTAGTGCATGCATGTGTATGTTTCTGTGTGTGTGCATGTGAGCAAACACACGTGCATGTGTGTTGTAGAAGCAAGAAGTGGACCTTGGGTATCTTCCGCTAGCACACCCACCTTGGGTTTTGTTTTTTGTTTTTTTAATTTGTTTGTATTCTTGACACGGGGTCTCTCACGGAACCTTCCTGTCTCTGGCCAGCAGCACTGGGGTTTGGGCCACAGTCGCCCTGTTGGCTTTTATGTGGGTCTTCGTGCCTACATGGCAGGCACTCTGCCCACTGGGAGTCCCCCGGCTTATCTGCTTGAATCCGCAGCTTCTCTTCTGCAGACTGAAGCTCTCCACTCGGGCCAGTACACAGAGCAGTTCCGGTATGAGCAAAGGCTGAACTTTATTTATTTACTTCACAAACAAATTTGCAAGCTGGGTGTGGCGGCACACACTTGGGAGGAAGAGGCAGAGAGATCTCTGTTGAGTCAGAGGCCAGCCTGGTCTACAGAGCAAGTTCTGGGACAACCAGGGCTACAGTGAGACTCTACCTCAAAAAAAAAAATGTACAGGTGTGTATCTATGCTCCTGTGTGGGGGCACATGTGTGTACTGATGTCTATGCATGTGTAGGCCCTAAGCTGACATGGAGTCTCTTCTTCAATTGCTGTTTTAGTTAGGGTTTCTATTGCAGTGGCAAAACACTGACCAAAAGCAACTTGGAGAGGAAAGGGCTTACTTCAGCTTACAGCCCCACATCAGAGTCCATCGCTGAGGGAAGTCACAGCAGAACTCAAGCAGGGCAAGAACCTAGAGGCAGAAGCTGATGCTGTGGCCATGGAGGGGAGCTGCTTACTGGCTTGTTCCTCATAACTTGTTCAGCCTGCTTTCCTTAGCACCTAGGACCACCTAGGCTGGTGTGGCCCCACCTACAGTGAGCTGGGTTCCCCCCACCACACATACACACATCACCCAAGAAAACGCACCCCAGGGAGTGCTTGAGAGATGGCTCATTGGTTAAAACCACTGGCTGCTCTTCCAAAGGTCTTGAGTTCAATTCCCAACAACAACATAGTGGCTCAAAACCATCTGTAATGAGATCTGGTGCCCTCTTCTGGCCCGCAGGCACACGTGTAGACATAACACTGTATACATAATAAATAAATCTTTAAAAAAAAAAAAAAGAAAAAGAAAATGCACCCCAGGTTTACCCACAAGCCAATCTGGTAATTCATTTTCTCAATTGAGGTTCCTCTTCCCAAACGACTACAACCTGTGTCAGGTTGGCATAATCCTACCCACACACTCTCCGTCTTTTTTTTTTTAACACGTCAGGGTCTCTTGCTGAACCCAGAGCTCATGGATTCTAGCTAGTCTAGCTATCCACCCAGCTTGTTGAATCCAAAGCTCATGGATTCCAGCTAGTCCAGTTATCCACCCAGCTTGCTGAACCCAGAGCTCATGGATTCCAGCTAGTCCAGTTATCCACCCAGCTTGCTGAACCCAGACCTCATGGATTTCAGCTAGTCCAGCTATCTACCCAGCTTGCCCTGGGGATCCTGTCTTGGCCTCCCAAGTGCTGGGATTACAAGCAGCTTCCACGACTGGCTGGATTTTATGTGAGCTCTGGGATCTGAACGCCTGGCTCCACATTCCGATGAGCCATCTCCCCAGCCTAGCAAACGCTGAGCTTTTAAGAACTGATCCATACATACAAATATGCAGAACTTTTTGGCATGAAATTGGTCACGATATTCTTGCTGCTCGGAAAGTCTGCAGCTTTTGTGGCGATCACTTGTTTGCTCCCAGCTGCTCTTTCTCCCCCAGCTCCTGTCAAGGGCCCTGCCAGGGAATTTCTCAGTTTTATCTCTCTCTCTGGACAGACCGCCTTCCTTTGGTGGTCTTCCGGCTAGGATGATCCACACGCTTCCCACACTCCCCCTTAGTTTCTGTTGTTCCCCCTGGGGTTTAAGGTGCTGCGTGGTTTTAATTTTAAAATAAGAGGCCTCTATTAACTCTTGTGTGTCTCTGTGTGTGGCATGTACAGTGCCCGAGGAGGAGAAGAGGGCATCGGATGCCCTGAGCTGAAGCGCCAGGCTATTGTGAGCTAGCTGGGGGATGTGGATGCTGGGAACTGAATTCACTTGGGCAGCAAGTGTTCTTAATCATTAGGCCATCTCTCCAGTCCTTAAAATTTTTTCCAATATTTATTTTTATTTTATGTGTATGGGTGTTTTGCCTGCAGCTGTGTCTGCGTGCCACACGTGTGCAGTGCCCATAAATGCCAGAGGAGGACGTCGGATCTTCTGAAACACAGATGATTGTGAGCTGCCATGTGGACAGGGAGTGCTCAGAAACTGGAGTTCTGAGGAAGAACAGTCAACGGCTGAGACAGTATCTTCTTATGTAGCCTAGGTGGGCCTCAACTTTGTAACTCTCCTGCCTCAGTCTCTGAAGTAATAGGATACAGGCCTGCATCACCATGTCTGTCCATTTTCTAACTCCTTGAAATTGATGTTTAAATGACTGATTTTTCTTCTAACAGATGCAATTAACTCTACGCATTTTCCCTTAAGGTTGTTATTATCTTTATGTAAATTATAGCATGAAACATCCTCAATATTATTTAGTTGAAAGTATGTTCTAATTTACATGATATATTCCCTTGCTCCAATGATGAGACATTTGCCGATTAATTGCAAACACACAGAGAGGGCAGGCAAGTTATTTTTCCATATGAGAATTCCACCTGGGGTGAGAAACTAACTCGATATCAATTCTGGGAAACCTACTTCATGCAATGCAGGCAGCCTCCCTTTCATTTACTGAGCAAGGTCTAGCCCTCTGATGTGACATCATAGCCTTTGTGACCTGACTCACTGCCCGCTCACCCCGAGTGCCTGCAGCCATCCATCCTCCGTGACAGCTACTCTCGTCCTCCGGAGGCTTAGTGCCTTGGCTCACATCCACAACTGCTCTCCATCCTTCTAGTCTGTGTGGGTTACTCTTGTACTGCTGTGACCCCATCGTAGCAGCACATGGGGAAGTTCACATCATGACAGACGAGCCATAGGCAGAGGCTGTCCAACGTGATCACGCAGCAGCCAGCAGAAAGACCTTCAAAGGCCCACCCGGGGGAGCTATTTCCACCACCTAGGTCCCTTCTCCCCAAGTTTCCAGAACCCCCCAAGACAGCACCACCAGCTGGGGACCAGCACTCCTTTCCGACTCGCTCACTCTGTCAGTCACAATGCTGGTAGGCTCCTCCTTTGTGCAAAGCCAACTGGGTTTCTCCAGCGCTTAAAAGCCTCCCATGGGCTGCTCCCTCCTAATGCAGACACTGGAGTAGGCTACTGAACTATAGTTATGCCATCTCATGACAGTATCCCTAAGAACGCTTGGAGTGCTAAAACTATCGTGGGTGAAAGTGGTTTCTGGACCAGCCCTAAATTCCTGTACAGTGTGACCCTGAGCTAACGGTGAACTGTCTGACCATTTAACTGATTTCTTTCCACTTCTGTAAATGGCATTTGCTTTCTGTAGAGTCACAACTGTGTGTCAGCTGTGCTTCTTTGCTCAAACCAACTAGAGGTCAGAGCTGCTTCAATTCAGACAGTCCCACCCAGGTGTGGTTAAGGAAGATTCCATTCAACTGACTCTTGGGGGTTCTCTTCAGGTACCCCATAAGAAAACAAACAGCATCCCCTACAAGCCAGGTCCTGCCACCTCAATCCCGCTCTTCCCTCTGTCTATGGCCTTTCCTACACCCCTCCCCAAACTGTGTTTGTTTTAAAATATCAAGTAAAAGTGACTGCAGACATTCTATGAAGCTGATAAGCACATTCTATGAAGCTGATAATTTACCTTTCTTTTTCAGACGGTAGTTCCCTCAAAAGTAGAGCAAACTCTAATGTAATTTTGGTTCCAAAAATTAGGTCAAACCAATTTTGATCTCAAAAATGACTGTCCTAGTGATGCAGGCTGATAAAGTAACTTGTTTAGTCAGTGATTAAATGGATGTGGGGTGGATTTTGCTGAGAAAATAAGGGAACATGGTCCCCAATTTTCCGTTCTAGGCACTAGAATCCTAGCACTCAGCAAGGGTGGCAAGAGGACCAGAGAATCAGGAACTCAAGGTCATCCTTGGCTTCAAAGCACATCTGAGGCCAGCCTGGGCTAATGAGCCCATGTCTTTGAACAAACAGCAAAGAAAATTCTAAATTAATTGGTTAATTAATTCTTTTTTTCTTTTTTTAAAAAAAATTTATTTATTTATTTTGTTTACAGTGTTCAGTCTGCATGTATGCCTGCAGGCCAGAAGAGGGCACCAGATTTCATTACAGATGGTTGTGAGTCACCATGTGGTTGCTGGGAATTGAACTCAGGACATCTGGAAGAACAATCAGTGTTCTTAACCTCTGAGCCATCTCTCCAGCCCCCTGGTTAATTAATTCTAGGCACTGAAGTAGAAATTAGAAAATCTCTCTCTTTCTCTCTCTCTCTCTTTCTCTCTCTCTCTCTCTCTCTTTCTCTCTCATACACACACACACACACACACACACACACACACACACACACTCACCACTGCCACAGATCCTCACAGGTCGCTCACAAGATAGCACTGGGGCTTAAGAAATTTTCTAACATTCCACTCACCTGGAGCGCCTTCCCCAGTCGATGGCCCACCCACCTGTCGGCCCACCCACCTGTCACGGCACAGCTTCCTCCAGCTGGCTTCTTCCTCAGCTAGCCGGTTCTCACCCAGTCCTGTCCCCACTTTCTCCCTGCGAACTTCAGCCATGGATCTACAAGACATCTCAGGCCCAGGTGCCTCTCTCCTGAGCTCACACCCACTGAGATGGAAAGACCTAAATAAACTGCCCGGGGCAGTAATCCTCCCTGACTGACAGAGTAAGTAATTGATATCTCTGCTGGGCTTCTCCAACCACAGAGCTCCGTGGGTGGCAGTCACCTGAATACAGCAAGAAGCTGTCAGGGCTACTTGCAGGTACATTTCCTCCTCATCCAAGATCCCCCAACTATCATGTCATCTGCTAGAGTTGAGGGACAGACATTAGCTGATTCTCATAGTTTCCTGACAAGTTATGGGCTTCTCAATCTAAACACCACACACACACACACACACACACACACACACACACACACCATGAAACGATTTTGCCTCCCTAGAGCAAAGAATCTTTAGATTCTTAGTTTTATTTTTCTCCTTCCCTCTGGTAACATTTGGTTTTGCCCAGCCTTTAATTTCACTTCTAATTCCCCGTCCCCCATCTTTTTCAATGTCCCCAGGTAAAGAAAATGATGAAGGTATGCTGGTAGTGACTTAAGCTTACAACTTTAAGGACTCTAAAAGGTAATTTTAAAAGTAGCTTTGGTTTACCAATAGTGATAAAAATCAAGCGACCCTCTAGCTATGAACCAGGTGGAACTGCAGCAGTGAGGGTCATGTGATCTTCCTGAGCCCCTCCCTCTGTTGAGTGGGACCATGAGAAGCACCCACATAAAAGCCGGGCACCACACAGCATGTGTCTACAACCCCAGCGCTAAGGAGGCAGACAGAAGAATCCCCAGTGCTCCAAGGCCTCCGCTCTAGCCAAAGTGGCAAGCTCCGGATTCAGTGAGAGACCCTGACTCAAAAACCGAAGGGGAGACAATTGAGGAAGATACTTGCTATGGACCTGTGGCCTGGACGCACATGTGCACACATGCATACATTCGAGTGTATGTGTGCACGTGTGCTCACTCTTGATTCCGTCTACAGCCACAGGTTTTGATACTAGCCATACAAACTTACGCTTCAGTTTGGAAATGCTCTATCCCCTATAGGTTCCTGTGCTACAAGCTGAATTCCTAACATAGTAGTGCTGAGAAGCGGATGGGGGACAATTCAAGAGACAGGGCCTATTGGAGGGCAGGTAGCTTTAGGAGTGCTATCTTCTCGAGAGTGACAAAGGAGACATTTTGTAAAACTGTGAATTTGGAGCCAGTCATGCTGGTGATCTCAATACTCAGGAGGCAGAGCCAGGCAGATCTCTGTGAGTTGAGGCCAGCCCGGTCTGTTTATCAAGTTCTCACTAAGTAGCCATGGGTGATCCTCAACTCCTGCTCTTCCTGCCTCTATCTCCTACCATGCCTGCTTTGCCTGGTGCTGGGGACCGAATCCCGGACTTTAAGCACATGAGGTGATCACTCTACCCCAATCTGCATCCAACCCTGGAAACTGTCACCCTACATCAGGTATTCTGTCACAGCAACACAAATGGATTAGACACCGTGTTACCATTTCCCCTTTCAGGTGACTTGGACAGCAGAACAGAACCAAAGCACGCCACTCAGTGCTCCCCTAGAGAAATAAGTTGCTGTGGCCACAGTCACCAGAAATCCCCCAGCTGCCAGCACTCCTGACTGAAGGGCACTGCTCCTCCCTGGAGCAGCCCGCGACCTGTGAGTAGGGGAACTGAGGAGCTGCAAAACACACCCCTTCTCTCCACTCAAAAGGACCAGCTCAACTCGGTCTGCACGGGCAGAGCGAGGTCTCCACTGAGACAGAACCACAGACCGACTCCTTGTGTGAGCATTGCTTGAGTTCTCCCCTCCCTTCCTGGGTTCCCAGGGGCTGCTCCTACAGCCTCGCCAACTTTTATCTCAGAGTTTGCTTCCTGCATGCAATGCCAAGTTGCCCAACTGCCTCAGCCTAAGCACCAAAACCATGTCTTCCCATCAAAAGTGCACAGAGGCACACTGGGATGGAAGCTTTCAGACTGAGACTGTGAAATCCAGAACTTATTCTCTCTCTCTCTCTCTCTCTCTCTCTCTCTCTCTCTCTCTCTCACACACACACACACACACACACACTCACAATTAAGACTATTTTAGAGACAATATATGAGGTCATAAATACTTTTTGAGCCCTTCTTAAAAAAAGCAGCTTTGAAACAGTTCTGAGTAAATATCACCACCTTGCTTGAAATAAAACAAAAACAGTTATTAAATATGTAAGAAAGGGTCGCAAATCAAAAATCCAGCAGCGGCAAATGCCTTTAATCCCAGCACTTGGGAGGCAGAGGCAGGTGGATATCTGTGAGTTTGAAGCCAGCCTAGTCTACACTAGGAGTTCCAGGACAGCCAGGGCTAAATAGAGAGACCGTGCCTCAACAAACAAACAAACAGACAAACAAACAAAACACTTAGAATCTATTACCCATCTCTTCTGGTAATTGATAATATTTTAATTATGAGCAGTTATTTAAAAAGAAAGAAAGAAAGGAAGGAAGGAAGGAAGGAAGGAAGGAAGGAAGGAAGGAAGGAAGGAAGGAAGGAAGGAAGGAAGGAAGGAAGGAAGGAAGGAAGGAAGGAAGGAAGGAAGGAGAGAGAGGCACGATGTGTTTTAGAACAGCAGGCCCTGGTCAAAAGAAACATCCTGCACGAGCCAGTGCTGTTGCAATCAAAGGGTTCTGCTGCCCCCTTGTGGCGCAGGCCGACAGCTACTCAGCAACGCTCCAGTACAAAGCTGAACTACCATATAAAGGCACTCGGCCACCAGAAACACATCAGCGGGAGGCCACTCTGATTGGCTCTAAGTGGAACAGATTTAATAACTTGAAAACATGATTTTGTCACTCCTCTGTGCCAACTACTGCTCATAATAAAAAAGCTCATAATAATGATGTGCTAGAGCCCAGAGGAAAAGGTTTTAGAACTATTTCACAACAAAGGAATATAATAACCAATTGCACCCACTTCGAATAATAACAAACAGAGAGCACTGTTAGCCCCACGCGAACTCCTGATGCTCGGGTCTTGCACCTGAAGATACATTCTGGAAACCCTTTCCTGCCAGTACTTAGGGGCCCTTTAGCTCCAGCTGCAGACTCACTTAAATGGGAACCATAATTCATTAACTTGTTCCCTGCTGACAAATACTTAATATCTTCCAAACATAGCTACTAAAGCAAAACAGTGGTGGGCTAGAGAGATGGCTCAGATGTTAAGAGCTCTGGCCAACTCTACTGTTCTTGTAGAGGACCCAGGTCTGGTTGGCAACACCCGCGTGAAGGCTCACAACTGTCGGTCACTCCAGTACCAGGGGAGCCGACAGCCTCTTCTGGTCTCAGGGAAGTAGGCACACACATGGCGCACAGACAGACAAATAGGCAAGACACCTTCACACATAAAAGAGAAAAGAAAAAATAGTACTAACAAACAAACACATAGAAAATTCTGCAGTGGGTAAGGTAACTCTGTGGGAATCCCTGTACATGAATTCTGGGGAGTAGGAATGCTGGATCACACAGCATGGTACATACATATATATACACATATATACACACACAAAATACACATAAACACACACACAAATACACATACACACAAATATACATAAACACACATACACACAAATACACATAAACACACACAAATACACATAAACACACACACAAATACACATAAACACACATACACACACAAATACACATAAACACACATACACACACAAATACACATAAACACACATACACACACAAATACACATAAACACACATACACACACAAATACACATAAACACACACACAAATATACATAAACACACATACACACACATACATACACAAATACACAAACATACAAAAATACACATAAACACACACATAGATACACACAAATACACATAAACGCACACACATACACACACAAATACACATAAACGCACACACACCCCTTAGCGCCAGCTTTTGGCACTCCCTCTACCTCTAGCCCTGGCTCTCCCCAGCACATTCTCACCTTTTCCTGTCTCACACCCCCCAGCTTTCTTCCTGGAAGGCAATCAAAGTTATTATTTCTAGATTTCATGCTCACAGTTATTTTATACACACGCATGCAAATCTAGATGTGATATATGCTTATGTATATATAAACACGAACATATGTACAATTTCCCACCCTTTTCTGAATAAGCAGCACATTGACACTCAAATTAGAACCGCACGAAGGGGAAGCTGCAGGCGGCCACCCTCAAGATCACACTGTGGTTCACACAGTTTGCAGCTTACATTTGGGCTCCTTGCCAGACCACCGCTGTGGGCTCACAGGGAAAGATCAGACTAGAAATACTGGCTCCCACCAAAGACTACTGTGCCCGAGGGTCTCACAGAGTTCATCTGGACAGAGATGGGGGCTGCTGGAGAGATGGCTCAGCGGTTAAGAACACTGGCTGTTCTTCTAGAGGACCCAAGTTCAATTCCCAGCGTGGCATGTGTACACGTGTGCCTGTGCGCATGCACACACAGTGGGTGACAACCATCTGTAACTCCAGTTCCAGGAGATTCGACACCCTCAGACACCATATATATATATATATACAGTGCACAGACATATGCAGGCAAAATGCCCATAACATAAAATTAAATTTAAAAATGATAAAAATTAAAGTCATATTTTATACTGAGTTTTAAGAGTTGTGTTTTCTGGTAAAAATTCTTCACCATTCGAGAAGCTAATGGCTGCTTACTTACAAGTTTCTTCTCTTTTTCGAAGTGTTAGGGATCCAACCTGGGAGGGCCTCGTGCATCTAGGCAAGTAAGCTACTACTGCACTTTGCGGCCAGCCTGGATTTTTTGTTTTGTTTTGATGCATGTCTATTTGTGTACATATTCTTGTGTAGGTGGGTCCATGTGCATGTACATGCAAAGGCATGTGAGGCCAGAGGCCAACCTCAGGTGTCATCCACACCGTTTGAGACAGGCTCTTTCACTAGCCTGGAGCTCACTGGTTCGGCAATAACTGGCCAGTGAGCCCCAGGGGCTCCTGTTTCTACTCCCCACGACTAGGACTATACACACCCACCAATATCCTGGTACTTTTTACTTGCATTCTGAGGGCCTGAACTCTGGTCGTCATGCTTACGAGGCAAGAACTTTACCAGCTGAGCCATCTTCCCAACCCTGACTGATGGATCCTTTTCTACAGCAGTATCACCACAAAGCAAGCTGTGGTGTCTTATGCTTTCAATCCTAACACCGAGGAGGCTCAGTCAAGCCAAGTGCCATGAATTCCAGGTCAACCTGAGCTGGCTTGGAGTGAGACCCTGTATCCAAAACAAAGCAAACAACAACAACAACAAAATGAAACAAAATCAGGTTGACAGATAAGTCAACTTACAATGGGGCTATGTTCCATCAATCCATAGTTAATTGAAATAGGTATTTAAGTTGAAATGCATTCAGTGGAGGACCTGGAAAATACAGCTCAATGGTTAAGATCACACATTGTATTTCTAGAGGACTCAAGTTCAATTCCCAGTACCCATGTCAGGCAGCTCATAACTCTCTGTAATTTCAGCCCCAGTGGATCCCACATGTCTGGCCTCCATGAGAATCTGCACTTACATGCACACGCATGCACATACATGCGCGCGCGCGCGCACACACACACACACACACACACACACACACGCATGCACACATGGTCTGGTGGTGCCTGATTTTAATCCCAGCATTTGTGAAGCACAGGCAAGTGGATCTCTAAGGTTCAAATCCAGTCTGGTGTACAGAGTGAGTTTTTAAACCAGTCAGGGAAACACAGTAAGACCCTGTTTCTCCCACCACACACATAATTCAAAAAAGGTTTACAACTGCCGGTAACTCCAGGTCCAGGGAGACCCAACACCTCTCCCTCTGTGGGTACCTGTTGCGGTGGTTTGAATGAGAATGGCCCCATAAACTTGAACCCTTGGTCCCCAGCTGGTGGAACTGTCTGGGAAGGATTAGAAGGTGTGGCCTTGTTGGAGGAGGTGTGTCACTGGGGTGGACTCTGAGGTCCCAAAAATCCACACCATTTCTAGTCCGTCTCCTTCTCTGCCTCCCCCATCCCCCTCCCTCTCTTGCAATTATGGATCATGTATAAGCTCTCGGGCACCACTCCAGTGTCAAGCCTGCCTGCCTGCTGCCATGCTCCCTGCCATGATGTCACGGACTATACTAGCCTCTGAAACTGTGAACCCCAAATAAACCCTTTCTTTCCTAAGCTGCCTTGGTCGTGGCACCTTGTCACAGCAGCAAAGTGACTAAGACCACTCCTAAACTCACATGCACATCATCCACATGCAGACACACGCAGCATTAACAACCATTTAAAAGTTGAGTCAGAGTGGTGGCACACAGCTTTAATTCCAGCACTTGGAAGGCAGAGGCAAGAAGATCTCTGTGAGTTTGTGGCCAACCTGGTGTACAGAGTGAGTTCTAGGACAGCCAGAGCTACATAGTAAGATCCCATTTCAATACAAGCAAACAAAATGAACACACAAGCAAAAACTGTATGATGCGATGCACCTTCTGCGTCAAACACAGCTACCCTCAGGCTATCTTATTAAACACGCTTGACATGCACACTGCCCACTATAGTTCAGTTAAATCATCTCACACAATACCTGTGCAATAATGTGCTGGGCATTTTGTGCAATGCTTTGGATACAGTACTGCAACTGAGAAGCAGGTGACTGTGTGGCGACTTTTAGGACTTCTTTTGATGGATGTGCACGTGTGTGTGTCCACCTGAGTTTACAGGCATCACACATGTGCAGGAGCCCTTAGGGGACAGACTGCATGGTGCCACTTTGCTTGACTGCAAAGTTGAAAAGCAAACTGTAAATTCGATTATTGTCACTTGTCTTTTGTTTGAAACCTATTCAGAGTACGATGCCATAAGCAAACTTCTGAAAGTCAGCCAACCAACAGACGCCACTCAGCTTGGAATCCACAAGAAAGGTCAGCCAACCCCAAAGTGTCACAGTTTTTAATGATTCCAGAAAAATAGCAGTACTAAAATTTGTCAGGCTTTCTAATCCTTTTTAAGATTTTGTTTGGAGCCAGGTGGTGGTGGCACACATCTCAAATCCAAGCACTTGGGAGGAAAAGGCAGGTGGACCTCAGGTGGACAGCCAGAGCCATACAGAGAAACCCTGTCTCCCAGTAATACCACTTTTGGGTATATACCCAAAGGATACTCAATCGTACCACAAGGACATATGCTCAACTATGTTCATAGCAGCCTTGTTTGTCATAGCCAGAGTCTGGAAACAACCTAAATATCCCTCGACCGAAGAATGGATAAAGAAAATGTGGTACATTTACACAATGGAGTACTACACAGCAGAAAAATAATGGCATCTTGAAATTTGCGGGCAAATGGATGGATCTAGAAAACATCATATTGAATGAGGTAACCCAGACTCAGAAAGACAATTATGATATGTACTCACTCATAAGTGGCTTTTAGACATAAAGCAAAGAAAAACCAGCCTATAATTCACAATCCCAGAGAACCTAGACAACAAAGAGAACCCTAAGAGAGACATACATGGATCTAATCTACATGGGAAGTAGAAAAAGACAAGATCTGAGTAAATTGGGAGCATGGGAATCATGGACGAGGGTAGAAGGGGAGAGGAAAGGAAGAGAGAACAACGGAGAAAACTATATAGCTCAATAAAAACAATTTAAAAAAAGGAAACCTTGTCTCGAAAAACAAAACAAAACAAAACAAAAAAATTGTTTTCTAAGTTTGATGGTCAAACTTATTGATGGCTGTCAAGAGTCTTTGTGTGTTAGTCAATACCTACGCTAATATTTTTATATACTAACTCAGCTAACAACAAAAAGTTCATTAAATATCACCATAAACACAATCTTATGAAAAACTATGCTTCACAAAAGAAGGTAAATGAGACCTTACTCTATATTTTTGCATATTTCTCCAGTTTTCATCTTAGTCTGATTTGAACGTGCAATGTTTCCCACAGACTCCCAGGTGTGAACACCTGGTCCTTCATTGCTGTGCTGTGTGGGGAAGCTGGGGCACCTTTAGGAGGTTGGGGTGGGGGCTGGCTAGACGAAGTAGGCTTCTGGAGCGTGGGCCTCATTGGTTTCAACCCAGCACACACTCAGCTTCCTGACCCATAGATATGAAGAAATCTAACCAGAAACTCCACTAAATTGCCTTCTTCCCGTATGGCATTTCCAGCTTTTGTTAAACATCAAGTAACTGATACAGAAAACTGGAATAGAGAAGAGACATCAACGTTCTGCACCTGATCTCTCAGGGGAACTTAGCAGCAACATCTAAATGTAGATTCTACATGATGCTTTTTGGTTTTGGCTTTTCGAGACAGGGTTTCTCCATGTAACACCTCTGGTTGTCCCGGAACTTGCTCTGTAGACCAGGCTGGCCTTGAACTCACAGAGATCTGCCTGCCTCTGCCTCCTGAGTGCTAGGATTGAAGGTGTGTGACCACTGCAGGCTATGGGGCTAACTTTTTTTCAAGTATGCATGCAGACTGCAAATGCTTGCAGGGTCATGAAGGCTGGCCCCAAGCTTCTAGAAACCTGTGAGTCCAGGCAGGCAACGGTTAGCAGGGCTCGATTTCTTGCCTGGAACTCTGGAGTGAGCTGTGCAGAAGATCCTAGGGGGCTGCCCATGTGAGGAATGTGGGACCCTTGCTAAGGAGAGCTGCAGGCAGTGGGTGGAGCCATCCTGAGGGGCCCATGGAAACAAAGCAGCCCTGCCACAGACTCCCACTACCACCAGAGACCAAACTGATCCCAGCGATTGTGCTTTCCCTGCCAGGCTGAACTGAAGGCCCCAGACCGGAGAGCTGTAGGAGCAGGGCTATCCAAATCCACTGGTGCTCAGATGTGGAAAGCCCCGGTGCCAGAAACAGTGCCATCGACTGCCCTGCTGAGGCCCAGTCTTCTTCAGTCCAGTCCTCCACTGCTGTCCCTACTCCTGTTCTTCCGAATGGGAATGTTTACTCTGGGCCTCGTGTACTGAAAGTATTGGCACTTAGTTTTTATTTTGCTTTTTCATTTTCCAGGGGCTCAAAGCTAACAGTTTGCCCTGAGTGTCAGAAGGGACTCTGGACCTTTGACCAGTGTCTATGGGGACTTCTGAAGTGAAGCTGGCTGCACTTTGCACTGGAGCTGGGGAACCAGGTGAGGAATGTCATGGCTGGACCATGCAAGGTCCCTACCCGTGGTCTCGAGATGGTGGTGCTGTTTGGGGAGATGACAGAACATTCAGGAGGTGGGGTCTAACTGGAAGCGGTAGGTTGCTGGGAAAAGGTCTCAGTTCCAGCCCCAGCTCTCTGCTTCCAGAGCAGTGAGGAGGAGGAGAGGAAGTCACGCCACCACCCTCAGCTGCTCCAGGCCACCTCAGTCACCAAGACTTTCCCACCATGGACTGTATCCCTTTAAACTAAGAGCCAAACAACGGACCTCCCCACACCAGGTTGTTTCTGCCAAGGGCTGACACAAAGACAGGGACAGTAATAAAGGGGACCGTGTCCTGCTGTGTTTGTACACTCACTCTTACAAATCTCTACTGTGAATGAAGCATACACAATCAACCTCTCACAGAAAAACAAAAAACCGAGGAGTATTACAGTTAACTTCTCCACATGGCCAGGGGTGGTCTTGGATGCTAATCAAAACTAAAACCTAATTTAAGAATGCGATTCTGGACCGCTCTCAGAGGGCGGTGTCTTCGGATTCATGTCATTAAACGTACGTATGGATATTCATTTGCTGTGGATAGCTCTTCAGCCGTGGTTAATTTTGTGGCTTTCTAGGGGAGGGGAATGGGAAGAGGGTGTCACTGTTTCTCAGGGTTATGACCATCTTCCCATATCTCTCCGTGACCATACCACATAGCCACACTTGCAAATATCACTAGGGGCGGAAACAGAAAGGTGCTTAGACAACCGAGCTGCTGGCTTGCGGCACCTGCTGTGATGTAACTGTTTCCTCTGGGCTAACATGATCATTCATCGTGGAACAGAGTGCTGTCCTGACCTACCGGATACTTTGGCCCCACAAACAAGGAAACAAAACATGCAAAATACAGGGACAGCAAGGCCTGCGGTAATAGCAATGAAGGGGTTAACGTCCCCTTACAAGAGGGGGGCAGGTCCCCAGACTCTCCCACCTGACAATCTGTCTCCACTCCTCATTCTGTCCCCCCCAGCTAACTTGGGGGGTGCTAGACGACAGAGGTGACCTATCTGAAGTGAATTTGCATTTTCAGGTCTCCCCAGGAAAAGTCACACAACAGCAGCAGATACAAGCTCTCCAGGATTCTAATCGCCTGGAAGTCATGTTTTGTTGCTGTAACACACAGCCGGTGGCTTCCTTTCGGATGCAGGCTTACCTCACTCATTTCTGAGAAAAGGTCACCCTTACTTGACCCTAGATAACCCAGATAACCATCGTTTGCCTATGAGTCATTTCTCCAAGACAGCGGCTAGCTCAGCTTGCAATGCAAGGAGCACACAAGCAGTCTGAAGAAGGAACACCTCAGGGTCTGTGGGGTGCGCCGTGGCATTTCCGCTCTTTATCACACCGCATTTGGGTAAAGTGATCACATCCAAAAGCCAGCGCTAGTGAACTTAGATCTGTTTCACCAAGAATGTCAAGTAAAATTGGCTTTTTAACAAAAGCTCAACGGCCTACACTGTTTGGTGCCCTGCTTTGATATACACTGTGGGGCAGCAATCTTCCCCACTAACACTCTGTGGTATCAGTGCTAATATGAAAACGTGGGGACGGAACACGGCGCTGCCCTCAGCAACAACATGGATGCACGGCTCCCTGCCTCACGTGTCAACACAGCCCGCTGTTCAGTCCCTCGGAAACAACATGGATGCATGGGTCCCTGCCTCACGTGTCAACACAGCCTACTGTTCACTCCCTCGCAAACAACATGGATGCATGGGTCCCTGCTATAAACATCAACACTGCCGACTGTTCAGTCCAGGTATTGGGAGCTTTCCTTCTATACTACTTTTTCTGCATTGACTTTCCTGCTTCTTCCTTACCCCTCTTATTACATTTTGCTTCTGTTAAGTGTATTTTTCTTTTCTTTGAAGATTTTGCTTTGTTTTTAATATTTGTATATATATAGGGGCACAATGTGTGCCTGCAAGTGCAGGTACCCACGAAAGCCACCAGAGGGCGCAAGAGCCCCTAGAGGTGTCGTAACAGGCCCTTCTGAACTTGGATTCTCTGCAAGGGCACCAAACACTCCTGACCACTGAACCATCTCTCCAGACCCTTCGATAGGTCTTTAAGTCATGCACTTTACATACATTAATTTCTAATTAACCTGCCTACTTAACTTAACAAGGGTACCAATTATCTGTATACACTACTACCAGACAACGCAAGAAAGATGTTGGACTCCTGACACTCTCCCTGTTCAGATCTTATCAGCAGTTGGCAACATAACGCCCTCCTCAGTTTGTGATGAGGCCAAGCACTGACTGGGCAGCACTGCCTGGATGGTGGAATCAAGGTCTGCTTAGATTTACACCTGTGTTTACCGCTTTCTTTGCCCATTCCTTCCTGCAATCCCTCCTAGTTGTTCAAACTCTGTCAACCCTTTATTGGCAGTGAACTTCCTCCAGCGTGGCTCTTGTTCTTAAAAGATGGTTTCACTGCCCGTACAGTGCGCACACGGGCGACAGCTGTTTTCTTTAATGATAAAACAGTTTGTCCTCATCTGGATTTTACCGCTCTGAGACGCCAACTCTAACCAAGCGGCATCCTTCAGGGGTAATTTTTTTACTCTCCAGCTGTTTTTCAGACAGCACCGCCAAATTACAATTTCCATACAACAAACTGCCCTGCTAGAAGGTGTACACATTGGTATCGGCGCTCTGACAGTCACAGCCTGTGACTTGCTGTGTGACATCACAAGCTAAGGAGCACACAACAACCCTGTGCTCTCAGGCCCCACTCATTCATGAGACCTTGGTCTGCTTTCGGTCACAAAAATCACTTTGTATTTCATAGAATTCTGCATAAATATGATTACATGCCATGCCCCTTATATCTGGCTTCTTTCACTCAGAATAATTATTGGAGATTCGTGTAAGCGATTGCAAGCAGGCACCAACTGTCTGCCCTTCTGAATACCGAGTGGCATTCCCACTGTGTGTTCATGCCACAATTCACTGTTCAAGTTGTTTCCAGCTTGGGCTATTGTAACAAAAGTTGCTAAAGCCACTCGGTATGGGTTTGGGCATGGATATATGCTTTCATTTCTTAGTGTGGTATGGCTGGAGGGATGCTGGCTGAATGCTAATTTGCAAAATATTGTCAATTGGTTTCCGAAGTGGCTGCGGCATTTCACATCCCCACTGGTTGTCTCATTGCTGCTGTGGTTGCTGGCGTGTTGCTAACCTGATAGAGTCTTTTAATTTTCGACATTCTAAAGGTTTATTAGAGCAGTCTATTACCACGGCTTTAATTTGCACTTCTCCTAATTACTAATATGGTGAGCAGCTTTTCAAATGATTACCTGCCATCTGTAGGTCTGCTTTAGTGCGGCGCCTATTTGTACCTTTGCCCAGTTTTAATTGGCCCTTTGTCTTCCTGTCCTGGGTTGTAAGACTTCGTAAGTGTTCAAGAATACACAACATTAAAGTAGAAGGCAGGCTGTGAACAGAAGAACAGACAGGGCGTGGACAGAAGGACAGACAGGGAGAAGGAAGAGAGTAATGGGGGTTAGCAAAAATCTACCTGCTGTGTGGAACTCTTTCTCTCTCTCTCTCTCTCTCTCTCTCTCTCTCTCTCTCTCTCTCTGTGTGTGTGTGTGTGTGTGTGTGTGTGTGTGTGAGTGAGTGTGAGTGTGAACAGAGAAATGGGGCTGGAGAGCGGTTAAGAGCACTGACTGTTCTTCCAAAGGACCCAGGTTCAATTCCCAGTACCCAGACAGCTCACAAGTGTATGTAACTCCAGTTCCAGGGACCCAACACTTTCTTCTGGCCACCACAGGCACTGTGCAAACAGGATGCATATGCATATATATACATATATAATCTTTTTTTAAAAGTAAATAAAACGTGTAATGGTTTGTTTGTTCCATGTAGCCCAGGCTGGCATGGAACTCACTATGTAGCCAAAGATAACCCTGAGCATCCGACCCTCTGCCTTCATTTTCAGAGTGTTAGGGTTACAGAAATGATCTACGATGTTTGCCCAAAAACAAGCAGACATTTTGAGATAGCTTCTGTCTACGTAGCCCAGGCTGGCTTTGAGGTCTTTCTTCTTCAGCCCCTGAAGCTACAGTACAATGCTCTGCTAAATAAAGTACAATATACTGAATCCTTCCTTCATTTCTTTTTTGTTTGTTTTTTGAGATAGGGTTTCTCTGTGTGGCCCTGGCTGTCCTGGAACTCGCTCTGTAGACCAGGCTAGTCTCGAATTCACAAAAATCCACCTGCCTCTGCCTCCGAGAGCTGGAATTAAAGGTACCCCGCCTGGTGGGGTATTTTTTATCCCATTTAAGAAACCGTTCCAAGGCCACTTGGACTCCCCGACCCCTGCGCCTGTCGGTTCCACTGCCCTTCTCCCCACTGGGGCAAATCATCCATTTCCAGCCAATGTTGTAGCTGGCAAGAGGTAAAAGTCAAAGTTTGGATTTCTTCTGCAACCATTAAGTGAACAAACTGTACTGTCCCCACTGAATGGCTCTGGCCACACACGTGTGGATCTATTTCTGGCCTCTATTGTCCCATTGACCTGCATGTGTACTTTATACAACACTCCCAGGTGACGTCAACCCCCCCCCCCCCCGCCGCCGCCACGTGCTTCTGTCTAAAAACGTCTTTATTACCCGAGGATCTCTGCACTTCCACGTGAATTTTAAGATCCATTTCCAATTCCTACCAAAAAATAAGAGAGGAAATCTCATAAGAGAAAAATCTCATAAAAATAAAAGGTTGAGGAATCTCAACCTTTCTCAGATTTTGACTGAAAATGATGTTGAATTTTTAAACAAATGGGGGCGGTTCAGTGTCTTAGACATCCCGTGGCCTCTGACCCTCAGCAAGCGATGGTTCTCTGCCTCAGTATCCCCTCATCCTCACCGCAGCGTCTCGTGGGCTCACGTACCTGCTGCTCATCGTGGTTGATGTGGCTGTCCTAGCTGTCATGGGAGGTACAGACACACAGAAACAACAGCCCCACCATCCCCAGCGGGTGCCACACCCCCAGTGTCTAGAGTGACATAAATCAGGCACGGTGTCGTTCCCTCTTCCCCACACACCTGCAAAGGCAGCATCCTGTTGTTTGAATTCCTTTAAGTCACATTTGCTTTTGGAGGTGGGATTTTTCTGATCAGTTCTACTGGAGAATTTACATACGTAAGTTGTATTAAAGCACACAACATAAGGAGCTTTGACAGGTAACGTATTCACAGAGCCCTCCCCGCAACCTGTAGCTCATTCCCTTCTGGCTCAAAAACTCAGAGTGTCCTTGTGCAATCCGCCCTCCCATCACTTCCTGCAGAGGACGCTGACCCGCTTCTCAGTCACAACTAGCTTCCATTTTTTAATGAATGGAGCTATGCTACAGGTACTCCTTTGAAGGTTACTTTTAATTAATTAATGTGTATGTGTGTGGGGGGGTGTCCTGGTGGGGGAGGGACATGCTCCTGTCACAAGTATAGCTGTCAAAGGATAACTTTCAGGCGCTGACTCTCTATTTCCACCACGTGGGTCCTGGCAGCAAGAGCCTTCACCCACTGAGCCATCTTGCTGGCCAGCAAAGTGTATTCTTTTATACCTAGTTTCTTTAGCTCAGAAGGAGTTTGATAGTCACCCATTGGTGTTGCATGTATCAGTCGGTTCTGGTGTATCTTTGTACGTATGTGTACAAACATGCTCACCCGTGTGTACATGTGTGGAGGTTAGAGACTGACACTGGGTGGCCTCCTCTAGCACTCCCTACCTAATACTTTGAGACAGGGTCTCTCACGGAAGCTGTAACTGACCAGACATTATACCTGGGTGGCAGAGGCTCTCTGCGAGTGTGAGGTCATCCTGGTCTACACAGAGAGTTCCAGGCCAGTCGGGACTATAAAATGAAATCCTGTCTCAAAACAACAACAAGAAACACAACACACACACAACCTGGAACCCACCTTTTGGTTAGACTAGTCTTTCTGGCCAGCAAGCTCCTGGGATCCAACTATCTCTGCCGCCTCAGGGTTGGGATCACAGGTGTGGGCTACGTCCAGTGTTTAACACAGGTGTCGGGCAGGTGTGGGCTATGGCCAGTGTTTAACATGGGTGCTAGGGATTCAAACTCAGATCCTCACACTCTCACAAGTGTGAGTCATTGCTCCAGGCCTTCAATCTGCTTCTTCTATACTGCTGCATGGTACTCTATTGTGTGATCACGTCACTTTCTGTTTAAGACAGGGTTTGTGTGGCTTGGGCTGGCCTCGAGCTTGCTACACAGTATTGAATGATCTTGATGCCTGATCCTCCACCTCAGCCTCTCAAGTGCTGGGACCAGAGGCATGTGACACCAGGTACCCAGCATTCCAGTGCAAGTCTCTGTGTGAACACGGGCTTACAAAATTTTCCTCACATATGTACTTAAATAAGTATATATTGGTCAGGTGGTGGTGGCGCACACCTTTAATCCCAGCACTCGGGAAGCAGAATGGTATGCCGTTCTCATGGTACTAAAGGATTTTACAGAACCCCCTCAGTACGGTTACTGAGTTATTGTGTAACCAAATGCAGAAAGACTTGTTTTACTCATTAAAACTTTGCAGCCTGGGCTACAAAGCAAGTTCCAGGCTAGCCAAAGCTACACAGAGAAACCCTGTCTCGAAAAAAAGTATATATCACTTGGCAACAATGTTTATCTTGCTGAAAAACTCAAACTAGCTTCCAAAGTTCTTATGCCACCTCCACTTACGACAGGCCACAGGACGCTCTGCAGGGGCACATCCTTGCCACCACCTCACCATGTTTCTTAACGGATTGCTCCGGTGCGCATCTAATACCTCTGGTTCTCGTGTGCCTAGTGACCAAGGCTGAGAACCGCCTTGTGTCCTCAAGTCCCTCGGAGATCCTCTTCCATGAAGCATCTCTCCAAGTCTTTCATTTCTTTTTATTTGGCTGCTTATTGTCTCACTGTTAAATGATGAAAACCTCATATTTTACACACAAATCTACAAAAGCATTGAATTTTTACCACTGGATGTTCAATACACAAGTACTGAGTATTTTCCCATTCTGAGTTTTACCTTTTTTTTTTTTCCTAAGACAGGGTCTCTCTTAGGAAAAGAGCCCTGGCTGTCCTGGAACTCACTCTGTAGATCAGGCTGACCTCAAACTCACAGAGATTCATTTGCCTCTGTCCCCGAGTGCTGGGATAATGTAAGTGGGTCTTCTGTATTTCTGTTGCTTTCACTGGTTAATTAATAAAGAAACTGCTTGGCCTGATAGGTCAGAACATAGGTAGGCGGGGAAGACAGAACGGAATTGTGGGAGAAAGAAAGCAGAAGGAGACAGATGCCATAGCTCTCCTCTACCGAGATGGACGCTGGTTAGACTCATCTAGGTAAGCCACAGTCAAGTGGCAATACGCATTAATAGAAATGGGTTGAATCAATATGTAAGAGCTAGCCAATAAGAGGTTATAACTAATGGGCCAGGCAGTGTTTAAATGAATACAGTTTCCATGTAATTATTTCGGTTAAAGCTAGCCGGGCAGCAGGAGGGCAGCCCACCGTTGCTACTTTTACAGAGTGATGCTCCAACGTGGTAACTAACTCCACGTAAAACCTAAGAGAGCTTAAAAAGGAATTCTAGACACAAATACAGATTTTAACACAGCTTTTTGCTGTTTGCTAGGGTGTGCTGCAGAGAAATTTTCCTGACTCAGCAGCCTCAGCAGCAAAAAACCTGCACCGTTTTAAAATGCAGCTTCCTGGGCCCTGCTGCTGGTGCAAACTCCGGCTATGGAGCATTTCTGGGCCCACTCAGGATCTGGGCCCACAAAGTAGCTGAGACCATTCCTGTGGCTCGGCTCTTCCTGCCTGAGTTGGCAGCGGGATCAGGTCTACTAGAAAGTGGCGGTTTTGAGATACCAGTTTCTGGGCTGTGCCGCCATAGCAATCTCTGTCTGGCTCCTGCGGGAGACAGAGCTTTTGAATGTAGCATTTGGAGTAAAGCGCTATGATTTGTTTGATGGCAACTAGACTAGATGTGTGCCTACAAAGGAGTCATTGCGTGCTGTGGCTCAGAGACACCAGCGCCTCCGCCATGCTAGCAGTGCAATGTGCAGGGCTCAGAGGCACGAGCAGTTCCGCCATGTTTGGCTGGGCGGGGCAAGCAGGCAGTACCTGTTTTTGACCTAGGAATATCACATCTTAGATTATTAAGTGCTTAGTGATTTAAAACTGCAAAACAAAAATGCTCCTAGATAGTAAAAAAAAATGTTTCTGGACAGTAAAAAATTACAGATTCACAATAGGACAGATTCAGACATAAAAGACCTCTAAATGGGTCATAGTGTTGGATGACTGTACGTAGGCTTGGGAGAGAGAAGAAAAAGAATATAGAGAATAAAATTAATGTCTTTAAAAAAAAGGGTAAAGTCTTTAAAGAGACAGAGTACAGATAGTTATAGATTAAAAGAAATAAGTAAAAATAAGCCAAGTAAAAATGGAAAATTCACAGAGAGTCTGGATTATGTACATTGTGTTTTCTTTAAAATTTTTGACTGTGAAGGAGCTAAGTACAGAGAGACATTTCATTATATGGGCTGCCAAGCTAAACCAGAATGGATATAAGGGTATTATGACTTCAGAATTTGGATCTAAGGATATGATACTTTGGAAAGGAGGTTCTTCTTTTGTTTTCACAGAGGATGAGACCCTGTGGATTGCTTCTATCCCAATATGGTATGATAGGCCACGTCCTCCTGAAAGGTTGCTGTGAACATCCTCAAAAACTTACTTCATTCAACTGCCAACTGAGATGAACCTAGCACACAGGTTTTACCATGAAAGACCTAATTAACAGCGCCCCTATACAGCAGGAAGAAGTTTGGAGAGAAATAACTACATCCACATTCCCAAATAATGTTTATATGTGTTCTTTTACACTTAAAGGGGGATATGATAGAGATACGAATAATTTGCTTTGGTGTGGATTTTAAGGTCGATTTTGTTATATGTATATGCATGTTTCTAATCTCGATTAAGGTATTGTGATTGTGTAGTTCATTTAAAAATGTAAGTTATAATTAGGAAATATAGGTTCTTAATGGATAATCATTGATAATAGTCAAGCTTGTAGTCATGTTAGATTTTCTAGATGTGTATAGATATATTTCAGATAGGCATTCTTCATATCTTTCAAAGACTACAGAATATGGCATTTAATGTTTTAATAACTTAGGGTTTTCATGACAATGAGACACATCTGCTCCTGGCAGCACCAATCTACCTCAAGAGGAAGATGGGCATCGAAGAGGCTCCTTATGGAGTTTGATAGCCATTTGGGTAAGAAACTGCTCTTGCCTGGACTGTTGTATAAACTGGACACAAAGAACCCGCAGAGAGAGGACTGCTGAACTTGCCTAAAGGTGAGATGGTCTTTCGGGGTTCCTGATACATGAAAGAGTCTGCGAGACATTCTGCAGGACACAGCAGATAGTGACTGAACTGCTTTTGAAATTTCCTGCTTCATGGAAATGTCTCTGGATACTATGGGCCTGAAGGCTGAAGATGGATGCCCCAATGGTACAAAAAAACTTTGAGTGACTGTCCAGACAGCGAGATGTCTCTGTCATTTCTAGAGTTTTGGAAGTTGCTTATTTCTTGTTTAATTAGGTAATATTATATCCTTCTGGAGTCTTTGATGGAGTTGAAGAATAAATAGATAGTTATAGTTTTCCTTAGTTATGATAAAAGATAAAATAGATATAGATATTGTAACTATAATTCTTGCTTTATAACTGTTTTGCTATATGTAATTTTACTATGTTAAAATGAAAGTCTTTCTTTTTTGTTTAAACAGAAAAAGGGGAAATGATGTAGGTGGGTCTTCTGTATTTCTGTTGCTTTCATTGGTTAATTAATAAAAAAAAACTGCTTGGCCTGATAGGTCAGAACATAGGTAGGCGGAGTAGACAGAACAGAATGCTGGGAAGAAGGGAAGTGAGGCAGATGCCATGCTTCTGCCCAAGATGGATGCAGGTTAGGATCTTTCCCGGTAAGCCACGAGCTCGTGGTGGCATACAGATTATTAGAAATGGGTTGAATCAATATGTAAGAGTTAGCCAATAAGGGGCTGGAGACAATGGGCCAGGCAGTGTTTAAAAGAATACAGTTTCCATGTAATTATTTCGGGGGTAAACTAGCCAGGCGGGCCACTGTTCCTTTTGCAACACTGGGATTAAAGGTGTGCACCACCACCGCCTGGAGATGCCTGGAGAGTTTTACCTTTCTATTCTCTAAATTACATCTTTTGAATAGCAGACAATTTTAATTTTGGTTAAAAAAAAAAAAGTTACTTAAATTTTTTCTTTTCTTTCTTTCCTTTTTTTTTTTTTTTTTGTTCTATCAACTGAACCCACACAGTTTAGCGTGGGCAAGGCAATCATCCCAACACTGACCCAGAGCCCCACCCCAAGTTCAACAGTTCTTTTTAATCTTTCAACTCACGCTTGCTTGCTTGCTTGCTTGCTTTCTTTCTTTCTTTCTTTCTTTCTTTCTTTCTTTCTTTCTTTCTTTCTTTCTTTTTCTTTCTTTCCTTTCTTTTTTTTGAGATGTGCACCACCACGCAGATTTAGCTCACACTTCAGTCTTTGTAGACGTACCTTTTGTGGGTTTGTGATTCTGTTTTTGAGACTCTGTAGCCCATGCTGGCCTTAAACTCATGGACTCCTCCTGCGGCTTCCAAGGTGAGAAAACCGCTGCCATGAGCCATGGCATCTGATGGTGTTCTTTAGTTTACAAAACGAAACTGTCTTATTCTCGTTCATCTATCAGTTCAAACAGGGCTTTCTTTTTACATCCAGGTCTTAGGTCTGTCGCTTTTTGTCTCAAAGTGTTATGTATCCCTATGACGTCACCCTGCCCTTGCCCACTCACCTCCACCCTCCAGCTGCTTGGTCCACTATGCATGCCTCTGATGAGCTGCGCGGTGTATAAAAGGGAAAGGGGGGGTTGCCAGGTGAAATAGCGCTCATACAAATGCCTATGTCAATCCTATCGCATGGCTCTCCAGAACTGCGCCATCTTCCCGCTGACAGCCAAGAATACAGGTCATAGGGGATCCACATTCTGACCGTCAGACATCATTTAGCTTCCCAATTCTTGCCAAAGAGGTAGAAAGCAGTATTTTGTTTTAACTTGAGTATTTCATAGCCTGAGAATTTGTTTATCTCTTCCCATGCCTAGCCTAATGGGTTTCTTAATTCTTTAAAATGCCTATTCCAATTCTTTGTCCATTTCCTATAGTGATATTGAGACCCCCACCCCTTTCTATCTCTGGGCAGGGTCACACAGCCCAGTCTGGTCTTGAACTCTGACCTTCTAAGTTTGCTGCCAATCTTCCTTGATATTGGGATTTGGGGTGCGCACTGCCACACTGGCTTCCGTGCAGTTCTGGGGGTCAGAGCAGGGCTTCCTGCACACTAAGCAAGCCCTGTCCCAAATGTGCTGCAACCCATCAGGGTATCTGTTTCTTGACTGCAGCTCTCTGCATGCCCGAAGCACCATCGCTCACCAATTTCAACACTGACGCTTCCTTTCCTGGCATCTCATCTGCATGTTAATTGTGTCTGTGGGACCCTTAAAACACAAAGTCTTTACATTTAATTTAAGATAGTTCAACATTTTCTCCCTATGAGTTTCTGTGATTACTGTTTGTCTTTTGTTTCTGTCTTGTTTTCATGGTCTTGTGTAGCCCAGACTGGCCTTAAACTGGCTCTGCAGCTAAGGACGGTCCTTCTTCCTGCACCTTCCAAGTGCTGAGACCACAGTGTGCGCCATGCCCAGCTAGGACATCTGCATTTAAGGCTTTGTTTCTGTTCTCCCCAAGATACTCCGCTGCGACTGTCAGCGTGATTACAACTAGAAATTTCTGAGGATTAACTGAGTGGGGAAGATGGGTGGGTGGCACCATTTCAGGCTGGGGGACTGGACAGAGAGGGCAGAGGAGAACGAAGTGGGCACTGTTCTATTTCCTGACTGCCCTGCTGCCAGAGTTCCACGCCTGCCCAGCGGCTGGTCCTCTCCCTGATGCTCTCAAGCACTCTTCACAGTGAAGGGAACGAGAACCAGCACCACCCCAGGCAATCCTCTACTTCCTTCTACGTGACTGTTCTCCAAGGAATCTTCTCTTCTCAAGGTTTTCTTTTTAATTACGGGTTTGTGTGGAACCAGGTTTGTGTGGGACCGAGCGTGCGTGCATGAGTGCAGGTGCCCAGGGAGGACAGACAAGTGTGACAGGCTCCCCCTGGAGTCGCAGGCACACATATGTGGGTCCTAGGAACCGAACCTGGGTCCTCTGCGAGGCAGTGCGTGCTGCTGACTGCAGATGTCTCCTTCCCTGACTCTGAAAGCTTGAGGCTACTTTAAAGTCTACCTTTATGTGTGGGTTTCCTGGAAGCAGGTCTCCTGAGCTCTTGCACTGAGATGTGTGCCCTGCTGCTCACAGCGCCAGCCAGCGTCACACTCACTAAATCCCTGTAGCAGGGTGTCTGTCTCCACTCTCTCATTTTCAAATTGTTCTCTTTTTTCCCTTCCTGTGTTAGCATCAACTCTAATGCTTTTACACTGTCTGACACTAAAAATGCCTTCATATATGAGAGGACAAGAGCTCCTCCGCGCTACAGAGAGAGGTCAACCTGGATGTGCAGAGTTTCAAAGACACAGGAGAAGCTTCTGCAAGCCCAGGAAGAAGAGGACAATGGCAAAGGTCAGATGTCTAGACAGGAGGGCTGGAGCAGGGCTTTAGAACCTGAGAAGAGCGTGGATGACTAAGGCTGTCAACAGCAAAGGAAGGAGATAAGAGAACTATCGGGATTTCCCGTCTCACACACACAACAAAGTTGGGTGATTCTGGGGCTGGGGTATGGCCCAGCTGATAGAGTGCCCGCCTTGTATGCATAAAGTTCTGTGTTCAATCCCCAGAAGCTTATAAAAATAAGGAGCGGTGTAACCTAAGCCACTCAGGGATCAGTGGTTCAAAGCCATCCTTCACTTTTTTAAAAATATTTATTTATTTATTATGTATATAATATTCTGTATATGTGTGGATTCTGCAGGCCAGAAGAGGGCACCAGATCTCATTACAGATGGTTGTGAGCCACCATGTGGTTGCCGGGAATTGAACTCAGGACCTTTGGAAGAGCAGGCAATGCTCTTAACCACTGAGCCATCTCCAGCCCCCACCATCCTCCACTTTAAAGAGAGTTTGAGGCCAGTCTGGGCCACATGAGACCTTGTCTCAAGAGAAAAACGTTGTGATTTGCGAACAGCACACTGATAGGTTTTCCTAATGGTCCACAAACTGACCCGGAAATGCAGGCTCCTTCTTTATGACACAAAGTCCCCCATGTGGCTTCACTTTTATTCATAATTAGACATTACCTACTTAGTGGAACTCTACAGAAAAAATTAGTGAGCTATAAAAATCTGATATAAGTAAAACCAGAAGGAGCCTGGAGTGCCCTGCGAAATGAAGTCAGTATCTCCTGAGCAGTCGGTTGACAGGACGCGCGGCAATGAACCACTGCGTTCAGACAGCTCCTCTCCGCCCACATTCTGACCCTTGCTCTAGAATCAGCACGTTCCCAGTACTGCCGCAAATTGGGCAAAGTGAGAAATCACAGTTATTCTTGCTTAAGTTTCAGATTTGAGTTAGTTCAGCCATGAATTTGTTGGCTGCGGGCTGCTTAGAACTCTACAGTTAGTCCCACTGCACACTGACTACAGGTAAGACCCAGCATACACTGACTATAGTTAATCCCAACACACACTGACTACAGTCAGTACCACTGCACACTGCCTACAGTCAGTCCCACTGCACACACTGCCTACAGTCAGTCCCACTGCACACACTGACTACAGTCAGTCCCACTACAGTCAGTCCCACTGCACACACTGACTACAGTTAGTTCCACTGCACACACCAACTACAGTTAGTCCCACTGCACACACCGACTACAGTTAGCCCCACTGCACACACTGACTACAGTCAGTCCCACTGCACACACTGACTACAGTTAGCCCCACGGCACACACTGCCTACAGTCAGTCCCACTGCACACAATGACTACAGTCAGTCCCAATGCACACATTGCCTACAGTCAGTCCCACTGCACACACTGACTACAGTCAGTCCCACTGCACACACTGACTACAGGTAAGACCCAGTGCACACTGACTGGCCTTCAGTTGGCTGTGGGGTACTGCTAAGGGATGCACAGAAGGAAAGACAGCTACAGACGTAAGGACTCTGTGTATTACACAGGTGGGGGTCAGACCCCTACACACCAATTGCTGAGTGCAGACCTGTCTCCACTCAGCACCAACTCACCTAAAATTCAGTTTTCCCATGGAAAGAGATGGCATGCCTTTAATTCTACTATTTAGGAGGCAGAAGCAGGTGGATCTCTGTGGGGTTGAGGACAGCCTCGTCTATATAGCTGCACCTCGAGATCCTGTCTCTGAACAAACAAAAATCCCAAGCCCGGGTTTTCCCATCTGTAAAACTGGGTAAGAATGGTCAAGCGAGGCATTAAGAACGTGCTAAGCCACATGCATCTCAACTTTAAAATGCGGAAGCACTACCAAA
This sequence comes from Myodes glareolus, assembly GCF_982192425.1. Lineage (NCBI taxonomy): Eukaryota > Metazoa > Chordata > Mammalia > Rodentia > Cricetidae > Myodes > Myodes glareolus. The sequence continues at coordinate 75,505,545 of NC_142028.1, read as the reverse complement.
TACACCTAACAGGGTGAAAGCAAGCATGCAAGCTGGCATGGTGGCCCAGACACTGGTTATCTCCTAACTACGGCGATGGAGGCAGAAGATAAGGAAATCTAGATCACTCTTAGCTACAAATTGAGTTTGAGGCCATCCTGGGCTACGTAAGACCTGTTCTCATACACACAAAGTAAGAAGCATAAGCTTAGCTCAAAGAACATGAATCTTCAACATATTCTAGTGGGGACTGGAGAGATGGGTCGGTGGTGAAGAGAACTTGCTGCTCTCCTACAGGACTCGAGTTTGATTCCCAGCACCCACATGGTAACTCACAGCCACCCACAACTCTAGTTCCAGGGGATCTGACCCCCTCTGCTGACCTCTGTGAGCAACAGGCACATAAGCGGTGTACATGTATCCATGGAGGCAAAACGCCCACAAACATAAAATAAGTAAATCATAAATCTAAATTTTAAAAATTTGTGCAAGTTCTTAGAATATATTAAAATATAAGTTTAAGTGTGGTAGTGCGTGCCTACAATTCCAGCACTTGAGGTGGGAGAATTTGAGGCCCAAGAGCTGTGACTAACAGGCCACATGGTGAGGCTGTGACACAATCAATCAATCAATCAATAAATAAATAAGCAAATAAATAAATCAACAATTTAAAACTAAATTTAAAAAAATCTCTATCATGGCTGCTGAATTTTGGGGACAGATACAGGGTCCTACTAGGAACAGGACTTCTAAAATGTTTGGAAGGCTATGGTGCAGGGCCACTTTTGCTGGCTATAAGCGAAGTCCCCCGAACCAAAGATAGCACACTGTGTTTATGCCCTTTGATGAAACCAGAGATGTACTTATGTGTTTATACAAAGCCAAAAACAACACAGTGACTCTTGGAGGCAAACCAAACAAAGCCAGAGTGATCAGGGGAAAGGTGATCTGGGGAACTTGGGCCCATGGCAACAGTGGTAAAGTTCGCGTCAAATTCCTTCAAAGGCCACTGGGCACAGAATCTGTGTGAGGCTGCACCCCTCCCAGATATAAACTAGTGAAAAATAAATAAAGGTGTATTTGTAAAAAACAAAAAACATAAAAACAAAAGCAAAAGCAAAACACTCCACCACATATAATGAAAATATGTTCTTTGTTATTTGTTTTAACTTTGCTTAAAATTTTACAATTTCTTTCATATAAAAATTTAATAGACAAGAGTAGCATCTTCCATTTTTCTTTTATGATTCCTGACCTGATGTCAAGGCAGTAAACTCCTTCCAGCCTTAATATTACACTCTTTATAACCTTGATATGGAATTGATTTTTGTGTGAGATATGAGGGGGATTTAACTTGAACTTTTCTGACTAAATTAGGCAACTGACTGAAATCAAAGCAGGATAACCCATCACCGCCCTCAGACCTCAGTCTCCGTCTCTCAGGGCCGCACTTCTGTGCACAAGCTCCCGCACTGCAGGTCACAGGTCCACCGTCTTCCTACGCTGGAGGGGCCATTCCATTACTGTGCCTCGGAACAGACTCAGAGGTCTAGAAGGGCAAGTCTCTTGCCTTATATTATTATTATTACTCTCAATTTTAAAAAAGTTAGGGTCTGGAGAATGGGCTCAGCAGTTAAGAGCACTTGCTGCTCTTGTAGGGGACCTGAGTTCGACTCCCAATACCCACATGATGGCTTTACAACCATCGGTAATTGCAGTCCCGGGAGATCCAATGCCATCTTCTGACCTCCTGTGAACACCAGGCACACACGTAGTGCACTTACACATGCAGACAAAACATTCATACATATAAAATAATAATGCTAATACATCTTTAACAAAGAATTACATTTCTTTATCTTGTGTGCATGTCTATGCACACACAAACATGCCACTGTGCACACGCGGAGGTCAGAGCACAGCCTGCAGGAGTCTGTTATCTCCTTCTACCACGTGGGTGCTGGGGATCAAACTCGGTCAGGGCTTTGCAGCAAGCACCTTAACTCACTGAGCCTTCTTGTCGGCCCCAACTCTTTCTTCTAAAATAAAGATTTTAACGAAATAGATTTAATTTTTAAAAAATACTTAAAAATAAAATTCACACTCACCTAGACAGGTCTTCTGACGTTTGGCAAATAGATACACTTGTGTGGGCACAACCTCAAACGAGATGGGCAGCATTTTATCATCCCAGAAAATCCCTTCAAGTTCCCACAGTCCTCCGCACAAATCAACTACTGACATAAATCTCTATAGCCGAGGACTAGTCTAGCCCTTTCTAGAACTTAATCTAAACAGAATCACATGATCTGTACTCTTTCCTACCTGCTTCTGGCACACAGAGTATGGCCATGGGATTCACCCAGGTTGTCTCATGCAACAGTAGCTTGTTCCCGGTTCACTGCTAAGTGACGCTCCCCTGAGCACTACTGCGCACTGTGTTTCACTCGTCCCTAACAGAAACTGGGGGTGTTTTCAGTACCCGCTATTGTTAGTAAATCTGCCACAGACATTTGCCTCCAAATCTTTGTACAGACACAGGTTTCCATGCCTCTCGAGTGAATGGTTACAGACACACAGACATGCATGTTTCACTTCTTACAAGCTTTTTTCTAAGTTTGAGGTGACCCACACTTGAAAGACTGTTGCTGGGAGCTCTGCTGGCCTTGAGAGAGTGGCCCACAGTAGGTCTTGCTCTCGTGTGAGGCCTTGACACCTATGACATGGCCTGGCAGCGCCTCTGCTGCATACCCGGCGTCGAGAGTTCTCCACTGCAAGAGTGGGGACTCCGATGTCCCAGCACTACTTTTCCTCGTCACTCCCACCCTGCCTCCTCTCTGCTGCCATCCTAGGGCAGAGCTGTAGGTGGGAAACCTCAGTGTTTCTGCCCAAGGAGCAACATCTCAGACTCCCTGCAGTCCTCCCACAGATGTCTAATACCCCTGGATGGGCCATCCCGCAAACTCCCCCTGCTTCGGATGCCCAGTGCTGCTCCAGGTATCTCTGAGTGGCAGAAGCCACCACTACCCGTCCCACTTGGACCTCTGAACAGAGGGGGTGCTGAGAACTGAACTCGGGTCCTTTGTCGTATGCCAATTAGCTCAGTTCAGCCTGTCCTTTTGAAATACCAGACACAATTTCCAAGTGACTTGCTCCCTGAGGTTTTTAGCAGCAACCAGATGAGAAGCGCATATGTCAGGCCCTTCTGTTACAATCCTTCACAAATATGAAGCTGAGCGGATTTATGTCACTTCAGATAAACACGGAGGCATACATTTGTAAAGATCCCACCACACAGGAAAGAGTCCTGGAAGATCCATTTTATTAAGAAGAAATAACAGAACTTTAAATCAATATGCATAGTTTCCATGAAACAGGGCACTGGAATCATTTCTAAAGGAGACACCTACCTCTTAGCCAACGCAATGGTCCATATAATCAGGAAAGAGAAACTCAAGTACTTTATCCCTGCTTGGGAAGAAGAAACGGAAGGACGCCTAAAGCTTTCTAACCCTGAGGAGTACGTTGGTTTGCTTAGTAATTTGTAAAAATAACTGTGTGAAAGACAGATGTGTATATTTTTATCACATTATAATATTAATTCTACTGTGTGTGTGTACGTCACTTTGAATGTAATTGACTCCCATAATCTCACAGATTAGAAGGTGTGGCCTTGTTGAAGAAAGTGTGCCACTGTGGGGGGCTTTGAAGTTTCCTTTGCTCAGGACACTGCCCAGGGTCTCAGTCAACTTTCCTGCTGCCTGAGAGATACAGGACTTTCAGCCACCTTCTGTCTGCACACTGCCATGTTCCCGCCATGATGATAAGGGACAGAACCTCTGAAACCATGCTTTCTTTATAAGAGATGCCAAACCTTGTCTCAGGAAACCAAAAAATAACAACAACAACAACAACAATAACAATAATAATGACTTGCAATGATCACAGTGCTTCTTCACAGCAATAAAAACCCTAAGACGGTATGTATATTTGTCTGTGTGTATGTGACTGTATGTGTATGTATACATGTATGTATATGAATGAATATGGGTATACGAGTGTGGATATGTACATAAGCATGTATGCATATGTGTAAGTATGAGTGTGTGTATTATATGTGTGTATGAGTGTGAGTATGCATGCATGTATATGCATGTGTGAGTATGTGTGTTATATGTAGGTATGTGTGAATATGTGTATGTCAGCGTGTAGGTGTGTGTACATGTGTATATGAGTGTATATTATGTATGTCAGTGTATGTATGTGTGCATGTGGGTGTTTATGTGTATATGTGCATATGTGAGTACATATGTGTGTGTATATGCACATGTGTGTGTATGCAGTGCTGAGGGCTGAACCCAGGGTTACATATTAGGCCAGAACTTTACCAGTTTTACCAGTAGTCATGTTCACAGCTCCATATATATATTTTTTTTCTCAGTTTTGAGACAAGATCACAGTATGTTGCCCAGACTAGCCTTGAAATCACCATGTGGTGCAGCAGATCTTGAGCTTTTGAGCTTTTGATCTTTTTTTTTTTTTTTAAATGGGGTGTTTGAGACAGGGTTTCTCTGTGTAGCTCTGGCTGCCCTGGAACTCACTCTGTATACCAGGCTGGCCTCAAACCTGGAGACTGGCCTGCCTCTGCCTGCCCAGTGCTGGACTGGTACCATGTCCAGTGAGCTTCTGATCTTTTAGTGTCAGCCTCCTGAGTAGCTATGATTAAGGACCTGGACCACTAGGCTCAGCTTATCTGCTTCTGAAACAGTGTCTTGGCATAGGGCCCAGGCCACGTCAGTTTCTGGCTGTGGGGTTTGTAAGTGTGTGTACAACATCTCGTTTTCATGTTATTTTTCATCTGAAATAACTTCGTTAAAAGATTTGGTTTTGTTATTTTATTTATTTATTTATTTTGCTTTTCTGAATCAGTGACTCAACTGTGTAGCCTTGGCTGGCCTGGCTCACTATTTAGACTAGGCTGGCCTCAAAGTCACAGAGACCTGCCTGCCTCTGCCTCCTGGTGCTGGGATTAAAGGCCTATGCCACCACACCTGGCTTTTAAATTATTTTAAATGGTGTGCGTATATGTGCACGTGTGTGTGTGTGTGTGTGTGTGTGTGTGTGTGTGTGTGTATTTATGTGAAACAGGTATTCATGGAGACCAAAGCATCTGATTTCTCAAAGCTAGAGTTGAGTCACCTGACATGGGTGCCGGGAACTGAACTTGGGTCCTCTGCAAGAGCAGCAACCTCTTTTAACCACTGAGCCATCTCTTTAGCTCTCTCTATGGCACTGTATAAAACAGGTTGATAACCAGGCTATCTCAAACTACTCTTTGAAGCATCTGATCCAGGCCTCTGGTATATGTTTTTATCCATAAGCTGTCTAAGGCTAAGTAAATTGCACCCCTCTACAATAAGCCCTATAATCGCCAGAACTGCAAAACTTCTATCTGGAAGATACTCACACCTTTTATCCCAGCACTTGGAAGGCAGAGGCAGGCAGCTCCCTGTGAGTTTGAGGTTAGGCCGTCTACATCATGAGTCCTAGTCCAGCCAGAGCTACATAGAGAGACCCTACACACACACACACACACACACACACACACACACACACACACACACCAACCTCCAACAAGGCAACTATTAGGGCCTGCCTCTTTTGCTGAGTGGAGGCCTCTCTCTGCCTTGGTATCCCACCCAGGTTTGCTCCTCTTCCTCTCATACTACAACACAGAGATTCCACAGTGAGACAAACTCAACATCCTATTCCAAGTCAAAGATGTAAGAGGCTTGAGAGAGAGAATGTCAGGAACATTGTGATTACTGGTTAATCAGCTCACAACACAAAACACAGCTGGTGGTGACTAAGAATGAGCCACCCAGGCCCACAGACAGCACACTGGCTGTAAGTAGCTGCCACCGTAACCTAATCAACCTCCCTGTCCCCTCCTCAACCTCCCTTCCCACTTTTTTTTTTTCTTTTTTGAGCCAGAGTTTCACTAGGTGACATAAGCTGTTCTGGACCTCTCTATGTAGACCAGATTAGCCTCGAACTCACAGAGATCTGCATGCCTCTACCTCCCAATTACTGTACCACGTGGGCCGCCAGTTCCAGGTTCTGTCTCTTTTGGAGGTTTCCCCCGGTCTTCCCTCTTATTCCCTCCTTCGCTTTTTAATACCTCTTTGAGAGCCCTTTCTCTCTCTCTTTATCAAGTAGAATACAGAATTAAATCCTTTTCAAAGTTTGCTATAGTTTTCAATATGAAATGGGTCTTAAAGATGGAAAATCAGAGTTCAATTCCAGCTCAACTGTGTGACCCTGGTACATTAATTAAGCAGCTGGGGTTTGTCCAACTGGAAAATAAAAATTAAAGACATCTTCACAGACTGGTATTAAGAATTAAATTAGGTGAAATAAAATGTATCTATTGTCTGGCTGAACGCCTGCTATTATGGGTCTTCCATAATGCTAATTCCTTTCTACTTAACTAGGAAAATATTATTTGATCCTTAGTTATGACTTCGATGGGGACGTTTCCCACTGACATGGAGCCACTGCTCAGAATTCTATACTGTCTGATACAGAGGTTCCTTACCTTGGGCCCAATCTTAATTCTAAGAATAAATCAAGGCAGAAAAAATTGAATAACTTCTTGAAACACAAAATTGTGATAATTATAAGCTAAGCCTTTAAAACACACACACACACACACACACAGAGTGTCATATAGCCCAGGATGACCTTGAACTCACTATGTGGCCAAGAATGACCCTGAACTTCTGATCCTGACTTCACCTTCTGAGTACTAGGATTACAGGTGGGAGCCACCAGAACTAGCTTTATTGGTGCTGGGCGTTGTGCATGCTAGGTAGGAACTCCACCAACTGAGCCCAGTCCCAGCCCAAGCTAAACATTTAAGAGGCACGAACATTCTATACAAAGCCATAAAAATTTAGTATGGTATTTAAAATTTCACCTTAAAATTACCCAAGTAGTTTGGACCATGTGAGAAAAATCTGGTCTGTTTCACAGCAACAGCTGTTGAGTTAGGGCCTCAGGACAGTGGCAGCCAGGTGCCAGCTGCATCTTCCACCTCATTTTAACTTTGCCCCAGAGACTGACCCTACTCTCTAGACCAGTTAGTTATATGCTGGCATCCAGGAGCTGTCCGTAAAAATAAAACCGGTTTTGAGAAGAATCCTACTAAGCCTGGTTTCCTAAATCAGGCTAAGATGAAACAAAACGGCCAAAGAAGAGGCAGGGGGTTCCCCGTGTGGTGCTTCACGCTGTAGCCAAGAACGGAATGTGCAATGATGGGTGTCAGTGAGGTCATTCTCTCAACTGCATGCCTGTAACACAGAGGGCACCGGGGAACAGAAACCAGACCGGTCAGGCCGTGAGGGGGACACTACGTCACACCCGAGACCAGACGCTCATATGGAGGGAAGGGGTTGGGAGTTGCTGGGTCACTGGTATCCGAGTTAGACCCAAGTTCAATACCAACGGGCTGAAAAGATGAAGGAGACAGTGTCCCCAGGGGAAATAAAACAAAGACAACACCAAACTGAAAACGCAAGGGAAAGGAAAGATCAAAGTTCTGAGGACAGAAAAATAAACCAACTTAAATACCAAACCCCAAGGCAGTAACCGAGAAGTAAGGGTGGGGTGCATTTAACTAATTAAAAAAAAAGACAAGAGCCTTCAGGAACTTGAAGTCCGGGTACAGTCTGAAGTTTGAACCCAAGAAGAGCACATTCTCACCGAGCACGTGAAGGAAAAGGAGACACGCCACAGCATGCAGATTGAAGGGGGGGGGAAGCATCAAAGCTCTCAGCCTGCAGCGACTGGAGGGTGGGAGGTGTCTATGCCTACTCCCCACAGGCATGGCAGCCACAGGTAAGCTACAGGCTTGGCGGGAACTGCAGTGGCCATACTTACTAGAGTCTTCTTCCCATTGGAGCAGGTGCAGCTTCCAAGCAGAATAATACAAAAATCCCAGGACCAGGAAGAGGCAGAGGGCTAGCAGCAGATTGCGCACAAATACCAAGAGTCCCATCTTCACATGATTTACCATGTTCTACATGACCTAAGAGCAAAAATAAAAAAGCTATTAAAATATAGAGCCATTATCATCCTTATGCATGAAGAAACTTCAGAGCCGGTTTCCACGTGAAGAGCAATCACTGACTCATGGCAAGGCACCTGTCTCAAGGAGCCCTTTCTGGATCGCTTAGCACCAAGTCATCCATGACCACGCCCATGCCAACAGCCATTTTTGTAAAAGTGTACTTTTTTTTGGTTTCCGGTTTTTGTTGGTTTTTTGAGACAGGGTTTCTCTGTGTAACAACCCTGGCTGTCCTGGAACTCTTTTTATAGACCAGGCTGGCCTCAAACTCACAGAGATCCACCTGCGGTGCCTCCCCATTGCTGATGTTAAAGGCGTGCCCCACCATGACTGCCTTGTAGAAGTTTATTTTTATTCCATGTGTATTGAATATTTTGTCAGTGTGAATGTGTGTGTATGTGTGTACCATGTGTGTGTACTGTGTGTGTACCATGTGTGTGTCTAGTGCCTGCAGAGGCCACAAGAGGACATCAGATCCCCTGAAAATGGAGGTACAGATGGCTGTGCCCTGTCATGTGGATACTGGGAACTGAACCTGGGTCCTCTGAAATAGTGGCAAATGTTCTTAACGACCAAGCCAACTCTCTAGCCTCTTAATTCTTAAAAAAGATTTTTAAAAGCTTTATGTTTATCTATGGGTGTACCGACATGCCTATGTGTACATCGCGTGCATTCAGGCACCAGGGATCCCCTGTAACTGGAATTACAGGCAATTGCGAGCAGCCCAAGTGGAGGGGGTGCTAAAAACCCAACCTGAATCCTCTAGAAAAACAACACATGTTCTTAACCACTGAGCCCTCTCTCTAGCCCTTTGTTAATTATGCAAATCCTCCTGCGTGTGGTGGGGCATATTCAACCATGAGTGCAGGTGCCCTAGGAGTCCAGAAGAGGACCTCAGCTCCCCCAGAACTGAGTTACCGGTGCTTGTGAGCCACTCGAGGCGGGTGCTGGGAACTATGTTCCTTCCCCCAAATCAGTTTATATTCTGCATCCATTTTGGACAGAGCACCATTGCTTTGTTCTCTTTTGTATCGTTCAAAACAAGGGTCTTCTCTACCCAGCCTCGGCTGACTTAGAACTTGCCAGTGTACCCCAGATTGGCCCCAAGGCTATGATCTTTCTGTCTAAGCCTCTGAGTGCTGGCTGAGACTTCACACGTGTGCCACCATGATTCTAACATAAAATCTGAAAATGTTGCTGCCATGCTCAAACACCTTTGAATTTATTTTCTTCTGCTGCTAAATCAAGGTAGGGACAGACTAAACAGTTTATAGTAAAATACATTCATTATCTCAGAGTCCCGAAGGCCAACACCCATTACTGAGGAGCTCAGCCAGGTCCTTAGTGTACAGTCACGTGAGACCGAGCCAGTGTGTCAGGGGCTGCACATTTCCCAGAAGGCCCAGAAAAGAACGCCACTCCGTACTCACTCCAGCTGCTACCCGAATCTCACTCCTGCAGCTGGCTCCCTTGTAGGAAGGACCAGTCTTTACTTCTGTTATCTTTCTCCAACTTTCTACACAGCCCCCATGAGTCTTGGAGGCTAAGCGTCTCTCACTCTCAAATTTGCCCTTCTTTAGAGCCCCTTTCTGCTTTCAGCTGGAGAAATCCGTCACTTTCCAGGACTCCTGTGATTATACTGGGCCCATCTACTTAATCCAGGCTAACTGTCCTCTTTAAATGGCTATAATCTTCGTTTTATCTAGAAAGAGCCTTTGCCAAGTCAGGTGACAGATTCACAGGCTCCAACATTCAGGGTGCTGGCAGCTTCGGGGACCACTCTGCCTCAAGGATCTCTCGTTCCATCCTAAATTCTTCGGAAGTCTGCTCTATAGCGTAGGTCCCTGCCACTTTTCAGGCTGCCCCTGATTCTCTGAGCCTCATCAGTGCCCGGTACATTAGCCATTCTCTGAATGCCACCTCATTTCCCTTCCCAAGGCCTGCCTGTCTGGAACTCATTTCCCACCCCCTTTGCTGTATAGTACACCCTTTGATACAAACTAGATTGTAACCACCGTCCAAGAAGATTTCCCTGGGTCAGACCCCATACCCCTGTCTCAATCACTTAACCCAGTTACCAAATAACATGAAAAAGACACTGTGTAAACATTAGTAATGGAATATGGCTTAGAGGATAAGGTGCCTGCGGCTGAACTTAATGGCCTGAAATCATTCCATGCAACCCCCATGGCAGAAGCACAGAGCTGTCCTCTGACCTCCATGTGTGCTATGGCATGCCCGTCCAATCCCAACATACACAGTATAGAACGGGCCCACAGACCCATGCCAGGTGCCAATCACAAGCCCCAGCTGGCTTTCCCAGTACTTCTGACCCAGGGGCTACAAACCAGAGTTCTTCAGACTGCCTGCTTAGATTCCATTCATTTGTTGGACTGGCTCACAAATTCCAAAGAAACACTTGTATTTAGTAGTTGGATACAAGACATTACAAAGGATAAAGAAAAAGAGACATGTTAGGTCACATAAAGGAAAAGGGAAGAGGGCTTCCATGGCCTCTGCAGCTGGCACCCCAGGAATCTTGACTTGTTTAACTGCATCCTTTCATGTTTTGTGGAGACTCTGGTACGTGGACCAAAATTTACACCATGGCCATTGGTATCCAACTTCAAATCCCTGAAAAGCTTGGGGAATGAGACTAAAAGTCCCAACCCTTTACTCCAACCTCAGTCTCATCAGAAAAAAGCATAGTTTGAATGAGAACAGCCCCCTGCCATAGGCTACTATGTTTGAATATGTGGTCCACAGTTGGTGGAACTGTTACGGAAGGATTGGGAGGTGTGGCCCTGAGAAAGGCAATGTATTACTGGGGATAGGCTTTAAGGTTTCAAAAGATTCAAGTCATTCCCAGTGTCCCTCTCCCTGCCTCAGGGTTGGGTCTCAAGGTGTAAGCTCCAGAGTCACGCCTGCCTGCCTGATGCCATGGCTCCTGCCATGATGGTCAGGGACTAAACCTCTGAAACTGTAAGCCTAAAACTAAATGCTTTTTTTTATAGGTTGTCTTGGTCATGTTTTTTTTTTCATAGCAGCAGAAAAGGAACTAAGATAACCAGTCTCCAGCCTACAGCCATACAGCAGCTGCCACAGACACACATCAAGAGATCACCTCAGACAGTCTAAAGATTTTAGGAGTTATATTGCCAGGAGACAGAGGTGAAGACCAAATGTACATGTCACAATATCTCCAACAAAAATTTACCTTCTCTTATATAAAAATAATCCAAGCTTTAATTATTAACACACATGGGACAAGACAAACATAGTGGGATCACCAGTGGATTCATTTCTAGAATGACAGGCATGAGCTTATCTCTGTACCCATTAGTACATTTATTCGATGCTAAGCATATGCATATAAAGACCTGAGAGGCCATAATTGTTATGCTAGCTGCTCCTAGGGAACAGGATGGGGTGTGACATGTGGATCCTTGGGAGGCCTCTGCTTTCATTTATACATTTTAGAATTATATTTGTTATGAGTCACAGTATTGTCTCCATAACTGAAATTTACAATGCTTCTACTCAGCTCTGCAACAAACAGAAAGGAATCCTGTACAGGGGACCAGTGTGATGGCTCAGTGGGTGGGGTTGCCAGCTACCAAGCCTGGCGACCTGAGTTCAAGTCCAAAGAGTCATACATATGGTAGAAGGAAAGAATCAGACTTTTGTAAGTTGTCCTCTGACCTCCGTGTGTGTGCTGTGGCATATGCACACATAGAGATTAGTTAAAAGCCAGCCCTGTGCAGGAATGCCCATCAGCCACATAGATTCTAAAGATAAAATTAATGCCGGTTCAAATGCCCTATTAGCAAGGAAACCACAAATCTCGGGTTCTTTGCAGCATGTCTGCTGGGCCTTGACAGGAAGCTCACTGAACACTCAGAAGGGATCCCGGAGGAGGTGTGATGGCAGGATGCTGTAAGCTGCGTGGGTAGGGTTTAAAAGAGCGGCTGGGAGACTAGCAAGGGCAGGGGAGAAAACAGAAAGGTGTCCTGGCAGCTGTGAGAGCTGGCGGGAGAAGACAGGCACTCGATGGAAGCAGTGGGGTGCAGGGCACAGCGCTCAAAGGGACAGTGGCCAGCAGCAGTGGGGTAACAAGAACATTCTAACCTCTCGCTCACCCTTGGATCTGCTGTTCTGCTGGGTTTGTCAACTCCCAAATGGAAGCCAGAGGGCAAGGAAGTGAGGTGATGCAGCTCACCAAGGCCAGTCACTGCACACGGAGAAAGGGGGAACAGTGAACCCTCGAGGGCAGGGGAGTAAGTGCGGAACAGGAGGCGCTGGCCCGAGAGGAGGAAGCAAAGGACGCGGAACAACACGGACTGGTGCCTAGAGCACACTGCTGCGTGGAAGTGACCTGCAGAGAGACAAGTGCGCATATGGACAGTTTCATCCTGGCAACAACAAACCGGGATGCCCACAATTTAAAAGTTAACTGGACCTGAGGCTGGAGAGACAGCTCATGGTGAAGAGCACTGGCTGTTCTTACAGAAGACCTGAGTTTAACTCCTAGAACCCATATGGCAGCTAACAGCTGTCTCGAACTCCAGTTCTCAGGGGAGCCAACATTCCCTTCTGGTCTCCAAGGGTTCTTGTATATACATGGTGCATAGAAACTCACACAGGGATACACACACACATAAACAAATCTTTAGAAATTAGATTTGGACGGGTATACTTCACGGTCTATTTATACATATATTCACCTTCAGTCTTATTTAAAAAAAAAAAAACCAACATGCAAAGTTTTCCAAGTGAAACAGACACCAGAGACTCTTTAGATCTTGTCTTTTGTAGGCCTGCCCCTGAAGCCATCTTGTTTTGTGAGACACGGTCTCTCACTGAACCTAGCGCTCACCGATCAGCTAGGCTGGCTGGTCAGCGGGTCCCAGAGCTGGGATTAAAACCACAAGGCCCAACACCCAGCTTTTCATGTGGGTGACGGAGGTCAAGTTTGGGTCCTCAGGCCTACACAGTAGCCCCTTACCAACCGAGCCACCTCCCGGGCCCCAGAGACTTAAGCTTTTAGTAGCACAATGGGCTCTGTATCTTAACTGAGAACTAAAGAGCGAAAAACGACAGGAATAATCCATCCGCCTGCCAAGTGCACGTGATTCTTAGAGAGGGCAGAAACAATGGCACCAGCATCGCTCAGTGCAGCCAGGCGGTGACCACAGCCTTAGACTCGGGCAGACACAGGACAGGCCGCAAGTCCATCTGACAGATTTACCCATCTACCTAACAGAGTTCACGAGCAGCACTGCTACAAACACAGCAAGGAACAGGGAGACCCCGGGCTCCACTCCCAGGACCACAGAAACAGACAGAAACCCCATACATAGATGCTCCGCACCCTCACCGCCATAGGCCCTTTCAGGGGCTGAGATGGGCAGGACATGTGAGCACACACACAAATGTGCACGCGTGCTCTCTACACCTGCACTGGTCTTTACACACTGAGAACAATCAGCTCATGCTGGTACTCCCAATCCTAATACAAACCAAGTGATTAACTCTTGCTTTTCCCTTTCCAGCTTTCGGTCATTCAACATAGTCACTTCCTGCTGCCCCCTTGAGCCCTCCGTGGACTTCTGCCTCTCCCTGACCTTTGACCTTGCTCAGCCCCTAAAGTATATGATTCGTCTAATGAAAGTATTCAGAAAAGAAGGGAGGAAAAGAACTCATCTGTCTTAGGCATTCTCATTCTGCAGACAACCCCAAGGGGCTGGTTTATTTTACCGTCATTATGCTGACCATCGACGGCTGCTAAGTCATCTGATTCACAGACTCCTCTGACTTTCCCTCCCAAGGCCTTGTCCACGAGGTTGGCCATCACAGGTGATGTAGAACAAGGCCATTACCATCTTCACAAGAGCAGCTGTGACCTTCAAGCTCGGGCTGATTTGAATGACATTTCTTCACAGAAGTGGGTAGGGAGGATCACTGTGCCCTCGCCTGAGAGTCCAGCCTTTCCCTCTGAAGAGGCCTTCTCAGCCGTGTGAGTCTACACACACTGCAAGCGGTAACAAGGTACGGAGGAAGCGGAAGGGTTACTGGAGCAGGAGACTCAATCTATGCAGCCACGGAGAGGTTGCTATTCCATTCTTGGGGGGAGACGTTTTTGGTGGTGTAGCTGTTTCCGGGTTACCCATACTCCCGGAAGTAATCTCTCACTCATGCTCTGTAAGTAAGCCTATTAAACTTATTGGTTCACCAAGCTGGACTCAGGTGGAACCGTACATTGGTCTGCTGTCAGTGCCTTACCAGGGATGAGTAGATACTTGCTCACCTCTGGAAACGTTCCCAGGAGTGCCTCAGAAACCCTAGAAACAATGTTGGACACTCCCAACACACCGCTAATCATGGGCCAATCAAGCTTTAGGAATTTTACTTTCTGGCCACACCTGGAGCCCTCCACCCATCCTATCGGCTAGACTGTTATAACATGCTGTCCCTGGCCTCCCATAATCTCTGGTTCTGTATAGGCCTCATAGAAACCGATGGCCTCTGTCTGCACCCTCCCAACTCTCGCGCTCAGTAGCCAATGTAATACGACTGACTCTAGGAACAGACGTCTCACCACCCTTGGGTTATTTCCCAAGTCTAAGTCAGGCTCGCCCACCTCCCATGACACCGCCATCTCCCCACACACCCTCTCCAAAAGCCTTCTTTTCCCACCAGCAAACTTCTGTCAGTGTTCAGGGCGCACCATTCCCACCCAAGGTCAAGCTGAAGCCTTCGTTGCCACTTGTTCTGTGACAGGGCCCCACTGCATATCCTAGGCTGCTCTCTGGTGTACCATCTTTTTTATAGATTTATTTTTATCTATACCTGTGTGTGTAAGAATGCCACATGTGTGGGACAGTGCCGGCCAGAAGAGGACACTGAATCCCTTAGAGCAGTTTAGAGGTGGCTGAGGATCCCCTGATGTGGATGCTAGGAAACAAACTCCAGCCACGGCAGAAACCATTGGATCACACCCCTTCCTCCGGTCAACTCCTGCTTGCCCTTCATCCTCAACTTAAAGCTGGATTCACTGCACAAGGAAATGCGACCTGCCTCAGGTCTTAGCTAAGGCTTTCTGTCGGATGCTCCCACAGCACCTGCACAGCCCATCCCCTTTCCTGTTATATTGGTAAATATAATAACCTAGCACTTAGACTCTGGCTCACGCAGGCAGGGAAAATTGCTGCTATGTTTACCATTGTGCCCTGGTACATGTTCAAACACTTATCTGATGACTCAATAGGTTACAGCAGCTTTAAAAGGGCCGTTCAGGCCACAGAAAACTATACGGCCTTAATCGGCCATAGGAAGAAATTTACACAGATCTCAATCTACTGAAAGAAACTGCACCCAAACCGTTTCTAAAACAACCTACAGTTGATTACTTTCTGAACTAAACCAGCAACAACTGGAATGGAGGTGTCAGTTCTGCTGACCCTCAGACTCAGCCACGGGATAGGGCAAAGCCACAAGCACTTCCAGGACATCCTCCTGTAAAGACATCAGAAGCAAACCAGGTCTTCATTTATCAGTCATCGTTGTTGTTGTTGTTCCTTCCCCTCCTCCTCCTTCTTGGTTTCTCTAGACGGAGTTTATTTGAGCAACCTGAAACTCATTCACATAGGCCAGGCTGGCCTCGAACTCATGAAGATTAGCCTGCCTCTGCCTCCCAAGAACTGGGATTAAAGGCGTGTGCCACCACTACCTTGTCCTTTATCAGTTCCTTTCATTTAAAACAAAAACAAAACAAAACAAAACCACGGTTTTTTTTTGTTTTATTTGGTTTGGTTTTTTTTTTTTTTTTGGCTGAGTATACCCAAGCTATTCAGAATTCCTACTTGACTGAGCAGATTTAAATAGTTAGTGTATACAAAATCTATGACATTATCCTACTCAGAACAGTTGTGTTCTTTTTCATAGCAACTAATAAAATAATTAACAGTGCTGATATTCACGTATTACTTACTATGGATCAGCCACAATTCTAAGAGTTTTATTTATTAGTTCTGCCTCTCGAGTCTATGAAGTTATCATTTACAGTTCATAGTGAAGAAACCCAAGCACAAAGCAGTCCAAGATCACAGTCCAGTATACAGCAGAGCCAGACTCAAATTCAGATGATCTGGCTCCATTCATCCTTGGATCTGGCTCCATTCAACCTCTCTAAGAAAGAGGCTGGGGAGCACCTCACCAGAAGAACATGTGGCTCCAGGTTCAAATCCCCAACACTAAAGAGACAAACAGAGAAACAGGGACATACTCAGAAAAGCTGCATCAGAATAGTAAGAGCCAGGGGGTGGCACATGCCTCTAATCTCAGTCCTCAGGCAGCAGGGCTGAAGGACAGCCTGAAAAGCAAGGTCCAGGCCAGCCAGGGCTACATAGTGAGACTCTGTCTTAAACAAATAGAGAAACAAGAACAGCAAAGAACTGGTACGTACATACAGGAGCTACATAAACACACTGCATGCAACAAAAGCAGGAAGAATAGGGAAAGTTAAGAAAATTGAGGAACATATGGGAGATATATATATATCAGGGAACCAGCAAAAGTCATTAACAAGATAAGCCTGGAGATGTAACAAGAGCTTAAGGTGCAGCTCCAGGACAGAGGGGCTCCCACGCATGCGTGCAGCTCCAGGACAGAGGGGGCTCCCACGCATGCGTGCAGCTCCAGGACAGAGGGGCTCCCTGGCATGCGTGCAGCTCCAGGACAAAGGGGCTTCCACGCATGCGTGCAGCTCCAGGACAGAAGGGTTCACAGGCATGCGTGCAGCTCCAGGACAGAGGGGCTCCCTGGCATGCGTGCAGCTCTAGGACAGAAGGGCTTCCATGCACGTGTGCAATGCTGAGTTCCATCCCCAGCAAAAAGTCAGTTCCACCCAAAAGAGGGCTACAGAAAACAAACACCAGGGGCAACAAAAGCCAAAGAAAGAGCACCTAGGGAAAGAAAACTACATGTGATTGGCTTTATGCTGCTATGACCAAACCCCCAAAGGAAAGCAAAGCGAGAGAAGGTTTAGTGCTGCTCACAGTTTCAGAGGCTCAGTCTATGGCCACTGGACTGCCCAACTCCGGGCTCACAGTGGGGCAGGATGGCATGGCACCGGAGAGTGGAGTGGAGCAGAGGTGATTCACTCTGTGGCAGAGCAGCGGGGAGACAGCAGTAACAGGAGCCACACTTCCTCCATCTAGGCCACACCTTTCTCAGCTCCACATCACAATAGACTACTCAGATCCTGAGTCCAACAATGGATAAGGTCAACTATGGAGTGCCATCTGTGGGGTGTGTGACGCCTAATCCTGGCTGGAACACACCTTCAAGTTGCTTGACCAAATCACTAGGCCTTTCTCGGTCCAATCAAGGTGGCAATTGAGATTAACTATCATAGGTGGTAAAACAATCAAGTCAGCACAAAGGACTGGGGGCGAAACCATAAAAGATAAGGAGAAATATGAAAGAGAACGTGGCCTCTCCTGAAAATACACTAAGGATCATAAAGGCTGTGATCGATTTAGGGGGGAAAAAGGAAAGAAGGAATAAGATGAGAAAAAATAGAGGCTTTAAAAGATTTCCTGAATAAATCAAAACCAGCAGAAGTCCAGGAGAGCAATGTTGTCTGTCCAAGCAACAACCAAACAAACGGGACAGAGAAAGATGAGAAAGTGGATAGTTATGAAGTCACTGGGGGACTGGGCTCCTCTGGACCGCAAAGGCAGTCGGAACAGGCTGGAGATGAGCAAAGAAATCCTTCAAGTGTATCAGTGTTTTGTCTGCATGTATGTCTGTGCACCGTGTGCATGCCCAGTGCCCGTGGAGGTCAGAAGTGGGTACTGGATCCATCAGGACCAGACTTACAGATGATTGTGAGCTACCATATGTGTGTGTTCCAAGAACCAAACCCAGGTCCCCTGGAGCAGCAGCCAGTGCTCTTAACTCCTGAGTGATCTTTTCAGGCCCCACCATCCTATCCCACCCCATCTCCACCTCAACAAAGGGAATTTAAACACCAGGGTACACTGAGGACCCAGCTACCCGCTGTGATGGTTACAAAATATTGCCTGATAGTTCCTAAATAGAGTCCATTTTTTACACTTTGCTGTACTAATTATTCTTTAATAATAAAAAAAACCCGACCTGTGTGTGTGTGTACGTGCAGGTGTGTGCATGTGTATGTGTGTGTGCATGCGTGTGCAGGTGTGTGCGTGCATGTGCAGGTGTGTGTGTGCAGGTGTGTATAGACACAAGACATAGAACAAATGCAGCGCTAGAGGACAACCCAAGTGAGCCAGCTCTCTTCCTCCGCCCTAAGGACTGAACTCCGGGCATCCTGCTTGTCTTCAAGACCCTTACCTGCTGAGCTATCTAGCTGGCCTCACTCTTTACTTCTAAAAACGCCCTCACTTGAGATAATTCTTTGTGTATCATGTACTTTACCCATTCAGGGAAAGTAATCCGGGGGCTGGAGAGGTGCTCGGCAGTCAGGAGCGCTGGCTGCACAATCAGGAGAACTTCAGTTTCAACCCCCACATAACAAGCCAGGCATTCCCCAAATGCCTCTAACTCCAGCTCTTGGAGGATGGGCATGTCAGTGCGCATCTTTAATCTACTCAGGAGGTGGAGCGAGGGAGGTCTCTTGAGTTTGAGGCCAGCCTGATCTACACAGGAAATTGGAACAGTTTAGCAGAACCAGTTAGAGCTACAATAGTGAGACCCTGTCTCAAAAATAAAACCAAAAGAACTCCAGTTCCTTGGGATCTAAGGCCCTCTTCTGGTCTCCACAGGCATACATGGATGTGGTCTACATACACTTGCGCGTGTATATACACACACTGCGTGCATACACACACACTGCGGGGGCTGGAAAGATGGCTCAGAGGTTAAGAGGACCCAAATTCTATTCCCAGGAGATAGAATGCCTCTGGACTTCATAGGTATCTGCATATGCATAAATGGACACACACACATACATATAAGATTTAAAAAAAAAACAGATTTTTAAAAAGTATGTGACTTGGTGACTCTTAAAACACTTGCAAAGTGCTGGCCTTGATGGCACAGGGCAGGCAGATCTCTGGGTTTGAGACCAGCCTGGACTATAGAGCAAATTCTAGGACAGCCAGGGCTACACAAAGAAACCCTGTCTTAAACAGCAACAAAGGAATACTCACAAAGCACACAAGAGTTGTACAAAAACCACCATAGTCACGTCCAGAACGTACCCATTCACGTAGAAAAGGTGTCCCTTCGACACTATCCTACGGAAGCTGTGTTCCAACACTAATCTACTCTCCATCTCTATGGATGTACCTGCCTATTCTGGAATTTTATAAAAATGTAACCATGCAATGCGTAGGATGTGTGGTTGGCCTCTACTAATTAGCAGTGAGTCTGAGGTTCCTGCTTGCTGTGCGCATACCAACACTTCACTGCTTTTTATTGTCAGATAATACTTCCTTATACAGAGGGACCATATCTTATTTACCCATCAACCAGTGGGTAGATATTTGAATTCTTTCTTCGTTTGGTTTGAATAATTCTGCCATAAGCATTCATCCACAAATTTTCAGTCATAAGTTTCTAACTGCTCTTGGAGATATTCTTTGCGGCAACAGTGGGTAAAAACGCCTCAGAATGATGTGTGTGGGGGCCAAACATTAGCTGTGTTTAGCTGAGAAAACACCAGCGCTCTTCAAAGTGCCCATCCCTTGTTGCTTCCAGCAGCAGGGCAGGTTTTTTTGTTTTGTTTTTGTTGTTTTGTTTTTTTCTAGAGTTTCTCTGTGTAGAAGCTGCCTGTCCTGGAACTCGCTCTGTAGGCCAGGCTGGCCTCAGAGAGTTCTAATTTCTTGACACCTGCCCCCACACAGTCTTCGACAACAGGCTTAACACAGGAGCTGGAAGGATGGCTCAGCAATAAAGAGCACTGGTTGTTCTTCCATAGGTGTCAGGTTCAATTTCTAGCACCCAGATGGTGGCTCACAATCATCTGTAACTCCAGTTCCTGGAACCTGATGCCCTCTTCTGACCCACAGTGGCAGTGGCCACACATGCCATGCACATACATACATGCAGGCGGGCACTCATGTGTACTTGGAAAAATATAAATAAATAAATAAATAAATAAATAAATAAATAAATAAATAAATCTTTAAAAAAAAAAAAAGTAGGACACAGGCCGGTGAGATGGCCTAATGGGTAAAAGCATTTAATGAGTAAGCCCGACAACCTGAATTAGACCCCTCGTCCTGCAGTGGAAGAGAACCAATTCTCAAGGGTTGTCCTCTGATCTCCACACAGGCATCGTGCCTTCTGTCCACAGGCACCAACACGTACACTGTAGATACACATGCAGCAATAATAAATACAATTTCAATTGCTCATCCTTGCTAGAAGGAGCTTAGGAAAAGCTAAGAGCAGTGGCACGCACGCACGCACGCACACACACACACACACGTATATAATTATATAGTAATATAACTATACACACACACACACATATATCTTTTACTTGTTTGTCTCAATGTTGTTCAGAGGAAAAAGTTGGAGACATAAGTTTTATTTGGAAAAGGTGATATCTACAAGAACAAGAATTCTGAGTGCAGATGAAAAAGAGTATACTTCAGTATTTGAGAAACTGGCCCTGTCTATCTGGGCAGCCTGAAAGAGGGGTGGCAGCTGGTGTGGACAGGAAGGCTGGGAGATGGCAGGATGCCCAGAAGACTGGAAACCACACTGGAACTCAAAAGCAGCTGCTAGTGATACATAAACAAAGGAGCATGGCTGTGCCCCGAAGGAGTGCGGGCCAGCTCACTGGGATGCAGAACATGTCACCCAGCCTGGAAACACAGATGCAAAGAAAAACCACTTAGAATCAAAGCTGGGTTGTCTCTACTGAAGAAGACACTAGGACCTTTACCGAAAACGTAATGTTGTGTTTCTTTGCAAACCCCAACTGAAGCAATGTGACATCCTCAGACTCAATGATGGGTTCCATTATTCTACAACTATTTTCCCTTTGTTCATCCAGGTTTCTCTTTTCCAACTACTTGTCTGTGTGTGGGCATGCGCACGTGGGTGCAGGTGCCGGCAGAGGTCAGAAGCATCAAACAGATCCCCTCTGGAACAGTTTGACAGAGAGTCGTGAGACACCTGATGCAGTGCTGGGACCTGAACCTGGGTCCTTTGGAAGAACGGCCTTAACAGGTTTGCTCTTACATGTGCTGAACAGTATATGGTTAGAATGTGAGTCAAGACGGTAGGTGGTGACACGCACTTTTAAACCCCAGCACTTGGGAACAGAGGCAGACAGTGAGTTCGAGGCCAGCCTGGTCTACAGAGTGAGTTTGAGGACAGCCTGGTCTACACATAGAAACTCTGTCTCTAAAAGAAAAAAAAGAAAAGAAATATGAGTCAATGGCTCCTTGCTGCTCTTTCTCAGAGACTGTGTGTGTTTAGGCCTATGCAGTAGCGCCGCATTGTTTACCTACTCATCTTTAAAAACAAACAAAGAGCAAATAAAGAAACATTAATATCCAGTACTCAGGAGGCAGAAGCAGGTAGACCTCTGTGAGTTCAAGTCCAGCCTCATCTATATAATGAATTCCAGGTCCAGCCTTATCTATATAATGAATTCCGGGTCAGGCAGGGCTATACGGAGATCCTGTCTCAAAACAAGCAGAGACAGAGCGAATGCGAACAAACCCACTGTGTCCCAGGGCTGAGAACAGCCCCGCTGGACCGTGCTATCTTATCAGAGCAAACAAAACCATTATATACCTGCCCAGTGATAACTGCTGCCGACCACAAGATAAGCAAGGCTCAGATCTTATGGGATGGTCGTAATTAATGGCTGTTTATGAGGTTCAGGAGCACTTCAGAGAGGTGAAGCCTACACTAAACAGAGCCTGGGAAGCCCATACTGAAGTCCTGCTGGGGAATGCGAGCTTTATCCCACTGGCAAGGAGAAACTGCTGTGGGATTCTGTGGAGAAACATGCAGACCTGCGTCAGAAAGACTGCTCAAACCACAACGCGGAGGAGACAGGACAGAACTGGGACAAGACCATCTTCAGGCCACACGCCTTCAAAGGGTGACATGTCTAGGAGCGCTAAGTGACTCACCAGTGTGCCAAAAGAAGACACCACAACTCCCTCTTCCGTACAGATTTGCCTAATCTTTCATTGCACTGCCACTGGTTCCTCGGCGCAGGAGGACGGTGGGGACACGCTCGCTTTCTAATGTACAAGGCTCTTGTCGTTCTGAACGGCACTGATGTGGACGTGGCCACGCTCCTAACAATCAGATTCGCAGAGGGTCATCAATCACACTGCATACTGAGAAAGCTGACTTCGTCAGCCATCGTCCTGCCAAGCCCTCACAAGACTTTCGGAGCTTAACCACAGAGCTTTCTTCCCACAGGAATACTGGTTTCCCTAGTTTTCAGATCGTGGTGCCTACCTGATGTGCCAAAAGTACACACATCTGCCAAAGCACCTGTCTCAACAAAGGCTGGAGATTAGCTTCTCAGAGGAAGCCAGGCTGAGTACACGAAGGAGATTCGGTTTAATCAGTATTACCATTCTTCTTACTGTGTTAGCAGAAGTACATAAAAGTATCCTATAAACCCTCTCATATTCATATACACATACTACACACGCCACACATACACACACGCACACGATATCCTCACACACACATATATACAAACATAAGCAGTTCTCCAAGTGTATTCCAAGGACCTGTGATCCCAGAACTTTTGGGAGACTCTCTTCCCATAATCTAAGACATTCCTCCTCGTTCACACTCACTTATGGGACTAAGGGTCTGACAGAGTCATGGAGCTACACCACATGACATATGAATGACTCTCTCCGACTCTCACAGTTACCGGAAACCACGCCTGTGTATTCCTGTGAGCTAGAGTTTTCTCAGTAGCTAATAACTTTTTAAAAGTGATTTATTGATGTGTGTATGAGAGAGAGAAAGACAGAGACAGAGAGAGGTGGAGGTGACAGAGATAGGTGAGCTATCCCACCAGCCCTCTACTAGCTTTCAATGCATTCAATACAACTAGTACAGTAAATTCATCGACAAAACCTACAAAGATGAACATTCTATGGGAGTGTTTAATATTTTTAACTGTAAAAAAAATCCTAAACCCACAGTGTCTCAGAAACCCTTAGTTACAGGGTTTCCCAACTAGCCTGACTTTCTAAACATAGGGTGCAATAAG
The DNA here is from genome assembly GCF_982192425.1 of Myodes glareolus. Lineage (NCBI taxonomy): Eukaryota > Metazoa > Chordata > Mammalia > Rodentia > Cricetidae > Myodes > Myodes glareolus. Next base: position 75,482,182 of record NC_142028.1, on the reverse strand, counting down.
GCTGGGAGCTAATTCCTGGGCAAAGCCTGCCTTGCAAACACTATAATCCTGGCACTGGGCGGGAGGAGGGGGAAGACAGGAGGATCCTAGTGGATTTCTGGGGCTCACCAGAGAGTCAGCCTAGACTAACTGGTCAACTCCAGGTTCTAATAGACCCTACCTCACAAGAAACACACACACACAAAACAAGACAATGGCTTCTGAGGAACAATTAAACCTGGTCTTTGACTTCTATATGCACACAGCATGCACACAAGCACACTTACATATACACACAATACATTTTGGGTGAAGAGATAGCTCAATGGGCAAAGCATTCACCATGTAAGCATAAAGACCCAAGTTCAAATCCCCTGAACCTATGTCAAAGTGACTCAGGCCTTCTATGAGATGGGAAGAGGAAGCAAGAGAATCCCCAAAAGTTCACAGGTCAGCTAGCTTGGCATAGGGGTCAACAGACATCCCATTCAACAAGATGAAAGGCGAGGACTGACATCCACAGGCCTGCACGCACACACATGAACACATATATATATACACAATCACATATCACAAGATTTAAAAGGAAAAAAGGGTTGCTGGGCATGGTGGCGTGCCCCTTCAGTCCCAGCACTCAGGAGGCAGAGTCAGGAAGATCTCTGAGGTCCAGGTCAGCCAGGGCCACACGGAAAGACCCTGTGTGAAGCAAACAAAGCAAATACTCTCTTATCACTATTTTGAAGGAGACTCTGGCAGGAAGGAAAGAGAAACTGATACAGACACGAATACTGACAAGGCCACAGATAAGGGGCCACCAGAACGAAATACTTTAAGCTCTGCAGAGTTCAGAGGAGCAGCTTGGGTCAAGCTAGGATGGCTAGAGAGGAAGCTGACAGAAAAAAAAAATCTGAACTAAACCCTATTACCATCGTTATGAAAAATGCCACCAGAAGACAGCAGTGGAATAAAATCTCAAGGGGGAGGAAGTCAGAAGACGACCAAGGAGAAGCAAACACACAAGCGGCTCAGCACATTATATTATCACCAGCGGCTGGACGTGTGGGGTACCCTTGTGCCGCTTCCGCACGAGGTCCGGGAACAGAATTGGTTAGCGTTTAAACACTGTTTTAATTGGTATAATATTCGTATCAATTCTCCCTTCTTAATGTAAGAATAATTCCCTTATGCCTAACACTGTCAGACAAGCAGCATCAATCACCTTCAAAGACATAAAAAGCCATGAAGCAGACGGTGGTTATCTTTAGTGAGGGGATTTAAGGCTAATGAACATCACCACAGCTGAGGAGCCATATACTAACTGTTAGCAACAGGAAAATCACTGCTTTTATTGCAAGAGGTCCATTATGGGGCTGTGGGCATGGCTCCGTGGTAAAGGGCTCGCCACAAACGCAGAAAGACCTAAGTTTGATTCCAAAGGACCCACATAAACAAGTGTGTATTCGTGCACATTTGGAATCCCAGTGGTAGAGAGACAGGAGGATTATGTGGGTTAGCTGGCTAGTCAGCTTAGCTTAGTCACAAAGCCCCAGGTCAGGGGGACAGCTCCTGAGGAACACCTGGCCTCCACATGCGCACACACATTTATACACACAAGAGGGACAGACAGAAGCAGACACACACAGAGATTCCCTTACTTATCTACCAGCCCAGGCCCAGGCTTTTACATCTGCTCTAGCCGATCATCACAACACCCTTGGAAGTAAAGATATTTTATCTCCAATTCTCAAATCTGAAAATCAGGAAGACCAACAGGTCAGTCAATAGTTAGAAACTATGAAGCTGACTGAAATCTCTCTGGTTTGCTCTTTTCCGCACTTCCCTGCTGACACACCTGTCCTCTGACAGGATCGGCCTCCAGCATTCTTCCTCCACGCTCACCTCACAGAATCTCAGCTATAAATGTTTCAGGACTCCTGTAGTAGGCATGGGACTGCGGCTCTAAACCTCAGAGCTTCCAAAGTCACCATAGCCACCCTTTTCCCTCCTCCCCACAGTGGTCGCGAAAGGCAAAGCTGATAATGTCATTTCCTACAGTTCAATCCTTCCCTGGCCCCTAATCCTCTTCAGGATGAAGCTTTAACTCACAAGGCCCTAGCTCAATCTCCTTGACTGATTTCTGCATCACTTCCACTCACGGCCTGAAGACGGTCCGCACTTCTACCACACAAGCGGCCTCAAGATACAACCACGTTCTTTGGTCTCTAGGCCTGGGCATATGTGGCTTCCTGTGGAAAAAAGCCCTTTAAACTCACATCTACCCAGTGGCTGATGGTTAATTAAGACTTCATATTAGGTATTAATTTCTCTAGAAAACCATTATTTGATATTCCCAACCTGACACCTGTCCCCTTTAAGACATCCACAAAACTCTGAGTGTCAGCCCTTGTTCTAAGGTGGTCAGTCCTCCATCTCTGCCAGTTCCACATTCTATCAACCACAGATGGAAATTATTAAGACAAATAAATAAATAAATGACTGGGAACAGGAGAGGTGGTTGAGTAGACCCAAGTGTTTGCTGTGCAAGCCTGGGGACCTAATTTCCACCCCCAGAACCCACATAAAAGGGGAGGAAGAGAATCAACCCATAAACTCATTCTCTGACCTCCATAGGCATGCTATGGCAGACCCCTACACAAATAATAATATACGTAAAATTTTTTAAATACTATATTTCTTGAAGAGCACCTGAATTCAGTTCCCAGCATCCACACTAGGGAGCTCAAAACCCGCTGAAACTCCAGCTTCACTGGCTCCGATACCCTTTTCTCATCTCTGCAGGTACTTGCGCTCACACGCACACACAAACATCCCACACATGCACATGTACACACAGGTAATTTTGTAAGCATATTATGTTTGATGGGTATGTGGTATATGCCTGCTCAGCACCCAGGAAGTAGAAGCAGAAGGGTGAGAAGTTCAAGTCACCCTCAGCTATGTAATGAATTCCAGGACAACTTAGGCCAGAGTCTCTGTGTCAAAACAAAACAAAACAAAACAAAACAAAACAAAAGAATGTTTTGAGTCAGGCACAGTAGTTCCTAATATCTTCACTCAGGAGACAGAGATAGGAAAATTACAAGTTTGAGACCTTCTGGGGCTACACAGTGAAGACCAAGTCAACCAACAACAAAAAACAAATAAAAGAAGAAAGTGTCTGTAACGAACATATAAGGCCATTTTTCTTGCCTTTGTTCCCTAAACAACAGAGCACAAGAAGTATTTTCGAGGCATTTACATTGTATCATGGGCTATAGTCACAGGTGATTCAAAGTATAAAGAGGCTGTGCGGGGGAGGGGGGTCATATGCAAACACTAGACTATCTTACGTAAGAGATCTGCACATCCTCAGATCTGGGTATCCTCAGGGAGCCTAGGAAACAGCTACCCATGGGTACAGAGAGTTGACGTACCATAACTACTGGTTTCTCTCAATGAACTAGGGATGTAGCTTTCTAATCTGTAACCCTACAATGTTGGAGACTGGTGCAGAGCTGCTAAATACCATCTAAGTGTGAAAGTAAGGAATACATAGTAGCCAGAGATGGTGGCGCACACCTTTAACCCCAGCACTTGGGAGGCAGAGGCTGGAGGATCTCTGTGAGTCTGAGACCAGCCTGGTCCATATACTGAGACCCTGTTTCAAAAAGGACAAGATAAGACACTGGGCGGGGATGTGGTTCAGAGGCACAGGTCTCATCCAGTGTGTACAAGACCCTGGGATCAAACTCCAGCACAGGAAGTTAAAAAAAAAAAAAAAGCAAAACAAAAAACCTTGTTAAATATTAGACAGCTAATTAGGGACGGTGCCAAGACCCAAGCCAGAAGTTAGCTTTTCTATCTCCTGAATCAGCTCCAACCAGCACTTAGCTTCTGTTAGCAGAGGAATCCAAGAACCAAGATTGAAACCTCATTTAAATCCAATTAAACCAATTAAACACATCTCAAATTATTATACTCTTATTTATTTCGAATTCTGAGACAGGGTCTTACTTATGTAGCCCGGGCTGCCCCTTGAATCGAAGACTCCTGCCTTTGCCTCCCCACTCCCTGACTTCTTAATGAAAAAAAATGATTTAGACTACTTATTGTTTCTCTTTAAATAAATAAAATAGCATTCTGAGGTATCCAAAACTAAAAAAGGTAAATTAGCCTGATGCAGTAGCATGCCTCTGTACTGTTTTTAAACAGGGCTTCATGTATTCCAGGTTGGCTTCCATCTCTGCAGCCAAGAATGACCTGGAACTGCAACCTCCTACCTCTATGACCGAATGCTAGATTAGAGACATGCTTCAACACACTCAGTTCATACAGTGCTGGGCACTGAACCTGGAGCTCTGTGCACCCCAGGCACACTCACTAACTAAACTATATCTCACCTGTTAATCACTGTAGTGGGGGAGGAGTCAAGACAGGGTTTCTCTGTAGCTTTGAAGCCTGTCCTGGAATTCGCCCTGTAGACCAGGCTGGCCTCGAACTCACAGAGATCCACCTGCCTCTGCCTCCCAAGTGCTGGGATTAAAGGTGTGTGCCACCACCACCCGGCTGCTGTTAATCATTTTTGAGATAGGTTTTTCTGAGGCTAGCTTCACACTCTCCATCCTTCCTGAGTGCTAAGTACAGGTGCATGCTACTGTACCAGGATAATTTAACTGTTCTTAGTTTTAGACACCCCAAAATGCTAAAGCACTTGGACGTTGCCAACAGGAGGATCAGGAGTTCAAAGTCATCCTCAGCTACATAGAGGATTCCAGGCCAGCCAAAACTACATGAGACTCTGTCTTAAGACAAAACAACAGTAATACATAGGGATGACTGCGCTGTAATTGGAGTGTGATTTATTGTATTTCCGGCCTTGGCTTATGAGTATTTACACAGGATGTGATGGTGTTTTGGCCCTGAACCCGCCCTCTGTTTCTCACTGATGTCTATAAACTTGCCTCTGGTGCCCATCGAACTTACTAGCCCTAATCTCCAATGGTCTGAGATCCAATACCCACAGGATAAGTAGAAGTCAGTCCTCAGAGTCAAAATAGTTTGGGCTTTTTGCATTAGTCATAAGTGAAGTCTGCCATTCCTGACCCTGCTTTAAAGTCAGGCAAGGCCATGTACCACACTTTGACGAAATATGATGTAATTTGGATGAAATATGAGTAAAAGGGGAAGAACTGAAGCTGTAAAGGCCGGTACCCACTCGACCACCCATTTCCAACCTTCTCCACCCCTGAGCTAGTATGACCAGCAGTCAGCTCTCTGTATACTTGTGACAAATGGGCAGCAAGAACAGGGAGTCAACTTTGGTTTTGTTAAGTCACCAAGATATGGAGACTTCCTTTACTCTTAACTGTTCAAACCAACACCCCACATCTCTAGGGAAAGCATCTTCTCATACAGTCAACTTTATTTACCTGTTTTATGACAAATATTTTGATTGCACAAAGGATGCTTTTGTAGCTATCCCACTTCAAGGTTATTTTCTTTTCTTTTTGAGGGTGAAAGTAGGGGACAAGACCTCATAGCCCAGGCTGGTCTCAAAATCCACAAACAGCTGAAGAATAGCTTCAACTTTTTTTTTTAAACTTTTGTCTCTTTTTGTTTACCCACCAAACAGCACCCATGTGGCAGCCAGAGGCCATTTGTAGGAGTCAGTTCTTTTCTTCTAACATGTGGGTGTTCCAGGAATCAAACTCAGGTCATGAGGCTTGGCGGCAAATGCCTTTACCAACTCAGACATCTGGACGGCCCCATCTTCATCGTCTGATCTTCTTGCTTCCACCTTCAGAATGCTGGGATTACAGGCATGTGCTACAATACCCTGTTTACAAAGTGCTGGGGATGGAACTCGGAGCCTCCCAAACCAGCACTCTACCAACTGAGTCACCCCTAGCCGCCCCACCTCTGCCTGTTTTTCTTTTAGTTAGAACAGTTTTTAAGTATACTGCAAGACCAGTAATTACAGTGGACAGGAGCAGCAGACAGTAACTATAGTATCGCCTGCATCAAAATACTATTTTCTACACAAAATACATATGCCAAGTACCTACTATGTAAAAACACTGTGCCAGATAGCAGAGAAGACAGTCCATGCCTTTTAAAAGTGCATCTTAAGCTATGAGTGAAGGAGACAGGCAAGCAATTACAGCAAAGGGGCAAACTTCGAAGCCTGGGATCGGGTGACCCCATCTCTAAGCCCAGCACTGCAGAGGTCAGGGGACAGGAAGACTCTGAGTTCAAGGTCATCCTCAGTTACAGAGTTTGAGGTTGACTTGGGCAGCACGAGGTCTTGTTTAAAAAGGAAAAAAGTGAGTTGGGTTGTGGTGGCGCATGCCTTTAATAGCAGCACTCAGGAGGCAGAGGCAGGCAGATCTTTGTGAGTTTGAGGCCAGCCTGAACTACAAAAGTAAGTTTGAGGCCAGGGCTACACAGAGAAATCCTGTCTCGAAAATCTTAGAAAGAAAGAAAGAAAGAAAGAAAGAAAGAAAGAAAGAAAGAAAGAAAGAAAGTAAGTAAGTTAGTTCAAGACTAGCCTGCACCAGACAAGATCTCGTCTCACACACACACACACAAGTATAAAAGGCAGAGCTCCCAGAATTAGAGAGGACAGCACATTTAGAAGGGGAGGGGGGAGTACAAAAAGGCTTTAGAGAGGAAGTTCCCTGTCAAACAGCCATAAAACGCCAGCCAGGGGCAATGCCTGAGAAGGAAGGGGGTCATTTAAGACCGAAAGAGTCAACATGTGCAAATATACTGGAGCTCAAACAACAAAACATAAAGCCAAGTGGTTCTACCGACCTAGAAAATGTGATCTATCAAAGAGTATGGCAATAACCTGCTGATGTCAGAAACTGCTGAAAGCAGGGGTGGCACGCCCATGGGTAATGGTGAGAGAGGATTACCAGGGAAAAGACAAGCATGATCAGGGGGCTTCTGGGGCAATTCCCAGGAACATCAGGCCCCAAACCAGTGTGATGACTCTAAGAGTTGACAGCAGCCCTAGGACCTGTCACCAACTGCACGAAGCCAATAAATGAAGGCAAGAAGCCACTCTGACTACAGCTTCGTGGTGACCGAGGCTGATTATAATAGTGACAATACAACCTAACTGCTACTTACTGAGTTACCGAGATGTCCAGGTCCATACGGCAATTTGTTTACCCTCTGCTCCTCACCAGACGAAGGTGCCTCTTCAGCCTGCCTTTTGATTCTGTTTTTGTTTAAGAGCGGGTCACTAGTAGCCTAGGCTGGCCTCAAGCTCACTACGTAGGCAGGGAGGACTTTGAACTTCGAATCCTCCTGTCTCCACCTCCAAAGTATTATGATTATAGGCAAGAGTGCCACCATATCCAGGGCTCCTTGCATGCTAGATAAGGACTCTAGCAACTGAACTGCACCCCCAGCCCGCAGTTTGCCTTTGGTAGAGCCTCGTCTCTGCTTCTTTTTCTACTAAAAAACCCCTGGAAGCACCCACACGCACCCCTGACTGTCCCTACACATTCCTCATCCCCACTATTCCTCGGCTCACTTCTCCTCCAGGCAGCCTGTCCACTCCCTGTGGCTCAGCTCAAAACTTCAGTTCCCCCATAAAGCCTTCCTTACCGCACTCACCTCCCCTCTGGCTTTCTCACGGCACCTACTGTCTTGAAATTCTCGAGACCACACCATAAGCTATCATTTCTGTGTGCTCCGTTCACACAACTATCCTACATAGGGCACGAGAACATGCTCCAGATTCTAATTTAATTGTCGGAGTTTCCCTCCAGTCAATGCCTTGCACAAAACATGAATTCAGTAGACACTTGACTGTATGGGCACCAATTAGTCTCTAAGAACACGCTTGCCTTGTTTTATCCTTAATAACTTACTTGTCATGAGACACAGACTTCAGACTGGTCAAATGGAGAAATTGGCACCACTTCGTATTTCAAAATGTCCATTACCTTAGATTCTGGGAAATTCCCGTTTGGTTACAAGGTTCTGCTCCAGTTTTTAATCCTCAATCTTTTTTTTTTTTTCTTTTTCTGTCTTCTGAGACTGGGTCTTGCTATGCGGCTCTTGTTGACCAGGTATTATTTTAGTAGCCCAGCACTGTTTCAGCTTCTGGGTGCTAGCTATTACATGTGTGTCCCGGGCTACCATTCCTCTGAGTCTTTTAGTTGAAAGTTCACGGGCACAACTGAAATCGTCATGACATCTACGGTGCTACATAGCGGGAACTTAATTCGTGGGCTTTTCATCTTCATGGTACACTACCTGTAGTACCAATAACTCAAAGGGCCTCACAGAAATGTGTTAAGTACTCTTTACTTTCTGGGATAACAGCTGTCTCCCGCCACCGGGTCACTCCCTTGGCTAATTACAGTGACTCAGTTTTACCGTTTTCACTTCCTCCCCATACGCGAGAAAAACAAACGAAAATGAGGTTTATTGAGGAATCATAAAAACGAGTGCTGTTGTAAAAAGGAGTCTAAACACATCAGTGGGACATCCTCATAACCAAATCTGTCAACCTCGCCAAGATTTTCTCTCGCAAACAAGATCACCGAGAAGACAATGGGAAACACTCCAGGAGGAAAGGTAGCGAGAAGACGTACTTTGACAAACTGACCCGGTCACTCCGAGGATCTGGCCCCGGGGAAGGCTATGATGACAACCGCTACTCTTGCTGACTCCCGCTAGGTTTTCCCAGGACTTTCCTGCGCTCGTCCCACAGCGGGTACCGGGTGACCGCGTCCCTCCTCTGCGCCCAGACTCGCGCGCTCCAGGGCGCAGCACGCAGGTGACCTCTGCGCGCTCGGCCCCGCTTGCACGGCCCTCCTCAGGCCTGGCCCCCACCCTGGCCCGGGCTTCGGTCCCCAGCGCAGATCGGGCCGCTGACCGGGGGAGGGGCGCGGCGGTCGAGAACTGCGTCGGGGCGCGGGGCAGGCCTTACCGCAGCGGAGAGGGAGGCCGGGGTCGGGCGGCGCCAGGGCGCACGCGGAGCGGGAAGGTGGCTGCAGCCCGAATAGCGGGGACAGCCGAGGGGACCCCGGCGGGTGCCCAGGACGCGGCGGGCTGCACGGGCGCCGCCATGGTGAGGACGCAGCGGCGGGACCACCAATCCCGCGGTCCGCCTCGGCGGCCGCGCCGGGGGTCGGGCATCGGCAACCAATGGGCGCACCGGAACCGGGCGGGGGCACCGCGCAGGCCAATGCGGGGCTTCGCCGCAGGGATGGGCGGGCCCGGACCCGGGAGGCCCAATGGAAGTCAGAGGCCGAGTCCGCCCCACATCGCGGGGTGAGGGAGTTGGGATTGGGGAGAAGCGCAGCGTGGAGCTGCCGGTCGTGCTGCAGTCCCGGTGCAATCAGGTCCTCTCTGGTTCCCAGAGGACGTCTCCTACCCCAACCCACCGCTCTATTGTCAGACTGGGCCGCTGGAGGACCGAGTCCCCGTGGGCTTGTTTCTTAGGTACTAGTGATCGTGATCTGACCCCCAGAAGCCTCTGAAGGCCCTGTCCAATCCTGTGAGGGTAAGAGGCCACCTAAACACAGAAGGCGCTCGTTATTACCAATTGTTGAGCCTCGCATAAATGTCGCAGATGGGCCACAAGGCCAACCCACCTACCCAGCAGTTCAGGAGGTCGCTCCTCATCACGCTGCAGAGCGCATAAACCACCTAAGGCAGAATTTAACTCAGAATTTCCCCGAAGAGGAGGTGGGGACTTAACCTGCTACTCTTGGATGCCAACCCAAACATGGCACCCAACTCTACATAAGGTAGTCCTTTTGCTTTGGCAAAAAGCTGCCATGAAGCTCATGCAACCTTTTGCTGTGGTCATTCGTGAGCCCAGACTTGACTGCGCAGCCTTGAAGTGTCTAGCGAAGAACCAAATTTAAAAGCTCAAGGCCAGAACAAAAACCCCACAGGACAGTTTCGTGAGGTTTGGGAAAGTCCCATCACGTGTTTGAGCTGGAGTTTTCTTATATCTATTCCACCGGCCAAGTGTTTTTAAATGGCTGACTCAGCCAAGCATGGTAGAGATGGTGTGTACTTTACTCTGTAAACTGAAGCAGGATTAAACACTCAACAACAGCCTGGACAACTCGGTGGGCTCCGGTGTTTTTGTTCTTTTACTATGCATGTATGTTCTGGTGCCTGTGGAGGCCAGAAGAGGACCTTAGATCCCCTAGAACTGCAGTTATGGGCAGATGCCAGTCACCAAGTAGGTAGTTGGGAACTGAACCTGGATCTCCTGTAAGAGCAAGTGCTCTTAATGGCTAAGCCATCTCTCCATCCCATGGTGGGCCCATCTTTGGGGGAGAGTGGAAAGGGCTGTGGATGGATGTAGCTCAGCAGTAGAACGTTTGCCTGATACAAAGACTTAAATCAATCTTCAGTTCCATAGAGCTGGGATTACACCAGGCACCCAATCAGCAGGTCCTTCAGCATCATAGGAACTATGGGTGTCTGAAAAAGTTGTGTTCCTCCCTCCTGAAGATGTATGTTTCTGGGTCCCACTTACCATTCCCGGAAAGCTTAACCCCGCCTGGCTTCCCCAGCCATACCCCTCTGAGACTCCCTGAGTGAAGAACAGAGGTCAGCCTCCTTTCCTTGGCTCTGCGGAGTTAGCTTCGAAAAGCATCTTTTCGACTCTGTTCTTCCCTTTCTCTGTAACCAATACCAAGCAGTAGCCACCTCCCAGGTTCCAGGGATACAAAGAAGCACTGCGCCTTTCTGTAGGCACATGGTCAGCTGCAGGAGCACAAAGTAAGGCCAGCTGGAGCAGCTACACAGTGTAGAAGTCCTACAACTATTCCACCTAGCAGCTGTCCCCAGCTCAGCTCACCTAGTCACCTGGCCAACTACACTTCCCAGCTTGGCTCACCTAGTCACCTGGCCAACTACACTCCCCAGCTCGGCTCACCTAGTCACCTGGCCAACTACACTCCCCAGCTCAGCTCACCTAGTCACCTGGCCAACTACACTCCCCAGCTCGGCTCACCTAGTCACCTGGCCAACTACACTTCCCAGCTCGGCTCACCTAGTCACCTGGCCAACTACACTCCCCAGCTCGGCTCACCTAGTCACCTGGCCAACTACACTCCCCAGCTACAGGCATCAGGCATCTCAGAGAGCAGCGTCTGCACCCCACGGGGAAAATAAGTCTCCAGCTTCCCAAGTACCTAATGCATACACTCCCGGTTCTACAAGAAGGGCAGTGAGTTGGCCCAGGACAGTGAGGCCACCAGATGGGGTTCCTGAGAAGACCGTCGCCTAACAGTTTCCATTACCTCCTCCAGGAGAAGCAGGAAGAGGCACCAGTAGCTACAGGTCCTGGATACCTAATAAAGAAGGACCGCACCCACCTGTGTGAACAGCTTCCCAGGCCCTGCTCCACAGCCTGACCCTGGGCCACTTGGGCTCCGTGGGGCAGACCACAGTGCATCCTCTGTTCAATACATTTTATTGCTAAGGACAAGGTAATGCACCAGTTTTCAAAATAATTTGGTTTATAGAGTTCATACGTAACAAAAAAGGGTAAGTATTATAAATCTGACTCCTGTATACAGAGCAAGGTATGAAGCCCTCCAATATTGGGCCCAGGCAAACAAATTCAAGAGGAGCAAAAACCTGTTTAACCCCTTCAATGTTGCCCTCTAGTCCCACCCCCCCACCCTCAATCAACCCCCCCACCCCTGATCAAGGGCAAAGCTACACCTGCCCCAGGCCTCAAGTGGCCCCAGTTCATTCCTAATCCCATAGCCCCTGCATAACTGTAATTTCCTCTGGACAAAAATCACCCACCAGGCTCTGCCTGTTTCCATCATTAAAATTCTCCCTTCAAGGTAGTTCCCACCCACACCCTCTAATACTGTGACACAGGGGCTCCGTGCCTAAAGTTTGTGGGCACATAGTAGGTAACCTCTGAGTTCTACTTCAAGGGCAGACAAAGAGGTGGCGGTCAGCTCCTTAGTGTCTCAGTCCTGCAGCTTCGCCAGCACTCTCTTGAAACCAGTCCAAGCAGGGACAGATGGTACCCACTCTAGCCATGCCCCAGGCCCTGACTCAGCTCGGCTGAGGGCACAATTTCACATTTTGTTTGCCCTGCAGAGGCAAAGAAGAAAGTGAAGGCTAGGGGCTGTCAGAAGCTGGTCCAGACCAAGCACACGAGCATACACACGCACATACACTCACACATGCACGCGCACACACACATAAATACAAAAGGGGCTCAGGGCAAGCACCAGCACCTCTGCCTTGCTGATGCAGGTGGGCGGAAGGAAGCTACATTCTGGGCCAGGAACAGGGCAATCGGCCCAGCAGGCACAGCTGACCCCCGTTTGGACTGGGGGGCCGATGCAGTCACAGCATTCCAGTGTCAGCCCCTCAGCTGGAGAGCAGCACTGTTGCCAAGTGTCCTGAAAGGCTTATCTTCATGGCAGAATCCAATGAGGGTGGAGTGAGAAGGTGATGGGGTCGTACATTTCATTCCTTTTCTTTGTACAGCTTTACTTTTTGAGACTTCTGAGTTCCAAGTATCTGCTGTGCTGTGGAACCCTCGAGTGCTCTCGCCTTGATGGCTGGGAACCTCTTAGATCTAGGAAGCATCTACTCCATGATGGCCCGGTATAGTGCTGGCTCGATGTAATCCTCCCGGTACCTTGAATTGATGACCCGTTGCCTTTTCTTTTCTTGCTTTACTTCCTTCTCTGTGAAAATCTCATTGAAGCGCATGTCTGAAGCTACCGACTACAAGAGAAAAGGTAAGTCAATGATCACTTTGTGACCACTCGGACCAATAACCACCAAAAGGCCGTTGGTGGTTCTACCTTGTTGTTGGCCCCGCTCAGACAGGAGCTGAGGGCACAGGAAGCACACACTCACCAGTCTAGACTTGACTCTCTTGGGAAGCTCTTCATCCAGTGTGTATACATCGTCTCTCTTAACCACAAGCTGTGAGCCATCCTCAAACTCCACCTGCCAAGCAAACAAAGGCCTTTTAGCTAGGGTACCGGCGTCTGGCTGGACATGTGCGCACAGTGGCAATCTCCTATAGCTAGAGGAAGGAACACGGTAGGAAGGACCGCCATGTCTGAAAGCCCAGTGGACGCAAGGCAGAGCTCCAGATCTGTGAGGACTGTTAGGACCTGCAAGTTCCCAAGAGCAAAGACAAGCCGCCTGCCCAAGAGGAAAAGCTGAATTAATAAAGTACCCTCCCACATTCAAGAACCTTTGGCTACCTGGTACATCTGGATGGGGTGGGAGGCCACAAACTTAGCCCCATAGACTTGACCATCTGTCCATCTCACTTGAACCACTTCGCCTTCAGCAGGAGGCCCCAGCTGGAGACAGTCCTGACTCTGAAGAAAGAGCAGAGAGGAGTGAAGAGCGGCTCCACCTGATCACAGTGGCGAGCGACCCTGGCTTAGAGAGGAAGGGCCAGGACAGGCTCCTGCTCAGGGGCCCCAGGAAAGGCAGCTTGTCTATGTAGAAGGTGGCAATAAGTCACAGGGTTGGCCTCATTTCATCTGCCCAATCCCCGCTGCTTCTAGGTGAGCAAAAACAAAGAACACCAAATGGGTATGGTAAACTTAGCAAACACAGCAAGCACACAGAAGAGGTGTGGGCTCTAGAATCCACGGTCCCTGTGTCCTCCCAGTTGTGCTTCTGAAGCTTCCCCAGGATCTGCTATGGAGGAGTCTTTGGACTGTATGTGAGTGCGTTCTAGAAAATAGTCTTGAGATAGACATGGAAGGGGAAATCATCTAGCTGAGCGTGGTGATGCACAGCCAGGGAACGGGTAGAGGAGCCTGGGTAGTCCAGTTTGGGCTAAGCAGTGTAGCCTGGTGTAAAACAAAAAAGCAATGCCTTGGTCCTCATGCCCAGCACCAAAAAAAATAAAATAAAATAAAAATAAATAAATAAGGAAGGAAGGAAGGAAGGAAGGAAGGAAGGAAGGAAGGAAGGAAGGAAGGAAGGAAGAAAGAAAGAAAGAAAGAAAGAAAGAAAGAAAGGGAAGAACAAACCACTAGCCTTTTTGTTGTGTTGACATTTCCAGCAAAATCTATGATGTGTACAAAAAGCAGGCCATGTGTGCAAATCAAAGCGAAGACATGAGGCTTTCGTAGATTTTACTACATTCGTTACCACTGTGCATACAAAATTTAAAGGGGTAAAAAGGCCAGGTCTCAGAGCAGTGATGAAATGGTGGTTTGAATGAGAATGGCCCCCTGGGCCCACATTTATTGCATGGTCTTGGTTGGTGAACTGCTTGGAGATGAAGCCTAAATGGAGAAGGTGTATTACTCTGAGAGAGAGCTCCAAGGTTTCAAGACTCTTAACCATGGTGTGTGTGTGTGTGTGTGTGTGTGTGTGTGTGTGTGTGTGTGTCGCCCTGTGTCAGGTGTGCAGATCAAGCAGTGAACTCTCAGTTGTTCTTGCTGCCATGTCTTTGCATCACAGACTCTGAAAACATAAGCCCCAAATTAAGTGCCTTCTTTTATAAGTTGCCTTGGTCATGATGTTTTGTCATAGCAATAGGACACTAATTAATAATCCGTTTGGCAATGAAGCGCTGATGTAGTATAAATGTATGGAGAGAGACCCAAATCACCCAGAGGGGTGGCTTTGCTCTTCTGTGCTGTGTGCTTAGGTTCAACACGTGAAGAGGAAGGGCAATAGCTGAGGAACCTGAGCTCAGCACTGAATACATAGCCAGGAAACACAGACCCAGTTCCAGGTAGGGCTCTAGTGTCTTGGGTGTGAGGAGTTTCTCGGTAGCTCTAAAACTCTCACCTAAGAAGAGCCCTCACCTAAGAACAGCCCAGAGAAAACAACATACACATCCCAATAACTCATGGCAGAAGAGAGAACTGGATCATTCTTTTGAAAAATCACAGATATTATGCAATGAAGCTGTATCACACATAACTGGCTTGCTTCCAGAGTTCGGGCTCGCATCCTACACTAGATAACATCAGGGATAATTTAGTCTGAGATATACACATACTTCAAAGAACTACAGAAAATGCTGACTCCCATGAACTTCTAGGGAAAGGAAGCAGAGTACCCTAGCACTTAAACTCTTCCTTGAAAAGGAACCCGGGAATGGATGCTTCATCTATTTGGGAACCAAAGGGGATGGGGAAGAGACCATAGTCAAGGCAGCTAAAAACACTGAGACATCCCAGCCCCCAACTGCTCCCAGACATTACCACTATGTCCTCGGGATAAAGGTTGTCACTGAAGGAGCCATCATCAAAGTTGACTTCATAGAAGGTCTCGGTGGTGAGTCTGACCACCTCACACTGGTAGAAACGCCCATTCTTGTGCTTGCTGATGACCTTCTGGCCGGCCGTGATGCTCAGCAAGGCCCCCTTAGCACGCTGGAAGAAACAGCCTGGGTTACTCACAGACTGCACAGACAGGTCTGATAAGCTCCCCTGCATGGGCACAGTGGGGAAGGGGGTTAAGTAGGGAAAAAGCAGGACTGAGAGGAAGTTGAAACAGGCCTTTCCAACATTCCAGCGAGGGCCATGTTTCCTCTGTAAACTCTGTTCACCTGAGCACCAAGTCAACTGGTTTCTAGATAATACTGTCTTTTTCTTTGGTTGTTTTGTTCTCGAATCTACAACAATCTCCTGCCTTAGCTTCCCAAGCACTAAGATTACAGGCATGCTCACCATGCCTACATACCATGGTATAAATTATCCAAAACTCTAGGAACTAACCTTCAGGATTTCTCTGAAACCAGCCAAATCATACATTCTAATGTATACAGTTCAGGAATGTGTCATAGCATCTCGATAGAGACTTTATAGGAAGTTGGTGGCCCTGGGCCATAGCTCTCCCCTCACGAGTAGGGCACAAGGACTGAACTTTCCAGAGGCCCTTCACTCCAAACAAACTGCCCCCATTATTAGGGAGCACTGCAAGTCCCATCCTTCACAACCCCTTTGGTTGATGTGATGTCCTGAATGTGATGGCTCAAACCCTACCCAGACACTGCTGCAAACACGCTTCTTCACTATTCCTTGAACAAGTGCTACCCATGCTCCTAGCTCAGGGCCTTTGCACTGCTATTCCTTCTAACACTCGCCAGCACCCTGGCTCTTAATACCCAGAGTCTGCTCACTGATGCCGTTCCTCACAAGGCACTCTTCCACATCTCTGCCCTGCACTAATTTTACCCCCGGCACCATCTGTGCTCTGACATACTGTCATCACTAGTTTCCCGTGGCTCTGTCAAAATGACCGTATGTACCTCATGATGCTACATGAGGACTGGGTAGATTTCTAGCCAAGCCTGGAATGTGGCAGATGTTTAACACACATTGGAAGAGTAGATTATAAAAACACAGCATGAATTCCCTCATGGTCCAAGCAGTCTACAGGTATAGGAACTACAGACTAAAGTTAATCATAAATCTGCCATCTTGTTCCATGAACAGGCTCAGGTTTCCCAGCCACCAACTGGAGCTTGATGCTATCCCAGGCTTTACTCCAACACAGCCTCAGCCTTGAGTTAAAGAACACTCCACCATCTTCACTGAGGTCTCGTGCACACCTTCATGAGAAAAGCACCAAGGGGCTAACCTGGAATCTTAGTAACCAGACAAGCAGGAGGACTGCCACAGGCTTGTGGTTCGAGCTGATGCACAGCGAGCTGGAAGCACGAAGGGGCTACGGCGTGAAACAAAGGTCAACTCTACCAGGGATGATTTTTCTCAAACCTCAGAGGGCATGAAGAGACCCCCCTAGCCCCTCACTGTGGACTGGCTCTGTCCTGACTCACCATGCCACACTGTGGAGAGCCTGTGTCCTCCCCAGCTGTACTCTGGCTTCCTAGGTGGGGAGGGTGGGGTTGTTCCTTGGGACTCTAAGTGACTCAGAAGCAGCATGAGCTGCTCTTCATGCTGGGGATCACCAGAGTCCAGTTTCCAAAGAACCCTGGGTTGGACTAGCCTCTGCAAGCTGCTGTGATACCCACCCCATCCCAGGCGGCCTACTAGCTGCTCAACTTGACACGCTACAGACCTCAAAATTGATCTCTTTTCACCCCTCTGTAACAACAGCCTTGCTCTCCCTCGATCACGGTCTGGCAACTTCACCAAATGAACATCCTTCCGAGGTCTCAGAGGAGTAACTCAGGCACCTGCAGCCACCCCTCTTTCCTCCCTCCCTTCCTGTTCTCCACCCCTTCACAGCAATCACCCAGCTGTGAACTCCACCGGTTGTACGTGGGCTCTCAGGGTAAGACGTGTTCAAAGGTCTGCTTCTGTGTTCACTTCAGACCACCCCTGATCCTCAGCTGACTGGTTCCCCTGCCTCCTTCAATTCTCATCCTCTCCTCCAACAACTACTACTGGTGTGACGCTGAGAGCATACTTAAAGGCCGGCGAGGTGGCTGAGCACAGAAAAGCACTTACGACCCAAGTCTGAATGAAGATAGAGGTCTCACAGTTAAAGTCAGCAGGCAGTAATGGCACACGTATTTAATTGCAGCCCTTGGGAGTCAGAGATCTATGAGGTCTGCCTGGTCTACAGAGTGAATTCCAGGACAGACGGGGCTATATAGAAAGACCCTGTCTCAGAAAAACAAAACGAAACAAGACAAAACAAAAGCCAGCCACTGTGACAAGCATCTGGAATCACAGCAGTCCTATTTCTTTTCTTTTTGTTTTTAAAATATTTTATTTATTATGTATACAATATTCTGTCTGTGTGTATGCCTGCAGGCCAGAAGAGGGCGCCAGATCTCACTACAGATGGTTGTGAGCCACCATGTGGTTGCCAGGGATTGAACTCAGGACCTATGGAAGAGCAGGCAATGCTCTTAACCACTGAGCCATCTCTCCAGCCCCCACAGCAGTCCTATTTCAAGATGAGAGGTGGAGCCAGGAGAGTCATCAGGAAGCTCGGTGGCCAGCTACCCCGGAGTACACAGTACAGCAGACAGGAGAGAAAGTCGGCCTCAACAAGGTGGAGGGCGAAAACCAACTACCACAGCTGCCCTGACTTCCATGGGCACAACAATGCATGTGCACACCTGCATACAAGTGACTTACAATCAGGGCATTCTGGAAGTCCTCCTCATTCAAAAGAAACTTAAATGTGGCGGTCCAGGATTTTCACCAATGGGCACTGTTCACTTCCCATGACTACTTGCTGGGTTCCCAGAACCAGTTCCGAATGTTCATTCTTTTTTTTTTTTTAAACAAAACTTATTTATTTTACATCCCAGCTGCAGTTTCTCCTCCTTCCTCTCCTCCTAGTCCCTTCCCTAGGCCTCTGTCCCCATCCACGCCCCCACCGACTGTCCATTCTCACACGACTCACTCCAGCTCTGAAGCCATGAAGACACTACTTCCTCTACCTTCTCGTGCCCACCCGTGCCCCTTCAGGACTCCTAGAGCTCATGCCCCATGTCTCCTGCACATGTCAGCACCGAGAGAACGGAATTCCCTCCTACGTGGCAGAAAATGTCCAATTGTCAGAGTCCTCTCTCACCAGGCACAAAGCTGCTGTGTCCCTGGCCCTGGGGTGAGGAAAAGGATGCTCAGACTAACAATGTAAGGAACCGCACAAGGACTTCACCTGGGAAAAGCACACAAGGAAACAGACCAACCAAAGCAACAAACAGCAGTTAGTTCAGTGCCACTGGGCTGTGAAGGCCAAGGCAAGCAGTAACGACAGACAGGGGCCATCTCGTATTTGCCAACCCACTAGCATTTTCCGTCAAGGATGTGTGATGACGCCATAAACTGGCCACATGCAGAGAAAATGAGCCTGAAACCTGTCAAGAGGTCTCTACCACGGTGCCTTCTCACCTCCAAATTGGGGATCTTGTGCCGAAAGCAGGTGATAAAGACGACAAAAGGCCAGTCATCGGGCTGCATCATCACCCCGGCAGCCTGGGCGCAGCTCACGTGGAAGGCGGTGGGGCAGCGGCCGTGCGAACACTGCACACAGCAGCCAGCATTCCTTTTCCTCCGTTTCTTACAGAAGACGCACTTCTGCAGAGGAGAGAGCACGTGTTCTGTGCACGGCAGCCCACCCCCACCTCTTCTTGCTTTCCCTCCCAAATGCACAAGACCAAATGACCAAGCCAACCCCTCCCACAACATGAAGGCACCCAGGGCCTGCTCCAGACTGAATGTAAGTCCCCATTAAGTAATTTAGCCATAGGATGAGAGTCAAACTGACCAAAACAAAGGGGGAAAAGGAGGCCAGGAGTCAAGTAGAAATGCATTCACCTCCTCCCAGACTCATCAGCAGGGAACTATGCAAATCCCATAAGGCCCTCCCTGCTTACCAGCTTGAAGCGGGGCAGAGGGATTTTGCTCACATCCACTGGACTTCTTTCAGCGATGTTGACAAACCTTGCTTCTAGAATTGCCACAGCACATGAAACATGGACCCATCTGCCAAAAAAAGAAGGGCTCAGTCACCTCTTTCCACAGGCGGGGGGCCTGCTGACAGACCTTCCTCTATCATCCAGTAAGGTCACTCAGTCACCCAGGTTCCAGGACTCAGGAGGGAAAGCGTCATTTACCACATCAATACTGCATGCACACTGCCCATGGCCAGTGCAGGATCAACCCTCTAATCTGTGGCAAATAAGCAGAGACATAGTTGACTCTGTGATGGGTTCAAGAGAGCAAAAACGAGAGAGCATGCTCAGAGCTATTCCAACACAGACACCTTTTGAGAAATAGATATGTCCCAAGTGGAGAAACCTAAGATTGTGGAATCTCTTAATATCAGACCATGCTGGATCTGATATTCCATCAATCGTGTGTGTCAAATGCATGAAGTCCTGGGTTCAGGCCCACTTAGCTCCAACTGTATGAAAACCTGCAACAACCATGGAAACAAAATAGTGTGCACTATTGGCAGGGCTATTGCTGGGAATACGGACAGGTCTGGTTTTGTGGCCTTAGTGGACAGAACAGGGATTAAAGGTTTTGCAAAGGTAAGAGGTTCAAGCAGAGTCCTTTGCACCCTAAATAAGGAATATTACCAGCCAGCTCTACCCTGCCTGAATCACAACGACCACTGCTGACAGCAGCATGCCTTTAAAGGAGTGCGGCACAGCCAAGCAGTCATCTGTTGCAAGCAGCAAGATGCAAGCCCTGCAAAGTGGGAGGGAGGCTGGACCACCGTGGCATTTTACTCAGAGGCAGGCCATTCACCACCAGCTGCTGTGAACCCATGTGGGCAATGTCCTAGATAGAAGCCCCTCAGGAGCAAACTCTCAGAGAAGGTAAATCTAATGGAGCGCAAAGATACGACTCAATGAGAATCAGCTGTATGATTGCTGAGATGCCCAGAAACATCTGTAGATTCAACAGTGGGTGGCCTGCCTAAGTTCTCCTCAGTGTCCAACTGTCCCCTTGGGGGCATCTGCCTGTCCTCCAAACACCAAGTCTGGCTGGGTAGAGCTCGCTCTTTGGGACAGCGCTTGGTACATGTCTGTAATCTCAGTCCATGGGAGGCTGAGGCAGGAGGATCACCAGTTAGACATCAACAAGGATTATACAGTAAATTTCAGGAGACCCTGTGATTTACAACCATTTATAACTCTAGTCCCAGGAGATCCAAAGTTCTCTTCTGGCTTCTGTGGAAACCTGTGGATAAGATATACATGCAGGCAAAACATCCATACACATAAAATTATGTTTTTAAAAGGGG
This sequence comes from Myodes glareolus, assembly GCF_982192425.1. Taxonomy (NCBI): domain Eukaryota; kingdom Metazoa; phylum Chordata; class Mammalia; order Rodentia; family Cricetidae; genus Myodes; species Myodes glareolus. The sequence goes on along the minus strand of NC_142028.1, from coordinate 75,461,512 downwards.
GAAGAAAGCTGGGCATAGTGGCGTGTGCCTTTAATCCTAATACTTGTGAGGCAGAGGCAGGTGGATCTCTGTGAGTTCGAGGCCAGCCTGGTCTACAGAGCTAGTTCCAGGACAGTCAGGGATACACAGAGAAACCCTGTCTCGAAAAAAACAAAAAAATGACAAAGAGGAAGGAAAAAAAGGAAAGAAGGAAGGAAGGAAGGAAGGAAGGAAGGAAGGAAGGAAGGAAGGAAGGAAGGAAGGAAGGAAGGAAGGGCAGGCTGCCCGGTTAGCCAGCCAACTGTAACAAGGTCAGTGTCCTGGCTTCCAGGCCACAAAATGTCTGCATCATTCTCACAGGGCCAAATTCTGTCAGCATTTGTTGCCAGTGCCTCTCAAAGAAGGATGCTACTTACATCTCTGCCCCTGAGGGGAAAATGAAGTCAGCCAGGCAGTCTAGGGCTTCTTGTGAGAATGAGTCTTGGAGATGCTACTCCAGAGGCTGTTCCTCATGCCATGTGCTGCCCGAGCACGCCATGTGCTGCACAAGCCCTCACCGCTCCCTGAGGAGCAGCTCCTGCCCTCACGGCACCATGCATGCTGCTTCAGAACTGAGCATCATGAACCTCAGAACTCACCTGTCATCGTTTGCTCTCTGCAGGGCCCCTCCACGCAATGAGCATAAACAGCAGTCCTGCCCAGAAAGGAGAAGGAAAACGGTTACCAGCAATTCATTCCCATACAACGTGCCCCCCGAGACTTTCTGCAGATAACTCTTAAGCTGCACGAGAAAGCAGTGCAATGGCAGGTGGGCCTTCGGATGCATGCCCTGTAGTCAGGGCTCCCCTGTAAGAGATACACCATAATGCATAACTATAACTATATAACGAATCATTTGAGCCTCATTCTGAGACTCCAAATCTAGAGCTGATTTCTTCAAAGGGAATGACGGCTCCTCCACAGTGCAGCTACCTGGTCTTCCCCCAAGAGCCAACAGCTTCCAGATCTACTCTGACATCACCAAGTACCAAATCCTAAGCTAACTGCTGTGGACATAAATTATGTCCAGCATGGAAAGAGGCTAGCCCTGAAGCCAACCCGGTCTTCTGGAGAAGATGGGAAGGGTAGGGGATACTCACTTCCTCCAGAGCATTGGCCGAACATCGAGAACACATCCATTCTTCAGAAGCCTTTGCGGGGGGCACCCCATAGCAACCTAATAAACAACACCAGGAAGAGTAAATGAAACCCAATCCAGGGGCTGGGGTCAGAACAGGGAAGAGCAATACTCTTCCATAGACACCATTCCCAAAGATAGTAAATCATACAGGAATTCCTGCCAACTGAGCCAGAGCCCCCAGGGCTCAATCATACAATATGGTCCAGAACCCGGGAGAGTCAGAGACTGGATTCACTAGCACATCTCCCTAGTAGGTAGCCAGGGACTAACCCAAAGGACTCCAAAGTTGACAGACATTTGGAATAGATGCTGGAGCCACAAGGAAACTCATGCATCCACCAGTCACCAACTTTCCAAGGATACATAAGCATCCTTCGCTGTAGCACGCTGGGAAGGCCAACAGGTGACAACACTTTCCAGCAGGCAGGCCATGCTGTTGGGACAGGAGGAGGAACTGAGAGGTACTCACTGGCATGCACCCGGACACTGCACTTCTTGCAGGACACTAGCATGCTGGTGCCATCCTCCTCCAGGTAAGGGGTAGAAAGGTTGATGTCCGTGCTGCAGCCAGTCGTGGTAAAGCACATTTCTGGGATCAATGGCTTGGTCCTCTGAGTCTGAGCAGCTGCTTCCGAAGCTTTCCCACAGGTCTGAGTAAAGCTTCCAAACTCCACCTAAGTGAAAGGCAGAGAGCGTGCACCGCACAGTGAGCACACGCCTATGCGCCTAGCCCTCCACCTGCTCCATCAGCAGAAAGCTGGGCCTCTTACTGCTATGACTGCAGCTATAGCTCCCGGGTGCACAGCCATTATCCTGAAGCTACTAATTGAAGTTACCTCTAATGACTCAAATTCAATTTCTCACAGCAGCATCAAACAAAGGCCCCTGGGGGGCAACTGAGAAGAGGGAGCAAGTAAGAGGCACCTGGGATTCCAGTCTTCCCAAACCAAGTGATAATAAAATGCACTGAGACATTAGCAGCAAGGCACTGCCTGTCCCCAGGTGCTGCACATGGTGGCCCCACCACGCGCACTCAGAGACAGCACCCAGAGCACATGTTCTTAATGGGCCAGCACTGATTACCTCTGAGGGTCATGTCAGCAGGTCACCTGAACTACAGCACTGTCACAAGGCTGGATCCCCACCTGTGATTCCTGGCTCGGGGCCTCTCTAGGAAGAACATTATGTTACACGCTGCCCTTGGCAAACTATACGCAGAGCAAATATCCTCTGGCTCTGCCGCTGGATGGCACCATTATCCCCATTCCAACAACAGAGCCTGAAAACGTCACCCTCTGAGCCTATGCCATTCAAGAAACTCTGGCCCCCACCTAGTAGATCTGCTGACGGTAACAATCAGGCCAGTCACGTCCCTCACAAAGGCACAAACAGCTCTTTTGCTGTGGCTTTCTGTTAACACAAAGACATAGTGGGTTGTTGATCCAGTATGTGGGTCTAGGTTCCATCCTTCTGCAAGCATGAGCCTGGGGCCTTGCCAAGCTCAGGGCAGCTGTGCCACTTGAGCTGCTAACCTACTGCCACCCTGTGTAGGGCCATCTAAGCAGTCCCTGCTGCTGTGAATTCCCGCTGTCCTTCTAGAGCCTGGCCCAAGTGGCCCACGATGGTGAGGTCATCAGTGCCCAGCATGGGAAGGGTCACAGTTGAACCCAGCCCTCACTGTGTTAAACCCTCTGCCCCTCCCCACCCCCAGCTGCCTTCTGGCCAAACAGCACTCACTGTGACAGTGAAGGAAGAAGATGATGGCAGGAGAACCTGACTCTTCACCCAATGTTGACTTCAAATGGGGAAGACACTGCAGTCTTGGTCCCCAACTGATCAGGACTGCATAGCGTCAGGCAGAAAGAGCCCCAGACCAGGAGGACAAGAAACATTAGGCTCTGCAAGTATCGAGGTTCATGCCATGTGCAAGGATCACCAGACCAAGGCACTCTTAAGGGTAAGCTCCCACAGTGGGGTTATCTGCCTGGCAGACCCGCGCACAGCACTGACATGGCGAGGACAGCTGAGGATCAAGACAGCAGTGGCGCAGCTCTGCACTGTAATTAAGCCCAGCTTCCTGACGGCTGGCCCGGGATGCCTGGTGGCAGCAGGGCAGGCTCACCTGGTGGTATGTCTGGAAGATCATACAGACAGCACAGTGGGGAGCCTGCTGGGCCATGAGCTCATTGAACTCCTTTTCAGCCTCAAAGTTCGGGGGTCGGTTCTGCCACAGCTGGCTCAGAGGTTTGGCCCAAGCCTCTGTCTCCTCAGCCTCTTCCTCAGGGGTCAGCTGTTCAGAAGTCTCTAGAGGAGGAGAAGGGAACACAAGTTACAGCAGCCCTGTACATGGGAGTTTGGCCTAGAGTGGAGGGGTTCAGCCAGGGCTCCTGGTCCCATGGCAGAACTAAACTCAAGGTTCTAGAGACAATAGATAAAAGGCAAGGGCAGAGCTGTTACCAAAAGACTCCTTTACGGCCTGAATGACTTGGCTGGGGTGTGCACAGGGGTGACGGGGTAGGGGGTGGCTGTTTGTAGGGGGTGGCTGTTTGTACTGCTCCTTCTGGTCAGACTGACTCAAGGTCTCTATTCTTCCTCATGTTTCAGGCACTCGGCCCACTCTGTTCCCCATAACAGCTGTCACATTCAACCCTGCCCTCTCTGGGGGCAGCAGAATAAAGCACCAGTCTGCCAAGAACTACGCCATTTGCTGCCTCCCAAATGCCAGCATGTTTATGTCCTTTCCCCTCAGGGCTTTCCCTTCAGCTGTGCTGGAGAAACAGGGAGAGAAAACAAAACTGGTAAAACCTCAAAGATGTTACATCACGGCCTTGGTCAGGACTTTCCAGCTCACTCTGGAAAGTCCAAGGTAGGGGGTCTCCCTGATTGGGGAAGGACTCCCCAATATCTCAGAGGATGAATCTTCTTCCTGGCCATAAAATGTCCATGTCACCTTTCAACCAGGAGCTTGTGAACGAAGAGCCTACAGGCAGAATCCAATCCAAATAAAAATTGCTACTGCATTTCCAGAGCATGGGGGTGGGGAGGGAAACGATGATCCCAGAGACCATTATAAAGCCTGAATTCGTAACTTGCTGGTCCAAAGTCTCCTCATCCCTCTTTAGTGTGTCCCACAACTCAGGCACCCTTAATCACAGCGCAAGAAAAATCCTTCTCTGTATTCATCTTCCCAGAAGAGTAAGGCTCACTACAGATGGAACGCAATGGAAATCTCAGAAAGCAAGATGGAAGCAATAAGGTGTAAAGCCCACTAGTTTCTGGAACACACAAGGTCAAGGAGCAGGGAGAAGGCAATTCTGAATGCTGGGAGGAGGGAAGGACTCTGGAGGAGGCAGCAGCAAATATCAGAAGAGACTGCTCCAATGAGCAGGTGTGGAGGCTCAAGTCTATAGGGACGGCTGCTGGATGTGGGATGAGAAGCCTGTGGGTGTATCCCTGGCCAAGTCCTCGGTGTCTGACAGCAGCTTGGCTCTGACACTGCACCCATCAGGTACTGCCACAAGGCCACTGCAGGCGGGACTGTGTGTCCTTGTAATCCACTGCAGTCACACTAAGCTAAGACGAAAGCCCTCCTCCCCGCAGAGACCCCGAGATCTCGGCAAAGCAGCCTAGAGGGAGCTGCGCAGGTACACCTGTACCAGGGGCTCATCTGCTCATTCTGGGCAACTCTAGCACAGCGCAGATACACCAGCGCCTCCGTCACCTCAGTCGTGTTTCACCTAAAGGGATCTGGCAGCCGCCACTGTGGACAGCCCCAGAGAAGGGCCACTGTAGCGTAAGGAGGTCAATGCAAGCAGGGCAAATCAGCCTCTGAGAGGGCCCACGGATCAGACTGAAGCCAGAGTGCCTGACCCAAACAGGAGGGACCAAGATGGTATGGAAGAGACAGAAATAGACACGCTCATAGCCCCAGTCTTTGCATATGGACATCTGTTCCACTTACAAAGCCCAAAAGGGCCCAGATCACTGCATATGTGAACACTGAATGCCAAGGGAAACGCTCACTGTGCTAAGTGAAAACTGCAGAAGTCAAGATTTTAACAGTTTACGTTTGTAAAGCTTCTCAGAGCCTTACCGTCAAGACATGTGCATTTCACTGAAAATGTTGTACTTCAAATAAAAATGCTTTTGTAAAAAAGTAGGGAAAAACTGAGCACGGTGGGAGAGGCTCATAATTCCATCACTGATGAGGCTGAGGCAGGAGAATCATGAATTCAAACCCAGTTTGGCTACATAGCCAAGCCTGCTTCTAAGAAAGAAGAAACAGTGGAATGAAGCTATATTAGACAAACAAGACTAAGAATTCTAAGTATAATACATAACCTTTGTTTGACTTATATTAATTTCAAAGGGAAAAACCCTACTGGGTACATTCTTAGGTCAAGCCAGGGAAGGAAGGTAAAGCTGGACTACGGCTATTAGGGAACTACTACCCTGGACGTAAAACAAGATTAATAGCAGTGTATTTATTTGGGGCAATCTGTAGGAGATGCTATTGGTGTCCTAATGTGGGGTGATCTGGCTGAGACTGGTAGGTAGGCCTGTAATCCCAGTTACTCTGGGGGCTGAGGCAGCAGGACCAAAAGTTTGAGGCCTGGGGGCTGGAGAGATGGCTCAGAGGCTAAAAGCCTTGCTTGTTCTTCCAAAGGTCCTGAGTTCAATTCCCAGCAACCATATGGTGGCTCACAAACATCTGTAATGAGGTCTGGTGCCCTCTTCTGGCCATAGAAGGAATGCTGTATACATAATAAATAAATTTAAAAAAAAGAAAAAAGTTTGAGGCCCGTCTAGAAAAGGTGGTGAGACCTCCTTGTCTTAGAATAGAAAGTGAAAGAGGGGGACAGAGGGATCAGTTAAGAGCACTGGCTGCTCTTTCAGACAACGTAGGTTCACTACCAGCCTCCGCACGGCAGCTCACACTCTCTACAACGCTAGTACCAGGAGATCCACGCCCTCTTCTTTGGAGCACACTATGAACGTGGTAAAGACATACATGCAAGCAGAATACTCATAAACACAAGCAAATAATTTCTTTTAAGTAAAAAGAGTCTAGGGACACAGGACAGTGGCAGATGCTTGTCGAACATGGGTGAGGTTCTATATTAGTTCCTAAAAAGGTTTTCTTTCTTTTTTTAAATGAAACAGTCAGGCAATGGTGGCTCATGCCTTTAATCCCAACACTCGGGAGGCAGAGGCAAGAAGATCTCTGAATTTTGGCTAGTCTACAGAGCGAGTTCCAGGACAGCCAAGGCTACACAACAAAACTCTGTCTTGAAAAACAACACAAAAGGAAACAATGAAATGACCAGATTAACAAAGCTGCTTCCTTTACACTGTGTGGATATATACACTGTGATCGGTTAGTAAAGAAGCTGACTGGCCCACAGCTGGGCAGACAGAGGTTAGGTGGGACTTAGACAAAAACAGTGCAGGGAAAAAAGGGGTCAGAGTCACGAAAAGAAGCAAGATGAACATGTCATGCTGAAAAAAGGTACTGCCAAGTGGCAGAATGTAGATAAAAAATAAGGGTTAATTTAAGTTTTAAGAGCTAGTTAGTAACTAGTCTGAGCTATTAGTCACACATTTGTAATTAATATCAAGTTTCATGTGGTTATCTGGGAGCAGGCTGGCAGGAAAGAAAACCCCAGCTACATTGCTTGAGCAGGGTACAGCGGCACATACCTATAACCCCAATACCTGAAAACTGAAAAGCAAGAGGATCACCAGCTCAAAGCCAGCCTGGGCTACCTTACACCCTGCCTCCATAATGTACTAGCAGAAAGAAAGCAGACAAACTCACAGCAAATGTTCTGATAGCTATTAACAATTAGCATGCAGGGACCACACAGCCTCTCCACCCTTCATTTTGTCGTAACTGAGCACTGCTCATCACAGAAAGTGAAGAGTGATTCTGACAGTTATATTAGTTCAAAAAGAGACACTCAGACATGATTTATGAGCGCCTAAGAGTACATGTACGCAGTAGGCATGTGCCCCCTTTGGAAGACAGGCATAAGGATCTTTTGCCTCCTAAAAACTCTGTTTTTCCAGTTTTCTACAGTGTATTTTTATTGTTGTTGTTTTGCTTGTTTGTTTCTGTTTTTTGTTTCTTTCTGGGGACAGTTTCGCTGTGTAGCCCTGGCTGTCCTGGAACTCGCTCTGCAGACCAGACTGGCCACAAATTTGGAGAGATCTGCCTGCCTCTGCCTCCCTGGTGCTGGGATTAAAGGCATGCACCACCACCCAGTTAACCTGTGTAATTTTAAAGCACCTAGGGAAAAAAATCAAGCAACAGACAGAAGCTCTCAGTGGGGCTGGAGCACAAGCTCAGGGGCACTGTTGGGACCCCACTCAGGGTCTGTCCAGTCTTCTGATCCCTGGACCTCTAGGCTGCCCCCGCGCCCAGGCTGTTCATGAGATGACCTATGCCGCACATGGAGGAGGGAAGGGAGGAGCAGAGGGCGCAGCACTAGAACATCACTGTGCAAGCAGCGCCTCTTCTTCCACAAGGGTGCAGATGCCAGTACCGCTGAGGCCCACCAGCATCCCCTCTCTGCTCCTGGCAGCCGAGATGGCCACTCCCTGCTGTTGTCAAGATGTGGTCAGAGCCATGCTTCCCATTTTGGCTTGCATAGGTCTTTAGTTCCCCTTTCTGCCTCCTCCCCAGGCTCCTCTGCCCAGCTATCCCCAGCCTCTGCACAGCCTTCTCTGCCTTCTCAATGAGACCCCTTTATTTAAAAATAACCCAACAAAACACATCCATGCTTCCCATATCAACATCCTCTATCCACAAGAAAAGGTTTTCAAAGAAAACTAAAAGCCACCAGGCGGCCATCAACTCATCCTTGTCCCTCACCCTCACAGCTCTATGAACTGCTGCACAATCCAGCTCTCTCTCTCTGCTTCCACTTCTCCAGTCTCTGCCACCAGCACCCTAGCCCAGCTAGTCTAGGAGCAGCCCTCCTAACGCCAGCCTGTGCTGCTACCCTGCTTGAAACACACTTCCATGGCTCCTAGATGCCTGTGAGAAAAGCCTGAGTAGGCTCATGAGTGGGGCTGTACACCCAGCCTCACTCCCATTTTGCTTCTCCAGCTCATTTCAATCTGTAGCCATGGCCCTGAACTTGAGCCACGCTGAGCTGGTGATAGTTCCTCTGCACTGGTGCTCCCATTCCTCCTCTCTGTTGTGTACTCATGCGACGTGAGTCTTTCTTTAGATCTCTTTACCTGTCTCCCCCACTACTCTGTGACCATCTTGAGGGCATGGACAATCTTAGCCTGCTTTGTATGCACACATTCAGCACAGGGCTTGGCAACATTGACAGAATTTCTTATCCTGAAAAATCAGTGTTGCACCTCCTAGCTGCAGAAGGGGAAGAACCTACACACAATTACCCTGTGTGTGGCACAGTCCACCAATGTTGAACTGATAGTGAAGAAAACACATTCACAAACCGGCACAAACGGAAGTCCTTAGCCTCTGCCTGAATACATGAGAGAAGAGCTGGCCATGGGCCCTCGCTCAGCACTGACCTCTGATGCCCCGTGAGAGCCAGGCTCACTGTGGTAAACTGCTGCCCTTCTCGTGAGGAGCGGAGACGAGACTTACCGTCATCACTGCCACACTCCTGCAGCACGAGCGGGTGATGGCGCGGGAGCTTGCTTAAGGGCTGGCGGCGACCCTTGGTCTTCCTATTCTCCTCCAGGGAAAGCATGTACTCATCCGCAACCTGAGCAAACAAGGGACGTGAGCTTGCTGATGAAACCGGAGGGAGTTATGATGACACACACCTGTAAATCTTACCGCTCGGGAGGCTGAAGTGTGAGGACAGAGACTGAGGCAGCAGTGGCTACATATGCAGTTCAACATCTCAAAAACAGGAGGGAGGGAGGGAGAACTAGGGGGAAAGGGAAGGGGAGGAGAGAGGAGGGATATAGGAAAGAAACATATATAAAACTGAATGAACACACACACACCGTCTTAGGGCTGGGGAAATGGCTCAATAGTTAAAAGCATTGGCTGATCTTCCAGAGGACCTGGATTCTATTTCTGACACCAACTCGGCAGCTCACAACTATCTTAAGCTCCAGTTCCAAGGAATTCAACACCCTCTTCCGTACTCTCAAGCACTGTATACATGTGGTGCCCAGATATATATAGAGGTCAAACACTCACAAGTGTAAAATAAAATAAAAATTTAAAGCAATTCAAAAAACACAGCCAGGCGGTGGTGGCATACTCCTTTAATCCCAATACTTGGGAATCAGAGACAGGTGGATCTCTGTGAGTTCGAGGCCAGCCTGATCTACAAAGTGATTTCCATAACAGCCAGAGCTACATGAAGAAATTCTGTCTCAAAAAAAACAAAACAAAACAAAAAGCAAAGCATAAGCCGGAGTGTCTTGTCAACTAGTCTGCTAGTCTGCACTCGTGTATTTCAGAATTTTAGGGCAAAGATCTGTTTAAGTCTTGCTTCCTGGCCTTCTTAGCAGATGTCTGAACTGGAGGACAAGCAAGGACCCACAGACATACACACACACACACACACTTGAAGGTCCCTGCTATGAAACACATCTGAGGCCATCAGATGGGCGAGCCAAAGTGCCCTTTCCTTGGGAGGTGAGCATGTGTTACGGTACATGTACTGGGCAGCAGGGCCGTCCACACCGAGAACATAGAGAACCTAGAAACAACAGGATGAGGGTTCCTACGCCATTGCAAGGACAGCAGTCCACTCAAGCTCCACCCTCCACCCTGCTGAGATCTGCACTCTCAGGGCCACTGCTGCTAACACCCGAATGAGGTGAGTTTCCTCTTCTCCGACAAAGAGCACCAGCCAAGGCAGAGCATGTCTGCCCTCTGGCCTAGATGCCAAGGGAAGGTTGATTTGATACCACATTTGCATCATGCCCGAGCAAACACAATTAGGTCTAAGATGTACAGGACTGACGATTACTCCCTGAGTTTCTTTTTAATCAACATACTTAAAAGTTGGTTGTACTGACATTATGAGACATCGGCTTGGCAAAACCATTAAGTGAGGAAATGAGGCCCAGCAGTCGGCCACTTTCCAACACTGACTGAACTAATGCCTCAGATCTACAAAAAGGTGGGGGCACTGCTGGGTCACTTTAGAGGCGTCCTGAGTCCATGGAATACAGAGCATCTCAGGGCTTAAGAACAGCACATGGGATCTCAAGAGAAAACAATTCTGTAACGGCCACATTCAGGCAGAACAGAGCCTGTTCCTGCAAATACAAGATTCTCGACAGGTCAGTGTCCTGAGACCATTCACTCGACAGCTGCTGACTGGGCACCTTCCACGAGCAAAGGCCTCTCGGGAACGGAGGAGGTGACAGAGCAGGATCTAGTCTCCCCGAGTGGAAGGTATGTGGAACATACAGGAAGGAGGCATGACCTCCGACACAATCAGTCTTCAAACAGATGCAAACTACACAGTGTACTCAAAGCAGCGGTTGTCCAGTGTATAATGGGCACCATGGTGCAGGGCACGCACCAGCCAGGCCTAACCCCGTGTCACAGAACAGTACCTGTGAGGAAGGCCCTCGACAGCCGACGCGGGATGAGCAGGAAGGAAACTGGGTACTGTCTCCTCCACCCAAACAGCCTTCACATACTTCTTTTGGGGGTTCTGTTTGTTCTGTTTAGTTTGACATAAGCTCTAATTTATCCCAGGCTGGTATTAAACGCCTGTGTAGCTGAGGATAACCTTAAATTGCTGCTCTTCCTACCTGTGCCTCCTAAGTGTTGGGGTTACACAGGTACGTTCCACTGTGTGCATTTAAGCAGAGCAAGGGGGAGAATCGTGGGCACACTCTACCAACTGAATCATGTCCCCTGTCCTATGATTCACAACTTTCAAATGGGTGAGATTTCACCATTTTTTAATATTTATTTTATGTATATAAGTGTTTGCGGCACTTGAGACTGTGCACCGCGTGCCTACCCAGTACCCAGGTCAGGAGAGAGCATCAGAGTCTCTGGAACTGGAGTACCAACGATTGTGAGCCACCATGTGGTTGCTGGAAAATGAGCCTGTTCCTCTACAAAGCAGTCAGTGCTCTTAACCACTGAGCCATCCCTCCAGCACCAGATATCATTTTTTTTGGAGAAATTATAGTTAATTTCTTAAAACACTATTTTCCTGTGGATGACCTAATTCTGTACATTTTTAAATTGCCTATAAAGGCAAAAATCATTATAAATTAAATTTATAATTCATCATAAAACTCACAATATTCTGCAACTTCCTACTTTGAGTACATCTCAGTGAAGACATGTGGCAAAGACTAGGGAGAAATGCAATGAGAATAAAGAAGCCAGACAGAGTAAAGAATCTAGACCGGGGGGATGGAGAGACTGCTCAGTGGTTAAGAGCACTGGCTGCTCTTCCAGAGGTCCTGAGTTCAATTACCAGCAACCACATGGTGGCCCACAACCATCTGTAATGAGATCTGGTGCCCTCTTCTGGCCTGCAGGAGTAAATAAATCAAAGAAAGAAAGAAAGGAAAGAAAAGAAAGAAAGAAAGAAAGAAAGAAAGAAAGAAAGAAAGAAAGACAGACAGACAGACAAAAACAGAAAGAAGCTAGAATGGATTAGCACGGTGAAAGGCAGCTAAGATGGCTCACCTGGATAAAGACAATGACAACAAACAGTTAAACATACAGTGTGCCACAACACGGATCTAGGAGCCTTACTTGTTAATCATGGGACGTGTGGCATTAAGAAATGCAGACCAGAGTCAGAAGAGAAGTCAGCCAGAAACTGCACACCTGAGACTCCTCAGCATAGGTTCAAAATTAAGACCATGGCAATGTTTTGCGGTACGCACTTGTCATCCTACTTGGGAGACTGAGGCAGAAGGATCACTTAAAGCCACAAGATAGAGGTCAGCCTGGATAACACAGTGAGACTCGCATCTCAAATGAAAACCAAAACCACAGAGCTACAATCATGGGAGCGACTGCGAACACTGAGGAGCAGGCTTAGGCAGTAGGATAAAGAGAAGGCAGCACAGGAAGGCAAGGCAGACAGAGCCACGAAGGCTCCACGGGAGACGCGCTGCAAACAAGTCCCACAGAGCTCGGACGGCTGACAAGAGCAGAGAACTCAGAACACGTGGCCACCGGGATGTCTAGACTTGTGGACTATTCATCCCGGCAGACAGTAGGAACAGGGAAGAATCTTGCCTCAGCCCACCTTGGAGAGGAACAAGAGAAATAAAATTAGTCCAAGAAGGGGGTGGCCTCTGTGATCTTAGTGGGTCATCAAAGCATATCTACAGCCAGAGGGAAAAGCCGGTAAATGGAGATAGTAAGACCTGTGGCTGCTGGGTGGTGATGACACACACCATTAATCCCAGCAGGGAGGCAGAGGCAGTCAAGTTCAAGACCAGCCTGGTCTACAGAGCAAGTTCCAGGAAAGTCAGGGCTACACAGAGAAACCCTGTCTCAAAAAAAAAAAGGTATTATCTCAAAAAAAAAAAAAGGTATGTAGGGGGCTGGAGAGATGGCTCAGTGGTTAAGAGCATTGCCTGCTCTTCCAAAGGTCCTGAGTTCAATTCCCGGCAACCACATGGTGGCTCACAACCATCTGTAATGACGTCTGATGCCCTCTTCTGGCCTGCAGACATACAGACAGAATATTGTATACATAATAAATAAATAAATGAATAAATAAATATTTAAAAGAAAGGTATGTGGCAGCAGAGTGCCCACAACCTAACCTATGAACATGCCATGTTAATATGACAAAGGAGAATTAAGACTGATAACCAGATGACTATAAATATAAGATAGGTGGATTATCCTAGATTATCTGGGCAGGACTAATATAATCACTAAGGCACATACAGCAACAGCACCAAAGAGGCAGAGGTAGGTGGATCTCTGAGTTCAATGACAGTCTGGTCTACAGAGTGAGTTCCAGGCTAGCCGGTGATACATAGTGAGACCCAAAAGGAAAGAGAAATACTAAAGGGAGAGAGAGAGAGGGAGGAAAGGAGGGAAGTAGGGAGGGAGGGAGGAAGAAGTTCCATAGCATCTGGATTGAAAGCAGTAAAAGCAGGATGAAGCAGGCCAGGCAGGTGCGTGAGGTCAGATCTGCATGACAGGTACCCTCATGCTCCATCTCTGTACACCTCTGAGTAGATCATGGAGTTTTAGTCTCCAGGCACAGTCTGCAGACCTTGGAGTAAGCTATCAGCACCGTGAAGAACACTCTCCTCTCTTGCTCCAGTCTCATTCTGTCTACCTGGTGTAGACAAACTTCAAGGTTGAGCCGAAAGTCTCCTTCTCCACATCCTGAACTCCTTCAGCCCAGCTAGGCTGCCAGCTCTTCCAATGGGAGCTACAGCACTCACCATCACCCAGTGCTGAAACCACATGCTCCTCTCTGTCCATATTCACCTCTCAAGGCGTGGTGGAGGTCCTGGAGGGCAGTCCTGGCCCACATAACACAGACCCAAATGACTACAACGGTTAAATAAGCAGGTGAGTCAGACAAGACCTTTTTGGAGAACTTAAGCAGCTCAAAGCTGCCAGCACACACTGACAGAGCAGAGAAAGGAATTATTACGAACAAGAATCCACAAAGAAATGAAAAGGAAGTTGAAAGCACTCAGGCTTTTCAGCAGGACTGAGAAGCTCCTAAAGAGAAGCCTCCCTACCCCGTGGATTATGATGGCAAAGGCATCTTGGCTTCTGTCCATGCCATGGATGCTCAGTATGCATCAGTGAGTTGCAATCTGCCTTCTGCAGGGGGAATACATGCTAGTCTGCAGCCTCACCATATGGGAGCTTGGACAATGCTTTGTTCCTTCCAGGGCCCGCGGACATCCAGGCCAGCCTACCCCTAGGTCGTCCATCTATTTGAAAGTAAAAGAGGAGTAGGACCATTTGCCCACAGGTTAAAAAAAAGTAACTTTGTTCAATCATATTAACGGATAACAAAATGGCATCTAACCCAATTTCTTTTAATCCATCACTTAATTGATATCAAATATAGGAAGAAAAAAAGATGGCTAGTATTTATTGGCTAGCTACAGGCTCTCCAAAAATAAAAATGACACTAAAAACCTCCAGTAAAATTTACAGTAATAGACTGAATGATGTTCATAAAATATTTAGTATCCATTACATCTTTGATATTTGCTAGCTACTCTTTGGACAGTGATTACCAGGAAGTCAGAATTCTGCAAGCAGAGGACAGACGGGGTGAACTGTTGTGCCACAGCAGGGCAGACCGGCACCCAAGGGCTTGTGAGGAAGAATAACAAGGTGGCAGCTACATGGGTTAGATGGTTTCCAAGCTGAAAAGCATTCTCTTGTGGGCGCTGCATTGAAAAACAGAGAGCAGCAGTGGGTGCTGCATTGGGGGTACAGAGATCAGCGTTCAAAACCACAAGAAGGAAGCACGGCGGTTATTAATTCATTAGCCTGCAATCACTATGAGATGCATGCAGGAAGTCTACAGAAAATGAGTCCTGACACTCAGAGGAAGTGGAGAGAATTATCTGGGTACTGGAAGACAAGAGGCGGGAGGGCCGTGAAATGGCTCAGCGGGTAGGGGCACTATCCAGTGAGCCAGACAACCTGTGAGTTTGGAGCTCGGGATCCACACAGTAGAAGAAGAAAGAGAACCAATTCCCTTCTGTTGTGCGCTCACCTCCACTTGTGTGCCACAATACGTACAAGTAACCCACAAAATCAATAACTGAAAAAAAAACCTGTGATGTTTTTGTCTTGCGAGATGGGGTTGCTGTGTAGCTAGGCTCACAGCCAAAACAAATTTTTTTAAATAAAAATCAGTGTTCCTTTAAAAACAAACAAAC
This sequence comes from Myodes glareolus, assembly GCF_982192425.1. Taxonomy (NCBI): domain Eukaryota; kingdom Metazoa; phylum Chordata; class Mammalia; order Rodentia; family Cricetidae; genus Myodes; species Myodes glareolus. Next base: position 75,446,481 of record NC_142028.1, on the reverse strand, counting down.
AAAGACAAGAAGCATGGGAGATGGTGACAGCTGTGGTCCCAGCACTCAGCAGGCCAGGGCTAGAGGACCTTGAAACAATGGCTACAGTGTGAGAACCTAGTGAGATTTGTCCTAGCTTTAAAAAGAAGGGGTGATGTGTATGAGGCTGAAGCAAAAGTCAGGACATAGAGAAGTTCAAGGCCTGTCTAGGCTACATCAAATAGCAAGATCCAAAGGCCAGTGAGAAGACTCATCAGGTAAAGGCTCTGGCCACACAAACCTGACGACCTGAGTTTCAGCCCAATAATCTGCAGGCATCTGTAATCACAACACTCCTACAGCAAGATGGGAGGCAGCAAGACAGCTATTCCGAGGTTCTCAGGTCACGTGGCCTGAGACACACAGAGCAGCAGCAAGAGAACCTACCCGAGACGGTGGAAGTCGAGAACAGACTCCTCAAAGTTGTGCTCTGACCCCCACACATGTCAGTATGCAGGCACCCACACATCACATATATACATACACATGCAACACTCTCCCCCCAAATAAATCCTGAGAAAAAATTTACAATCCTATCAGAAAGAACAAAGCAGTAGAGATGAGTCAAAAGCCAAGAGAATGACCGTTGTTAGGGTGGACCAAACTCAGTACCCAGCCAGCTCCAGGGCAGGCTGCTCACTCCCCTGTGCCCCAGCTCCAGGGCAACCCAACACCTCTGGCCTCTCACTTGTACAAAAACCCACAAAGATCACACACATACACACAATTTAAAATAAATTATTTTTTTTTAAAGGATAAGGGGCAAAAAGGAACACTAGGAAAACCTGGACCATATATGGAAAAACATAGATCAAAAAACATGGTCCACATGCAAGGGTGACAGCAAAGTCAGGGAGAAAGATATCCAGCCCAAAAAGTTACTTAATATGAAGAACAGAAAGTCAGGTGGTCTCTGTGAGTTCGAGGTCAGCCAAGGCTGCCCAGTGAGCTCTCACCATAACACACAAGTATAGGGAAGGGTCGCAGTCACTCGGGTGTCCTTTTACCACAGCACACATGCGGAGGTCAGAAACAACTTCAGCAGGTGGACCTCTCCTTCTACTATGTGGACTCAAAAGCAGAATTCAGGCCATTAGGCCTAGTGGCAGGAACCTTTACCTATTAATCAATCTCACCAGCCCCTTTTTATTGTTTTCGTAAGATGGGGTCTAATATAGCCCCAAGCTGGTCTCAAAAGCATCTCACCACGAAGGATGACCATGAAGGCCTTGCTCCTACCTCCACCTCCCAGTGCTGGGACTACAGCTGAAGCTCGCCACCCTTTACCCTAACTGCAATCTGGACCCCAGCAGCTGTGAGGCCCAGCCTGCCACCCTTGACTCCGACTGTTATCTAGGCCATACCAGCCGTGAGGCCAGGGAATGAGGTTCTCTGGGAGAGGTGAATCAGCTACAGCCAATAGGAATCCTCTCAGCATGGCCAACCTGCCAGGAGCCACAATATACAAAAGGAAGAAAACATAGCTTCTGGTAACAGTGGGTACTAGGAGAGGGCCTGAACAAACACATCCACATATGGCTTTGGGAATTCGTTCTGGTCTCCAAAAGGAAGATCTAGCAATGATTTCACAAAGTAATGAAAACACCTAAAATGAAAATGCCCTTGGATATCAGGGTGAGAAAGGCCACTGTGGTGGTCTGAGTAAAAATGTCCCCCATAGTTTGAAGGCTTGGTCAACAGGGAGTGGAGATATTTGAGAGGATTAGGGGTGTGACCTGGAGGAAGTATGTCACTGGAGGGGCTTTGAGGTTTCCAAAGCCCATGTTAAACCCAGTTGTCTCCCTGTCTGCCTGCAGATCAGGATGAAGTTCAACTGCTTTCCAACACTGTATCTGCCACACCTATTGCCATGCTTCCTGTCGTGATAAAGAATCAAATCTCTGGAACTGTAAGAAAGTCCCAATTAAAGGTGTTCTTTCATAAGTACTTAAAAGAGTTGCCTTGGTCACTTGGTGTCTCTTCACAGCACTAAACAGTGACTAAGATGCCACCTAGTCTCAAACCCCAAACATCTGGGCTGCAACCATGCCATTCAAACCTTTCTGCTCTAGGCAAGGAGTCAGAGGAAGGGCTCCCAGCACATCAGCACATCCGACCAAGATTAGGATTTCCACTGCGCAGTCCCTGATGCTGTGGCTGAGATGGGGTCCTCTGGATCAACAGTCACACACAGCACAGAGAAAAAGGAAGACAGGGAACATCACCTGGCATTCTGACACAATCAATTCAGGCAGCAGATGCAAGATGGGACAGAGGGAGCCTCTCACACACCTGCAGCACCTGCACCCTCACAGGCCCCTCCTCCATAGGATGCCTTGCAGGGCAGTGGCCTCCCACACCACTGCAGAGCCTGTACCTCTGCCAGCTCCTGCTCACTGATGCTTCGTGGGGCGCTGCGCTTCTTCTTCACACTCGGCTCTCCTGTGGTGGTCCGGCCATCCCCTCTGGCATAGCTGTGCACAGTGAGAACTCCTGTTTTCTCTTGGCCTTGGCAAGAGACAGACTCGCTGGTTTCAGAATCTGAAGAAACTGAATCCTGAGATGAACTGGAGCCCAGGCTGGAAGAGGATTTCTTTTTGGAACCCGAGAAGACAACGCGTCCTCCTATGGATGCAGGATTCACGGAGAGGTCCAGTGCGGCTGCTTCAGGCTCGTCCTCCTCATCCTCCTCTTCCAGTTTGACATTCTTCAGCTCTTCAAATTTGACTTCAGTGGGGTCAGAGTAATCTGAAACACAGGTGCACATCAGACAGAGCCAGCGTCCTTTGAAAGCAGGACGGCAAACTCTAACAACCAACCAGTCACCGTGAGGTCGGGGGCTCAAACCTAAGTCCTGGCCATAAGTTATTACAACTCACGCATGGTAGGGCTATGAGCAAGGGCTGCTGCTGTTCCTCATCAGGTCTGTGGGTACAGCAGAAGCCCAGCTGCAAAAGTGCAAAGAAATCTGCTAAGAGCCAGCCGTGTTCCAAAGCACAGGTCATAGCACAGTAATACAGTGCTCTCTAGCCAGACATACCTGACCATAGTAAGCAGATTTCTTCAAGCCCACGAGAAGCTTGTCCCTAAGAAATCCAGACTTGGTACCTATCTAAGTTACCTGTTTCCTACAGCACTTGTGGGTCCTCCAGCCTCCAAGCGAGCAAACACTCCAGTGGCAGGTAGTCTGATTTGGTAAATACACTGTAGTCTTCCAGCATGTAGCTATATTTAAATAAGACTTTTAAGCTGGGCATGGTGGTGCTTGCCTAGAATCTTAGCATTTGAAAGGCAGGAGGGGGTCAGGGTACAGAGCAAGACAATGACTGAAAACAAACCGAGCCTGGCAGCACATGCCTATAACCCCAACACTCAGAAGCCTGAGGCAAGAAAATCGTCAGTTCAAAGCTAGGCTGGGCTACACAGTGAGGCCTTGCTTCAAAAACCAATAAGCCAAGTACAGCAGGACATGCCTTTAATACCAGCAAGACAGTCAGACCTTGTAGGCTACACGGAGAGTTCCAGGACAGCCAGGGATACATAGAGTCTACCTCAAAATATGAAAAATAGAAAAAAACAACTAAGAGCCAGTGAGACAGCACAGCAGGTAAAAGCACAAGCCTCACGAACCTAGGTTCAATCTGGGAACTGACATAAGGGTTAAAGGGGAACATGTTCCACCAAGATTTCCTCTATGGTATGCACGTGCGCGCAAACACACACACACACACACACACACACACACACACACACACACACACACGGGTAGACAGGTGAGCTCATATATACGCAACGCACATGTAATAATAAACAAACCTTTGTTATTGTTCTTCCCCCCCCCCCCATTTTTTTGAGACAGATTCTCACTGTGTAGTTCTGGCTGGCCTGGAACTTGATATGTAAACTAGACTGGTCTCAGACTCTCAAGAGATCCACCTACCCCTGCCACTCAACTGCTACAATTACTTGGCCCCATAACTAAAGTTTTTAAAAATAGACAGAAATAAAGCAGAGCATGCCTACGGTATCCCACCTCTCTTATCCAGCCTGGCCACACACTGCATCCGTCCTTCCCAACCCAGCATCAAATTTGGAGGAAAGCACCAAGGGCTCCCAGAGACGGAGCTTCCCATCACCAGGGCTGGCCTGGCTCTTCCTCACGGAGATGCCCTGCCACCCCTGCCCACCTCAGATTGCTAAAATCACCTTCACGGAAGCCTTTGGTCTTCGACGTTTCCTTGAGCCTTGTCCTCTGTCTGGCTACCCTACATGCTCCTAAGCAAAATGCTTCTCACATTCCAGTACAAGCCTGCTCGCAACCTGAAGCTCACATTTTGCTGACCCTGCAACTCAATACAACACTGACCCTCCAATAGATAGGTGTCAGTTAGGGCTGTGGACAAACCAGCACTGTCAGCTCACCTGGAAAAGGAAGGCCATCCTCAACCTGCCGCACGGAGCTGTGGGTGGGTCTCACTGGGGCGAGGGTGGCCTGGCACTCTGTCAGCTCATATTGTCCAGAACTCAGCTCTTCCTTGGGGAAGAGTTCACTCTGGCTCACCTCCTGTGGTATTTCAAGACAGACTCTGTGTCGCTTTGTCCCTATTCGGTGCTTGGCCAAGCTGCAAAGAGAAGGCAAACCTTCTAGAGCCCATATGTTCACCTATTCCTCCCAACGCATTCACACATACCGACACACAACCCAAAGCAAATGGGCTCTCACTCTCCCAGCCTGTCCATCATCTGGATAGTCCAGATACTACTGCCCACCTTGGACATCTACTATGAGGACCGAAATGGGGCATGCAGAATACCTGGTGGGGTACCTGGCCTAGACCAGGCAGCCCCATAATGTCCCTCCCATCTTTCCCATATGTGTACAGTCCCCTGACTCAGACCCCTGACTCAGACCTCATAAGAGATGTTGCTCCTTATTCCCGAGCTGGTGACTCTAGCTCCTACCACCATGTTTCTTTCAAGACACTTAGGTGGCGCTGAGGAAAACTGCCTCTGGGCACTGCTCAGGCTCACTACCCTCATTCCTTAGCAAACGCCACAAGGAAGCTCTGGGGTCATCAGTGCTATGGCTTCCAAAGCCTTTTCAAGACCAGCCTGTATGCAGTGCAAACGGCACAGAATACTCAAACTGCGGCGGCCGCCTCCTCCTCCCACACCCACCCACAAGCCTGCCCAGTACCTTCTCTTTACATCTCCCTCCTCTCCCTGCTCGACCCCTTCCATGTCCTCCTCTGGGCACTCCTCGTCCCCAGTTCTTGGGGGCAGTCCACTGTCCTTCAGAAACTCGGCAGCTTCTGGAGTGGGCAGAGTATGGTCGATAATGGTGCTGTCCTTCCCAGCTTTCCAAAGCTTATAGCGCTCGGGCTGGAACCTCCTCACAAACACGTCCATGGAGATCTTCACCATATCTTTTCTGCAGGAGCACTGCCAAAGGAGAGCAACAGTGAGGCCATCTTGTGAGCACTACGTCTCCTTCTCGCCTCAACCCTCTATGCAGATTAAAGCATTAGGAATTTGAAGCCACACTGCTGAGGGCGGAATAGGACCAAATACATTTTTTATTTTCTGATTTTTCGAGACAGGGTTTCACTGCAGCTTTGGAGCCTGTCCTGGAAACTAGCTCTTGTAGACCAGACTGGCCTCGAACTCACAGAGATCCACCTGCCTCTGCTTCCCAGGTGCTAAGATTAAAGGCGTGTGCCACCTTCACCCAGCTAACTTTTTTTAATTAAAGAGAAAAAAACCACAAATGGTGACATACACACATATATAAACAATACACAGGTGACTGAGGCAAGAGTTTGAAGCTAGCCTGGGCTACAATGGGAGTTTCAGGGCTAGAGAGTGAAACAAACAAACAAAAAAAGCCTTTATGGATACAAAATGCTAACACTCCCACATATTCCTAGCAACTGTTCCAGATGCCAACAGTTCAAAAAAAAAAAAAATGTTTTGAGAAGAATTTCCTCAATCAGACATTTTTGCCCATGGTGTTACAGTAGAAGTCAAGAAGGCTTACCAGCACAGCTTGCTTGCCATACTCAATCCACCGACGGGTAGCAAAATTGGTAGACTCAGCACAGTTGAAGCCATGGTTGAAGCCAGCATGGTAACCGTAAGGGAAAGTGATCATAAACTCGCCAGCCTCTTGGGTCACCTGAACAAAAGCAGATTTGAAGCATCCACCACACGTGGCAGAGGCCAGAACTGGGCTCCTGAGTATTTCTTTGCCACCACTAAGCCAATCAACCAAGGTAAGTCAATACTGCCAGGTCTTGAACGGCACGCACGCGAAGAGCCTAACCAACCAACCATTCCTCCCGATTAATGCCGTGTGTGGAAGCTGCCACCCTCAGCAGCAGGACAGCACACAAGCCACCACCCTAGAGATGGGAACCAGACCGAGTGAAACTCCGCCCAACAAAGATGAGAGGGTGCTTCTGGGCCAGCCCACGGCCCTCTCTGAAGAGCACAGGCGGCTCACCTTGTCGAAGGGAATGCCGTACTTCTTCAGCATTAACGGGGAAATCAGGGTCATCTTGTGCCGCAGAAAGGCCTCACAGCTCTGAGCGCTTCCCGGGAAAAAGCCTGTTGGAGAGGATGGTGGGTGTGAGTTAAGAGGAGGCTCTGCCCAAGCTCGGGATTCTGAAGTCACAGCATCTGCAGATCTCAGGAATGATAAGGACAGCTGTCAGAGTGAGCAAAGAGGGGCTAGAGTGCATGAGGAGGGGCTGGAGTGCTGGCTCAGCAGTTAAGAGCATTCACTGCCCTTACAGAGTAGAGTTAGGTTCCCAGCACCCAAGGCAGACAGCTCACAAATACCTATAACTCCAGCTCTAATATTCGAACACATATACAGCATACTCAAGCAAGGAAATTAAAATTATAGTGAACAAACAAAAACAAAAAAATTGGGGGTGCGGGGTTGTCACTGTGTAGTCAGGGACTCGCAGAGACCTCGCAAGAAAAAAAGTAGTGCTAATGCCGCTCCAGTTCCAAGAAGAGCGAGCCCTGTGATGAGCCCCGCCCTCCCAGGTGGAGGTTACCTGGGTAATCAGACTCTGGCAGCACTCAGATATTCAAGTCATCTTAGTTCACACAGAGATGAGAGCTACTCCTGAGCTTCTCCAGGCCCTGGAGACTGAGACTGCGCCCCCAGTCTCCCAAAGACAGTACATCACATCTACAGTTTGATTACTCAGGATCTCTCTCTCTCTCTCTCTCTCTCTCTCTCTCTCTCTCTCTCTCTCTCATACACACACACCTACACCTAAGCACAACACAGTATTCAATTTGGGCTTTCACACTGGGACCTTGGGGAGGAGAATCTGACCAAAGAAACCTCCTGGTTGAGGCTGGGGGACATGAAGGCAGAGTGAGTAGGAAAAGGACCGAGTACTCCTCAGTATCTCAGACAGACTGGGAAAGGCTCAGACTGGGCCTATTCCACTAAGGTGGATCTGGCAGCTGAGCTCACACACCCCACCCCACCTGCAGGCCTGTGAAAGGTCACAGGTCATCTGACCACAGAGAAGGGACGCTTCAGGGCTAGACTGGAGAAGGCTAATCCTGTATCTGTAGGGGATGCAGTACCTTTGGCAAGACGTTCCAGGCGTTTCCCATGCTCAGGTGGAACAGAATACCTGCAATCACATGATAACATCAGACACCAGCAGAAGACAAGGGAAGGAGGTGAGGGACTTGCTCTCACTCACAAACACCTCAAAGGAAACACAAGATCCTGAGGGTTCCCAGTCCAAAGAAAAACAAGTGTTTGAGGTAATGGGTATGCCAAACACCCAACCTGACTGCTATACATCGCGTACATGTACCGAAATATGCTACGATAGCCCATAAATATGTACAATCACTATGTGTCAGCTAAAAATAGGTTTTTTGGGGGGAGAGTGGCTGAGACAGGATCTCACTATGCAGCTCTCTCTTGCCTGGAACTCAATATGTAGACCAGGCTAGCCTCAAATTCAGAGACCTGCCAGTCTCTGCCTCCCTAGTACTGGATAAAGGTGTGCTCCACCATACTGGGCCTAAAATGTATTTCCTAAGAACACTTTGAGCAAAGCAAAACTAGAAAGGCGGAGACAGGAAGATAAAGAATTCAAGGTCAGTTTGCACTATATTGGGAAGGGACATTTTGGAAATGAAGTATTTGGTTTAAGACAAAGGAGTAGAGAGCTACACAAAGTAAGAATTCACTTCTTCTGTATTCGCGCACTCAGCAAGACATGCACTGAATAAGAGCTCCCAGGACGCTAAGTCTCTCCTTACTAAGGTCCTCCTATAATAAAGCTGTTGCCTGCATGTTGGGGAGGAGGCATTACATTACTGTGAGGGTTTCCACAATGCTCCTGGAAAAGCCCAATGGACAGGCTGGAGGAGTGGGAAACATGGCGACCAAGGACTTGGCCCCATACTGCAGATGAACCAATTTTTCCTACCATAAAAGCTGTAATGATTAGCCAATGGTTAATTACTTCTCCATGCAATGTGGTCCCCAGACATCCCAAGAGGTATGCTTTATGGAAAAACGAAGGAAATAAAAACAAATGAGACTATTTAAAACTTCTACGAAACTGCTGGACTTTCTATTCTGTCACCTTGTTCTAACCTTCACACTGTGTACCAAAGTATGGTCCTGGCACTGGAAGGCAGCACTGACCCAGGACTGTCTCCCGGACACAGCACCAATGGACTTCTAAGCACACAAGGCCTCTGTCAATCCAAGAGCTCGGCACGGGCAGGTCAAGCCTGTGTTCCCATCCCCACTGCTATGCCGACCTCCTCCATTCCACCCAGCTCTGCCCTCCTTCTTTCCAGGTATCATATTCTAAAGCCTTCTCTGTCCCCAGCCCGCCTGTGTGTCCTCCTGCGGACCTTCCTGGGGCTTTTCCTTCATCACCCTGTCACGTTTCTGCTTTGGGGTGTCCTACCTAGCCTATCTGCGGGCTGAGGACCCCACACGAGCAGCACAGCTGTCACAGGCCGAGCCTCCACTAAAAGGCCAAGAGTGAGAGACACGCCAGCACACAGAGGACACGGAGCCAGCTAATGTCCCCTAACATGTGGAAAGCAGGAACATGCGCAGCACAGCTTCGTTTGCTGCACACCAAATCACTTTTCCAGCAGCAAAGAAATCTTCCTAACACGTGAAGGGTAAATTTAACAAATTCCCCAGGAACTGGACACAGTGGTGCAGGCCTTGGATCCCAGTCCTTGGAAGGCAGAAACAGGTGGATTTTTTGAGTTCAAGGCCAGACTAATCTACAGAGTTCCAGGTCAACAATGGCTACGCTACATAAAGAAACCATCTCAAAAAGCAAAAAAAGAAAAAATTCTAAAACGCCTCAGGTCAATGAGAAGAATCAGAAAACAGCAGCAAGCCTGAAGAGCCCCATGACTCCGAGCAGCTCCACCACCATAAGAAGCATGGTTCAGCACGGATCTAAGCACTGGTTCCCAAACCCCTCTATTCAGCCAGCATGGAGGCATGTGCCTATTAATTTCAGCAACTTGGGAAGCTAAGTTTAAGCCAAGTTTAAGGCCAACATAGGCTACAGGGTAGAGACCCTGTCTCAAACAATAAAGAACAACAAAAACAGAACTTGCTACTTATTTTGGGCTCTCAAAGTACCCCCAAAGTATAACTCAATGCAGAATGCCAGCTCCACCCCAAAGCTGGTACCCAGAATCTACACTTCATGTATATGAAAAGCCAGCAGGCGGGGCTGGAGAGATAGATGGCTCAGTGGTTAAGAGCATTGGCTGCTCTTTGAGAAGACCCTGGTTCAATTCCCAGCACCCACATGGCAGCTCACAACTGTAACTCCAGTGCTAACACCCATGGCAAAACACCAATGCATATAAAATAAACAAATATATTATATTAAAAAACAAAAGAAAAGTCAGCAGGCCTGTGCTAACGGAAGGGGGCCTTAACTACAGGCTGATTTTTTTTTACCAAGACTTGGGCTCTCCGAAATGCAGGTAGTTGATGCTGTACAAGTCCATGTCTTCCGTATGCCAGGCGAACGATGTCTTCCACATGCCAAAGTACAGGTATGGGGTGTTCACGCCCTCAATGGTGATGCCGCTCTCCTTTTCCACCAGGTCCAGGATGGTCTTCAGCCGGCCAATATTCCACTCATCAACATGCTGTCAAGGAGAGAGCAGCCCAGGACACACATTTAAATGTGGGGGCCTCAGGTGAGCTGCTACTGCTGACTAAAATGTAGCACATCAAAACTACCGGGGATCTCTATGAGTTTGAGACCAGCCGGTATACATAGTTAGACCCTGTCTCAAAAAAAAAAGGTGGGAGGGAAGGATGATGAATAGATGGATGGGTGGGAGGTTTGTCAGTAAAATTAGAAAATAAAAAACGGAAGTTGAAAAAATATGAAGTAAATTTTAAAAGTAGTTAAGGGCCAGCAAAAAGGCCATCAAGCCTAATGGCCTGAGGTCAATGCTCAGAACCAACATTGTGGGAGAGAACCGAGCAACTCTCAAAGTCACCCCTGACCACATCCTTTCCCTACATCCTATGGGCATCTCGGAGCCCCTCTTCTAAGCTGGTTCTGGATTGCTGCACCCTGCAGCCAACACCTTCTCCGCTCTCCACCCCCCATGTGTCCTTCTATGTGGACCTTGGCACCTACTTCCCTCTGGACCTGTCCCTTCACCATCTGTCACCTGCCACAAGTGACTCCCCACCATTCACACTGACATCAACAAACTTAGTATTAAAGTCAATCTGAGATAATCCCTGAAAAGCATCATAGGCTTTTTTATTCTCCCAAAGACAGACCCAAACAGTCCCCCTTCTACCATAGTAAGGCAATTTGTTAGCCCAAAAAAGCACTACACACCAAGCCAGGAAAAGCGGTTAAAATAGCTCCTGTTAGAGAATCTCACCGGAGAGCTCTGAGATCCAAATATACTTCTCCTTTTCAGTACCCACCCTATCATTTGATTAGTCAGAGCTTCTTCCTGCAGAAACCACACTGCTCCATCTCCCAAAGCCTCATTTTCTATGATCTACCCCCTTTCAAGAACTCATCAGCTACCACCCACGGACTATGCACAACCCTTGAAAAAGACACCACAGCATCCAATTCACATGCAGAGTGCGAGACTGCAAAAGTCAGTCACATGCAGAACTGCAAGGAGGCTCAGAGGACAGCAAGATAGTGGAGGAGCATTGGCTTGTTCATCTGCCCTTTCACCAGCAGCTAAGCACCTACTGTGTGCCAGTCAAGGTACCTACTGTGTGTCAGGCAAACACTATAGGGTTCTTCGTGGTCTCACCTTTTCATAGAGAGTACCATTCACATCTGCACCATAGATGGGGGGATTGAATGTGAGGTTTTTCCAGTATTTACGCTCAAGTTCTTCAAATTCACTATATCGTGGGGTACAGTACCTTCCAAAAATAAAATAAAGATGTTAATCACTTACAGATGTGGAGGTTTGAATGAGGATGGCCCCCACAAGCCCATATTTGAATTATTTGGCCCCAGTTGGTAGAACTGGGAAGGATCACAAAGTATGGTCTTACTGGAGGAGGTGTGTCCCTGGGGGACAGTTGGGAGCCTCCAAAGCTTCTGTCCATCCCCCAGTGTGCTCTCTGACCCCCTCTTGCCATCTGAAATGTTCATTCCCAGCTGTCCCTGCCACCATGCCTTCGCTCTGCCATCCTGAACTCTAACCTTCGAAACCATAAGCCCAATTAAACACCTCTTTTATAAGATGCCATGGTGACAGTTCTTTATCACAGCAACAGAAAGTTAACCAGGACAGTGGAAGGATAAGGTTATCAGGTATTAGGAACTGTAAGATACAAACCACTAGTCCAGGGTCATTTCAAAAGAACAACACACGAGGCTAGGAACGTGTCTCAGTTGGTCACAGTGTTTGCCTAGCACACACAAGACTCTAGCATGGTGGTACATGCCTGCAACCTCAGGACTTGAGATGTAGATGCGAAGAATCAGAACAAGGTCATCCTGTTACATGAGACACCGTCTGTCTGTCTGTCTGTCTGTCTGTCTGTCTCTCTCTCTCTCTCTCTCTCACACACACACACACACACACACACACACAAAACAGGGCTGAAGAGACAGCTCAGCAGTTAAGAACATGTACTACTGCTAAGTGGTGGTGGCACACACTTTTAATCACAGCACTCGGGAGGCAAAGGCAAGCAGATCTCCGGGAGCTCAAGTTCGAGACCATCCTGGTCTACAGAGCTAGTTCCAGGACAGTCTCCAAAGCTACAGAGAAACCCTGTCTTGAAAAACCAAAAAAAAAAAAAAAAAAAAAAAAAGCACTGGCTGCTCCTCCTTTGGCTCCCAGCACCACATGGTAGCCCACAGCCCTCTCTAACTCCGCTTCCATGGAATCTGACGCCCTCTTCTGGCCTTGGCTACTACTTGGTAAACAAGCAAATATGCCGGCAAACACCCTTATATATAAAATAATAAGTTTAAAATTTAAAATCATATTTCTCCCTGAACCTCTCCCTCTAAAGAGTTTTCTCCCCACTTTTCTTTAATAGATCTGTATTTGTTCTGCTTTATAAAACAAACAAGCAAATAATCTTGGCCTTCTAAGCCCTAATTGAGCCCCATTTGCACACTCAGGAGATCAGACAGAATCACCACGTGAGTCAGAGCCAGCTTGGGTTACCTGGGTTACAGTGAACTCCAGGCAGATCTAATACACAGCATTTCCCTCTGGAGGCCCTGGACAGGAGGAAGCTGAGGGAAGGTCACAGGCACAGGTGTGGACCCACTCTCCCTTAGGAACACAATATCCTCACCTCTCTGGAGAGGGTGCTGCACCCTGCAGATTCTGGAGTGACGGGGGAGGACGAGCTTACAAAACAAAAACCAAAGACAAAAATCCAGCCACACCCACACACCAAGTCCTCCTGGATATAGCGAGCACCAGTGTGAATGCGCCAACGGCAATGACGCTGCTCCGAACAGCTACTGTCACTGCCGTCGTCCCAGCGTCCTCTCAGAGGCTAACGCGGAGCAGATAATCGGAGCACTGAAAACAGTACTCAAGAAAAACTACCAACAACAGAAACAAGGGACAAAAAAGCTTTTAAAGTATTAGGGTAGAGGGTGGGAATGTAGCTCAGTGTGTAAAAGCTTGCGTGAGGCCTTAGCAACACATACAAAAAAGGAAATTTAAAAAAAAAAAACCACTGGGGTGAAGGTGATAAGCTGGGTAATTTAACATAAAATTACATGAAGAAGAAAAAAAACTATCATGTGTTGACAAGCAGAGATGACAGGAGGTTGGAGACATGGCTCAGCAATTAAGAGCATTGGCTGCTCTTCTAGAGGGTCCAGATGGGATTCCCAGCACCCACATGGTGGCTCAACACCCTGTGGAGCTTTAGTCCCAAGCATTCCAATGTCCTCTTCTGGCCCCCACAGGCACTGGACATGTATTCGGTGCACATACATACATCACGCAACACATCCATACACACAGGAAAGCTTTTTTTTAATAATAATAAAAAAAGAGAAGACAGAGGAGCATGAAGCCTGGATGGGCCCCGTGTGGAAAGCAAGCTGGGAAGCTCGGCCCAGGGCACAGCTGAGAGTAGACATGAAGGACGGCTCAGACTTTCATTCACAGCACGACACACTGCTTCAACGGACTTCTGCATAAATTCACTCCTTGGCCAAAAAGCTGGCCAGTAATGTAGATGTTTTAAGAGTTATCAACAAACCCATAAGATCTCAATTAGAACCGTGACAGGTAGAAACGAAAACGCAAAGAGCAAAGGACGCCTGAGGTAGGAGGGAGGCGATGATAAGGTGTCCCGCAGGTGCCCAGGTATGCAGACGGAAAACTCAAGACCTACAACTGGGCTTGCTCGGCAGAGGTGCAGCTCCAACTGCCAGGCTGAAATCAAGATGTGTGGACCAGCAAGACTCGGGGAATGAAAAAATGGAAAGGAAGGGATTCCCTGTGGATCCGCAGGGTTGAGGAGCAACATGTCGAGTGAGAAGCTCAAGAGCAGCGACTGGGAGAGCAGAGTGCGATGCCGGAAACAACTCCTCTGTGAGTGAGACCTAGAGCTGAATCTTAGTAAGAGGCGAGGGAAAGAAGGACTGCAAACAACAGAGGAAGCACAGACCCCAGGAAGAGAAGTTGGCGAAAGCAATCGGGGAGGCTAGCAAATAGCACCAGCTTGGCAATTATTCACTCCTCTCTTGTGAGTGCCCGCACAGTGGTAAGACGGCGCTGACTGCACAAGACAGACACAAGGGGAGCAAGCAGGTGGCATGGACAGACACAGGAGAAGGTCCTTTCTGCCTCACCTCCGACCTTCTGCTCTACAGCTGTGCAACCCTCCAGAGTCAAACCCGTGCCGTGCTGCTGAGGCTGGGGCCGCAGACTGCGTGTCTGTCTAAGAGGTCCTGGGTTCCATCATCAGCACCAACAAAAATGTTTTTAATTAAAAAGCAAAAACAGCCGGGCAGTGGTGGCATGCGCCTTTAATTTCAGCACTTGGGAGGCAGAGGCAGGAGAATCTCTGTGAGTTTGAGACCAGCCTGGTCTACAAGAGCTAGTTCCAGGTCAGGCAACAAAGCGACACACAGAAACCTTGTCTCAAAAAACCAAAATAAATAAATAAAAAGCAAAACAAAAAAAAAAAAACAAAAACAAAAAAAGGGGGCTGAAGAGTTGCCTCAGCAGGTAAGAGCATTGACTACTTGTCCAGGGGACTTGGGTTCAGTTCCTAGTAGCCACATGGCAGCTCACAATAGTCTGTAACTCCAAGATCTGACACCCTCATACAGACATAGATGGAAGCAATACACCAATGCAGATAAAACAAAAATAAATCAATTTAAATAAATAAATAAATAAACAAACCCCCTACTGTAACTAGGGCAGAGAGATGACTCAGCAGCTGAGAGCACTCACGGATCTCGCTGAGGCCTTGAGGTCGCTTCCCAGCACCCACACTGGGTACCCTCCAACTGCCTGATTCTCCAGTTCCACAGGATGTGTCTGACACCCTGTTTTGCAGGGTACCTACATGCTAGTGTAGATACAGAAACACACAAACAAATAAAAATAACTCTTTTGTTTTTTAGACTTGGGAGACATACAGCCCTTGTGGGTTTAAACTTTCTATATAGACCAGTGTGACCTCAAATTCCGAGATCTGCCCACGTCTGCCTCCCAAGTAGCATGATTAAAGTCATGCACCACCATGCTGGTACACTAAAATAAGTCTTTTGGATTTTTTTGGGTTTTTTGAGACCAGGCTGGCTTCAATCTGCCTCCTGAGTGCTGGCATTGAAGGCGTGAACTACCACGCCTGGCTTAAATAAAATCTTTAAAAAAAAAAAATTACTGGAACTGGAGAAATGGTTCAGTGATTAAGAGCACTTGGGGCTCCTGCAAAGGACCCAGGGTCAGTTCCCAGCACTTGAATGGCGCTCACAACTATCTGTAACTCCAGTTCCAGGGAATCGAATGTCCTCTTCTGGCTTCCATACACACAAGGCAGGCAAGTGGTACCCGGACAAACATGTAAACAAAATACCTACACACTAGAATAAAAATTTTTTTTTAAAAAAAAAGCCTTATATTAGTGATGAGAAAACAGAAGGGCTTTATATAAAAAGGGCCAGCAAGATGTTTTACTAGGTAAAGGAACTACCTCTAGATTCGGTGACCTGAGTTTGATCTCTGGGACCCATTTGGCAGAAAGAGAGTAGTGACTCCCACAGTTGTTCTTTTGATTTCCACACAAGTGCCAGGGCATGAATGCTCACATAGTCCCACAATAAGTGCATACTTTTAAAAAGCCTTTTTTAAGAACAAGGACAACAGAGCAATGGTGGCGCACACCTTCAATCCCAGCACTCAGAAAGCAGAGACAGGTGGATCTCTGTGAGTGTGAGACCAGCCTGGTCTACAGAGAGAATTCCAGGACAGCCAGGACTACATAGTGAAACCCTGTTATGAACAAGTTTAATCTGTAATCTCAGCACCTGGAAGTAAAGGCGGAAGGCTGAGGAGATTATCCTCAGCTACACGATGAACTAGAAGCTAACCTGTCTCAAAAAAAAATAAAATAAAAAATTAAAGTAAATAAATAAAATGTTTAAAAAGTAAAGAATGCAGAGAGGTTTAGATTGTAACATAGCACCTTGAGGAGGAAATTCTTCCATAAAAGGAGCAAAAAGGCCAATAAATAAATAAATACCAGGTGGTGTCACACACCCTTAATCCCAGCAGTTGGGAGACAAGAGGGTGGATCTCCGGGTTCAAGGCCAGCCTGGTCTACTTACAGAGTGAGTTCCAGGCCAGCCAGGACTAAACAGAGAAACCATCTCAAAAAAAAGAAAAGAGCAGAAAAAGAAACTGATGCCTGACCCAAAGGAAGCATTCCTCAGTAACATGGCAGCACCCTTGCTAAGTTATGAGGAAGCAATCCTGGGATCAGAGAGACAGCTAAGCAGGCAGAAGTACTTTTTGATACGCCTGATGGTCTGAGTTCGACTCCCATAACCCATGTAAAGGTGGACAGCGAGAACTGACTCCTGAAAGTAGTGCTCTGGCCTCTGTATGCACGTGTGGCGTGCCTAGGCCTACACATACTTGCCCATAAATAAAGTAAAAACAGACAGGTGTGATGGTGCACCTTTAATCCTAGGGCACAGGGGCAGCAGCAGAGAATCTTTCTGAGTTCAAAGTCAGCCTGCTTTATATATCCAGTTCCAGGCTAGTCAGTCAGGGCTACACACTGATACTCTACCTCAAAATTAAATAAAGTTACCAGGACACACCTTTTATCCCAGCAGTTGGGAGGCAAAGGCAAGTGGATTTCACTGAGTTCAAAACCAGCAAAGCGAGTTCTAGGACAGCTAGGACTAGTCCACAAAGAAGCCCTGTCCCGAAGAACAGAGAGAGAGAGAGAGAGAGAGAGAACAGAACAGAAAGGAAGGAAGGAAGGAAGGAAGGAAGGCTGATTGATTTACATTCTTTTAAAAAAGAAGCAATTCTAGGTCTAGACATTAAGACGGAAAGTATTTCTACTTACTGAGCCTAAAGCACATGCCTCTAAGTGCTGTGCTTGGAGGATGAGGCAGCCTAGGCGACACAGCAAAACGTGTCTCAAAAGCAAAGCAGAAAATGAAAAACAAAACAAAAGCAAAAGGTATTGCCACTCACTTATCACTATTGGCGATCTTTCGGAACTCACGAACAGTCATGGCTTTTTTCTGTATGTTGTACTGAGTGAAGAGTCCAGACTGACCAGTCACCAGCTGCTGGATGGGTGCAGGGATGACGAGGTCATCAATATCGTCATAGGATGTTCGTGGCTTCCACTCCTTGGGAGGAACGACCTATAGGGAACACAGAGATGGAGGCAGATGAGAACCTAGCAAGCCAGGATCCAGAATATAAGCCACCATCCAAACCAGTCATCCATTTTACCAGAAAGTAACTCTGACGTAATTTTCTGCTTCTCCAAACCCAGGAAATCACACTGTCAAGCTAACACTGACCACCTAGAATCTAACTCATTAATAATCTAAGAAAAATAATATATTACATTACATATACATACATTATATCATATAGCATATAATATTTTGCTTATATGTATATCATATATTCCATATTATAGTAATGTATCTCATTATATATATTTATATTATATATATTATAATATACTACTTACATAATATAATCTATAATATTTATGTGTATTATTTACAATATATAAAATATGATATTTATATATGATATAATATATATGTGTACATATATATATATTAATCTAAGCAAAACATTACTTGTAAACCTATGTACCTTATCAGGTTGAAGAATTGATTCCTGAACAGCCCAGGGCTCTTTAGCAACAAAGCCACCAAAGCAGGTGTGCTGGCCAATGCCTGCCAGCATAGTACTCCAGGCTGTCTCCTGTTTGAGACCAGCGTAACTACCTAGTCCACACTAAGCTAGACTATGCTACCAGGAAGACCCTGTCTCAACCAAGAAAACAGTAATTAACATGACTTTCATAAAAAAAAAAAAATAATGGATATGCATCATAAAAATCTAAACAGCTTTTACCAAAAAAATCAAGTAAGCATGTACGTTTATTAACCCTCCCCCGCAGAGGTGTTGAAGGCCACACTGTGGGCCCTGCAGGCAGAAAGCACTCTGTGAACCTTGCAGGAGCCAGGCCCACTTGAGTCAAGCTTTCAGGAGTCTCAGAGAAGACACCATGGTTCAAGGCCAGTCCTCAGTTTCGTAACTAAGTTTTTGTGCATATATTTTTCTCCTTTTCTTTCATACCGAAAAGTAAGGGCTGGAAAAACAACGTGAGGGACTGGCCGTGGTGGCCCAACGCCTTTAATCTCTACATCTGGAGGCAGAAGTCAAAAGGTCTTTGAGTTTGAGGCTAAGGTAGTCTACAGAGTGAGCTTCAGGACAGTCAGGACTACACAGGGACAGCTCAGAGGTATAGGGTGCTAGACTGAACCTTCAGTACACACAGGAGAGAATTCAAACCTGGAACAAAACGTCTTCACTGGGTTCAGACTTTAGCAGCAGTTTCTGGAGGGTTCGTCCAGAAATACAATCTCTTTCCTGTGGGGGACTCAGAAAACTTTGAAGGGCTGATTTATGGGGGTGGTGAGGGTAGCCCTAACTCAGTGCATCGGGAGAAAAGCAGTACAATAAAGAAATCAGTTCTAAACTACAAAGACCAGAAGACTTATGGGGTCTGACCAGTGCATTCTCAAGTCCCCATGGGAAACCAAATTCTACCAAGTGTACAATGAGACTGCAATGAGAGAAGATAGGTGGTGTAACAACCGGTGGCAGGTAAAATGCTGTACAGTCCACAGCCCCACAAGAGGCCTGAAGCCCAAGGTCAAGCCTGGAGACACTGGCTGTGGACTTACCTCCTGCCGTATCACCCTAAGAGTGCACTGTGCACACTGATCTTAGCAAGGATTAGCTACACCCTAACTCAGTACAATTCAGTTCTGGTTTTCATTTAGGAAAAAAATTAAATATAGATAGATAGATAGATAGATAGATAGATAGATAGATAGATAGATAGATAGATAGATATAGATGTGTGCACGCGTGTGTGTGTGTGTGTCTGCCACCCATTTCATCTTTACTGGGGAAGGGGAAGGGACAACATTAATTCAATGCAGAGAAAGAGAAATGAGCACAAACCAGAAACTAATTTCCAACTACAAAGACTAGAAACGCTCTTGTAATGGCCACCTAAGCAGGTGAGGTGCACTGCTCCTTACCTTGGCTAGCCCAGCCCGATGAGCTCCTTGGGATTCAATATAAGCAATGTATCTGCTGAAGTTCCGGAACTCTTCCATGGTGGGGTAAAAGGTCATTATTCGAGCGCTGGGGTTCAAAGTTTCCGATTCGGAAGCCATTTTCTCCTCTTTTGGGGGTTGATTTGTTGGGATAAAAAAGCTGAAGTAGTTAAAGGAATAAAATTAAACAACAAGGAAACTGCCTCTAGCACAGTTATTTAAATGAACTAGAAGCAGGGGTACAATCCTTTCTGGTTAAAAGGAACCCAAGGAAGCCATAAAGTGAGCCTGTAATCCCAGCACTAGCGAGGAGGCGAGATCAAGAGTCTGGAAGTCACTTCTACAACAAGCACACTCTGTCAAGCCAAGCTCCTCCCCCCCACACACACAAAAACAAAACAAAACAAAAAACCAAAAAACTGATGTGCCAGGTGATGGTGGTGCACCCCTTTAATCCCAAAACTCAGGAGACAGAGGCAGGTAGAGCTGAGTTTGGGGCCAGCCAGGTCTACAGAGTGAGTTCCAGGATAGCCTGGGCAACACAGAGAAACCCTGTCTCAGAAAACCAAAACAAACAAACAAAACCTTGATGTATCAAAACTGAATATATACAGATCTCACTTGATATGTAGACACTGTCTCAGCTAAAAAAGAAACACCATTCAGTTATTGCTCCTATGTAAAAACACAGCTGACCTACCTACCTTTTAATTCTACCCTGACTGCTTTAAGTTACTCCCGTATCTGTGTAGCTCTGGCTGTCCTGGAACTCCATATGTAGACCAGGTTGGCCTCAAACTCAGAGACCCACTAACTCTGCCTCCCAAATGCTGGGATTAAATGTCTGTGTCACCACCACCCAGCAGTAATCATCCCTTCATTAAACTACAACATGATCTAAAAAAGCCTCCTTTGGATTCTTTTCTAGGGCACAGCTTCACAACAGGATTTTAAGTTACTTTTTCTGAAAAGTAACTGGGCTGCAAGTTATAAAGTTTCACAGTTAAATACTTTGATGTTAAGAGTATGCTATGGGTTTAGAACACTGCAGGCCTTTAATCCTAGCACTGTGGAGACAGAGGCAGGTGGATCTCTGTGTTTGAGGCTACACAGAGAAACCCTGACTCGAAGTGAAAGAAAAAAACCCATAAGCAATTGTTCACTACAGTGAAATCTTTCTCCCAATATCTAAACAGCTTCAGCAGTACTCAATAAAGTCAAGCTTGGCTCAACTGCACTGGAAGGATTCCCAGGACAAAATCTGAACAGGCAATAAGTGGGCAATACAGAGCAAACTTCCTAAGTCATAGAGAGAGAATACATCTTTTTGAATGAAGACCTCAAACAGGTGGGCAGACCCTACTCCCATTGTTGGTAATACAACATATCATCACAACTGGAAAAGACCGTGCACATTAAAAGGAGCCAGTTCAGAAGCAAAACTAGTAAGTCCTTTACTGGACCTCCTCACCCACAGCCCAGGAGTTCTGCTTCGCCAAAGTCACTGCCACTCCTACTATATGGGAGGAAACTGCCTATAACCTTCCGGCAACCTAGTATAGATTTGGGAGGAGGCTGGAGTAAAACCATCCGAGATAGCAGAAAAGACAAACAACGCCACGGTAACTCAGGTGTTTTTTCATGAACTTTGCATGACAGGCATACTGTTATCCCTGTTTTACATACCAGGAAATGGGCTCACAGTCCTGTCTCCCCACCCCAGGCACCTTCTACCACCGTCTGCTACCTCAGCCCTAATACCTGCCTGAACTAAATCCTTTGAAATAGAATAGAATATTCAAGTGTGAGGAACCTGAAGCCTATTCAACCTGAGGGACTTTACCCTCTAAAAGAAAAACTTCAAAATATTCTACTTTTGAAATTTTTACAAAAATATAAATACCAGACTGGGGCCCCTCCCCTGGGCTTCAAAGGGAGCCTTAATGGTGCTTCATTCGTCTCTGACCCTGTTTATCTTTGTGTGTGTGCCCAGAACCCAGAACAATGCACGCCACAAAGTAGGTACTCAGTAACTGCTGAATAAACTCATTTCCTTTGCTCATTTCAATGGATCATCCCGTTTCTTTAACGCTACGGTTCCCTTCCTGCAATACACTCCCCAGGGGAAATCTGGTCCGGGACACCTTCCCACCCACATTCAGCAACAAAGCAGAGTCCAGGGCTCTTAGAGCGTCGGCTCCAGAGTAAAAACTCCGAGTGCTGATTCGGTCTCTGCCACGTTTTAACTACATAACCTTGGCTGTGTGAGTAGGCTGGATGAATCTCAGTTTCTCCACCTGTAAAATGGGGATCCCAGACCCCTGCCATGCAGGATCGATATGATTAACTCAGATGATGCAAGCGAAACCTAAGACACTAGGCCCGGTACTTAAAGCACTCCGTAAAGGCAGCTGTTGCTAACACTAACCTGAAACTCCCGCAATCTCCGCCCCCGCAGCCACCCCCGCGGCATCCCTCCCAAAGCAGCCCGGGTTCCCAGTGTCCCCCGCACCTCACCACTTACACACACTGCCCCTCCCGGCCCCACCGCCTAGGCGAGGGAGGCCGACCGCAGGAAGAAGAAAATAAGGCCCGGTGGGCCCGCCCCCCTCTCCCGACGTCCATTGGCCACTAGAGATTGGAAACGACCAATCACAGAACTCACTTTAGAAACTCCTTTTTCTATTGGTCAAGAGACATGCCGATCACTTAGCAGAAAAAGACCCACCCCGCCACCCTCCCCCACCGGAGATCACGATCGCGGTTGTGGCAGCATCAAACCCAAAGGGATCCAAAGCCCGATGGCTCTCACCAAAAGCCTAAAGCCCTGTCAGGGCTCAGGCTCGCCTTTTGCTGCCGTCACTCGCCGGTCCCACTGTCTTTCTTGAGGGCGAAAGACAAAGCTCCGCCTCCTTTAAAGTCGGACTCTGCGCAGCCTCACAGAGTCCCATAGTCAACCAATCCAAGGATGACTTTAAGCCCTCACCCAGCCAATAAGCGCTCACTACGGCTACTCATCGTCTGTGACTATGAGCCCGTTTAGCCTATAAGAGCCTGCTCGGGCTGTTGCCAGGAGAAAACGCTAAACCTCTCGGGACTGCGGCCACTGAGCTTCTGAGCTGGATCCGGAGTTGGCCAATCAGAAGCTGAGTCAGACCTCCATAGCTAATCAGGGTGGAAAGAGGCGAGTACCCCGAAATGGGCCGGCCGGTTGGGGAAGGGCGAGCAGGTGGTTATAGGATGTTCCTAGCGAAAGGATTAGCCTGTTTTCTAGGAGTAATCCCTTTGCTTAAGATGTAAAGGCGATGGGGGACCTCCGGGAAAGTTTCAAAAGTCAAGGAGTTCCGAGAACGTGACCAGCCTGTCCGGGTTTGTCCAGGACTCTCAGTTCTGAAAGTGCTACGTTCTCAGAAGTCCTTCACCAGCTGGCAAGGTGAGGCAGGCAGTTAAGGAGCTGCTCCAGAAGAAGGAACCCTTGGGGGTCATTAAGACAAGACCTGAAGGATGATATCCTTGGAGTTCTTAAAAAGGTTCCCCTTGAGAAAGGATTTGGAGTTATTAGCAGCTCTTGGGGCGAAAAGGATGATTCTGGGTATCATTAGAGGCACTTTAGAAAGGGATCCCTAGAAGTCGTTAGGAGCGGTTCCTGAGAGGTTGTGGGCTGCCTAAAGGAGTTCCCAGATTGTCAAGGACGATAAGGAACGAGATGTTAACACGATACTTTTATAGATCAGATAAGAAAAAGAACTCACAGAGGCATAAAACTTGAATAAAATTCCCATAGCACTGGGAAGAATTGTATTGTGAACTGTTTTCAAAACTTAACTCTCGCCAGGCAGAGGTGGCGTACGCTTTTAATCCCAGCATTTTGGAGGCCGAGTCAGGCGGATCTCTTTGAGTCTGAGTCCAGTCTGGTTTACAAAAGAGCTAGTTCAGGACAGAAAGGGCTACACAGAGAAACACTGTGTGGGGGGAGGGTGGGGGGACGGCAAGACACAT
Organism: Myodes glareolus; assembly: GCF_982192425.1. Taxonomy (NCBI): domain Eukaryota; kingdom Metazoa; phylum Chordata; class Mammalia; order Rodentia; family Cricetidae; genus Myodes; species Myodes glareolus. The sequence goes on along the minus strand of NC_142028.1, from coordinate 75,423,091 downwards.
CACTGTCCAGAGAGATGACTGAGAGAGGAAGAACACAAACCTTATGATCTAAAGTTAACCAAGGAGAGAACCAACATTCCCAATTCACAAGTTGCCACAACCCCCCGCAAACACACACCCTAAATAAGTTGATTAAAAAATATTTAAAACTACCTCTCATCCATGCCCGAATTTTCTTTTCCTTTTCTTTGTTTGTTTTTGAGACAGGGTTTCTCAGTGTAGCCCTGGCTGTCCTGTAACTTGCTCTGCAGACCAGGCCTTGAACTCACAGAGATCCGCCTGACTCGCCTCACACGTGCTGGGATTAAAGGCGTGAACTGCCACCACCAAGCTCCATGCCTGGATCTTATATTTACATGTATTTTTTTTTAATTCATTTTACATGCCAACCACAGTTCACGCTCCCTCCCCTCAGTCCCACCCCCATCCACTCCTCAGAAAGGGTAAGGCCTCCCATGGGAGTCAACAAAGCCTAGCACATTCAGTAGAGGCAAGACCTAGTCCTCCCCCCTCTCCTTGCATCAAGGCTGAGCAAGGCATCTCACCATATGGAATGGGCCTCAAAAAGCCAGCTCATGCACTAGGGATAGATCCTGGTTCCACTGCCAGAGGTCCCAAACAGATTAGCATGCCTGGATTTTCAACGGGAAAAAATTTGGGAGAGTTGAGACGGCAAGAGTTATCAGTGTTAACCAAAAGTAGATACTACATAGAATGCCATGGGTCAATGAACTTGGCACGTATTTGGTAAAAAGGTTGTTTTAAAAAAGAGCCGGGCAGTGGTGGCACACACCTTTAATCTCAGGACTTGGGAGGCAGTGGCAGGCGGATCTATGTGAGTTCGAGACCAGCCTGGTCTACAAGAGCTAGTTCCAGGACAGGCCCCAAAGCTACAGAGAAACCCTGTCTTGACTCCCCCCTACCCCGCCCCAAAAAAAGAGAGTTTTAGGTCAGTCTGGAATAGTGAGTTTCAGGACATACACAAATAGAGACACATAATAAGACCCTTTCTCAAGAGAGAGAGATAGGCAGTGGTGGGTGATGGTACATACCTTTAATCCCAGCAGAGGCAGGCAGTTAGTTCTCTGTGAGTTCGAAGCCAGCCAGGTCTACAGAACTAGTTCCAGCTAAGGCTGTTACACAGAGAAATCCTGTCTCAAAAAGAAAAGAAAGAAAAGAGAAAAGAGAGAGAGAAAGACAGAGACAGTGAGAGACACAGAAACAGATATCTGGGCATAGTAGTACAACCCTGCCAACCTCAGCACTTGAAGGATAGAGGCAGGAGGATCAGAGGTTCATAGCCTGATACGGTGGTGTTTGTCTTTAATCCCAGCACTCAGGAAGTAGAGACAGGTAGATCCCTGTGAGTCTACATACGGAGGTCTAGGACAGCCAGAGCCACATAATAGAGAGACCCTGTCTCTATTTAAAGGAAAAAAAAAGTTCAGGGATATCCTTTGCTACATAGCAAATTCCAGGCCAGCTTGGGCTGCATCAGACTCTGTCTTGCCAGTCATGTTTTCATCCAAGCAAAGCAGGTAGATCTCTGTGAGTTCAAGGCCAGCCTGGTCTACAGAACTAGCTAGCTTCAGGCCAGCCAGGGTTAATTGTGAGACCTCTCCAAAATAATATGTTCATTTATTGGTTGGAGGATGACCTGCAAGAGTCAGTCGCTTCCTTCACCATATGAGTCCTGGGGATTGAACCTGGTTGTCCATCTTGACACCAACCACCTTAACCAGCTAAGCCATATTGCTAGCGCTTTTGTTGTTGTTGTTTTCTTCTGCTTTTCGAGACAGGGTTTCTCTGTGTAGCTCTGACTGTCTAGACCTAGAACTCACTCTGTAGACCAGGCTGGCCTTGAACTCACTGAGAGCCACCAGCCTCTGCCTCCTAAGTGCTGGGATTAAAGGTGTGTGCCACCACCGCCCAGCCTTGAATTCTTGAATAAAAGATTCTCCTGCTCCCACTGCCTGGGGCTGGAGAGATGGTTTAGTGATTAGGAGCATGTACTTCTCTGGCAGATGGACCCAAGAAGAGTTCAGTTCCCCACATCCCGATCTAGGGTCTCACAACTACCTGTAATTCCAGCTTGGGAGTGGTGGGGGGGACGCTATAGCTTCCACCAGCAGTTGCACTCTTATGCACATGTCCGCACACACACAATGCATGCATGCACACATATGCATATGCATAACTTAAAATGATAAATCTTAAAAATATAGTTACTGAAATACCTTGTCTTAATTTTGAAGCGTTTTTATCCCTTCAGTAAGAGCCTCCATCATTTCTAGTGCCTATTTACAGCTGATCTGAGCTCCCTCCCCAGCTGAGGGAACCAGTCCCCATGTAGATTTGCCTCTTCTGGATGTTTCCTGTAAATAGAGCCATACAGTGTGCAGTCGGTCCTTTGTGTCTGGCTTCTTTCACTGGGCATAATGTCTTTTGGAGAGTCACCCATGTTGCACTTGCATCAGTGTTTCCTTCCTTTCTGCTGCTGAATAGCATCCCATTGTGGTATTGATTGACATCTGGATTGTCTCCACTTTGGGGCTGTTATGAATAGGGCTGCTATGAACATTTTTGCACAAGTCTTTGTGTGACTGTCTGTTTGCATTTCTCTTGGGTAGATAACTAGAGTGGAATAATTGCTGGGTTGTATAGGAAATTTGTGTTTATCTTTTGAAGAAACTGCAAAAACTGTATTCAGAAATGTTCATTCCCATTAACAGCATATGAGGATGCCCATTCTGCACACCCTTGCCAACATTTGGCATTGTTTGTCTTTCTGATTATAGCCATTCTAGTAGACTTGAAGTAGTATCATGTTGTGGTCATAATTTGCGTTTTCCTGATGCATTTTCTGCTAATGAAGTAGAGCACCTTTTATGTGCTTATTAGGTGTGTTCATATATACATGGGAGCATCATTCAGAGCTTTTGTCTGATTTTAAATTGGGTTGTTTGAATTGTTATTATTGAGTTGCAAGAGTTCTTTGTATATTCTAGATTCAAATCCTTTATCAGATGCAGCCTTTATAAATATTGTCTCTGATTCTGTGGCTTCTCTTTTTCATCTTCTGTATGGTGTCTCTTGAAGCATGGAGTTTTGGATATTCATGAAGTCTCAGTTTATCAGTTTATTTTAGGACTTGTGCTTTGACGTTCACATGGACTTGGTTCTGATCTGCATCCGAAATACACCCAAGGAGGGAGCATGTCCCTGGACCTCTTCTGCACCCTGGTCCCCGCCATCTATAGCTTGAAGAGGTCACTGCCATAGCCCCCTAAGTGTCTGCTTCTGCCCTGGCCCCTCGCAGTCTCCTCACCACAGCAGTCTGAGTGATGATTTCCTGGAAGTCAGACCATGTTTCTCCTCTTCAAGCCATCAAAAGACATCCCAGATCTTTTTGGAGAAAAGCCAAGTCCTCTAAGGACAATAGGACAACCCCTTCCCTCCAATATCTTCTCCCCCAGCTCTCTCCTCCAGTTCTCTATTCCCTGGTGTGTGGTTTGCCCCCTCAGCTCCTTGATGAAATAAATGTCAGTGGTCCTCCCTGGCCACTATATGCTTGCTCTCTTTTCTGCTTTAGTCCTGACCTGTTGGAGAGGCTGAGGCAGGAGGATCACAAGTTCAAGGTCATTGACTACTGTGATTTTTGGGCCAACCTGAGTGACTTATTTACTTAGTGGGACCCGATACCGATAGCAAAATAAAAAAGTGACAGGGAAGGGGTGCTTAGCCATTAGGAGCATATAGACACATTGAAGAAAACACTCATTTCATAAAATAAAATCTTTTTAAAAAGTGAATTGGCTGCAAGATGGACCAACAGGTACCAGTGTTTGTTGCCAGTCTGAAGACCTGAGTTCAATTACTGGGACCAAGACCCAGTTCCTACAAGCTGTTTTTGACCTTCACACAAGTACAGTGGCATGCATAAGAACATATTTATTGAGCTCTACATTTTTCTCTTCTCCCCTCCCTGCTTCTCCCCTCCAACCTTCAGTCCTCCCCCAAGGTCCCCTTGCTCCCAATTTACTCAGGAGATCTTGTCTTTTTCTACTCTCTACTTCCCATGTAGTAGATTAGATCTATGTAAGTCTCTCTTAGTGTCCTCATTGTTGTCTAAGTTCTCTGGGATTGTGGTTTATAGGCTGGTTTTCTTTGCTTTATGTTTAAAAACCGCCTATGAGTGAGTACATGTGGTAATTGTCTTTCTGTGTCTGGGTTACCTCACTCAAAATGGTATTTTCTGTCTCCATCTGTTTTCCTGCAAAATTCAAGATGTCGTTATTCTTTTTTCTGCCGTGTAGTACTCCATTGTGTAAATGTACCACATTTTCCTTATCCATTCTTCAGTTGAGGGGCATTTAGGTTGTTTTCAGGTTCTGACTATGACAAACAAAGCTGCTATGAACATAGTTGAGCACATGTCCTTGTGGCATGATTGAGCATCCTTTGGATATATACCCAAAAGTGGTATTACTGGGTCTTGAGGAAGGTTGTTTCCTAATTTTCTGAGAAATGGCCACACTGGCATCCAAAGGGGTTGTACCAGTTTGCATTCCCACCAGCAATGCAGAAGTGTTCCCTTTTCCCTACAACTTCACCAGCATAAATTGTCATCAGTGTTTTTAATCTTGGCCATTCTTAAGGTGTAAGATGGAACCTCAGAGTTGTTTTAATTTGCATTTCTCTTATGACTAAGGATGTTGAACATTTCCTTAAGTGTCTTTCAGCCATTTTAGATTCCTCTGTTGAGAGTTCTCTGTTTAGGTCTGTATTCCATTTTTTTATTGGATTATGTGATCTTTTGGTGTCCAATTTCTTGAGTTCTTTGTATATTTTGGAGATCAGACCTCTGTCTGATGTGGGGTTAGTGAAGATCTTTTCCCTTTCTGTAGGCTGTTGTTTTGTCTTGTTGACTGTGTCCTTTGCTTTACAGAAGCTTTTCAGTTTCAGGAGCTCCCATTTATTAATTGTTTCTCTCAGTGTCTGTGCTGCTGGGGTTCTATTTAGGAAGTGGTCTCCTGTGCCAATGCGTTCAAGTGTACTTCCCACTTTCTCTTCTATGGCTTTATGTTGAGGTCTTTGATCCATTTTGGCTTGAGTTTTATGCATGGTGATAGATATGGGTCTATTTTCATTTGTCTACATGTTGATAACAAGTTATGCCAGCACCACTTGTTAAATATGCTTTCTTTTTTCCATTTGATATTTTTTGTTTCTTTATCAAATATCAGGTGTTCGAAGACGTGTGGATTGATATCCAGGTCTTCTATTTGGTTCTGTTGGTCCTCCTGTCTGTTCTTATGCCAGTACCAGGCTGTTTTCAGTACTGTAACTCTGTAGTAGAGTTTGAAGTCAGGGATTGTGATGTCTCCAGAAGTTCTTTTATTGCACAGGATTATTTTGGCTATCCTAGGTTTTTTGCTTTTCCATATGAAGTTGAGTATCGTTCTTTCAAGGTCTTTGAAGAATTTTGCTGGGATTTTGATGGACATTGTGTTGAATCTGTAAGAACACATAATTAATAAACAAATAAATAAATGTTATTTTAGCACACCTTTAAGTCCAGACAGCACTTATAAGACTTAGGAGGAAGAGATAAGCAGAGCTCTGTGAATTCCAAGTTAGCCAGGGCTAAATAGTGAGACCTTGTCTTAAAAAGAGGGGGAGTGGGGCATGGTGGTCCATGCCTTTAATCCCAGCACTTGAGAGGTAAAGGCCGGCAGGCAGAGGTCAAGCTGCTCCACTTATTCAGTTCCAGGCAGGACTACATAGTGAGACACTGTCTCAATTAGTTACTTAAGTAATTAAAAATTAAAAGTTAATAAGTGAATACTGACTGAAGGAAACAGATGCAGAGACCCACAACCAAACATTGGGAAGGTCAGGGAATCCTGTGGAAGACCAAGAGGAAGGCTTGTAGGAGCCAGTGGGGTCGTACACAAGAAAACCCATAGAATCAACTAACGTGGGCTCATAGTAGCTCACAGAGACTGGACCGACAACCAGAGAACCTGCATGGGAATGACCTAGGCACTCTGCATATATGTTACAGCTGTGTAGTCCGGTCTTCTTGTGGGGCTCCTAACAGTGGGAGTAAGGGCTGTCTCCAACTCTGTTACCTGCTCTTGGGACCCTTTTCCTCTTACTAGGCTGCCTCATCCAGTCTTAATAGGAGGGGAGGTGTCTAGTCTCACTGCAACTTGATATGCCATGGTGGGTTGATAGCCATGGAAGGCCTGCCCTTTAATGAAGGGAAATGGAGGAAGAGTGGAGTGGGAAGCAGAATGGAGGTGGGGGGAAGGGCTTGGAGGAGAGGAGGAAGGAGAAACAACAGTATGTAAATGTAAAAAAGTAAAAGAAAAAAAGTGAATGCTGGGTGTGGGGGCTCAGGCCTTTAATCCCAGCACTCAGGAGGCAAAGGCAGGCCCATCTGTGAGCCTGAGGCCAGTGAGTTCGAGACCAGCCATGGATGCTACACAGAGAAACCTTGTCTCAGAACAAACAAACAAAGAAAAAACAAGAAGTAAGAAAGCTGTGGACGGAGCTATGGTAGAGCACCTTGCCAGCATGCAGGAGGCCCGGAATTGAATGCTGCTAGATAAGTAACTACCTGTCAAGTGAATGAGTGATGTTCATTTCTTTTGCCAGCGTAATGAACTTCAAATTTGGAAGTCAGCATCATTACTCATTACCCTCATTGTGTAACTGAGGGATTGTGGGTATACTAGTGACTTTGGCCTTCACTCTGGTTCAGTCACATCTACCCTCACCTGTGGTGTTCATAAAACACCTTTCCCAGGTACTGTTGAAGGCTCTGGGCACAAGAACAAAAAGTCCAGGAACTCTGACCTAGCCTCACCTGTCCACCTGTTCCCTGGGCAGGGGGTCTTCTGGGGTTATCCCAGTCACGTGACTGAGGAGAGATTCTGGCCTGAACTTCACCTTGCAGACCAGGGCTAGTGCTGGCCCAGAAAAGCTGTTTGTCCTTGAAAAATGGACTTGACCTGGTGAATGCGAGTCCTTTCTTAACTGTGGGAGCTGGGATGTCGCTCTGGGGGCTACCAGGTGTGTGTGCTCAAGGTGGGAAGTCTGAGGAGGAAGACAGATTCTGAGTACTCAAATCTAGCCTCAGTCCTGACAACTGACGTCTCTCCTACTTGAAGGTCAAACAAACACATCTCCTTCATCCATTTAGCAAACAGTGACAGCCTTGGGTCAGGCTCCAAACTGGGAGGCAAGCAAGTCTTGGTCCAATTCACAGCATAGTAGAGATGGGAGAAGCCAAACCCTACTGGTCATGCCAGCTTGCATTTCATTTGTGCCCTGCAACCTGGACAAATTTCTTGGTATTTTTCCACGTGTTACTATTTGAACAGCTGAAGAAGCAAGGGTAATAATTTTTAACACACAGTATGGTCACTGGACTAACGGCACAGCTAGACATGGTCTAGTCTGGCGAGGATGGTGAAGGAAAGGGTTTAAAGGCGACTTCCAAAGGACTTGATCTTGCATACTGTCTACCAGAAAAGACACCCAGGAAGTGGGAATGACACACACAAGGACAGCGCCGTGCTCCTCTCAGAAGAAGTGCATGTCAAAGGCAGAAAAACTAGAAAACTTTAAAATGGAAGGGAAACATCATCCCTGGACCATTGTTGTTATTTTTGGCAAACATCTTTGCCAGCCCATCTCTAATTTTAACGCTCGTACAAATACCATAAGGATCTGTCAGAATACAAGTTCTGAGTCAGCAGATCTGTGGCAGGGTCTAAGATCCTACATTTCAGAGTACCCAGGAGATATCGATCCTATATATGTGTCTATCTCTAATTTGGATTGTTTTCAGATTTTTAGTATTATGAATGTTGCAGCAATATTTAAACTATTTGTCCATTTTCCTTATGTAAATTCCTAAATATGAGCCGGGTGGGGATGGCGCACGCCTTTAATCCCAGCACTCGGGAGGCAGAGGCAGGCGGATCTTTGTGAGTTCGAGGCCAGCCTGGTCTACAAGAGCTAGTTCCAGGATAGGCTCCAAAACTACAGAGAAACCTTGTCTCAAAAAAAGCCAAAAAAAAAAAATCCCAAATTTGTATAGCTACAATGATGAAGTACATTTAAAATTTTCTTATTTCTTTTTATTATTAATTCCTTTGTATATTTGTTTGGGTTTTTGAGACAGGGTTTCTCTGTGTAACAGTCCTGGCTGTCCTGGAACTATCTCTTGTAGACTAGCCTGGTCTTGAATTCAAAGAGATCCACCTGAATCTGCCTCTTGAGTGCTGGGATTAAAGGCATGTACCACCATCACTGGGTTTTATTGTTTTATTTTGATGTATGGGTATTTTGTCTGAATACATGCCTGGTGCCCACAGAAGCCAGAAGAGGGTACTGGATCCCTTGGAACTGGGTTATAGCTGGTTGTGAGATGCCTAACCCAATGCTAGGAACAGAACAGGAGTCATTTGGAAGATCAGTCAGTGCTCTTAACTACTGAGCCATCTCTCTAGCCTTTTTATTCTATAGTTGATTTTTTTGTATTTTTATTTATTATTCAAAAAATCCATACATGCACACAATGTTTTATTTTGTTTGTGTTTTTTTGTTTTGTTTTGGTTTTTGGTTTTTAAAGACAAGGTTTCTCTGTAGCTTTGGGGCCTGTCCTGGAACTTGCTTTGTAGACCAGACTGGCCTCGAGCTCAAAGAGATCCAGCTGCCTCTACCTCCCAAGTTCTGGGATTAAAGGGCACACCACCACTGCCCAGCACACACAATGTATTTTGATCAAAGTCAATCCCAACTCTACTCCCCTGTTTGACTGGATTTTTTTGTCTTTTGGGGTTTTTTTTCCCCTTTCTTTCTTTCTTTTTTTTTTTTTCTCTCAACTTCTGGGAGTACAGAAACACACCACATTCTGTTGCCATTGCTGTGGGGTTTTGTTTGTTTGTTTGTTTGTTTTGGTTTGGTTTTTGAGACAGGATTTTTCTGTAGCTTTGGAGCCTGTCCTGGACCTAGCTCTTATAGACCAGGCTAGCCTCAAACTCACAAAGATCCACCTGCCTCTGCCTCCCGAGTGCTGGAATTAAAGGCACATGCCACCACCGCCCGGCTTTTGGCTTGTTTTAATGAGGTTTCATGTAGTCCAGGCTAGACTTAAAATTACTATATGTTGTTTGGACTGGTCTTGAACACCTGATCTTCCTATCCCTATGTCCCAAGTACTGGAATTACAGAAATGTGCTGTGTGACACTATTCCTGGGGAGACATGGACAAATGTCTTCCCACCATAGACAGGAAACTGACAACAGACCAAAGTATGGATATCATCAAAGTCCAACGTAGTAAACCATGAGTTTTATTGGCGTTATGTCTAGGAACCTGGGTGAAGGGTTACTACAGGAGCAGAAATGACTCAAAGATGGCTGCATCACTAAAACCCCAGCCCAGGATGAGTGATGGCTTACAGAAGCTGTAACCTGGAGCACAGCACACAGCCTGCAGGCAGCTCAACAGGCTGGAGAAACAAGAATAACAATTAACACAGTGCTGTGGTCACGGACCAAGAACAGAAGGTCTGAGTGTCTCTTAGCAGTCCTTACTAGTTATAGGTCCACGGGGAGGGAGAGGACTACAGTATCTGGTCAGTTTCAGGGACTTCTGGAAGTGCTGAGAGCTTTCCTAAAGGACTGATGATTTTTTGCTTCCCTTTAGGATATCCTTAGTCAGTCAGCTGTGATGGTGAAAGTCTTTGATTCCAGCTTAGGAGGCAGAGGCAGGTGGATCTCTGTGAGCTTGAGGCCAGCCTGGTCTACAAATAGATAGATAGATAGATAGATAGATAGATAGATAGATAGATAGATAGATAGTTAGATGGATGGATGGGTGGGTGGGTGGGTGGGTGGGTGGATGGATGGGTGGGTGGACGGACGGATAGATAGATGTAGGGGAAAAAGACTAAGAATATTCTCTTGTTGTTGTTGTTTTCCGAGACAGGGTTTCTCTGTGTAGCCCTGGCTGTCCTGGAACTTGTTTTGTGGACCGGGCTGGCCTCAAACTCACTGAGATCCGCCTGCCTCTGCCTCCCAAGTGCTGGGATTAAAGGCGTGTGCCACCACCCGACTCACTTTTATTTTTTGTGTATGAGTTTTTGCCTGCATGTGTGTATGTGTATCTCATGTGTACCTGGTGTCCTCAAAGGTTGGAAGAGGATGTCAGACCTCTTGGAACTGGAGTTTGAGATGTTGAGCCACTACATGGCCGCTGGGAACTGAACCTGGGTCCTTTGCAAAAGTGACAGGTGTTCTTAACTGTGGAGCCATTTCTGGTGTGGGCTGTCCTTCTGTGTATCTGTTGCTTTTATTGGCTAATGAATAAAGCTGTTTCGGCCAATGGCTTAGCAGAGTAAAGCCAGGCGGGAAATTCGAATAGAGATATATAGAGAAAGTAGGTGGAGTCAGGGGGGAAACCATGTGGCTGCTGAAGGAGGAAGATTCCAGAACATTACCTACTAAGCCACAGCCTCATGGCGATACACAGATTAATAAAAATGGGTTAATTTAAGATGTAAGCGCTAGCTAGTAATATGCCTAAGCTATTGGCCAAACAGTGTTGTAATTAATATAGTTTCTGTGTGATTATTCGGATCTGGGCAGCCGGGAACGAAAGCAGTCTCTGTTTACGTATCTCTCCAGTCCTACAGCATCCTTAGGCATGATGAGCTGTGGAAAGTTTTGTTATTGTTTTTGAGGCAGTGTCTCACTATGTAGTACTATGTAGCTCTGGCTGTCCTAGAACTCACAGAGATCCACCTGCCTCTGCTGAGACTGAAGGCATGAGCCACCTACTCTCTGCATGGATGGAATGTGTGGGAGGAAGTTGCTGTAAAACAGCAATGTATAACACTACACCTGGCTAAAAATACTTTGTAGTTTCCATCAAAACTTTGTGCTCGATCAGTACTGAGGATGGGATAGCATTTGTAGGAAAGTTCTCTACCACTGAGCTATATGTCCAATATGCCTTTTTGTTGCTAGAGAGTTTCATGTTTCCCTCACTGGCTTGGAACTTACCATGTAGCTGAAGATTAGCTTGAACTGCTGATATTCCCGTCTCACACCAGAAGTATTGGGAGCACCAAGATTACACTCTACCTAGTTATGTGGTATTGGGGATTGAACTCAGGGCCTTGAGCATGCTAGGCAAGCACTCAGCAACTGAGCCACATCCTCAGTGCCCAACATGACCCTTGATAAACACTGAAAGTTTAGAATCAGACTGCATCCCCACTAGCAACATGTTTCCAATTCCCTACATCAACGCTGATGGATAACTTTTGCCAATTTGTTTTTTTTTTAATTTTGCCTATTTGATAGTCAAACACCAGCACCTTAGTCTTGTTTTAATTTGCATTTCTTTGACTACCTCACGAGGGTGAGGACCTTATATGTTGGGATGAGACTTCATGTATCTTCTTTTGAAATTGCCTGCTTGTCTCCACATCCATTTTTCTAGTCATTTACTTTTGCCCTACTGATTTGAAAGAATCTATCTCTACCTATTAGGTCAAGATGATTCCGCCACCGCCCCGCCCCCTAGCCTTTTTTTTTTTTTTCCCAGACAGGATCTCACAATCTAATTCTGGCTGACCAGGAACTCACTCTGTAGCCCAGGCTGGCCTCAAACTCACAGAGCTCTATCTTCCTCTGCCTCTGCGATTCTGAGATTAAAGGAGTGAGCCACTAGTGAGCTCTTCTTTCTTTTCTTTCCTTTTTCCTTTCCTTCCTTTTTTTAAAAAGATTTTATTTATTATGTATACAACGTTCTGCCTTCACATATGCCTGCACACCAGAAGAGGGCGCCAGATCTCATTACAGATGGTTGTGAGCCACCATGTGGTTGCTGGGAATTGAACTCAGATCCTCTGGAAGAACAGTCAGTGCTCTTAACCTCTGAGCCATCTCTCCAGCCCCCTTTCCTTCCTTTTTTAAAGAAATTGAAAGCTCAGTCTAGAAAGAAGAAAACTGAAATTTTTTAAAAAGATTTGTTTTTATTATTTAATGTGTAGCTGTATGACTATATGAACGCATGAGTGTGGGTCCTTGTAGAGGCCAGAAGATGATGCCAGATCCTCGGGGGTGTAGTTACAGGACACTGTGAGCCAGATCCTCTGGGGGTGTAGTTACAGGACACTGTGAGCCAGATCCTCGGGGGTGTAGTTACAGGACACTGTGAGCCAGATCCTCGGGGGTGTAGTTACAGGACACTGTGAGCCAGATCCTCGGGGGTGTAGTTACAGGACACTGTGAGCCAGATCCTCGGGGGTGTAGTTACAGGACACTGTGAGCTTCAGGAGTGCTGGGAACTGACCGCTGGTCTTCTGGAAGACCAGCAAGTGCCCTACACTGCTGAGCCATTGCTCCAATCCCATTCAGAAAAGTCTCACTGTGTAGCACATTCTGCTGCTTCAGCCTCCTTAGTGCTGGGATTCCAGATGAGCGCCATCACGCCTGACTCAAGGCAACGTGCCCCTGTGCTGTGTGTGCACATGTGTATGCCTGTGAGTGTGTATGTATGTGGAGACCAGAGCGTGACTTCATATTTCTTCCTCTGTCGATTTTCGGGAGTGGTTTCTTACTCAACCTGGAGCTCACCATTTCCCGCCTCTACCAATATCACCCCTGCCTGGCCCAACACCAAAGTAACTGGCACTGGCTGTCACATTCCATCTTTAACCTGGGTGCTCAGGATTCAAATCCAGGTCTTCATATTGTACAGGAATCCCTTCACTCACTGAGCAACATCCTGGCCCTGGTATTTACTTTTGGCTGTAAGCACTAAGCTTTTAAACTGTGTTTTTCTTCTATGTTAAAATGTTCTCTTGGTATTTCTATTGTGTGATAATACACTGTGACCGAAAGAAAAGGATTCATTCCATCCTATACCTTATAATTCATCATCTGAAAAAGTTGGGGCAGGAACTCAAGGCAGGAACCTGGTGGCAGGAACCGAAGCAGACGGTGAAGAAATGCTGCTTATTGGCTTGCTCCTCACAGCTTTCTCAGCCTGCTTTCTTAAACACCCGGGACCTCTTGCCCAGGGTAGCACTGTCAGGGTAGCCCTGTCCACTATGGGCTGGCTCCTCCCACATAAATCACCTATTAAGAAAATGCCTAACAAGCTTGGCCACAGGACAATCTTATGGAGGCATTTTCTCAATCAGAGCCCTCTCTTTTCAGGTATGTCTAGGTTTGGATCAAGTTGGCATAAAACAACCAGCACCGATGTCTGGTTCAGATGTGTTCCTGTTACATATACATACGATAAAATCTGTTAGGAAAACTGAGGGAGGGGCATGGGGATTTGACTCGGGACAGTGCCTGACCGGCAGGCGGGATACCCTGGGTTTTTTCCCCCAGAACCTCATGAGCACTATAATTTGGGTATGATAATGTTGTCCTGTAACCTCTGAACTCTCGACGTTGAGGCAGGAGGATGAAAAATTCAAAGTCGTCTTCAGCTAAACAAAGTTTGAGGCCAGCCTGGGCTACGTGAGAAAGACCCTGTCTCACAAAGAAAAGGCAGGCTGGTGATGCTGGAGAGATGGGTCAGCTGTTAAGAACGCTTGTTCTCGCAGAGGACCCAAGTTTGATTCCCAGCACCTACACAGCAGCTCACAAGATTCCACAACTCCAGTTTTAGGGGATCCAGCTCTCTCTTCTGACCTACGCAGACACTGCAAATATATGAAGTACATAGATTTACATACAATCAAAATACACATAAAATAAGATGGGCATTGGTGGTGAAGGCCTTTAATCGCAGCATTTGGAAGTCAGAGGCAGGTGGATCTCTGAGTTCGAAGTCAACTCTACGGAGTGAGTTCCAGGACAGCAAGGGAAACCCTGTCTTGAAAAACCAAAACAACCAACCAACGAAAACAAAACCTCATATACATAAAACGAAGAAATATGAAAAAGAAAAAAGAAAACATCCAGTAATACCTTACCTCAAAATAAAGGTGTGTAACATCACCCCCAGCAAGATCTATCTACCTTACCTCAAAATAAAATGAAATAGGTAATAACTGAGAATTTTCCCTAAATAATCCAATATTCATTTGGAAGAAAAACAAGGACTAGATAAATAATTTTTTTTAAAGATAATGGTTGTGGACTCAAATAAAGCAAGCCAGAAAAGTAAGGTGCCTAGTTCTGGTTGAGTGGGCAGAGAATGGACAGGTTCCATGGCCCAGCAGTACACTCTGTCCACTTGGTAAGGGAAGTTCTCCTTCACAGGGTTTCATGGAGCTCAGGCTGACCTTGAAATGGACTTGCAACTTAGGATTGCCCTGTTGTCCTGATCTCCTACCTCCACCTGAGTGCTAGGATTGGAGTTGTATGCCACATAGCCATAGCCAGCTCTGCTGTGTGTGTGTGTGTGTGTGTATGTATGTATACTTACACACATACATATGATGTGTGTGTATATATATGTATACACATATATGTACTTACACACACATAGATAAATATTGAGAGAGAGAGAGAGAGAGAGAGAGAGAGAGAGAGAGAGAGAGAGAGAGAGAGAGAATGTGTATATCTCACTCTGCGGCTCTGGGTGTCCTGGAACTCACTATTTAGACCAGGTTGGTCTTGAACTCATACAGATCCACCTGCCTGTCTCTACCTCAAGTTCTGGGACTAAAGGCCTTTATGTGAATTTTTAAAAGAATGCATTACTGGGCTGGAGAGATGGCTCAGTGGTTAAGCTCAGTGGTTAAGAGCACTGCTTGCTCTTCCAGAGGTCCTGAGCTCAATTCCCAGCAACCACAAGGTCACTCAAAACCATCTGTAACAAGATTTGGCACCCTCTCCTGACCAATAGGCATCCATACATGTAGACAGAATACTATATACATAATAAATAAATATTTTTTTTAAAAAGAATGCATTACTGTTGACAGAAGTTTCTGCCCCACCTGGTCCCACAGCCATTCAGTCCCAAAGAAACACACAGAGGCCCACATTAATTATAAACTGGTTGGCCTATTAACTCAGGCTTTCTTATTAACTAATTCTTGCATTGTACATTAACCCATTATTCTTGTTCATATTAGAAATGTGGCTTGGTACCTTTTATCAGTGAGGCATTCTCATCTTGTTTCCTTGTGTCGGGTGACGACTGCAGACTGAGCCTTTCCTCTTCCCAGAATTCTGTTCTGGTCACTCCACCTATACTTCCTGCCTGGCTACTAGCCAATCAGCATTTTATTAAATCAATACAACTGATAAATCTTTAGAGGGTACAAGACCATTGTCCCACAACACAATATAGCTGGGTGGTGGTGGTGCATGCCTTTAATCCCAGCACACAGGAGGCAGAGGCAGCTGGATCTCTGTGAATTCGAGGCCAGCCTGATCTACGGATCAAATTTCAGGACAGTCAGGGCTACATAGAGAAACCCTATCTTGAAAAAACAAAAATGAAACAAAAAACAAAAGAATTCATTACAGGTCTGTGCAGGGAAGCAGTGTGGTCCTTCACACCAGTTATTTTACCATTCAGTTGACTGGCTCAAATTCTAGGATCCTTTGAGCTCATAAGGACCATAAGACCAGACCAGCCCAGTAAGACCTTACCAGCCCAGTAAGACATAATAAGCAAAAGGGGAGCAGGATGTGGTGCATCTCTGTGATTGCAATGCTCAGGAGGCAGAGACAGGAGTACCAGCTGGAATTCAGAGCCAGCCCAGAATATCACGTACACACATGGGAAGCAGGCCTGCATCTGTTGTGTTTGCTACACAGTGAGTGCGAGGCCATGTTAGGCCCTGCCTCAAAAGCAAAAACAAAACAAGCAAAAACTTAAGGCCTGGCGATATAACTAAGTAGGCAGAGTCCTTGTCTAGTATGCCCCAAACTCCTGTGTTTGATCCCCAGTGCTGGGCCTGTAAGCCAACACTTTAGAGGTGGATGCAGGCAGATCTGAAGTTCAAGGTAATCAGTCTGGGAGAGCCTGACTGAAGAACGAAAACCATCAGTTCTGGGAAACAGTGTGCCCTGTAATTATGTAGGCATAGGCCTGTGCCAGGCATACAGGTATAGCACAGCCTATAACCCAGCTACTCATTTGCCTGGGCAACGTGGCAGGCTCAAGGCCAGTCTGGACAGCTATTAACACCCCGTCTGAACAGTAAGAAAGGGCTGAGAGATTTAATGCGATGGTAGAGCACATGCCTTATGCAAACAAGGACCTGGATTCAGTCTCGAGTACTTTGCTATAGCAACATAAGAAGCTCATGGAACCATACAAAGCAATATTTTTGTCTTTTAAATTTTTTTTTGGATTTTTGAGACAGGGTTTATTTTATTGTTTTATTTATATAAAATTATTATTATTTGAGGGGCATTGAGACAGTTTCACTATGCACCTCGGCTGACTTGGAGCTCACCACGTAGACCAGTTTGGCCTTAAACTAACGGAGGCAGACTTTACCTCTGCCCCTGGAGTGCTGGAGTTAAAGGTGTGTGACACCATGCCCAGCCCGGTCCTTTAAATTTTTTACTAATTAATTAGACTGTATTTTATGTGTGTGGGTGTTGTACCATCCTACATGTCTGCGTCCCGTGCGTGCCTGGTGCTGTCGGAGGCCAGGAAAGGGCATTCTACTCCCTGGGACTAGAGTAACATACAGTTGTGATCTGCCACATGGGTGCTGGGACTAGAGTAACATACAGTTGTGATCTGCCACATGGGTGCTGGGACTAGAGTAACATACAGTTGTGATCTGATCTGCCACATGGGTGCTGGAACTAGAACCCTGGTCCTCTAAGCAAGTGCTCTTAAGCATTGAGCCGTATCTTCAGCCTCTCCAAAGTATTTTTTAAATGATTTACTTATTAAGTGTCTGCCTGAATATACGTCTGTGTGATGATGTTGGAACCTCTGGAACTGGAGTTATAGACAGTTGTGAGCTGTTATGTGGGGGCTGGGAATTGAACCCAGGTCCTCTGGAAGAGCAGCCAGTGCTCTAAACTACTGACCCATCCCCAAACTCCCTCCAAAGTATTTTTAGAAAACAAGGCAGTGGTGGCGCACACCTTTAATCCCAGCACTTGGGAGGCAGAGACAGGTGAATCTCTGAGTTCAAGGCCAGCCTGGTCTACAGAGCAAATTCTAGGACAGCCAGGGCTGCTAGAAAAACCCTGTCTTGAAAAACCAAAAAAGAAAAAAAGAAAACAAAAATCTGGGACAGTTAAAAATGGCTCAGTGGTTAAAACATTTGCCATGCAAACCTGATGACCTGAGTTTGATCCCTGGAACTCAAGAAAATGTGGGAGACTAACCCCACAAAGTTCTCCTCTTGCATTTGCATGCATGCTGTGGTTTATATGCCCATACACATCATATATCTATATATTTATATCTAGCTGTATCTATATTATATACATATATAGATGCAGACACAGTAATAATAAATAAGCAAAAATTTAAGGCAACATATGGTGGTGCTTGCCTTTAATCCCAGCACTTGGGAGGTAGACACAGGCAGATTTCCGAGTTCCATGCTAGCCTGGTCTACATAGCAAATTCCAGGCCAGCCAAGGGTACACAGTAAAACCCTGGAAAAAAAAATTAAATTCTGCAGCAAATTGTTTTTGTAAAGAACCCTAGAGTAAGGAAACTCACTTCTGAGTGTGAGCACAAAAGATATTCTCAGGCATGTGAGCATCGGAACGTTTACAACTGTGTGTGAAAAGTTAGGGCGGCTACTCCACAGCAGGGGGATCAGGGCAAGAGGACTGCCATGCCTGAGCAGCAGCAGTGCTGAGTGCAACCCTAAAATCATCAGATAGAAGACGTGTTTGAAATGGATGCTCAAAGACAGGCGTGGTGGCGCACACCTTGAATCCCAGCACTGGGAGGTGGAGACAGGTGGACGTCTGAGTTTGAGGCCAGTCTCATCTACCAAAGCAGGTTCCAGGAAGACCAGGGTTACACAGAGAAACCTTGTCTCAAAAAACTTAAGAGAAAGAAATGAATGCTTGAAACAGACAATTAAAATTCTGGCTTTTAATTTTTAGAATGAGACTTCATTGTATTAACGAAACAGAAAGTGCTATAAACGCCAACAACGTGAAATCAGTGGAGGAAAAGGTAGTGGGGGGGAGGGGCAAACAGGCACACTGGCTTTCTTATTTTCCCTGAGGGTAATCAATAGGGACCATCCACAGGTGATAAATCAGCAAACAGAGGCTTAAACAGCACGTTTAAAGCCATGCAGGGAACGCAAGACGAATTAAAAATAGTAATATATCTTACAGAATCAGAAGGTAGAAGGAAGATAGAGGCAAAGGGTCAAGTAAATTTGCTAAACCTGTCACATTTATAGCCAAGGAGTCAGCAGACATTCATCTGCTAAAGACATACCAAGTCCACCATCAGGAGAGGTGAGCGCAAAGAGGACACTTACCTTCGATTTGGACCCTTCGAGACGGAGCTGGCGCAGCAGCTTAACGGGAGAACTCTTGCCTAGCAGGTGCAGAGCACACGCACACACGCGTGCACGCACCCAAGTTTGTTTCTCTGGCTGGGTAGTTGGAGAAGACAATAATGAGAGTTTTACCATGTTACATACCTGTACATTCAGGCAGGCCTTTAACTTAAATCCTCCTGCCGTAGTCTCCCGCGTAACTGAGACTCCAGGCCTAGGAACTTTCTGATTATTAATGACAACTGTATTTGTGCCTCTTTTCCATCTGACCTCCTCTCCTGCTACTCTGTGGTCCTTGCTCAGGATGGTAAAGCCACGCCAGTCTCAACACCCCAAGCACATTTCTACCCCTTTGCTCCAGTGACTCAGCTCTGCCTGGGTGCCCACCCTTTTATATGTGGAGGAGGACCTTGCCCGCTTGTGTTACTGCACGCCTGTTATCCTCGAAAGTCAAAAGAAGGCGTCAGATCTGAAACTGAAGTTACTGAAAGTGAAGTTGTAAGTCACCATGTGGGCATGGGAACTGAACCTGGGTCCTCTGGACGAGCAGCAAGTGCTCTCAACGGCTGAGCCATTTCTCTAGACACTGGGTACTCAACTCGAAGACGGCAGACAAACTCGTCCATAGTGTCCAAGTGTCCCCTCCCATCCCATCTCTAAAGAGTAATCTGCACGGTCTACTTGGCTGGTTTGAGAGGCACATTTCTGGGTGCAATTGTGAGCATTTCCAGACAAGATTAATTGAAAGGGAAGACACACCCTAAATGTGGAGATCTGGACTGAACTAAGGGGAGGAAGGCCAGAGCTGGCAGTACCCCCCTCTTCTTTGTAGCCCATCATAACAAACTATGCTGCGCTAACATGATAGATGGAAACCATAAGCCAAGAAGAAACCTTTCCTTCCTCGGTTCATTCTTTCTTCCGTTTTAAAGTTTGTGTGTGGTGTAATGTGTGTATATGTAGTGCAGATATGTTGGATGTGTAGGTGGGTGGGTTCATGTGTGTACATGTAGAGGTCATCAAATAAAATCTTCTAACACTCCACCATATTACTTGGTGACAGGGTCTCTCACTAAACTGAAAGCTATTTTGGCTAGGCTGGCTGGCCAGAGATCTCTGGAGCTCTATGTCTGCCCTCTGGGGCTGGAGTGACAGACACTCACACCCATGCCTGGCTTTTTTTTTTTTTAAGTGGATGCTGGAAATTTGAACTCAGGTCCTCGTGATTGGATACACTCTTACCCACTGAGTCATTGTCACCCGCCCATGAGTTGAGGCATTTAGGTAACAAAATAGGAAAGTAGTTAATATGCCATCTTCCAGTGAAGGCTGCCTGGCCCCTCCTACTGCACCGCTGTGGCACTTCCCACCTGACACATTGCAAATACATCTGTTCACTAATTTCTGTATGCATCCTCTGTCTCCTCAAGAGCACATGCCTCTAGGCAGCAATCTCTGGGGTTCGCTGATGTGTTTGTTCTGAACCCTCGGATGACTGCCACGTGGCAAGTTCTCATTAGGTACTGGAGCAGTGGATGACACATAATATTCTAAGAGATAAAATGGCATAATAGCAACCTTTTAGCTTGTTGTCGGGATTACATGAAATAATAGACTTCAGATATCTGGCATAGTGGAACTGTCTCGCCTCATTTAGGAAATTTACTGCTGACTTTTGAAGGAAATATTTTCAGCTGAGACCTAAACAATGAAAAGAGCATGAGGTTGGGTGGGTGGAGAGGTGGGGAGGAGCTGGGGAAGGGGGGAGCGTGATCAGAATATATTGTGTGACAAAAATGTTTTTCAATTAAAATCAAATAAGAGTTATCCAGGTAGACAGTGGGGGAGAATGTTTGTAGAAAGGAGCTGAGAGGATGGTACGTACAGAACTCAAAGAACTGGTTTGGGGCTAGAATAGTTTGCCTCGTATAGACAAGGCCCCAGGTTCCATCTTCAGCATTGCAAACACAAACAAACAAAAAAACTGATTTTGTCATGATTGGGGAACAGGGAGAAGATTAGGCCACAGAGACCAGATCCTCCAAGCCTGGAAAACCAGAAAGTTAAGGCTGACCCTGAGGTGGGTCTGGTTAGTCAGATCTACCCAGCGTGAAGGACCAGTCTGGATGCTGTATTGAGAATGGGTTGGCTGGGGTCGGATGGAGAACAAGCAGACCATGGAGAAGGCTTGCAATAGTCCAGGCGGGAAAGGTTGGCTTAGAGTTGGACGTGGTGGCTCTTAGCTGTTATCCTGGTGCTCAGGAGGCAGAGGCAGGAGTAAGCATGAATGTGGAGCTAACCGGAGCTGTAGGGTGAGACTCTTATCTCAAGCTGGAGGACCTAGTGTATGGCTTGGGTCAGAAGCAGTGGGAATGGGAAAACATAGGTGTGAGAGGCCACATGGGCAGTGCGTGGTGGAATGAGGGGGTATAGGAAGGAGAGATGCCTGGTTAGAAAACTTAGTGTCGGGGTGCTAAACTCTGCACAGGGAGATCTTAAAGGAGCAGGCCTGAGAAGGTGGGGGGAAGGACTAGCTCTGTTGGGAGAGTGCTTGCCTAGAATCCCCCCAAACCAGAGACAGTTATCTTCCTAAAATCTCAGCACTTGGGAGGTGGAGGCAGAAGGGTCAGAACTATGAATTTGAGGTCAGTCTGGACTATGAGATCACGAGATCACTAAAAAAAAGAAAGGAAAAGAAAAATATCTCTGTGTGTTTGAGGCCAGACTGGTCTACAAGAGCTAGTTCCAGGATAGGCTTCCAAGCTACAGAGAAACCGTCTCAAAAAAGAAAAGAATGGGCTGGAGAGATGGCTCAGTGGTTAAGAGCACTGACTGCTCTTCCAGAGGACCTGAGTTTAATTCCCAGCAACCACATGGTGGCTCACCACCATCTATAATGAGATCTGGTGCCCTCTTCTGGCCTGAAGCCATACATGTAGGCAGAACACTATATATAATAAAGAAATAAAATCTTTAAAAAAGAAAAAAAAAATGATGGCTGGGCACACGGCCACCACACTCAGCTTGATACACACATCTTTAATTCCAGCACTCGGGAGGCAGGGGCAGGTAGATCTCAGAGTTTGAGGCCCACCTGATTTACAAAGTGAGTTCCAGCAGTCCAGTCAAAGCTATATAGTAAGATCCCCCTCTCAAAAACCAAACAAACAAAAAGAGCAGGGAGGAGCTGGTACTGTTGGGGATGGAGACTTTGGGGAGAGCCATCTCATGGCTTGGCCTGCCATGTGGTCTCTTAGGTGGAAGCCCTTAAAGAGTGAAGGATTCCGTGATCTTTGGGGAGCCCTGAGGTTCAGGTCTGGAAAGCACTTAGTGCTGAGATGGCCTGGGGCAGGTCTAAATGCTGGCATTTCTCAAGAGTAGGCCTGGTATTTACTCTCCCCTTGGCAGTGTTTCATGGTTCAATCTTTGATTTAGCAAGTAGTCATTCAAGTTTCATCTCATCAGCCATCATGGTGGGACGGCTGTCCTTCTCTGAATAAATACAAATAGGGCATTAAATTGGGTGTGTGGGAGGCCAAGGAGGGACCCATTTCAGGCCTAGGTCACTCACAGCCCCGAGACCAGACAGCTGCTAATCATGGAATAGGCCTCCGGCTTCCACCCTGCTGACCTAGGACAATGCACAGCAAGTCATCTCCCCGTGCCACCTACCTTGTCACACTGCACTTCTCAGAACATCATACTTTCTCTGACTTAGGCTTCTGAGCTGTGGCACAGGTCATTCCCTCCCCTAGACACCCACTTCCCACCTCTTACAACTAACCTCTACTCACCCCTAAAGCCACCAAACCCAGTTGTCACCTCCTCCAGGCCTTCCTGGGGGCCAGGTGCCACCTCAGGACACCCCCAGTAAGTCTGTGACAACTCTCTCCCAAGTGTGACTTAGGTATTTTTTTTTTTCCCTGTTTGGCTTCCCGGGTCTGAGATCAAGGCTGCAGGGCTCAGTGAATCTGCATTGCTAAATTCCCTGAGCCCCCCAGGGTCTTGCTGTTTGTGAGTCCCATACCCACATACAAGAATTACACTGTGTCTTACCAATCGATTTCCATATGGTCATTTTCTAAGTCCACAGGTTATCTCATCCTTAGAACATGGGAGTGAAGGACCCCAACTCGTTTTAGCCACAGTTATACCGTTTTGCAAAGGTTCACAAATAACAAGCTCAGGGCCTCCGGAAAGCTGAACAAATAACAAACTCAGGGCCTCCGGAATGCTGAGCAAAGATACCTGAGGTTAGAGCAAGGACAGCCTTATCTGGCTGCAGGACAGGGGATTTATGGACTGAGTAGGAACAAAGACTTCAAGGGATGAAGAGAGGATTGCGAGGCCTGAGTCACGTATAAAGCGGGACTCGTCAGGAGTCAGGGGCTGTGCAATCAGACATCTGGTCGCCAGCCAGGAAAGGGGGACAGGATAAGAGGAGCAGTAAACCGCTGAGTAGTCCCCTCATTGTTATTTAGGTTAAGAATTTACCACCCCGCATCTTGCTTCTGTAAACCTCGCTTTTTGCTCTCCTATAAAAACCCCTCACCCCCAACCTGCGGCGCGCAAGTCCTCCGAGAGACTTTGTCGCCCCAGGTACCTGCGTATCCAATAAACCTCTTGCTGTTTGCATCCGGCTGCGTGTTTTCGACTGATCTTTGGGCATGGGGTCTCTCCCGAAGGAAGACGCCCTCGGGAGTCTTTCAGGAGAAGATGAAGGTGGTATTGAGGGCCGGGCGTTACACCCTCCATTTGGCAGTTCACAGCACTGGGAGCTCTCAGCAGCTCAGGCCTAGAGGATTAGCCCTCAGTGGCTGTCTTCCAGTCACATAGTCATGGCAGAGGCCTCTGTCACAAGCACTCAGGTTGGCCACGTTGTCCTCTTAGAAAGGATTCTACAGAACCCGCCTAAGCCACCAAGTCAGACACCACACTCTTAGATCAGAAGGAGCTGAGGCAGAGGCCCGGTGTGTAAGAAATCGGATTATTCAAATTTATTACCATCAAGAAGTATGCAATGACGCTGTAGTTTTTCTCAACAAGTAGAAAACAGACTGTGTACAACGGTGAACTCTACAGCACTAGCATCCACAAGGTAGAAATGAATGTTTCTCCAACACCACCAACCCTGGATTGTTGATCTCGAATTAGCCTAGCTAGATCTGGGGACGTAGGCATCAAGTCCCTAGGCTAAAAAACAGCTATGCACCCTTCCCCGCCCCCATTACCTATCTAGATAGTGCTGCCCAGAGGAAGAGGCCCTCTCCCTGCCCCTCAGCAAGCTGAGATAAGACTGAGTATAGTACCATGGATACAAGTCCAGTAGTCTTGCCACATTGGTTTACGAGGGCAACTTGGGTTGAAGAAGAGCAAGTCTTGGGGGGATCTGAAGACAGCTGCAAACCAGGAGCAGAATCATCCGGCCCTGGTTGAGGACAGACGTGTGCTACCAGGCCCACTGGCCTAGACCTGAAGGGCCAGCCACACCCCCGCTTGGCCCTGAGGTGTGTGGGGCGTGGCATAAGCCCTCACCTGTGCCATTCATGTATTGAGGTGGCCAGAACCCACAGCCTACAAACACCTGCCACACTGCAATGCTGGGGATGATAGCGAGACGCTGTGGGCCCATGGCGAGCCCCAGGCACATTGAGTTGCCTCCCACTTCAGGATGTGAAGTAGAGGCCAGGGGATGAATCTTTTTTTCTTTTATTTTTTTTTTAAAAAAAATTTACTTTTGTGTTTTTTTTTTTTTTAAATTTTTGATTTTTTGAACCTTTGCAAACACGATGGTGAGGAGGAAGGCCTTGCCAGGCTCCCCCAGACGCGTCTGTGGTTGTGGGCTATGAATGTTAAATGCACACTGGGGATGTGTTTCCTATCGCCTCCCCGCCCACCACTGTCTGTAGGGCCTAAAAAAAGGCTCTCAAGGAAAAACAAAACCTAAAACAAAACAAAACAAAAAAAGAAAATGTGTTTCCCTGCATTTGACTGGAATAGGATCTCTGAAAGGCTGGAGAACAGCAGGCATGGTGCTGCCTCCTGGGCCACAGCTGCCGGGCTCAGGCAGGGCCCTCGCTCTGCACAAGGAAGGCATGTGCTGTCCTTCAGCGTAAGTTGTACCAAGAAAGGATCCAACATGAACTCAAAGAGGAAAACAAAATAGGCCCCAACTCCCACAGCAGCCCGATCTGCAGTGAAAGATTCGCAAAAGGAAAGTCGGAGGGAAGAGGCTAGGATCCCTCAGTCTACCCCGCCTAATGTATAAAACGTGGAGGCTTCGCCCCCTTTCCCACCCCATGAGAAGCATGAGAAATGCGGAGCTGAACAGAGAGCTTGAAGCGGGGCTCCACTTGGGCCTGGTGGACAAGGGCCCAGAGCCAGGCTGCCAGTCCGCCTACTCGCCCAGGTGTTCTGGGCTCTCTGACTGGTGTGGCAATGTTCCCGAAATGCTGTGATCCCAGTGGGCTGTGCTCTGCCAGCAACAGCATCCGTGCAGGAGGGCTGGACGATGGTCGGTATGGCTCAGAGGAGCTGGGTCTCCCCCCGGAGCCCCTCAGGGGAGCAGCGGAGGAGAGGGGAGCAGTAGTTACGTTGCATAGTGGTCAAAGCTGCCGAGGTATTCCAGGGCCGCGCGGTAGCACAACTGGTATTGGTCCTGAGAGGAAAAGGGGTTGGCTGATTAGTGTGGATGAGGGAAAGGCATTCATGCTGCAGTCAGTGGCCACAGAACTGGCCAAGAGCAGATGCTGGACTCCACAGACAGCTGCCCAAGTACTGTCCAGATGGAAGTGGGGGGGAAGGCCTCTGCAGGCCCATCTCCCCGCTTTCCCTTTCCCAGGCCTGTATTCCCCTCTGCTACTGCAACTGCATTTGTTTCTGCCCAGATTTAAGAATCTTACACAGACCACTGTGTTCAACCCTGACCCAGAAGAAGGCAGCATGACACCAGAGCTACTGAATGAACACAGTTCACTCTCCTCTCCCCCGCAAGTTAGGCAGGACAAGCAAGGCCATGTGGCTGTAGCATGAACAAACACGCGTGGGCCAGCTACAGGTGCAGCTGAGGGCTGGAGGGCTGATGGAGGGAGACACTTGGGTCCCCGCACACTGGCCTGCTTACCTCTGTCTGCACCATTGCAGGGCGCTGTGTGCGGAGGGTCTTCACGGTCTGGAACATGTCAACCACACCCTCATACCGCATGCGTTCCAGGGCAATGCTCAGAGTGATAAACACCCCGGTGCGGCCCACACCAGCACTGCTCAGAGAATGGCTGTGTCAGGAGTCCTGTCCCCTCCGGTGGGGGTTCCCAGGCCTTCAGAAGCACCCTCCACCCCAGCCCTACATGGGGACAGCCTCACCCCACCTGCAGTGCACTGTGATGGGCCCATCCTGCCCAAATTGCTCCTTTGTCTTGTGCACCTGCCCGATGAAGTCGATGAAACCTTCACCCGTTTTGGGCACTCCTTGCTCTGGCCAGTCTGTAAACTGGAACTGTCGGATTGTCCTTGACTGCCCATCCTGGGAGAGATGGTCAGGAGCCAGAGTTAAGGTTTGTACTTCAGGCATTAGGCCCTCTAGACACAGGGACGCACTCACAAGGACTCTAAGAGGTAGCACACACAGCTTGTATTCCTGCAGTTTGAGCTCAAGGGGCTTAGGGGCAGACCCAGACTCACACGAGGTCAGGTAGTGTTAGGGTCATGCTTGTGTGCATATACTTTGACCAACACTCACCCGGGCATCTGTGACCTTGAATTCCCGAAGGATATACTGGGGCATGTTGTATTCAGCCATCGGATCAACAACAAAGTATTGATAGCGAGCAGAGCGCTCTGCGGGCCAGTACTGGTGACACTTCTCCTGTGGAGAGAACACCGGGAACCCCCAGGGTTACGTGGGAAGGGAGTGCCACGTTCCAGAGGACTTTGGGACAGGATGGGTGTTGGTAAAAGAGCCCAAGGCTATGCTGATGGGAAGCTGGGGTACAGAGTAGAGCGTCACAAAAGGAGCATCCTTCCCAAGGGTGCCTGGTGTCCTCCCTGGAATGAGAGGGGCCCTGGGGGAGGGGGTGGGCTCACCCTGCCCATCTCCCGAAGCTTGGTCAGCATGACGATGATGGTGGAATTGTGCTCCCAGAGCATGCGCCAGAAGTCCTCGGTGCTCTCTGCCAGAGGCCCCTGCGTAGCTATGTAGGCCTTCTGCTGTCTGGATGACAGAAGACTTGACATGCTGGAGGTGCTGCTGCCCCCATCTATCCCGACACTGCCTAGATCCTGAGGAACCTGCTCACGGAGCAGCCTTCCTCTAGGAAGCCCTCGCTTCTGTACCCAGCTCACTCTGATTTTTTGGGCTAGCTCCTACTCCCCCAACTAGGAGCAGACCAAGGTACCAAAAGGCACCGTGGGGCAGGGAGAAGCATTCCGACCTGTAGCCATCTAGAAAGCTGGCATTGATGTAGTCCGAGCCTTCCACACCACGGATGGGTTGCAGACACACTCGGGTCAGCTCATAGGGCATGATATTCACCAGGCGGTTTTTGAACTTGTTGCAGGGCAGGTTGGCACTAATGAAGCGAGATGTGTGGGCCTTGGAGTTGGCCAGTAACTGTGAAGAGAAAGGGGTTTATCAGGCTCGGTTCTCTGCAATGAGGCCTTCCAAGACCCAGTCCCTCCCACGACCCAGTCCAGGACCCTGGAGTCCCACCTTGAATTCAAGCTCCATGGCGGTCACGCTCTCCCCGGGAGGCACTTGGCCTAGCTTCTGGATGTGGGCATAAAGGTTGCGAGCAGGCACCTCGGTGTGTCCGCACATGGCGGCCTCCAGCAGTGCCTCATGAATGAACACATACTGGTCCTCTGTCTGCACCATGTAGTTCCTTTGTGAGCGCATGCATGTCACGTGGCCATAGATGTCAACTGTCTTCTCATGCTTCATCCGCTCCAACATCGCATCGATGACAATAAAGCAGCCCGTGCGGCCCACACCAGCACTGAGGACAAGGGCACAGCTTGGGGCGGTGGTCTCTTTTTCCCACCCCACCCCTCTGCGCGGCTCTGTATGCTCTCACCTGCAGTGTACCACCATGGGTCCTGCATCCAGTGGGTTGCAGGCCTTGACCCGTCTCAGGAAGGCCAGGATGGGAGTCGGGTACTCAGGAACTCCATGGTCTGGCCAAGCCATGAACTGGAACTGACGCAGCTCACGCTTCTCACTGGAGCCACTCTGGGGAAAGTCAATAGAGGTGAGGATGCTTGGGGTCTCCTTGCTACAGACCCAGGGAAGGGGCCAGATCCACCACCCTTAGGTGATAATCTCAGTAACGGACGAGTGTTAGCGTGTTTGGCCATACCTTATGGAGTGCGAAGGTGCGCATGGTATATGTAGCCAACTCCACAGTGTCCACCAAGGTCACCTGAATGAGGCCATAGGTCTCAGTGCCGCGGACTGGCCAATACTGATCACACTTCACCTGGAGGGGGACGGGCAGGACAGGGAGCAGGGTACAGGCGACAGTGTTACAGGATGCCCAAAGGCTTAGGCAGAAGCAGAGTGAGAAGCCCAGTTCACCTGACTACAGAGAGCCCCAGCCTGAGCTCTCAGCTTCTTCTTCCTCACCAAACCACACCACATTGAGCCACCACCCTTCCCTCACTGGCTGAAGGACCATAATTGAAAATTATCTATTCAACACCAGAGAGCACCAGGCACATTTTCTGCCAAATTTACCCATAACGTTTATGCCCCATTTTCAAGCTCTGTAAATTTTATGTTCCAGTCAATGCTTCGCAGTGCAAAAGCAGACATCAGCAGCTCCTTCCACTAATTAACTTAGATGTGTGGATGCCCCAGGAACACTCGAGCATCTGGGGAACATGTGAACACCCCAGGAACAGACCAGAAACTGGGGAACACATTAGCATTCCAGAAAATGACAGTATTTGGTGAAACATACTAACACCTGGGGAACATGTTACATTAGATTGCAGCAGCTCCCCAGTACTTAGGGAATGAGAAAATACTCCAGGAAAACCATAGTCCTTGGGGAATCCCTTGAAAAACCTCAGAGAAGGTGGTATCCGGCACCACTGAGCCATTTCCCATCCACCCCCTCACCCGGGATTTCTCCTCTAGCCTGGTCATCATGACCACTGTGGCTGTTCGCTGTTCCCACACCATCCGCCAGAAATCGCCCATGGTCTCGGGCAGTGGGCCCTGTGTGGCGATGTAGGCATTCTGCTTTCGGTAACCATCGATGTAGTTGGCATTGATGTAATCACTCCCGGGAACACCTACAGATGGAAAGGGATTCGAGAGCATTAACCTGGGAGCCCCAGGCCAGGCCACCATGCCTCAGTGTGTTCTGGAGAGCAGAGCAGGAGGGGAAAGAGAGCAAGCTGCCCTGCGCTCACCATCGATGGACGTGAGGAGGACTCGAGAATGGTCATAGGCGATGACATTTGCATAGCGGTTCTTGGGCTTGTTCACCTCCGAGTTGGAATTCTCCCAAGTGAACTGCTGTCCAGGGTCAATGGACTGTCAGAAATAGAAGAAACAGACAGAGTGAGGGTCAAGTCAAAGGAGGCCTACCTATGGAACCCCCATTCAGGCCCCAGCCACAGAGCGGATACATCCCAAGTCCAGAAAGTGGCAAACTGAGGACTTGAACTTCTATACCGGATTCCTTTGTTGGGTAGAGTGGTTGAGGATGGGGTGGGGCGTGAAACAGGCCCCTGCACCCAACTAGTGAAAATGGCACAGACGGTGAAAGCCACCGCGATCACCTGGGGCACACTGGAAATTGTCCACGGTTCCAGATCAATGCAACACGTTGCCCAGCTCTGCCACGTCTCTGGCTTTTCCTATTTCACCTGTCCCCTTGCTCTGCCCTCCCTGCAGGCAGGACCGAGGCTCCTCCACAGCTCCTACCAAGCCCTTACTCTACAACCCTTCCTGGTTCACCCTCACTGTTCACAAAATGCTTTTTTCTTTTTTGTTTTTTTCAGACAGGGTTTTGTTTTTGTTTTTTTGTTTTTTTTTTTGTTTTGTTTTTTTTTTTGTAGCTTTGGAGCCTGTCCTGGAAGTAGCTCTTGTAGACCAAGCTGGCCTCGAACTCACAGAGATCTGCCTGACTCTGCCTCCTGAGTGCTGGGATTAAAGGCATGCGCCACCACCACCTGACTCCCCTTTTTTGGACAGGGTCTCATGTACACCTGGCTAGTCTAGAATTAGCTATATAGCTAAGGATGACTCTGAACTTCTCGTCTTCCTGCTTCCGTGTTCTGAGTATGGGGTATGCAGCATGTGTGCGGCCCCATTTATGTGGTGCCGGGGCTCAAAGCCAGGGCTATGCAAATGCTGGGCAAGCACTCTAACGCATTAGTTACATCCAAAGCCCATTCACAAGATTTCTTCCCCCCCCCCTCAAAATGCACGTGTGTACATGCACATGTCTGTGCACCTGTGTGGTGGACGGGAGGACAACCTTAGTGACACCCTCCACCTTCCTTGAGCTAAGACCTCTCTCAGTGGCCTACAGCTCACCAACTAGGCCAGGCAGGCTAGCCAGGAAGTACCACACAGGGATTACACATGCACATTTTACACGTTCATACCTGCCATGTTTACACGGGTTCTGGGGCGTGAATTCAGGACCTTGGTAAGTGCTTCCCAGACTGGGCCACTCCCACCAGCCTCCCTCCCGCCCCACTCACAGGATTTTAGGTTTAGATGCCAGTTCTGTCCACTACTCAGCAGCCTCCCCCGACATCTCCATGCACAAGTCTCACTTCAACCTCAGTTCTCTCAAGGGGCAACTCATCCGTTTCCCTTCAAAGTAGGCTCTGCCGTGAGACTCCCTTCTGGCGGACAGCAGCGTCACCCACTGACCCAGGAAGCCCGGTCAGCATCTGAAGTCCACCTCAGAAATTCTGCAAGGCCCCTCCCATGGCTCACCACACCCCCATCCTCCCTCTGCTGCCGCTCTTCTCAGCTAGACACGCAGCTCTGCCTGGCACCTCCACGCCTTCTCTCTTGCTCCACTCCAATTCACTCTGTCCTTCAGCAAGAACAGTCTTTCAAAAAACGCAGACCCGAGTATCAATTTCCTGCTTAAAAGCCCCCTCGTGCTCTTAACTGGCTCAGGGCACAAAGATGCTTACAGCTACATCTCTGGGGGAACTCAGGGCGTGTCCAGCACTGTTCGAAGCAGCCATGTGCATTTCCACATCTCTTTTCTCAAGGCAGGTTTGGTTATTATCCTTATTTTGCAGATGGATAGAACAGACACCCATAGCACAAAGTCTCCTCCATTTTGGCCTCAGCCTCATTATTCTCCAAGGAGACTGGTTCTTCACTTCTGCGAGCCCTCACCCCGGGACACACCCGCCGTCATGTGTATTGTCAGAACCACACGTTCAGCATTGATTACCTGTCGGCCTGTGTCTCTCAGTAACTATGTCCCAAGGCATTTGTCTCTATATGCCCAGCATCCAGCACAGGGGTGGGCACACAGTTAGAAGACAAATGACTAACAGAGAAGACAAATGACTAACAGACCGTGAAAGAGAGTTACAGGAGAGTCCAGGGCAGTCAGGGAAGGCTTCTAGGACAAAGACGGTCCTTTAGAGAAAGCTCAGATGAGAGGAACGGCAGCAGGTAGGAAGGTGACTGATGTGAGCAGGGGCCCTGGGACCCGAAATGGGCAGAGCTTTACTAGAAGGATGGGTAGGTGCGGGATAGGACAAGAATGAATACTGGTGAAAATCAAGGAAGGCCTTCTTGGCCAGAAGCCAAGCTGAATGCAGAATGCCTGGCTGACATGCTGTCACTGCAGTGCAGCTGCAGCAGGTCAGAGTCAGTGGGCACTCTACAGCGGAGACGTAGCTGCTATGACGAAAGAGACGCACTCATCCATCTGCCTGCCAGGCTCTAGTTTCTTCTTTGGAAACCTGACCTGTTGCCCTTGGGATCTACTTGGCCCATGGCCTTCAGAAGGGCAATTCCGGTACCCGGAGGTATGTCCCTGAGATATAACTCAGAGTAGACATCTGACTCAAAGAGCAAACTCCTGGGTCCGGCTGAACCAACCCATCCATCATCTCTCCATTCATCATCTTCTGAGACCTATGCCAAGTGCTGGAGAAAGAGTGACAGACACAGAAGAAAGACATCTCCACCATGCTTCACCAAGAGAGTGGGCATCTCCTCATCACTACCTTTTTCGTAAGGCTCTTGCCTAGATGCCTGGGGACACTTAGTTATCCCTGACAAAGAGCCGGGGGGTGGCAGGAAGCTCATTGACCCTGAAATCTAAGCTCCTAGCAAAGAGAAGTCATGGTCAGAGTGAGGCAAACACTTGGAGGGCTTCCTGACTTGCACCCAGAAGCTGTGCATTTCTGAGTGCACACACAATCACAGGCGGGTTGGCAGCTTAGCAGCGAGGCTGAAGAAAGACTTCCTATCCTTTACTGGCAATGGTCACCATGGGGAAGCTCAGTAAGACTCATCTGAGCCTGAGGTGTGGATGGTATGGTCAAGAGGGCAGGTCCAAGTGAGAATCTTGGCTCCACTACTTCTCAGCTGTTTTGACTGTGGGCATCTCACTCCCCTGTCAGTCCTGTTTCTTGTTGTGTAAGACAGCACAGGACCATTTCACCAGGCCAGGAGGGACCAAGTAAGAGGATGATGCCCAGTAACTGGTCAGTGCTGACCTATTCTTGTTAGAGACCAGATATTGTGGCCATTGTTACTAAGATCAGTGTCTATTTCTGCTGGTATGGAGACATTTGAGTGGGGACCTAGCAGAGCCTTCTAAAGCATTTCCAGAGGTGACCACCAGAGGGCTGTAGTGAGCCTGAGGGCTGGGCCTAGCACCTAAGGAGGCAAGAGTTCCCCAGCTGAACTTTGCTGTTGACCTCCCTGGCTATTCCAGGGAAGCCTACATTCTTCCTAGTCCTAGCTGGGACCCACAACAAGACAAAAACTGATAGGAAGACTGAGGCCACACAGGGGGAGGGGCGTTGTCTCACCTCATACTCCTGGGAGAACTTGAGCCCATCGTTGGCTTTGAGGCGCTCAATATTGTCCGCCAGGTCAGTGATGGGAATGGGCGGGTGGTCTCTCATACCTGGGAGAGGTGGAGCACACACACAGGTGGCATTAGTGAGAGTTCTGAACAGGGTGGCAGAGACAGCCCAAGGCATGTACTGTGAACACGTGTGGTCATGGAGTGAGTACTTGGCACTGGTGGCATGGAGAGACATCAGCACATGCGGCGACACGAATGGCAGAACACAGAGTGGCTGGAGAGGCCAGAGGGGAAGTGTGTGTACTGTGAGCACATGGAAGGAAGCATGTCCAGGTGATCTGGTGCTGCACAGGGACAACAGGGCCCGCTCTGCCTGGCAGGTCTCTCCCAAGACTGGGCTGAAAGCTCAGGGAAGTGGCAGCGATACACAGGGTGGGGCTGGGCTCTCACCGCACCTGTGACAGACCCCCCACCCCTCATCCATGCCAGTCATCCTGGGAGATTGGTGACCCTGTCATCCCAGGCACCAAGTGTGCGGACAGAACGGTCATGGAGTACAAAGACAATGGCAGAGTGACACAGAAGGGGGGAGCAGCAGGGACCAGGAGGGAGATGTGCAGCCAGAGAGAGGGACCAGACGTGGCAGGGACAGGGAAACAGGGTGGAGAGAAGGGGCTAGAGGAAACAAGGTGGGCAGGGAGGAGAGGGAGAGAAGTGAGATAGGGGAGAAGGGAGAAGAGGAAACAGAGGAAACGAGAAAGAACAGGGAGGAAGGGAGGGAGGAAAGGAGGGGAGGGGAGAGAGCGGAAGAGTGGAGACAGACACTGAAGCCAACGTGTCCCCAAACACGGGAACTTTGAAAACTAACTTGAGATATTCGGGCAACTGGGGGCACTGGAACCTGCAGAGAAAACAAACCAAGATCACAGTGGGGAGGGAGCAGAGCATAGTAACCCTTTGCTGGTCACCTGGTTCTGCAGTAAGACACTGCAGGGGCTGTAGGTGAAGGGCAAGAGGAAGGGACACAGATGGGGCAGTAAGAGGCCAGGAAATAGGGTAGGTCTCACTATAAGCGCCCTTGACTTCCAGTAACAGATGTCCCATCTCCAGGGGTGAGCGCTTCCAAACACCATAGGTCCAACCTGCGGGGCCTCCTGAGGCTCTATGACCAGATACTCAGCCCAACTCAGCCCCAAGCCCCTCAAAACCTGACCTTGGCAATTTTGAGCCGGCCTCCATTCTGGAAATGAAAGGCCCTCTTCACTCTCACATTCCTCTTCTCATGGACCCACGGCATTCTTCACACACCGACACCCGAATGGGCTCTGAACGCCATGGTTGCTGCTCTACAACCCATGGAAATACTTCTGCTGGGTCCTCAATATGGCACTACACTAGCAGTCAAGATGGCTTCTTCCTGCCTGGACTCTCTGCATACACTCTCTCCTACAACTACAGCATCCTGCATCCACGGGTTCCCTCTTCCCTTTCTGCTCACCCAGGGAGAGTGTCCATTCTGGGCTGTGACCACTGCATAATCCTGGGCACTGCTCACACTGGCGGCTCCAGTGCTGAGGTCAGCACAAAGGTCCAGACTCACACTTGGACATCCCCCTGTGGCAGCAGCCACACATCCATCTTTGCATCTCTGTGTGGGCTCAAGCTGAAACCCTTGTGCCTCAGCCCCCTTCAGCTTGAGCCTCTGTCCCCACTGTCACTCGCCTACTGCTTAAGTGTTCTGCTCCGATTTCTTCCTCATCAGCCCAGTCTCCACAGAACCAGTCGGAGGTTTTCTACAGCAGCCCTGCTGCTCCCCCGCTGAAGACCTTCAGCGACTCCCAGGTCCCTCAGGATGAAGTCTGAGCTGCTCAGTCCCAGTTACCTTGGTATACTACTCCAAGGCTTCAGAGATGCTCAGGTTTTAACTAGATGGACACACACTGCTTCCACTGAGAGCCCACTCCAGGAGCAGGCTCCTCCGCTCTCCAGCCACACCACTCTGGTAGTTGCGTTCCTCACTGATTCTGTCACCGGTTACAACAGCTTGTTAGTTCTAATGCTGTGAGGAAGCCCAGGCTACACGAAGAGGCTAGCTCATCAACGACTCACTTGAGCAACCCACCCAGGGGCTGGTAAACATTAACTACCAAGGGCAGGAAGTAAGTACTTTAGGTTTTCTGACACCCAGAATCTCTTCTACCTTCTATCTGTAAATTGACCTCTATAGTCTGGAAGTGGTGGTGCACAACTTTAATTCCAGCACTCAGGAGGTAGAGGCAAGTGGATCTTTGTGAGTTCAAGGCCAGCCTGGTCTACGGAGTGAGTTCTAGGACAGGCTCCAAAGCTATAGAGAAAAACCTTGTCTCAAAAAGAGACCTCTATAGTGCAGACATTCCCAGAAATGAACAGGGTAGTGGTGTTCTGGGAAAACTTTATTCACAAAAGCAGGTGGTGGACAGGTCTGGCTCCAGGCTATAATCTGCAAGCTCAACTTTAAATGATTCTATGTCCCAGCTTTCAAGTCTTCCGGCTGAGGGCCTGGACATTCTGGAATAGGCGCTGATCCTGCCGGGCCCTGTCTGAATTCCTGACTCATAAAAGCTGTGAGAGAGGATCCATAATTACTGCTGTCTTAAGCCTCTGAGTTTAGGGGTAATTTGATGTGTAGTGCTAACTAGCTCACACACACACACAAACCCTGTGTGTACACAGGCATCCCATGAGAATCTACTGCACAATAAATATAAGGATGGGGATGGACGAGACAGATCCTGGGGCTACAACTACAGAGACATCTTGACGGGAGGAGTGATATTCCAGGTGAATGGAACAGAGAGCCGCCGGGGTGAAGAGGCAGCACTCAGTCTGGAGCTGGGTCACCACAGCGAACCCCAAACAGCCTTTCATCTGCTTTCTGTTACAGCTTCTCACTTCTAACGTGTGTGTGTGTGTGTGTGTGTGTGTGTGTGTAAGGGTCGGTGTGAGCCCTTCATCTGCCATGCTTTCTGCTACAGCCTCTCACTCTTTTTTTCCCCTCCAGGACAGGGTTTCTCTGTGTATCTTTGGTTGTTCTGGAACTCACTTTGTAGACCAGGCTGGCCTCGAACTCACAGAGATTGGCCTGCCTCTGCCTCTTGAGTGCTGGGATTAAAGGATGCACCACCATGCCCAGCCCAGCTTCTCACTTCTAGCCTGTGTGTGTGAGCATGCATGTGTGTATGCCTGTGTAGGGCCAGAGAGCAGATAGAGACTGGCCACTTGGGCCAGAGATGTGGGTTCCAAAGGCTCCTTAGAATTCTTCAGAGACTGGAGACACAAGCGACCTTGGTTGTCAAGAAGTCTGCTCACCCTAGAGAGGCTGTCCACCCATTGAATACGGAAGCCTCAGTAATGTTAATCCAAAGGGAACAAATAATAAGAGAGAGAGAGAGAGAGAGAGAGAGAGAGAGAAGCAGCAAGAAATAAGCATGCACTAGGTCATTCTGTAGAGAGCCCTATGGCCTGCAGGACAGGGCTGGAGGGCAAGAGGCCAAGGGATCAGCCCTACCTGGGGTCTGGTAGTTGAGCCTTCGCATCTCCACAGGGTCAGAAGAGTGGGCCAACAGGGAGTCCTTCAGCCCAATTGACTGCTCATCCTTTGACGATGGGGAGTGTGTTCTCTTCCTAAAAAAGCAAGGGCGGGCTAGTGAAGACCTGGATCACAGGCAGTCCCCATGGCCACAGCTGTCTTCTTACCACCCCGCCTTATCCTGGGATCTCTGGGCATGAGCCAGGGGCAGAGCAGTCAATGAGAAAACACAGGGTGGGAAGGGATGGGGCAGGGAGACAGCAGGTGTGAGCAGAGAGCAGTGCAGCGAGGAAGGTCACAGAGGCTGGTGCTTCCTCTGGATGGGAGGCAGGTCACCACTGGCCAGCGGCCGCTGTCCTTAAGACTACCACAGCTGAGGCAGCAGAAGCCACCAGGAAAAAACATGCAACGACACATAAAATACACAAACGTTACAAGGTACTGAGTCCCAGCTGCCTGGCTCTCAGGCTATCATGGTGAATGCCCAGAGCAGCAGGGGAAGGGCAGGAAAGGCATTGCCCTAGCCAGACAGAGTCCTCTCTCACTGGCCTCAACTTGTCCATCTAAAATGACAGGGTCAGACAGACTACCCAGGGACTGGCTGCAGTCCCTGCATAGGAGTGTCTGGGGAGAACTTGAAACACGCCCACGCCTGCGTGCATCGGGACACCTTTCCCTGCTGCTCGGCAGAGCATAGAGAGACGGTCTCTTGTAGGAATTAGGTTGGAGAAATGGGAGCCTAGGGAGGTTTCTGGAGAGCTCTGTGGACTCAGGGAAGCAGTGAGGGCTGCAGCGTGCACATACCCCAGGGAGGAGCATCTTCTGTGGAAGCCACAGAGTTGGACTTACAGGAGCGT
Source organism: Myodes glareolus (assembly GCF_982192425.1). Lineage (NCBI taxonomy): Eukaryota > Metazoa > Chordata > Mammalia > Rodentia > Cricetidae > Myodes > Myodes glareolus. The sequence continues at coordinate 75,386,127 of NC_142028.1, read as the reverse complement.
GACAGAGCCTGCCCCTCATGCCAGTGAGGACTCATCCCGACCCAGGGCACCTTACTGATTAAAGCTACAGGCTAAAGGGTACCAGTCAGAAGTTCACCCCTCCCTGCAGGCCCAAGATGTGCACAGAGATAGTAGAGGGGGAGGCGTGTAAGGAGAGAAGGAACAACGACTCCTACCTTTCTTGTTTACTAGGTCCCGAGAGACAGGCAAGGACAGAAGAAAGGAATGGTCATTGTTTCTGCTGAGCACTCAGCCCTCACATGACAAGGGGAACGTGGTACCCTGATGCGGTACCTGTATGACACCCTCAGGAAGGGAGTTCACCTCTATGTATGGGCATCAGAACCCAGGTGGGGACAGGGAGGATATGTGGGTGGGGAGAATACTCCTGAACGCCACCTACGAGCCTGTCCACTGTGGGAGGAAGGAGTGAACGTGTCAGGAAAGAGCATGGGATCCAGACAAGGGCAGGGTAACGACAGGGCACAGGAGGTAGGCACGTTCACGTGGTGACGTCACACACGGAACAGCACATGTTCAAGAACCAGTCATGTGCTGGTTGCTGGGGGCCCAGCATAAGCAGCTGCAGGCCCAGCACATATCCAGTGGGGCATTCTGGCGTAGATGAAGGGCTGTAGGAAGTTGGAGCCAGGAGCCAGAGAAGTTCCTAAAACACCAGAGACTAGACATGAGCGTGAAGGGTGAAGGGACAGCTGCCCGATGAGGAGGGACAGGGCAATGAGGGTGGGGCTGCTGCAAAGCAGGAGCCCAGGGGCCAAGGAACCACATTTGTTTACTGTAATGATGTCAAGGGCAATGTTAAAGATACAATTAACCAGGCATTTCAACTGTCAGGCTCAAAGGTTAGGCTTAAAAAAAAGTTTTTGTGGCTTTGTGCATGTGAAAGCAGGCACTCCACATTGAGCTATAGCTCCAGACCTTTAAAAAAACACACAAAATTTTTGTTTTTTGAGGTAAGATCTAGCTAAGTTACCCAGATTAGCCCTGAATCCTTCTACCTCAGTCCCCAGTGTAGCTGGGATCCCAGGTCTAAACCACAGGTCCAGTTCACCCAAAGGCTTACATTAGCCAGCCAGGCAGTGGTGGCACATGCCTTCAATGCCTTGAGAGAGAGGCAGGTGGATCTCTGTGAGTTTGCAGCCAGTCTAATCTATACATTGAGTTCTAGGGAAGCCATGACTACTTTTGAAATAGTCAAGCCAAATACCTGGGAGCAGCGTGGGAGCTGGGAGGACAGCAGACCTCCAGGGACAGGTGCTACAGCTACCTAAGAGTGTGTTAAGAGACAGCTATGGGTATAATCGCTCTTTAATGAACAGCTGCTATGTAAATACTCATGGGGACCTCTGTGGACCTAAGCAGGAGAGGTGGCCAGGGAACCACCTAGGAATTAGAGGAAGGAAAGTGCTCACGGTAGGAGACCAGGAACCAGTGGCTACTGAAAGGAGACAGACATGTACACATGCACAGAAACAGATGGACAAACATGCCTAGGGACATACACGGTTCACCTCGGCCCTTCCTTATAAAGGTGGGCTGCTCAGAAGAGCACACACACAGAACCACTGTTTCTGTCGCTCCTGGCTTGTTATGGCACCCAGGGGCCATGAGGAGAAGGCCGACTTAATACTACACCAGAGTACCGGAGAGGCAAGCAGCAGGCGCTGTCCCCTGGAGCCAGGCCCAGCACTCACCTCTTGAACAGGAGGATAGCGATGACAATGAGTATGATGAGAATGACCGCCAGGACAGGGCCTGTCACCCACAGCATCTCGGGCTCCTCCTGCTGCTGGGCTGGCGTCACCTGGACTACAATCTCATCCGAGTAAGGGCTGGAGGCGTAGCGCTTCTGCGGTCCAGTGAAGCAACAGCACAGACTGTGAGCACAGCACGAACCCCCGCCCCCTCACCCAGCACACCCAGAAAGGACACTGAGATCAGGAGACATTGGGCTGACCCAGGCTCTAAACCTGTAAGACTGACTTGGAGCAGGCCAGCGGGACTGTGCTACTGAAGCCAAGTTAGGTCTGGTCTTCTAGGTCCTGAGGCCGCGTATCATGGAATACTAGGTTAGATACTAGTCCTCAGGGTTGTCCTAGTCCTAGGGTGTTGGCGTCTCAGGGAGAATGCAGACCTGGAGTCTCCTAAGGTCTGAGACTGGCCTGGGGTCTTAGGGTTCTGAGAGTCATGCCAGCTCAGGCCAACCTGATCCATCGGTTCCTTGAGGGACGCGAGCACAAAGCACTGGTAACTCAGGTCCGGAGACAGGGGCCGGTTGTAGAAGCCCCGGTAGCTCTTCTTGTCCCCCAGGGTGAAGGTGTCGGGGAGCTCATCCACTTGAGCTGCTACGTATGGCTTTAGCCGCTCTGCTTGGCGCCGGCGCCTCCGCTGTTCCTCCCCACCCTGCTCGATGGCTTCTAGAAGCTGGTAGAGCAGAGCACAGAGTCACACAAGGCTGAGGAGCAGCATGCTGACCCTGGGGCCACAACCTGGGATACAGAGGTTCCCTCTTCCTAAGGGACCCTTGCGGGTACTGCTACTCCTGGTAGCCTATGAGGAAGGGCCTCATGAATAACCTCATCTTAACCAGAGATGCAGCTTCCACATGGGCTGCTGTGGTTCACGGGCTCAGGACGCTCTTAGAGCTACAGAAGTGCCTCCACTGATTCCTATACCACGGGATCCTTACCAAACACCTCTGGGGAAGCCTCTGTAAGCCCTCCTGGAGTTCTCAAAAAAAACTCCCCTCAGAGTCCCTCTCCCTAGAGAGGGAGTGGCTGACAGCCACTGCCAACCCATGGGGCTGCCCTCAGTGCTGACTCTTCCCTAGGCACCTCATCCAGCTCCAGCTCCTCTGGGGTGTTCCATCTCGGTGCCAGCAAGTTCCCGCCCACACGGTCAATGGGCACAACCACAATGTAGAACCACCTGTGGGAACAGAACAACAATCAGAACCTTCGTCGCCAGCAGCTATGATCCTGCTCCACACCAGCCTCTGGCCTCTTCTGCGCACCTGACAAGTGAGGGGTCCTGGACTTGAGGCATGGAGAGGGAGAAGCGGCCATCCTCTATGAAGGCAGAGGCAGGCAGCGGCTTGTGTGGCAGGAGGTCTGGAGCGGTGCGGATGGACACCAGGTGCTGCAGGCCCCCAGCACTACTGCCACGGTTCATCAGCACAAAGGAGTATTCTGTGTTGGGCTGCAAGTCTGCAATCAGCTTCCTCATCGAGTGCCCATCCACCTCCACACTCTGCCCATTGTACAGAATCTGTGGGGGAAGAGAAGGAGCAGCTAGTGCCTCTGGGTGATGACCCCACCACAGGTCTATAGGGCACAGTGACTACATAAGGATCCTATGGCAGTGCGGAACAGATGGGGGTGTCCTAGCCTAGGTCAGCAGTGGTCCTTACCCACCTTGAAGGGTACAGCTGACTTATAAGAGTCGGGGACCTCCCAACTGAGCAGCACAGATGTCTTCATTGCAGCCGCCACACGGAAATTCTTGGCAAACACTGTGGAGGCATGAGGAGGGAGTCAGCCCTGTGGTTAGTGGGGTTGGGTGAACGGGCCAGAGATTGTGACAACAGCTAGAGCACAGCGGAGTAGGGGAGCCCGGGGAGAGAGCAGGAGACTAAGGGTGACAACCAAGTACCCCGAGTCAGCTTCACAGCACACGGTCCAACACCTAACCCCGGTTCTTCCACAGTGAACACCGGACTGGCTCGGGGGTGCCACAGCACTTGTGGCCAGATCTCCAGGGGAGCATGGGTGAAAGCCTGAGCTCGGACACCAGATCAGAGCAGCCGGGGATCAGTGGGCTGTGGTCATGAGAAGCATGTGGCCACACAGCAGAGCACGGTCTGGCTGTCAGTAGGTTAGGCCCCAAAAGATTAGTGTTACAAACCAAAGTACAGTGAGCTGCACAGCCTAGAATGGTGACACAGCGCAAAGAGGTCAGAGGCTCAAGGTCACAAGAGACTGGAAGGTCACGCAGCATAGGTCAGTAGGTCAAGGGCAGCAGAGGTCAGGGTCACACACCCAAGAATGTGGTGCCTGTTCATTAGAGGTTAGCAATCATGAGAGACTGAAGTGTCACACAGCAGAAGCTGGTGGATCAGTGGCGAGAGGTCAGTGGGTCAAGAACAGCAAAGGTCCCTAGGAGCAGTCACGCTTGGGCGGGCATTGTCATGACCGCAGCACACACCTTGCTCCATGGGCATCGTCCGGGACTGGATGCTGGGGCTGAGCGGGCCGGCGCCTTTGCTGGTATGTGCACGGACCTTGATGTCATAGGTGGTGTCCGGTTTGAGGCCAAACAGTGTAAGGTGTATATCGTCAGTAACATTCTGCAGTTCATGCTGGCTGTTGATGTCACGGTAGACCACAGTATAGTTGGTGATGCGTCCATTCCTCTCTGCCAGCACAGGTGGGTCCCAGGCCAGTTCCGTAGTCGATGTGGTCAGCCCTGTCACTCGAAGGTTTTGAGGAAAGCCACTGGGCACATCCTCCGGGGTTGTGATCTCTTTCTCAAACTCTTCACCTGGGCCAGCCCGGTTCTTGGCAGCAAGCCGGAAGATGTAGGTAGCCCCTTTGTGCAGACCGGTGACTGTAAAATGCTGGTCATCCTTGCCAAAGTCTATGGTGTTGGGCCGTGCCTCGTCAGCCCGACGGTATTGTAGACGGTAGCCCAGCAGCTCTCCGGGCAGCTCCTTGGGCGGGTGCCACTGCAGTAGCGCGGTGTGCATGGCCGTGGTGCTGACCATCATGGTGGGCCGGCCTGGGACTGAACAGCACGCACTGGGCTCTGGTGCCGCCCTCCCTCTGCTGCCCACCCAGCTTTGTCCCTGACCCCCAACTCACCTGCCCCTGCTGTAGTAACCACTTTGGGCTTGCTTCGGGCACCATCCCCCTTGGTGGTGTAGGCAGCAACAGTAATGGAGTAGGTGGTCTCTGGGGTGAGGCCACTGATGGTGGTTTCCTGAAAGAGAAGGGGGAAGGGCAGGTCCCATCACACCCTGTGAGAAGAGGCTAGACTATCAGTCCCCTGAAGACTGTAGCCAAGGGTGCCCCCAGGTACACAGGACCAAGGCCTTGGGAGGTGGAACTGTGTATAAATCCTTTCTCCACTGGAGGCGGGACAGCCAGGTAGGATGTGGACTAGGAGCATGCTACCCACCCCAGACGCCCCATGCCTGGGGCAGACAGCTCATTCTTCCTTTCAGAGAAGAACAAAGGGCCACACTGTTTCTTTCACTCCATTGTGCTGTGAGTGACACCTCATGAGGTCCCCACACACACACCAGGACAGAGCCTTGCACGCACCCAGCACCTTGCACGCCTCTTGGCACGCACATGCACACTACAGACTATAGTCCCTCCTGAAGTAGCAGATGCAAGGCCACTTACAGACACTAATACAAACACAAAAAGAAAGAGAGAGAGAGAGACAGAGACAGAGACAGAGAGAGGGAGAGCGCACACTCGCAGGGTACAAGAGAGGGCCAAGGCACAACACTGTAAGGTAGAAGGCTCCCATCTAATTCAGTGACTGTGCTATCCAATCCCCCGAGAGCACTTAAGAGTTGGAGAAAGGCAGAATAGAAAACTCCCCATACCCGGGAACACATTCCCGATTCCACTGATGCCCAAGAAGTCAGCCACTCCATTTCCTTCTGCCTTGGCGGATCCTACCCACACCCCATCCAGCAAAGGCATCATTTCCGGACATGGGGAGAAACACCACTGAAGACCAAGCCACACCACAAAGAAGAGTAGGAAGAAGGGAGGGAGGGTACCACCGTGGAGTAGGAATAGGGCTGTCAGCACCAGCCCTGGTAGCCCTCCAGCTCTAAGCCTCAGGTGGAGCCAACTGCAGATGCCAACAAACCTTTGCAGGGCCCTGACTGCCCAAGCTGGAGGGTCTTCCAGGGCTTGGGCTCCCCGGCATTTCTCCCAGCCTGGGCCTGAGCAGGTGATTTTTCACTTCAGGGATCAATAAGGCTTAATGATCAGGATTGGATTTAACTCCATCCCTGTCTGGCCAGAGCAGGGGCCAGGTCCTGGTCGATTGTGAACATTGGCCTCAAATTGCTGCTCGACAGGCGAGGCGTACGGATTAGAGGAAACGCCAATCACTGCTCAGCCTGGTGCTCACGTCTACATGCCAATTTTCTCTGGATGTGGCTGGTGCCCTGTGGATCTTGGCGACACAGGCTGGGAGAGGGGGAGTGTCCCGTGAGCCCAGCCTGACCCAGTCTTGCCCGTGCTTGCACACCTCTTACTTACATAGTCCTCGGACTCCTCTGGTCTCCACTGACCCACGGGAGAGGGAAAGAAAGGGAGACAAGATGGTGAAGGATTTTGACTTGGAGGAGACCTGGTCCATGGAGGACTGATAGACAGTTCTAAAGTGCCCACTGAGATGACAGCCCAGGACCGCTCCCCAGTCAGACACAAGTCCCTGCATCACTGAGCACCATCTGAGTGTACCAGGCCTAACAAGGGCAGGGTGACACGGACGATGTCAGATAAGGAGAGAGGCTTGACAGCTCAGACGGAAGGAAGACACTAAAGGGTGACTCCATCCCCTGTTGTGCCCAGACTCCTATCTATGCCCATCTTGCTATGGCTGTCCAGGCTTATTTATTTCCCCCACTCTCAATATCTCAGCTGAAACAATAAATTAGAGTCAGATCATAGTGCTAGAATTATGGATAGAGTGAGCTAAGAGTCAGGATTGCCAGCAAGATTATAAGGGCTGCTGGGTAGCCAGCTCAGAGCCAGTCACAGGGAGACCTCACACCCCTCAATCCCATTCGACAGGTGCCTGGGGTCAAAGTAGGAAGACTAGTTTCATGGTAGTGGTAAATTCTAGCATCAGTGTGCTAGGTATTTCTAGGCGAGTATGTAAACGGACTGACCACCCTCAGGTAGCTGGCCTGGCCTCTGTCCACCGGCCTGAGCACCTGCTATGCTGGCAACTGGCAAACTCTGTCACAAAGTCTTTAGGCAAAATATGGGAAAGGCTATAAAGATTCCCCTAAAGATCGTGTTTACTTTGCAGAATGGGCTGGGACTAACTAGATTTTGGTTTCCTTACTTGAGACAGACCTGGGCTTTCCAAGTCAGGCCTTGGTGTGGAGTTAACACATGTAGCTTCTCCTATGGCAGGCAGTGAGAAGGGAAAAGACAGGGGTGGGACAGAATGGAGAGGGGTGGGTAGGACAAGGAAGAGGCTGGAGGAGGGCGGGAGGGGAAGGAAAGAAACGGGGGGGGGGGCACAAGAAGGGACAAAAGGAAGTGGAGAGGGGCAAGCCTCATATAGCGGGAGCACAGGAGAGGCAGGCTGGGCTGTACACTGTAAGTGGGGATACCCATCACATCTTTCCTTCTGATCCTATGGAGCCCTGGGCTGCACAGATGGCTCTATTAGGTGGAGAAAGGCAGGCTAGGATGTCCTTGACAAGAGTCAAACAGGAGACAGCTAGGCCCTGGGGCCAGGCTGGATAAGTGCTCCATCTGGTCTCCCACTGGCCTAAAGCAGGGAGACCCAGTCTCGGGGGGCATAAGGCTGTAAGGGTAGGTCTTGTCTTCCAGGACGTCCCTGGAGTCTGGTTGGGTATATTATACATAAAGGACACAAATATGAGGGAAATGTCCCTGGTTTTATTGCCCAACCCCCTTCAAAGTGCCAGGGACCAGCACACAAAAGCATATGACTTTCCTGGAACCCCAGAGGCTGCAGCTGTGGTGCCAGACTCCTAGGATGGGAGGGGCCAGAGCAAGTCATTCTCTGGATGTTTCTGGGAGGGCGTGTCTGCTGAGACTCTGTGAGGAGCCCTCAACCTGCCCCAGGAATGCAGGCTGGTGAACACACCCACTGCCCCCACCCCTGGGTCCCTCAGGATAGGCAGGTTAGGAGAAGAAAGAAGTCACCCTTTAGGCAAAGAAGAATTTTGGCTCTGAGGGTGGAACCCAGCCAAAGGCATGAAGGCTGTTTGTCTTTGAGGGAACCCACTCCTCAGCACAGCCTACAGAATCTGGGGTTCACACTGGGTAGAAAGGGAATCTAAGTTCTTCCTGATGGGACTTAGTGCTGGCGCAAGACTCCTCAGGACCTGGCTCTGGATAGGGTGAGCCAGAGGGCAAACATGGCAGGCTTTCTGATTCTTGATTAGTCCTTGCCTAGGGTAGAGAGACTTGGCCTCCCAGCCAAGACCCGCCATCCTCTTGCTGGCTCATTTTGGTCATGCAGATGTATAATCTTATAATGCTTCATGTTCCTAGATGGAACAGCAAGCCAGGGGTCAGAATACTCGAGGGACCTCACTGTAAGCTCTGGGGTGGAATCCCCCAGGAAGACAGAAGCTTCCAACAGGAAAGGGCTGGCTGGCAGGCTCAGGCTTCGAGATAAACATCAGGGGTCAATCACTCAGGTGATTATTTGCACAGCTTTGCCTCGGTCACTGGCTTGGGGCCAAAGAGGATAGAGAACTCAAGTCCCTGTCTGCCTCTGGCACAGGGATACTCAGAACATCACTGCTCGGACAACAGCACAGCTCAGATCTTCCTGCAAACCACAGGCTGGGGCAGAGCAGTGTGCAAGGAGCCTGGGTGCGTGGGGTCTTTGGAGATTGCCCTTTGAGCACTGGCTGCTAAAACCAGGGTGGAGGGGGTAGCAGGGCCTAGGCTGGCACAACTTGAGCAATCCTGACACAAAAAAGAAGTGTCCCTGGAATCTGGGCCTCACTTCCTAATCTCCGAACCCAAGGCAGTTCCAATACGACCATAAATTGCATAAACACCTCTGAGGGCAGGCAGGAGAAGGAACAAGTCTGGTCTCTGAGGAGTAAATGTGACACACTGGTCACTGCTCACCCAGCCACCCAGTACCATTAATGACATACCTGAGCCTCGGCCAGCATGACATCCTGGATGATGGGTTGGCCTCGGGGTTCACCATTCTCCAGCCGCACATAGGTGACCTGGTAGCCGCGAATCTGTCCGTGCTGCTTGTTGGGGACAGGCAGCTTCCAGGAGACATGCACAGCAGTGGAGTTCAGAGGCTCAACCTCCACCTTCCGTGGTGGCCCGCTGGGCACTGGAGGCCAGGTAGAGAGGGAAGTCAGACACGGGGAACTGAGCCTTGCTCAGGGTATATATAGTTAACTTTAGGGCTGTGACTCTGCACCCACTCACTCCCCTGGGGAAGGCACCAATGTTTCTTTGGCTGGCGGATCTGATGAGCAACCCTTTGCCTAAACTGGATCATCCCCATCAGCCCCTCTGGCAGGGCTACTTATTAGTGGGGAAATTAGATGTGGACAACAGCCAGAGGTGAGGTACCGTGCCTTCAACTACCCAGGCTCCCACTATCTGTCAGAAATTTCGTCACTATTCAGTCAAAGTCCGCTGGCTCTACTGAGTCTTCTGCCCTCATCTTCCCAAGCCTGACTCTCATATTGGGTGGGGCTGCTTCTCCTGCCATAGCCCTTTAAGGTTTTTAAGGCTATCTTGGAGATGGCCCAGAAGCCAGGACCTAGACATGGCTACCCCACCAACTACATCTCCCCAGAGTTTAGACCATTAAGACTAAGTTTAGGAAATGAGTATGTCAGGTCCTGTGGAGGAAGGTCCTGGGGTGCTTGGCAGGCAGCCCCAGGCAGCGTGCCTCCCTTCCCACCCCTCCTCATGACAATGCTACCCAACATAGCCTACCGTCCTCGTCGGTGCGCACCAGCACCGGGCTGCTCTCAGGGCCGGGGCCCACATCCGTGTGTGCCCGCACCCATACCCGGTACTCCGTCCACTTCTCCAGGCCCAACAGGTCCCAGCTGGAATGCTCACGGCTGATGCCATCCACCACATGGCGCTTACGGTCCTCGCCGTCCACTGCCTCATAGGCCACGGAGTATTGGGTGATAATGCCGTTGCGGCTGTCAGCTGGCGGTGGAACCCAACTTACCCGGACCGTGGTGGAGCCCGTGCTCACACATGTCACCTTCTGGGGAGGGGCTGATGGGGCTGGGGAAGACAAATGGGAGGAAAGCAGGCAAATGGAGGGTGGGGAATCACAGGCACAGTGACCAAGTCACAAGGGACTAGAGACTCACAGTCATTCTCAGGCCTTCTAGGCACAATGCTGCTGAGACGGCCTGACTCCCTCTGAACTAGGTTCCTACTCTCAAACTCACAAGCACGCACGCATAGCATGTGCAGTCTTTCACACACATATGGAGTTCTAACAGCGTCTCTCCCATGCATGTGCCTGTCTCACACAAACACAACACCAAATATATATATATATACACACATACACCAGAGCTTGGAGAATATAATCCTCTCCTGGGGATAAGTGATTCAAAGACTGCTTTTGGTTTAAGATTACCTTAACCTGTGCCTGTGTGGTCAGGGTCTCTGAAGCGAGATCAGGGGCAGCTAGTGGCTCTGAGGTATGGATTCCTTAGGAGTCGGAAGGTAAGTGTGGGCTCCCTTTCTAGACCCCACTACCATTACAGGAGCTTCCTTTCACCTTAGACTTGCCACTCCCTGCCCAGGTAACTTCAACAGCCCTCCATTCACTGGGAACAAAGCACCAACTCTCCAGGGGTTTGGGATTCACTTTCCTTGCCCAGTTCCGCCTATGCGAGCATACTACTAGTGCTGTAATGGCCCCGTCTCCCAATCTGTAGTCCCAGGCCCCAGCATCCCCAGGGAACACCATCCTTACGACCCTGCAGCATCCCCAGGGAACACCATCCTTACGGCCCTGGAGATGCAGCTTTGGCGTGAGGTGCAGCAGCGTATCATTCTCATGGTATCCTAACTTCACTTCCTCGTCTTTCTGTGTGCGTGTAGTGTACGTATATGTGAACACATGGGTACGTGTACTCGCACACGCATATGTGAAAGCCACAGGATGATGTCAGGTAGCCTACTCTATCAGACACCACCTAATGCCCTTGAAACAAGGTCTCTCACTGAACCTGAAGCTAGACTGGCAGCAGCTGGAAAGGCCTAGAAATTCCTGTCTCAACCTGCCAACAGGGTTAGTGCTACAGGTGTGTATGTGGCCATGCCCAGCTTGTTGTATGGGTGCTGAGGATTTGATCCGGTCCTCCTGATTACGCAGCTCTGTAACCCGATGAGTCCCCAGGCCCTCATTTTCTCCACCATTGCTTGACCCATATTAGCTAATAAACAAGGCAGCACCGGCAAGTAGACAAGTTATATTTCCAGGGAGCCCCCACCCCGCCGAGCTACCTGCTGAGGTCTACTCTATCTTGCTCGCTCTGCCACTTTACAAATGACGCAGTCGATCCGCACAGTTCCCAGACCTCCAGCTCCCTCTGCCTATAGGCACATAAGCTCTCTGCCTGCCTTCCGACAGCAGCTACCAGCCCTGCCCTTCCTACACCCTCTCAAGAGTGGAGTCCAAGGCCAAGTTTTCCCCACCCACACTCTGCCCCTCTCTCCCTCCAGAGACTTTACCAGCTGACCCTCTCCTTCCCTGCTTCCTGCTTTGTCCTAACCCTCACAACAGCAGCTAGATGCACTTCAGGAGTTCCTGCCTTACAAGAAAACTCCATCCTCAAGGCCAAAGGCCCTCCAATTACCACAGGCCCCTACAACTAGCTTCTTGGCGACATCCAAGCATGCTGGCTTACTTCCTTATCTCCCACTGCCCCTCCAGCCACCACACATCTCCTCCAAGTCCACTTTCCCACTACATCATTCCCTTCGGCCACCCAGCGGCAGGCTCAGGTCACCTTCTGTGGACTTCCTCTTTGCCTTCCTCCCCATCCCTAGATTTCACTTCCAGTCTTCTCAGGTCTGCTTCCTCCAGCTTAGGCCATGCCATGCCGCACGCTTCTACACTTGACTGACCGACACAGTCCAGATCTGGGTGTCTGAAGCCAGGTGTACTGGTCACACCTGCTTCCATCCACTTCCTGTCCTGGGGCCAATGTGCTCTTTCAGAGCTTCCTATCAGAAACAAGATAAACCTCCATATCCCTACCCCACTGCTCCCCATTTTCAATCCCTCACCGACTCCTGGCCAGTCAGTGTCCTAGACAAGGAAGAAAACCATTATTAGCACTTGAGTCAACCCTCTGGACTCTACCTAGTCTGCTGACAAGGTTCCTAAGTGATCTCACAGGCCACCTGTCCATTTTCACAGAGCAGGCAGTGCTGTCCCTGCGCTTCAGCCCTGACTACTGCAGTTGAGAACAGTGGCCTGCAGAATCACTGCCTAGGACCACTACAGTCAGCTTCTACCTAGTTAGCGTCTATCCTTGCTTCTTTGATCTTCTCACCCATGGTGTTTCCTGTACTACCATGCCTCTACCCTCCCATCTTACTTAATACAAATATAATTAAAAGCTCATTTGGGTAATTACAGGCATACTGTTTGTCTCAGTCTACTGTAGGGGCCCCATGGATTGAGAGGGCGTGTCTTCTGGCCATGCTGCCAGACTGACAGCGTGTCGGGTCTGACCCCCATCAAGAACATAGCAGATGCCTCAAGAATGAACTTATGAATACAGAGTCAGGGACCTCTGCACACAGAGTTCCATAAGAACTTTACTGACACGGTCACGCTTATGGTTCTGCTGCACAATGTCACTCCACCGGTCACACCATGACCATCTTATCAAGCAGGCAACCTTGCAGATGGTGGCATACTGATCACAGATGGGCCATCTAGTATCACACCAAGTCACACGCACACTTCCACAATCCGTCATCTTCCTCTGGAGAGCTAGAGAGCTACGGGGTCAGACAGGCATAGTCATGGGGCCACACCCAAGACACACTGACACACTCAGGTGCTATAGGCCAGGTGTTCACACAGTCTCACAGTGGCTCTATATACAGCCATGTTGTCACCTAACACGTGTGGTCCCACAGGCAGATGTAGGGACGCACACATACTAACACAGTCACATTCTCATGGACCTGTCCCTGAGTGCAGAGGCCTCAGACAGATCACACAGCTCCCAAGGAAGTGTCGTGGTCGGGTATGAGGAAGGGGATGTGATGATGAGATGGAGGGCTACGTGGAGGGAAGTGAGGCCCCTAGGCAGGGCTGCACCATGGCAGGCCCACCACGTCGGTGGCGTGTATGATCTAGGTATGGGGGGGGAGGCAGAGGACAAAGATGAATCACAGACACAGAACTTACCTGTGTGGGGTACAGGGGTCACAAGGGTAAGAAAGGGTCAGAAGGCTGGGCAGGGAGCAGAGAAGGCGACCACTGCCTGGACAGAGACTAGCAGGACACTTACCTGTCCCTTTCTCGGGGTCCAGACTCAAGAGCCCAGACTGGAGTCCAATACTGGACTCAGCAGACCTGACCACCCACCTGCTCGAAGGGGAAGGGTGTATGTCTGTGACAGGTGTGTCCCAGCCCAGCTGTGACAGGTATGGCCTAGGGAGGCACTTACTAGACTGTGCTGTACGGGCCTCTATGGTGGGCGTGAAGACGCCCACCCCCAGATCTGAGCGGGCAGCCAGCTGAAAGTGGTACAGCGTGTCAGGCTTCAGGTCCTCGAGAGTGTAGGAGGAGGTGGGGTCGAAGGTCACCTTGTGCTGGAAGAGCAGAGAGCACTTACTGACTGCTCGGATCTCAGGATGAGGCCACTCAGAGGTTAGTCCCCACATGGGCTGCAAGCAGTTGGCAGAGGACCCACCATGGTCCTATGAGAGGACCCACCCACCCACCCCCACACAGTCACACAAGTTGAACAAGAAATGCATGGCCTGACTCATACCACAGCCACTTCAAAGATCACCAGGACCAGCAGAGATCTGTGGCCCTAGGGGAAAAGTCAGGCTAGGACCACAGCACCCGGGCCAAGAACTCAAAGGATCAAAGGCAGACCCTAGAAACTTTGCCTCTGGCTTGGGAGTGGTGCAGACTCCAAACCCACACAGGCTATAGGAGCCACAGTGCTGCAGGGAGAAACCCAGGAGCTGGAACCTGTCCAGGTGTGCCCAACGCAGACCAAGGGGAACCAGAGGATACGTTCCTTCCATCCTTCCTAACCTCGGGGCTCACCTGCTGGCCTTCATCCTCTGCTGCCCAGTACACCAGTTCATATTTGGTGATCCGCTCCTGCGGGGGCAGCAGCCATGAGAGCTGGATCCTGGTGTCCGACTCGGCTTCGGCCTGGAAGTCTGCAGGCTGTGCAGGCACTGCAATGCCCACCCCAGGCACTGTCAGCTTCACGACACCTCCAAGGGCCCAGTGAGAGCATGCCAACCTCTCACTCCCTTGTCCTGCATCCCCTGTGAGTACGGCACCCTCGCCCTCCCCAAGCTCCGAATTTCACAGTCCGAGGAAACAGGAATGACCTTCCCAAGCCTTTGCTGTCAGCTGCCTAGCCAGGACACAGACCCCTACCTACCTCCCTGTTGTGTCTTGACCTGGATGGTAGGGCTGGGCGGGCCATCGCCCACGGCAGTGAAGGCAAGGACGCGAAGGCTGTAGGTGATGCCAGGTAGCAGGCTGCCCACAGTGGTAAGGAGTCCCGCGTCAGTGTTGTGCTTGTGCCAGGCGCTCAGGGGGCGTCGGGAGTCTGGAGTGTAGTAGACACGGTATCCCCGTACCAGGCCATTGGGCTCTTCAGGTGGCTCCCACTGCACCAGCATGGTGCTGGCACTCAGCATTCGGGCCTGCACGCGGCGTGGAGGGCTGGAGGGTGCCTGCTCACCCGTCCGTGCACGCACCGCCTCACTGGGTGGTCCTCGTCCAATGCTGTTAACAGCCAACACACGGAAGGCATATTCTGAGAAAGGGCTGAGGCCACCAATGCTGTACCGGGTGGTGGCCACGCCATCCACTTCCTGGAAGGGACCCTCTGTGCCAGCCGCACGGTACTGGATGCCATAGTAGGATACAGGCTCTGCATTTCCAGAGTCCCATGTCAGGGTAACACTGGTGGCGGTTGTCTCTGTCACCACAAGATCAATCGGAGGCTTTGGCAGAGCTGAGGAGAAAGAAGTGTTGGAGGTCATGACTCTGAGAACAGATCCAAAACATCATCCAAATGCAGTGTACGGTCACCTATGTGGGTTGACACCCACAACCCACCTTGAAAAAAGGCTTGAAAAACTTATGGTGACTGTTAGGGGCAGCTACGTGAGACATGGCAGCCAGCTCTGTCGGTGGCCCCAGGAGCCTTGAGCCCTTTAATATGCAACACACTGCTTTTGGGACCCCACTGTATCATTACATAGCAAATGGGATCACCTAGCAGACTTGGTCCTATGAAGTCCCACACAGTTCACACACCTGGACTAGGAAGAGATCTGCTTGCTGCTACACCAAGTGTGTGTGTGTGTGTGTGTGTGTGTGTGTGTGTGTGTGTGTGTGTGTGTAGTATCTTCCAAGGAACTGACCTTAAGAGTTCAGGAAAAGCCACAGAGCTGTTAGCCCTAGTAGACCCCATGACGTGGCTCAAAGTGAAGGTGGCAAAATCATAGGCCACGATCGCCCCATGAAGAAAGATCACTATGTTGGTGTCAAAGTGGCTGGCGGTCATATCCCTGCCCTCTGGAATTTATATTCTGGGGAAATAATCAACAAATGTGTTGATGGTAACTGTGTACAAGGACAGCAGTAAAAAAACACAGTCTCTCCTCGGACAGGGTGAACAGGGAAAGTCTCATAGTGCTGAGGCCTGAAGGGAGGTGAGCCAATGGCTATTATAGTGGACAGGGAGCAGGAGAGGGGACTGGAAGAGTGTGGATCTGTGTGGCTAGTAGGTACTGAGGGTGGGAGGCCAGCTGGTGTTCCTGGGGACTACCAGAGCAACTGAACCCCTGAAAGCTACCTTTTGTTTTCTTATAAGGAAATAGCCTAAGGCTAGCAGTAGTTCTCAGTAGGGTGCTTAATTTAGCATGTGTGAGGTCCTGGGTTTCATCCCAAGTAGGATCAGGTTGAGTGATATGAACCTGGTTTACACACTGCTTTTTGCAGAATTAGGGATTTAATCCAGGGCATAATGCATAGTAAAGCTATGTCCCCAGCTCTTAGTTTGTATCTTGAAAAGATCACCCAAGTTGAGGGCATTAGTATATGTATACTTTTAATTCCAGCATTTGGGAGAAAGTTTTCCAAAGCAAGAGAATTGTTTCCAACCCTATCACCCATTCCCAGAAAAAAGGAAAAAAAAAATAACTATTCAAGTTGCAGAACGAAGGGTGGGTCTAAGTCAGGCAAGAACATAAGCAGAGAGATCATGGTAGAGCCTGTTACATAAATACTAAACATCCAGCTGGACACGGTGGGGCAAGGCAGAGGTCTGAGGATCAGCGGTCTACATAGTGAATTCCAGGACAGCCAGAGTGACATACTGACACACTGTCACAGACAGACAGATAGATAGGTAGATAAAAACTCTAGATTTGTGTTGGGCTGAAGAGATGGTTCAGCAGTTAAGAGCACTTGTTGCTTTTTGTTTGTTTTTCGGGACAGGGTCCTTCTGTGTAGCTTTGGAGCCTGTCCCAGAACTCGCTCTGTAGACCAGGCTGGCCTCAAACTCACAGAGATCCGCCTGCCTCTGCCTCCCAAGTGCTGGAATTAAAGGTGTGCCCCACCACTGCCTGGCTCACCTGTTGCTCTCGTAGAGGGCCAGGATTCAATTCCTAGGACCCACGTGTTAATTCACAACCATCCATAAACCCCACTTCCAGATGATCTGATGTTCTCTTCTGGCCTCCCAGCACACACATACACATATGTAGGCAAAACACTCACAATAAATTTTTAAGAATTATAAATATTAATGCTACGTGTGCCTGTCTCCAGAGGCGGGGGCAGAGAAAACCTCCCCCCACCTTGGCTATCAGTAGTACACCCGTCTCCCTGGGACGCTGCTCAACCCAAGGCTTTGCGGCTCAATAGTGGCTGCAGGCTGTGACTTCAGACCACCAAGGCTAAGCCTCTGCTTCATCATTTACATCAGCGTGACCCTGAGCAAAAGATGTATTTGAATTGCTCTCTTGTAAAACAGGAGTAACAGCAGCATCTGTCCTCCCTAAAAAGCAAAATCAACCTTTACTGGCACAATGCCTGGCAAGCGGGAATACCAGCTAGCTATTCCCAGTACCCATTTCCTTTCTAAGGACCTGCCCAGAGCTGGGCACCTTAAAAGAAGGCAATGCTCTCTCAGCCCTCCCGACTCAAATGCCACTAAAGCCCCCAGAGACAGAGGAGGACATCAGCTGGCTGAGTCATCCAGTACACTTACCTTTTACTGTGACCTGGGCCGTGGCCTCTATCATGCCTAATGAGGAGATGGCCACACAGGTATAGTTGGCAGACCGCATGACATTGCTTAGCTCCAGAACGTTGCGGCCAACTGGCATCTCGTCCTCTTTGGTAAGTTCTTCGGCACCCATCATCCACTTCACATACGGCATGGGTGCACCCACTGCCACACAAGTCAGATTCACGCTGCCACCCGGCATCACCTCCTGGCTGCTGGGAGGGATGGAGAAACGAGGAGCCACACGACGCACTGCGGGAGGAGGGAGAGAGGCACTCACAGGCTGGGCAGGGCACAAGGGTGGACAGAAGGGCAGGGGCCCCTCATCAAGGAAGCCTCTCTGGTCAGAGCCAGGCCCATGCTCAGAGATAGGAGGACTGGCTCACCACTTCCCACCTCACTTTGGGACTAGAAGTGGTCCCTGTACTCAGGAACCATGTGGAATACCTCTTGCAACCAAGTTTCCATCTTGCGGCCTGGGACACTCGGCCAAGGTCACACAGGACTTAGTGCAAGCGTCAGGCCTGGTTAGAGCCACAGTCTGGGTGGTCCTCCAGTGACTACCCTTGCTTTCTCCTGCCTCCCCCACTCCAGTGTCTCCAGAGTGACCAGATGGGGAACCAATGAAAGAAATCCAGGTCCTCAGAGTATGGCTGGGGCAGGTAAAGGATCAGTCCTCTGGAGTCAAGGTCTCCACCTCCAGGCCACAGTGCCAGGAGAGAAGAGGAAATGGCACAATCACCTGCTGGGCCTTGGCTGTGCTTAAGGTCAGCCTGGGACCCACAATGTGGATTGCCTCTTAGGAGGGCTAGCACAGGCACAAGGGGTGGGGCGGGCCGGGGACGTGGTCCGCGGGCAGGATGGGCATGAGGATGGCAGTAACATGATGAGGGCGCCGAACAGACGGCTTTCTGCGCCAGTGAGCGAGGGTCTCAAGGAGGTGGGTGGCTGTGCCTGGCCACGACCTCCAGCCTTGGACTCCCCTGGCCAGAAGCTGCCCTGAGTTTCTCAGTCCAGGGTACAGCCTGGAACCAACCCCTCAAGTAGCAAGCTTGGCACAGACATTCAGAGCATGCAGAGGGGTAAGGTGGACAAGACCTAGCCACACAGAGGCATGCTTGGCATGCAGACAGGCCATGCAGCTGCTGGCAGAGGCTCCTATGGCTCCTATACGGTCTCCCTTACACAGAGGGTCAGAGAGGGCAGGCGGCAAGCCTAAGTGACCGAAGGGCACGCTACGAGACCACTGGTCTCTGGGGACTCTTGCCGGGGAGCCCAGACATGCAGAGGACCCGTGGTACCACATACGAAGCATCTCACACAGCCCCAGATGACAGAAGCAGAGCTAGAAGCACTGGAAAAGACCACCAGGTCCAACCTCACCTCCCCTCACAGCGGTCAAACGGAAGCTCAGAGCTGAGACTTTTAGCAGGAGTCACCAGGTTGTATGATGGCTCTGTCTAAGACAGCTTTCAAAACCAGTTTCCCTCCAAACACGCAGGTAACCCCACTACTAACGCCTAACTACCAGCACTCCTTCTGGGCTCGCCCGAGCAGCTCTACGCTGGCCCCTCATCCCGTGGCCCTCGACCTCTCCACGTCCGCGCTTCCTACAGACAACGGGCATTCCCCTGATCAACAAATTCCCACGTGGCTCCTCACGGCAGCCTCTAAGACCTTGCACAGAACCCGCTTCCACACCTTCTCAGGCTGTTTCACTAAGCTCCTCAGGTGGAATCACAACACTGGCAGCCCCAGGTGAGTCACAGTGAATGGCTCGCAGGCCGGGCCTGTTCTCCAGACTCACGTCAGATATGCATCAGGAGTATATTATAGCCGCACAGAGTTCTGCCTTTGTCCAGAAGCAGCGCCTCCACTCCTTCCTTTCCTCCTCACCTTTTCTGTCAAGAGTGCTAGAGACTGAACGCAGGGGCTCGTACATGCTAGGCTTTGTACTCTACCACTGAGCAACACTTCCCATCCCATCTTCGTTTTCTCTACGGGAGCCATGCCCCTCTTTCCATTCTTGGCACACGGAGTGTGTGATCCAGACCTGACTAACGAGAAACAACCTTTGGACTAGAAACAACCTTTGAATGTTTACACAACTGGTGGGAGCAGAAACACAGTCTACAGGGGCAGCTGAGCTCAGGCTGGAACCTTTCCCAGCGCATGGGAGGGCCTGCCCCAGTACAAAGATAAGAACGGTGGAGCGACGTAAGAAATGACAAACAATGGCCTGATCATACCCTTTAAAGACCTGGCCTCAGCCCTGCCCGACATCCAACCTACTTCTACACGTCCAAGTTCTGTAACCTAAGGGACTCTTTGTTTCGATTAGATTTGGTCGTAAGTGGGGTTCTATCCTCACTCTCCTCAAAAAAAAAAAAATTTTATTTATTTATTTTTGAGACAGGGTTTCTCTGTGTAGCCCTGGCTGTCCTGGAACTTGCCTTGTAGACCAGGTTGGTCTTGGACTCAGAAATCCATCTGCCTCTGCCTGAGTGCTGTAACTAAGGGCACGTGCCAGCACTGCCTGACAAAATTTTTTCTATTTACTTAGATTTATTTTATTATTTTGTGTATGTGAATGTTTTGCACCACATCCGTGCCTGATGCCCAAGGAGGTGGTGAGCTTCCATGTGGATACTGGGACTCGAGTCTAGGCCCTCTGCAAAAGCAAGTGCTCTAAGCCACTGAGCCAACTCTCCGGCCCTAAACATTTATATTTTATTATTAAAATATTATTATAATAATATTATTATCATATATATTATTATAATGAACCCATTATACTTATGGGTTCAGTCCCTAGCACAGTACTGCATAATTATTTGTGTACCACATGTGATGTGTGCTGGAGCCCATGGAGGCCAGAACAGAGTGTTGGAGCCTCTAGAACGGGAGTTACAGATGGTTGCAAGCTGCCTTGTGCCTGCTGGGAACTGAACCAGGTCCTCTTCAAGAGCAAATGCCACGTCTCCAGTTCCCTTTATCATGGGTCTTAATGCCAGGAGGCCACATGGCTGATGACAAGGTATCACAGACACAGCAGTCCTTACGGCAAGGAACAGGTGTGTCCAGGGGCATGGCTGACAAGTGTCCCATGGCCAGACTCCCCTCGAAGATCTTTCGACTGACACAAGGTGACGCATGGACAGGTCTGGCCAGCATGGGGCACGGGCACTCTCTGGGCTTCAGAGCAGTGCAATAGGTGGGCAGTACAAGGTGAGGACTAGGTATCCTGGGCTGGGTGTAAGCCAGGTCCAGGCCTGCGGAGGAATGGAGTCCAGAAGACAAGAGTTACTGTAAGTGCACGGGCCTCCCTCCTGCCCTCCAGACCAGCAGCCATCTCCTCTCCACTGAAGGCCATGGACTCAGGTACAGGAGAAGCCATTTTTTTTTTTTTTTGATACAGGGTTTTCTATAGCCCTGGCTGTCCTGAAGCTCACTATATAGACCAGGCTGGCTTTGAATTTGAAAAGATCCACCTGCCTCTGCCTTCTGAGCACTGAGATTAAAGGCACGTACCACCACAACCAGCGGAAAGTCACGTGAGCACTGTTCTGTACAGAGGGTTCCATCCAACGCCCTCATATCTCAACTGCAGGTGGGGGAATCAATGCTGACACAGGAAATGGATGTCTGCCTTTACACGGGCACTAAAGTTAGGCCTCTGTGGTTAAAGTTCACATCTTTGAAAGCCATGCTTCCCCCCACGAGGCTATGGGAAGAGTTTTAGGGCTGGGGAAGGCTGGCGTAAGCTGGGGCTCTAGATGGCATACAGGTGGGACTTTTGACATTTATGCCAGGGGAAAGAAAGGTCAAGGTTGGAGTCTGGCTCTAGTTAATGGTAGAACTCTGAGGTAAGAAGGGGTCACTGGTGTTGGAATCAGGAGGTTCTGCTGCAAGGAAGGAGGTCTTTGGTCAATAAACCTCAGGCTTACACCTAAACATGCCCAAACTTTCCCACAGATTGTCCCTGGTGGACAGTGTGTTCAGACCCAGCAGTCAGGCAGTGCCCTGGCCAGTCCTCTGAAAGCCTCCAACTCTAGCCACTGTCAGGAAACTGAGGCCCTGTGGGAACTGGTACTAAGGATGGTTTTTGTTTCCCTCCAAGATGCAGATGGCAGGGAGAGAACTCTAGGGGCTACAGAGGAGTATGAGGTCAGGGTTACCCCCGTATTAGGAAAGGGACTCACTCAACTCCAGGTCCCAGGTGTACCACTGAGAAACTCACTCACACATAAGGGCACCAGGTCCCAGGCATGGGCGGAGTCCTGGAGGCCAGTCCCCTAGCACACAGGCGGGTCAGCACATCTGCAGGGAACAGGGTGTAACGGGTCGGGGGCAAGAGAGTGTCTGGAATGCTAATGGGGCCCTGTGTTCTGACCCCTGTGCCAGCAGCTGGGAGTGGCTAATGCCACTCAGCACAGCATCTCCACCATCCTCCCCCTGATGCCAGAAGCACAAGGCCTCCAAGGGGAGCAGGACTCACCCTGGACTTGGTCTATTGACAGAAGCAACAGCAGGGAAGGAAAAACTGGAGCTGGGAAAAATGCTCTTAGGGTCTACTCTCAGGCTGCAACAATGCCGGTCTATTACCGTTCTCCGTGCATCTTTAGTGCTGACATTTTATAGACAATTTCCAAAACAGGGCCCTGCCATTTCTGGATTATATTTCAGCTGTAACTTTTAAGTCTAATTATTTGCGCTGACAACCCCCTATAATAGGGCGGTGCGGCGCCCAGAGGCATCAGCATTCAGTGGAGTGACAGCCTAATCGCAGGGGGAGGCAGCCCCGCAATCTGCATTCACTTGCGGAAATTTCTCTGATGAAAATAACACAACATTAAGGAGGGGATAAGGGGCAGGATCCACTGTATCAAGATAAAATAACTCTTTAATAAATAACCTTGTGGCTGCCGCAGAGCAGTAATTAAATGCTGGCACACCCGGCACACAGTTTTAAGTAAAGCTGGAAAAATGTAAGATGCAATTATCAGCACCAAACAAATTACCAGCCCGGCAAATCCCCCCGGAATATTTAGAAACTCGTTTCTTCTTCCCGTTAAATATTTGTGTATGTGCTTATTTTTGGTGGGACCACAGGGTGGGTGGAGCGAGGGACAAAGGATGCAGAGGGAAGGTGAAGGGGTGTGTGCGGAGTGGCTGCGGACTAGGATGTCTGCTGATGACTGTTTTCTGAACACCCTGGCAGATCCGCCTGGTCAGCGAAATGGTGTAACCGAAATGCCCCAGAGCTCAGGAGTGCATATGGATGGAGGCTTATGCTGACATCTGAGCTGGGGCTGCAGCCCTCCACCTGACCGGCTCCCTTGTCCTCCTGGAGTAAACTCAAAACCACAGATCAAGATGCAGAGGGCACTTGGTAGCTTGGGTCTGTCATGTTTCTTCCTTGGACACTCAATGTTCAGAGGACAGGAGAGCTACTCTGACTCTTTAGAGCACGGGATATGTAAAGGACCACTAGCCCCTTGCTGGTCCAGGATTGGGGAGCAGAGGCCTGACTTCAAGGGGACTGCTTGGAAGGGGATCTGAGCAGTTTCTAGAAGCCCTGCCCAACTTTCAGTTGAGCTGACTGCTACTCAAGGCCCTATCAAACTCCAGTTGATGATTCAGCCACTCCAGGAATAAGCAACCTGGACGGCAATGTTCAGTGGCATTGCCCAGCATGGGGCTGAGGACTGTTAGCTGGCTAGCAAGCCACATACTCTATACAGAGGAACAGAGGCTGGCTGAGATGCTCAGGCAGAGAGGTCTGGGCAGGTGGGATGACCTTGGTTTGGACCTGGCAGGAGACAGAAAAGATGCAGCGATGGGACACTTGCACCGTGTGCCAAGGTGATGCCACTTGCCTTGTATCACAACTGTCACTGTCACTGAGAGGTACACCAAGGCTGGTCTCAAGTCTGCTTCATGAAACACTGGTAAGGCTCAGGGGCCTCAAGGACAGGGCAGACACTGCAGGACTGTGTCGCATACTGCAAGATCTCAAGGGACAACTCACTCTAAACTAGCTTCTTCCTATTATCTCCTGCAGTTCTGGCTTCTCTTAGGCAAACATGGCTTACATAAGGGTGGGGAAACGGTAGAAGTTTCTCCAACCCTCTGAACATGTCAAGCACATCAGCCCTTACAGTCCGTCTGATCCACAGCTCTCCACAATCACTTTTGAACTCTACCAGGAACAGACAGCTAGCCTGGCCTGGGTGCAACGGTGGGGTGCAGTTTTGTGCCATGCACCATGCATGCGTGGCCACTCTAGCAGTGAAGCCTGGCTAAGGAGACATGCAGACACACAGTACATCAGGGACTCAAGCAGCAGGGGCATGCAGGGCGGAAGGCCTGCCCACCCATTCCTGGTCCTGCCTGCCAGCCAGCCCAAACAGTGATGAGCAGAGGCCAACTGGCGGGCAGGCACGGCTGGAGCGAGCCTGAGGGAGCTGACCAAGCCCACTGGTCCCAACTGATGGGCACAGTCGGTGGGCCAACTGTAGATGGATAAGAAGTGAAAAAGACCAACCTTCTCGCTGATCTGAGAGATGAGAGTTTGGGTTGATGGCAGAGTGCGATGAGGATGAGGAGGGAATAAAAAAAGACAAGGAGAAACACAGAGAGAGTAAAAACAGGCCAACCTTCATCTGCCCACACAGCACAGAGACAAGACAAGACTCCTGTGCCCCTCGCACACACACGTGCACACAGGTGCACACGGACCACGCCGCTCACAAAAGACTCAGGACTCATGGAGGGACACAGTGGACAGGGCTAGGGCCCACCAGCGGGTGCCAGGGACAATGAGGGCAGAACTGGTAGGGGTAGAAGTGGGGCATGGGCCAGTCCCACACCTCACACACCCTCACAGCTCAGACAGACCTGGTAAACTGGGCTCTGAGGTCAGGGCCCACCCAGCTCACAAACCCACCAAGGCACACAAGCCACTACAGCCCCACCACCGTGAGGAAGCCCCATGCTGCATAACACCAGTGTGAGGAGCACGTCTGGATGCCTGTGGGAAGAAAGGCTGGGCGGTAACACCCTCACTTCAGACAGCAGGGGCTCAGGTGCCAGGTCCCTGAAAAGAATGGGGAGGATGGTAGTCCCGAGACGTGTAAGCCAGGCTTTGCCAAGGGCGGGGTTCTGCCTTGGCCCAGGAAGCTGTATGCCTGAAAGCTGCAGGGGAGACACGCCGTGGATGGAAGGAGAAAATGAGTCACTCAGGGAGGGAGTCAGATGGTGATGGAGAAAGAGGCTGGTCCACCCAGCGTGCCTGGGCCTGCTAGACTGTGGGTGGAACTGCAGGCAACTGTGAACCAAGTCAGATGTAAACGCACGATGTGTGTCCCCCAGCGCTGTCCCAACAGAAACCCAGACAGCTGACTCGTCTGTGCTTTCTGTGCACCCGCTGCACTGCGTGCTGGGAGCTTTGTACGTACTGCCCCAGTGGTGGGATTAGACGTAGGGCCTCAGAGAGGCAGTGAGACCCTGACAGTTTGGGGAACAGAGGGAGAATGTGGGAAGGTTAAGTCTGAGAAGGCAAGTCAATAAATAGACACAGCAAAACAAAGCTAGAGATGGAGACAGAAGCCCTGACGAGGCAGCAGTACCAAGAAAAGGGTCTCTACAATGGCAAACCGCCTCTGGGTGCCTGTGTCTGGAGAGCTGGGGTTATTTAGGCTGCTTTGGGATGCTTTTAAAATACCCTACTGTGCAAAGAACAGTCCTCAACAGAGATGTGTGTGTACCGTCTAAAATGTCAACAGGACTAAAGAAACCCCTGAGCTCTAATCCACACAGTCCTGAATCAGGAGGCTCAGACCCTGAGAGAGTGGAGACTGCCATCTCTGGGTGGTAACAGGAGCCACTATGGAAGGAAGTCTTGAAGGCACTATGTTGGGAGACAGCAGATAGGGACGGGCTCGTCCACGCCTCTCCACCCACAGGCAGAATTCCAAATACAGAGCTGGTGGCTAGCATGACACAGGCTCTCCCAGAACACTTCTTGGGGCAGATGAGACTTTGCAAGGCATAAAAAGAAAAGTGGAAACACTATGGGGCAAGGGACAAAGAGCAAGGCTTTTCTTTCTTTCCTTTTTTGGGGTTTGAGACAGAGTTTCTCGGTGTAGCCACCTCCTCTGCCTTCCAACTACTGGGATTAAAAGTGTACACCACCACTGCCCAGCTAAATACTTTTATTTTTTTGTGTGTGTATGACTGTTTTGGCTGCGTGTATATCTGTTTGCCACATGTGTGCCTGGGGCCTGTGGACGTTAGAAGAGGGCATCAGATCCCCTGGAACTTAAGTTGAATATAGTTGTGAGCCACCTTGTGGGTGCTGGGAATTGAACTTTAGTCCTCTGCAAGAGCAACCACTGAGCCATCTCTCCAGCCCCAGGGCTTTTCTTATGTACATAAGTCCTGGACCCAAAGGGCCAGCATAGATTTAGAAAGGTTTTAGAGATGAGGGGGGAAATGGGACAGAAGCGAGGCTGGCTGTAATAAATTTTCTAGACAGGAAGGGCTGAGGGTAAAGGAACCCCTGCCTTCCAAATCTCCTTCAAGTGGAGTTTATCCCAGGAGAAGGGAAAAGGCAGGATCCAGCTAGGGTCATGACCAAGTTAATCTTGTGTGGACAGTGGGGCCTGTCGAGGTAGGGGTGCTTCACGGAGTTAAGATCTCCTGCTCAATGCCCTAGTGGCCACCACCTGTCACTAGGGCCACAGCCAACCTGACAGCGCTAGTTTAATGGGTGTGGTGCCTAGCTAAGATGCCCCGTATTATCTGAGTGGCCTTCTTCTGCTTTGGTACTGCCTATGACCGCTCTACTCCAGGAAAAGGCCGTAAGTCATGCTTAAACACCGGACTTGGGATTTACAAAGGCTGTGCCTGATTCTCCCCTCTCTGGTATAGCCCTGTGCAGCAGGGGCTGCCTCAGTGAAGTCAGGAACTTCACACGCTGTGGCTGAACAGGGAGGAAGCTGGCCATTGTGAAGAGTCACTTCAGCTGCTAACCTCCCAGATGGAATTTGCTGGATTCCTGCGCCTTTGTTAGCTACTTAGCCAGTATCAGCCTGGGGTGAAGGCCATGCTCCTTACATGACTCCTTTTAGACCAGGCATCTGGGTGCCTGGTCTCAGTCCTGATGGTATTCCTAAATTCAGGCAGTCGGTCATCTCGACTGAACTGGTTTACAGGACACTGCAAGGGCAGCGATGGGGCTTTCCCAACCCCCATGAAGGAACACGATTAGCCCAAGACAGACAGCTCCTCTGCCTGCACTGGACTGCTCACCTGACAGCTCAACACCTGTGGTCTCTCCAGAACCAACTTGTGCCCTGGGGCACAGCAGCCCTCAGTAAGTAGCTGGCAGCTTGCTTCTCTCTGCCTTGAGTAAGCAAGTCTACCAAACTGCTCTGAGAGGGAAATGGGCCACTGCTAGAGGAAGGGCAGCCCACCCTCAAAAAGATAAGGAACCTTCCATGGGATAGAATTACGGCTGCATGGGGCAGCATGGAGGCTGTAGGGAATCGGGGTCTTCCCAGTGACCCACAAAGAGGGGCAACGTAACTTTTAATGACATCCATTTGTGCGGGAGGGCCAGGTGAAGGGGCAGTG
Organism: Myodes glareolus; assembly: GCF_982192425.1. Classification (NCBI taxonomy): domain Eukaryota; kingdom Metazoa; phylum Chordata; class Mammalia; order Rodentia; family Cricetidae; genus Myodes; species Myodes glareolus. The sequence continues at coordinate 75,359,192 of NC_142028.1, read as the reverse complement.
TGGGTGGAGGGCTTCCAGGGCCTCTCCTGAGCACCATGCTTTATAGACTACCCCATGTGTTCTCAGAGAGGGCCAACATTGTCGACTTTGACCCCTTGGGCTATGAACAGAGGCTGGGCACACCAAAACAGCCCCCAGACCCTTCGCTGTAGACCCAACTGTAAATCGTACACAGTACGTTTATCTCCAACTAGGAATGACCACGGCAATATACCCATAGCTGCTCACAGCTACCTCAGCCTTACCCCCAACAAGAGGGCTGGGGCTTGTGATAGAACACAGAAGGCTCCTCCAAGAAGGCCAATCTGATCCATTACTGAGGCCTGCGGGATCCAAATTTCAGAACCAGAGCCTACCCTGCTGGAGTAGGCAGGAAAAAGTCAGGTCAGGCAAGCATATGCATGTGTAAATGCTCCACACACACACACACACACACACACACACACACACACACACACACCAATGTCTGCTTAGAAGGCTACACACACACACACACACACACACATACACACACACCAATGTCTGCTTAGAAGGCTACACACACGCATACACACACACCAATGTCTGCTTAGAAGGCTACACACACACACACACACACACACACACCAATGTCTGCTTAGAAGGATACACACACACACACACACACACACACACACACCAATGTCTGCTTAGAAGGCTACACACACGCATACACACACACCAATGTCTGCTTAGAAGGCTACACACACACACACACACACACACACACACCAATGTCTGCTTAGAAGGATACACACACACACACACACACACACACACACACACACACACACACGCATACACACACACCAATGTCTGCTTAGAAGGCTCCAGACTCCCATAGGGCTCCAGGCCCAGGCAGCAAGGACCTAGAAGAGATACAAATGCTCCCAAGGGTAGGGGTGGGGGTGGGGTGAGTGTCTGCTTTCCCAAAGGCCTGAAGGGAAAGAAGGCAGGTAGTGGCAGCTGTGAGCAGCCTGCCCAGCGGGAGCTACAGAGGTGGTGGCGTGAGCACTGCTGCAGAAAGAGGTGGGAAGGAAAGGCGAGGCTTGCGGAGTCCCTCCAGTGTCTGCACCGAGGTCTCCAAGCAGCAGTGCCTGGCAGGTGAAGTTTGGCTCCAGGGTGACAGAGCCAGGTGTGGCCAATTTCTTACCTCTCACATACAGGTTCGCGGGGGCCGAGTAGCGTGTGCCTGCCGAGTTGGTTGCCACACACTCGTACTTGCCTTGGTCAGACTCCTCGCTGCTCTCGATCTGCAAGGCACCTGTGGGGACACAAGATGAACGGTCAGTCACCATCCATTGTTGTGTGTGACCTAGAACACGGAGGCCCTGACAACATGTGTAGCCACAGCCTAGGGCCTGTGTGGCTTCCAGGAAACTCTGGTAAGCCAGGTCCCTCTAAGCAAGAATCAAGAACTTGTACTTTGAAGCAAGATGTCCTTACTATGGATCAGTTCCTGCTCCACCCAGGAGCTATCCAGAGTGCCCATCACTGTCCCAAGAGTCCCTAAGGCCTGTTTATCAATAATCATGCCTATCAATTCTCTTGTCCCAAAGCCTACAGAGCCACAGGCCGAGAAATTCCTAAACAAGCAACGTCCTTGCCTGTGAGAGCCTGAAACACTATCACCTACTTGGAAGGGGCTTGCCTTGGGGCTTGGTGCCCAGCAGCCTCTGCCCCACACTCCCACCATCTCCTCCCACTCTACCCCCACCCTGTGAGCCCCACCCATTCCGGCTACTTCCCTCAGTTTGGTGCTGCTAAAGTGCTTCGACCCACCAAGGCTTCTGCATAATTCAGGAGGCTAATGGAGGCTGGAGCTCCCACTCGGGCCGGCGCCCTAAGGGGCTGCTCTGGCCGCAGACGGACAGACAGGAGCCAAGACTGGGAGTGTGGGTAGCTGAAAAGACCCTCTGAGAGGATGGATGAAACTTACGCTTGGGACCTGTCCTGTCAGGTCAAGTGAGTGAACCCCCAAGGTGAAGGATCACGTGCATTTATCCCCCTCCCCCCAGCAATAAACACTTGAAAACTGCTAGTGAAAGCATACTGGGTAAGCTATCTATGACACAGAAACTCACAGGGCAAAGCACCATGCCCCTCCCTGGAACAATCTGACAGACAATTACACCCACACAGGACAGTCCAACGGACAGCTAATAACCCCCACAGGACACAGTCTGACAGAAAAGCCCCTCCTGCATGAACAGCTGAACAGCTCTGAAGGACTCCTTCCTCCACCCCGACTGACAATCACGCCCACACAGGACAGACAGAACCTGAAGGGCCCCACCTAAAACTGGCCAGGAACCTCAGAGAGAATTTCAAACTGTATTCGCACAGCCCAGGCCTAGGGAGAGACACTATGGATCCAAGCTACAGCTCCTTCAAAGCCTCCACTTTGTTTTTCTGCCATCACCACCAGGGCAGGAGGAGGGGCTGTGAACTACAGAAGGCTGCGGGCTGTAGGTAGAGCAGGAGGGGATGCCACCAACACACAAGGGCAAAGGGCTGGCCTCTCTCCATGGCCTTGCCCTCGGCTTCCCCACAGAAGAGTGTATCAGAGCACAAGCCCAACACCCAGCAACTGCAAGACCAGCGCCGACTGCAGCCCGCGTGTCATGTTCATGGTGCGAATGGACACTGCCATGGCAAACGTTCACTGAGTAGGGGAGGCTCAGGGCCCTAGGTAGTGGGGGTTGTCCAAGGTCAGCTCAGCAGAGGTTTGAAGGAGACAGGTAACTGGTGCCACAGCTGAGGGCAGGAAATAGTGCCTGGTTTGGGGTTACAGATGATGGAAGGAAGAAACCCCCCTGTGACCAGAGCCTAAGTCTGGTCAGGAGGCCTCTGCTGGCTAGTTATTTTCATCAACTTGACGTCAGCTAGGCACGTGCGAAGAGGGAACCTCAATTGAGAAAAAGCCCCCATTAGATTGGACCGTAGACAAGCCTGTGGGATAGTTTCTTGATTAACAATTGATGTAGGAGAGGGCCTGGCTCACTGTGGGTGGTGCCAGAGCCGGGCAGGTAGTCCTGAATTGTATAAAAAAAAAGCAAGCTGAGCAAGCCATGGAGAGCAAGTCGGCTTTCCTCCACTGTTTCCGCGCCTGCTTGAGTTCCGGCCCTAATTTCCGTCAATGACAGACTATAATCGGGACATGTTGATCAACTAAGCCCTTTCTTCCCCAAGTGGCCTTGGGTCGTGGTGTTTATCACAACAACAGAAAGCTAACTAGGACAAGACCCAAGACTCTGAATCTATTTGTACACAGACATCTCCAAATCTGATACGAACACTCAGACCCAGTAGTAGGGAAAGCAGGTCGTTGTGCTAAGGTGATGAGCAGGGAGATCCAGAGAGGGAGGGGAACTGAGTTCTATCATCAGGGCAACAAGTTACATCCCTCGGGAGGCAACTAGCCCCAACTCAACTTCTGTCCCGAGCACTCTTCGCCTTACCCGAGGGTCTAGATGTACCCACAAACATTGACAAATGTGGGAAGAAAACGATGGAATAAAAAAGAGAAACCACCATTCTGTGTGTGATAAACCGTCTACAATCCTGCTCTCCTGTGCGTCTCAGTCTGAGGGTAGCAAGTCTTTGCTCTAATCCTAAGAGGAGGAGACGGACTTGAGGGATGGTTGAGTCAGACTTGAACCCTGATCTTTAGGAGTCCAGAGTCTATGCTTTCTCCCCAGCAGGTTGCAGTGCCCTGTTCTGTGAAGGCAACTTGGAGGAAGCTGACAGGTCAGGTGACCTAGTTATGCATGGGTCTCTGTATTTCCCCGCTGCCATCCAAAATCTAAATAAAATACCTAAAATAATCTAAAATCTCTAGTCCTTGCTGTTGAAGAGATATGGGGGAGGGGTTCTCATTTGACCACAGGACCAAGCTATTAGAAGGAAAGTCAAGTAGTAATTGAGGACTTTAAGGGAAAACTTCTCAGGAAAAGGGCCGGACTTGGTCATGCTCCTAACCTTACAGGAAGTGTCTCCATCTACACCAGCCTTAGGGACAGGCTAGGCTTTACTATGGGAACCAAATGGATCCCTTCTACAGGGTTGGCCTAGAAGAAGTGGGGCGCAGGGCTGGGCATCCTGGGTGGTCTCAGCGGGTATCTCCACAATGCAGACTTGTAATGGATGAGGTCACAGGAGGGAATGACTGAGAGTGGAGGTGTGTGGGGCTGGTGGTACTGTGGGGCTGGAGATGAAGAGACTGGAGAGGTCGGGATGGGTATGGGGAGGTGACGGACTGGACGGGATGGAGTGGAGGTGACCAACGGCGACAGTAGTGGTGTGGCGTGGTGCGGTGTGGCATGGCGAGATGCACGGACAGCATTCTTACCTCTGATTGGTGAACCACCTGGTGAGGTAATTTGAATGCAAATAAGATCAGAGAGAAACATTAGTACAAAAGGAAAGCCACAAAAGCCAAATCAGATAAAATAAAACACTAGAAAGGGGCCTTAACCATACGGAAAACTTGAGGCATCTGTTTAGGTGACTCAGGTGTTGTGTGAGCAAGCACCAGGCTGGGCCAAGCTGAGTGGGGGTGGAGCATGTCCCCTGGGTCAATGGCACTGCTCTGAGGAAGTGGAGGGCAGAAGCAGGTGTTGATAGGAGGCAGGAAGGCAGGACTGGGCTCCTGTGACCCTTGCTGGCTGGGTGGATGGAGGGGAAGGGGAAGAAAAGAGGTAGCACCCACCCTAAAGATCACTCAAATCCCATGGGTTAAGAGTCTGAGGACAGCACTCACCACAACAAAACCAGGGCATTTAAGCAGGCAGGGTTAAGGGGAGAGCTCACATAGGTTACCATGGACCAGGGCTCCCCAAACACAGACTAGCCCTGGCATCCAGCAGTGGAGGTGTGGGATTCAGTCAGCTCACAACCCAGTGGCTGACAGCCCATAAAACCCACCTGACTCTATTAAGGACAGAGTGATCAGAGCTCCCCAGCCTATCTGGTGAGAGGCAAAGGGCCAGTACCCACCCCTTGAGTGCCTGGTGCCTCAGAGCCCTGGGATCAGCAGCCAAGAGGGACAGGCACTTGCCTTCCAAAGCCAGGGCTATTATGAGGCCTGAGCAGGTTTGCCTTCCAACACGTGTCTCTCCCGAGACTCTCACTTCAACCACTGGAGCCAGGAACCTGAAGATAGACCCAGATCCAAGTCTATCCACCCTCTGGCTTCTTTGGCAGGGGTGAGTTGGAAGTGTTCAGGGCCACAGATCAGGTCCTGTCTCAATGAACTTGGCAACAGCCCCCCGGAAAAATACCCATCTCTGTGCACAAATGAGGCAACACAGACCTGGAGACATTAAGAGGCTTAGATGTGCGGCAGCAGGATCTGGCCCGCCTAACTCAGGGCCTTCCTTCTGGACATCCTGCAGACATGGAGACTGGAAGGAAAGTCGGTGGTTGGGACAGGAGTGGATGTGACCGCCCGGCTAAGCGAGAGCCATCACACTAGTTCTCCACTGTAGTCCAGAGGGGGAGAGGGGTACGCAGACCCCTGAGAACCTTTAGGGGCCCACGGGTCCACTAGATTAAAACCTATAATCAGTTTCTAGAAATCTAAGACTGGGGGGTGGGGGGTGGAGTATGCCTGCAATCTCTGCACTTGGAAGGCTGAGGCAGGATGACTGTGGCAAGTTTCAGAACAGGTTGGAATATATAGTATCATCATGCCAGACAGAGCCATACGGTAAAGACCTTGCTTCAAAAACAGGGAAAGAGCTACTGGCCTTATTTAGCCATTTTCTTTCATGAATATAGAGTGGCATTTCCTGAGGGCACAGCCACATTTAAGCTCTACATTAACAATGAGGATTTTCTCCCTAATTTTTTTTGTTTTAGAATATAATTATCTTTTTTTAAATTTTAGAATGTTATTTAACACTTAATAGTTTTTAAGTTATTTGAAAATAATTAGTAAATATTTAAAATTAATCCATCTTAAATATCTAGTACAGTAAACATCAATAGGTATATTCTAGAAAAACAAAGCCACCTTAAGGTCCTCTGAGTTAAAGTCAGCAATACTAAGACCAGAAAGCTGACCACTGATTGCCCTCCTGTTGTCTAAGTCAGAGCTAGGGCAGGGGTTATAGTATATACAGCCAAGCGCCTGTGGCTTCTGCTTTCTATACCTAACCTACTGACTTCTCAGAACTGTACCCTGCCTGCAAACAGAGATTCTGCCCTTTCCATTTCACTAGACGGGTATATGGGACTGAAGGGGCCCCAAGAGGCAGCCTCCCTAGGAGATTCATGCCAGTGAGCCCAGAAATTGTATTCACACACTGACTGTACCCTCCTGGAAGACCCGGCCACACGCACATCGGAGTGTAGTAGATGGGCACTTCTAGTCAGAGCATCTTACCAAAGGCCTCCTCCTGCCTCCTCCTCCATCTCCACTTGACACCACTGGGTGGTGAGCGTGTAGGAGGCTCGGCTGGCTCTGTGGGTTAGTGAGGGTGTTCTCTACAGTGGCATTCTCAGGCAATATGGAAGCCCAGCAAAGCCCTGCTCAGGCCTGGCAGAGCTTATGGGCGAACAGCCTCGGACCCCATGGGGAGGTGAGGCTGTCGGGGCTATGGTTCCGTCACAGCCACAGTGGGTCACTCTTTCTGTACTTGTCCTTCTTGGGCCTGCCTCGGGTCTCACGCTCAGGTGGCCCATGAGGCTACTGTGGCAGCATATCACATTGCTGCAGCAGGAAAAGAGCCCTTCGCGGAGAGCTCACACCTCAGCTGTGCACACTGCCAGCCCTCGGTCCAAGTCAGAGATGCTGGAGACACTGTGGGACTGCCAGAGAGGCTGAGGTCTGGAGCCATGGGACATGGCTACTTCTCAGGCTCCAGGTTTAGTACACGCTGTTAGAAGGCACTGAGCACCGGTTACCTCCCAGGAGGGTCCTCAGACCCTCGTCTCCGCAGGTGACCCTGTGACCTGCGGAAAGCGGCTATGATAATTGTGCCCGGATCTACTTGAGAAAGGTTACAAGACAGTGGTAACCAAGGGTAGGAAAGCACCCTATGAACTGTTGGTGCCATGGAAACCACAAGGGGCCTGGTAAATACGGAGTGCACAGGGGACAACCCACTCTATAAAGGGATGTCTCCACATGGCTCCACCCCAAGCACTGGACACACAAGAACCGCCCCCCAACACGCACACACCTAGGACCCTTAAGTCAGTTTCCTGGTGGTAGGAAAGGTCAAAGGAGCAGCTTGCTATCCTCTGCAGTGATAGGTCCCAAAGGTCAATAAAATAATCCTGCAGTGAGGACTTAGGAAGGACTGAGGATGGTGGGAGGGGCACCTTGCCAAGCAAACCAGTCTCAGCCCCACCACATCCCGCCTAGGTAAGCAGGACTGGAGACAAACACTGGTAACTGTGGCTCCTGTGGGAATAGCCAGAAGCTGGGTACAGGCTCCCTGCAAGTGGGGAAGTGGCGGGAAGCAGGACAGAGACCGTACCATAAACCCAGCAGCAAACCGCCACTGTTTGCTTAAGGCAGCTACTCTGTAAGCTGAGAAAAACTGGCGATGAAATTAATTTAGCTGAGGTCAGAGAACTAATTAGGGTGGATCTAGATAGGATAGGAAGAGATAAAGCTGGCCATGTGGGCAGGGTGCCTTGACCGAGAGCACGTATCTGACCACGGGGGCAGGGTCAAGGGTTCTAAGCCCAGGGTCCAGCGTAGCATGGCTTTCATAGTCTAGGAGGAAGATGAATAGACAATACCACAGGCTGCGAGAGGACTGAGTTTCTAGAGAGAGCCCGGAGGCAGGGAGAACAGTGGGATCCCTGATTAAGACAGAGGCAGCGGAAAGAGAAAAGGGGACCAATTTGAGAGCCACGTGGTGATACATGGAGAGGATGTGATTCCTCACTGATGGATTGTTGGGTCTTTCAGGCTGCCACTAATGGAGAAAGGGTCAGTGGGAGCAGGGCATGGCTGTTTATAAAGAAGGTCATTGTCCGTTCAAGATGGGGGGACATCCGGAAGGCACTGAATGTGGGCCTTGGAGTTCACACAGGATGTCTGGGATGCATTGACCAGTAGGGGTACAAACAAGGAGGTAGTGACTGAAGCACCAGGAGCAATGGGTTCACCTGCCAGGGAACAGACTGTGTCGGTAAGGATGAGACTGGCAGGTCTCTCATCTGGAGGAACCAGCACTTCATGCAAGGCTAACAGGGCAGCTAGAGGCAAGTCAAAGGTGGTAAAGCCAAAGGGAAGGCAGGAGGGCTTGCTCAAGAAGGAGGAAGGGCTGTTGGCCACTGAGGACAAAGAGGAAGAGGCCTGAGCAGCATTCGGTGGAGTGATGGGCAGGGGAGGGGTGGCATGGGGTCTGGCACACAGTAAGCACTACATAAATACTTGATGAACAAATGCTGGAGACACCGGGCCTTCCCAGAACTGCTGCCTGACACAGACAGTCAATGCCATTGCGGAGAGGAGTCAAGCCTGTAGGGAGGACCGTCTGGCAGCATGGGGAACCTGCCTGGGGCACCCATGAGCAAATGCAGGGGAGATAGCCATGCCGGCCGCTGTGCTGTGCTGGGCAGCAGCCACAAACGCTGCCGGACCATTTCCTGCCTTGATTATGGCTGTTTTAATTAACTGCACTACAGCTGCCTCCATCTTGTTGAGTTTTAATTAAATTAAATGAGCTAACACTTCGTGGGCTGTCTCAGGCGACCGTGGCTGGGGCCGGAACCCTGCCCTGCTGGGTGGCTCATCACTCCCTTTTCTCCCTGGCACCAAGACGGTGTGGGCCTGATGGAAGATGATGGGGAGGGGCTGAGAATGGTAGGCACCCCTGAAGCCAGCAGAGCCCCAAAGAGGCAGTCACATCCTTCATGATGTTGAATCACAGCTGATGGACAGCAGGAGCTCAAACCAAAGCTGGGCTTACCAACAGTGGCCTACCTTCTCGCAACCAGCAGGACTTCTGGAGCCGAGTCTGAAGGTCTATCCTGAGCTGCTAGCGGATGCAGAATGCAGCCCAGCTGACTCTGATCCTCCTTTCCCACCCACTCCATATCCACAAAATCAGAATCAATTTTCTTGGCGGGAGCCTCACAGGCAGATTCATCAATGGGGCGACACCTCCCTCCTTGTGTGAGCCACAAGGTCACAGTGGCTTCCTTGTTCCCAGGGCTCCAAGGTGGCTCAACTGAGACATCCATAGGAGACAGGTGGCTCTGATGGCCAAAGGACAGAGGCAAACCCCCCCCCCCAGTTTCAGGCTCTTAAGGTTCATTTGATGCCTGATGAATCAAGCATCACTGGCTCCTTCCCCAGAAAACCTTGCTGCCTAAAGAAACACAGACGTAGGCTGGGCTATGGGAAAAAATAGAAGATGAAAATCCAGGGGCGCCCTCCTCAGGCCTGTCATGATTGGAGGAGCAAAACCGGCCCTGGCATCTAACAATCCCAGAAGGATCAGGACACCACTTGCCACTGCATCCTCTTCCCAAGGCAAGATCTGGTCCATGACATTGGGGACACTACTCAGTCTGCCTTGGAACATTCACTCCCCAGCCCCATGAATTCCCCAAGATACTCATAGCTCCTAAACTCTGCCCTCAGCTCACCTGAGCGTAGCTGCTTGATGCGGCCGTTGCTTAAAGTAGGGTCCACAGGAAGGAAGTCTTTGAACCAGGAGATCTCAGGGTCTGGGTTCCCACCAGCTGCACACAGCATGGTGGCTGTACGAGCCTTCTCCACCACCTTCAGCTGAGGTCCCATGTCGATGGTTGGGAACCCAGCCGGCAGCTGGTCCTCTGCAGACAAAGGGTGACATGTGCATTAGGTCTGGCCCTGTTGCTCCTGAAGGCCTCCCTGTAGCTGTTCCTGACTTTCAGGTTAGTTGGGACCCACAATACCCTTCTCTTTTCCACCCCTGACTTCTAAGCATGAGCCCTACCCCAAAAGTGGAGTCAAGAGACCTAAGTCCTTTTGGCAAGGCAGGGGCTGCAGGAGGGCCCGCACCACCACATCCCTGCTGGGGAGTTTCCAAGTCTGGGAAGCACAGACTGAAGACGTCAGCACTTATCTCTCTAGGTCCTGGGAAGAACAGAGATCAATGCTCTGCTGGCTGCAGCACAGAGTGCTATATGGACACTGGGTGGGGGTGGCGGGGGCGGCAGGGGCGGCAGGGGCGATACAGCTCCCAAAGCACCAATAGCGACAACCCCACTAGAGGCTCTGAGCTCGTCCAGCCTCCACTTCCTTGTCAGCACATGTGATATTCCTGCTTGGCCTGCATCCCTTCAGCTCGACCGTGTGGCAGAGCCCCAGGTCACTGACCCTAGGCACCCGCCCTCTTGATGACCTAACTCTAGAGTCTTGCCTCTGACCATTCTCTGCTGCAGCCTTGACCCTTGCCCTTCTTTCTCACTCAAACCTGACCCTGACAACCATGACCGGGCCCTAAGGACCATGTCTGAGTATGTGCTGGCTAAGAGGACCAAAACAAAAGCAACAAATAAAAAACGGAAACAAACAAAAAGCCCTGGTTTTTCCTCTCCACTTTTCCCGGAGCTGGTGACTCCCAGAGGAAACCACTTGCACGAGGCCCATACCCACCTCACACAGGTTCCTAAAGCAGCCCTCATGGACTGAGGAAAAGTTACCCAATCTCCATCTCTCAGAAGCATCAAGAACTTGGAAGCCAGGCGCTGGACCAGTGTAGACCACCTTTAGGGCCTGTATGTACTCTTTACTCTCTGTTCCCATCTGTCTACTGGGGTCAGGGATCCACTACGTAAAGATGCTTAAAAGACTTCATCAGGGCACTGGGGGGTACCTGATACAGAACCTGCACCCAGAACCACCCATACAGAACAGGTGGTTCAAGTACTGAAACTATAGCCTGGGGCCCCTTTCATTCTAGACTGGTAAGAAGTCCCTCCCACTGGAACAAAACCATCAAGTGCTCTCTAGAACTCAGCAATCCCTCTCCTCTACCAGGCTTGGTTCTAGGCATTCCCAATGATGGCTCTGGGAATGTCTGCCCTTTGTCTACCTTTTATTAAAAAAAAAAAAAAAAGTGGGCCTTGTGGTGAGGAAAAGGAGTACAACTCTGCACTTCCCTCTCGCATGCCCAGCACAGGGTTACTATGTGAGAACACTTGTTGAGGCCAGGCTCCCAGGCTAGGAAAACTCAGCCTCAAAAGGGAGAAAAGTAAAGAAAAGGTAAACACCAGCTTTCCCCGCCCACTCTGGAGACCTAAGTGGGGCAATTAGGGGCACAGACATGAGAGGAAGCTGGAGGAACCACAGCAGGCAGAACCACAGCAGGCAGAGGAACCTCATTAAAGTTGCAACTTCTAGCCAGATGGTGGTGGCGCATGGGAGACAGAGGCAGGCAGATCTCTCAAGGCCAGCCTGGTCTACAAAGTGAGTTCCAGGATAGCCAGGATTGTTACACAGAGAAACCCTGTCCCGAAAAAACAAAACAAAACAACAACAACAAAAAACATTGCAACTTCTAGGGACATCCTAGAAGGGTGTCTGGCTGGGGCACAGGAGAACTCCCAATATGGCCCCTGACTTCCCTGGAACTGGCTATACATGCCCTTGCTCACAGTCCTATAAGTTCTGGATGTAAACACTGGGTCTCCTTGGCTATAACTACGATCCCACAATGCCCAGACTCTCCACTCTGATTCTTGAAAAGGATTATATTAAACATAGGCAAGAGAACAGAGAGAGCTGTGTGTGTGTGTGTGTGTGTGTGTGTGTGTGTGTGTGTGTGCATGCGCGCGCGCAGCTTCTTTGGCCTGCTATCAGTTGGAAGATTGCAAGCAAGACTGATAGCAAGACCTGAGGCCTAGGGTACCCTCCCCACCCCTTCCAACAGTTGGAGATGCTCAAGACTGCTAGAGCTAATCACTGACCAGGGCACCAAACTTGTTCTTCCCAGAGTTTATGCCTACCTGTTTGTGTGAATGGGGTGCAGGGTGAGGGGTGACTAGGTCCTGACAGAGCCATAGCCCGGGAGTTACCTAGCCCCTGTCGCCTACCTGCCAGGAGGTAAGGATCAAGGATGAACACACTACAAATGCTTGCAGCCTCACGTCCCAGGAATCTACTCTGAATTCTTGACACAGGGAAGGTCTTTGGGACCTATGCCAAATTAAGGACAATTAATTTTCCTCCCTCAATTATCACGCCCTCAAATGGCTCGTCCTTGGCTCAGATCATCCCTCAGGCACCACTGCCAAAGCCTAAAATCAGTGAGTGTAAAGAGCTGCTACTGAATAGCAGGACCCAAACGCCAGTCCCGTGTGCCAACTAGGCTCCCAGGCGGTAATGGAAAGGCTGCTCTCCCCCACCCCCGCCCGGGAGTGTGTGTGCGTCTCTCAGGAGAACTCCAGCCCCTCAGGACTGACCAGATGCTATTTCATCCTCCTCTTCCAACTGGGAGCCTTAAGCATATTCACACCAGTTAAGGACAATAGATATTTTCCAGATGCCTGTTGAGCGCCTGGCTCCATGCGGGCCAGCACGACTGGCACACTTGCCACCGTCACCCCCCAGTGCCACCAGAGCTGTGTCTAGAGGAGTGTGAACCGCTCAGGTTAATGACCAAGGCAAATTTCTCAAGAGGATGTCACTGTCACTTCCAACCCATCAACAACTGAGAAAACTGAGGCCTCTGGACACCAGGGATAAAAGGTTCCAAGCATGAAGCATTCACTCTGTTGCAGGTACTCTCTAAAAGCTTTACAAAATGACAATCTTTACCAAAACCCTATGAGGCATATGAGCAAATGGGGACTTGGCTGAAATCTAGAAACCCGCCCAAGGTCACTCAGTTAAACTGGAGGTGGGGCTTGGAGGAAAGCGCTGGTAAGACCCCAGTGCTTTAGACACAAGCAAGAAAAGGTGGGCTGGGCAGGAAGGGGGAAGGGAGGGGCGTCCCTGGGGGGAACCACGCCCTTTCAATTTCTACACCTTCAACTGACTTCCGGCTCCACTGCAGACCCCCCCCCCTTCCCATGCACACACGCCCCTGCGTTTTCAGGTGCTACGAAGAGAAGTCCACTGCTCCCCACATGTGGACACCCCTGCATGCACCCACGTTCCAAAGGCAGGATGCACGGGTCACGCTATAGACCCTCCAAACGTGTCCTGCCAGTACAGGGGCTGCTGGCGCGGGAGGGCCCCTCCCCCCTCTGGGCCACCCGGTAACCATGGCGACGGTGGAGAGGCGGGTGCCACGGTGGAAGGGCTGCGCGCGCCGCTTGTGTCCGAGCGGGCGCGCGCCTCCGTGTCCAAGTCCTACTGGGCGCCGCCCTTCCCGCCCCCGCCTGGGCGGAGCAGCCGCGCCTCCACCCTGGACCCTGCTCCTGGGGGGGCCGACGCTCCCCCCCTTAGGCATTCCAGCTCCACCGACGCAGCGCACCCAGCTCTCGGGGTCAGCACAGTGCAATAGGCTGTAAGTTGCCTCTGCATATACAGTCCGCAGTGTCAGCCAGACCCTCCACTGCACCTAGAGTCCCCAAAGCAGAAAGAGAAGTCCACTGAGGCTTCTGAGGACTTTGAAAAGGTACCAACCCGGTAGCTTAAGCCTGGACAGCCTCCACACATAAGTAGCACGAGCAATCGAAAGTCTGCCCCACCCGAACAGATCTGTGCACTTACAGTGAGCATTCAAGTATTCATGAATGGCTCCTGCACCCAACTGCGCTATCCTTTAAATACTGTACTTGGGAGACCTAAATCCTTCCCTGGAGAGGTCCTGGTTGTCTCAGAGATGAGAGGGCATGTGGGAGGGCGTGTCTAAGGATGGGGGAGCAGGGAGCGGGCTTTAGGTCCCTCAGCAGAAGAACTAATCAGTGTGACTCCACCTCTCACCTGCTATCTTGGTGACTTCCTGGAGGAAGAAGGATCAAGAATGTGCACAGAAGGCAGAAAGCTTCCCCTGCACGCTGCCTGAGTAAAGACTGTAAGGAGGATGGAGGAACAATAAACAGGAAGGTGAGTCTGCAGGTATGTACTGGAGTTCTGAGAGATGAGGACAGGGGAGGGGTGGGTGGGGAAGTTTAGACCCACAAGCTTCAATGACTGGGGGAGGAGGGAGGCTGCTGAAGGCCCCTAGAGAGCACACACAGGTCTCTTTGTCCAGCTCAGCCTGGGATGCCTGGGGCGGAATCTGGGCCAGAGGCAGGGGGCTGCACCAGGGAAGCTAACAGATGGAGATGCTTTAGAGGGGAGGGGGTGAAGGTAGGGGCAAGCACCAGCACCGTCTGTCAGTGAGACCTCTTCACCCGTGTTTACCCAGCTTCATGGCATCTCTGAATACAGGCACATATGCGCATGCACATACCCAGGCTCCCTGGGGTGGTACCGTCTGTGCGGCTGACCCCTCCTCTATGCGCGGGCATATCACCCTGTCCCTGAACACGCAGACACCTTAAAAACATGCACAGCCAGGGACCTAGAGAACTACATGGAAAAAGAGACAGGTGCAAAAATAGAAGCCTCCATGTGCATGCGGAGGGGCATCCGCAGTGACAAGCACCTGTGGAAACAGACTCCCGCAAGCAGATCCAGAGGCGGTATGCGCAGAGATATGGAACACAAATGTGAAGAGATGCACCATCAGAGAGACACATATGCTAAGACGCATGCACCTGGGGACACAGGCAAAGACCAAAACCAAGCAGGAACCTCTGTGGGTGGCCAGACCCCACCCAGCCATTCAGGCACTCCGAGGAAGCCCAAGGCCACCTCAGTCCTGTCCCCCCCCCCAAACCTGTAAGCTCTCGTTCTCAGGGCCTAGCTGCACCCCACCCCCAAGTTCCCAGGCAGTGAGGGGGGCCTGAGGTGCCTCAAGGCCCATCTCCCTTCGCAGCTTTCAGTCTCGACTTTCAGCTGTTTTTCCAAGAGAAAACTCCCACCTCTTCTAGCACTCAGATTTCATCAAACTTGGCATCTTAAAAGCCTGTTTTGTTTTTGAGTCTGAGCTGTTTGGGGCCTGTCAGCAGCCAGGCCTCCTTCTCTCAGTAATCCCCCCCCCCCTCCCGGGCTTCCCTGGCACTCCACAGCGTCCTACTCAACCTGGCAGGTGAGGCCTCCCTACCATGCATACTCAGTAAACCCAGGGGCCATTGCCTGGTCCCCACATTTTAGTTCCTGGCTCTGGCTATGTGGGTACTCCCGCTCCTGGTATTCCTCTACCCCAGTTCTGCTCCATGAATATTCTTTTCAACCGTTTACCTCTCTAGGTTCAAGCCTTGCTCCCAGTCACTTGGGACCACTGACAACCTCCCACTCCTTCTTCAGCCCCCTGCAGCCCTGCTGCCACCCCTGCCACTTCCCGAGGGCGTTAGCCAAGGTCAGTGGCAACTCCAGAGCTAAATCCAAAGGACACTCACTGCCCAATGCTTATCTCACTTGGCTTCTCCTTCACACTCCTCCATCAACTTCCACTGCCTCCCTTATTCCTGGCTCCCCTCTTATCTCCCAGGAAGCTCCACCCAACAGCTAAAGTCAGTTCCTGGAGATTCTTCTGTCTTGGCTTCTTGGCTTTATGATTCCATCTCCAGCTGCCCCTCAAGGGGGCCAGGCAAGGCCATACCAGGCCTTCTCGACATCTTTCCCTGGATGCCTGCATACAACTGACTTGGCAATTTTCAACTCAGCCTCTCAAAACTGGGCCTACTCTTAGAAAGTGATCCCACCTCTACTCAGGTCTGGAACCAGGAACCCAGAGCTACCTGGGCTCTCAGAGCGAGGCAGCTGAGAATGCCACCTAGCATGCTCTTGATCTCTCTCCCTTTCTCCTCTGCTCACGACAAGGTTCAGGGTAAAGCTCGCTCTAGCCTAGACCGACCACATCTTCCCCCCACTGCTGGGACACACTTCCACCCGACTGTGCACCAACAAGGACTTCTATGAAACATGAATCGGATGACGCCATTGCCCTTAAGCCTTTCCTTCCCTGGGCAGCCAGGGTGAGGACACCTTATCAAGGATGGAGAATAATACATCCAAGGGCATCTAAAACCTCCAACTTTGAGAGCTTAGATTTCTAGAGTTGCTGGTTAAGCCCATGGTCACAAAGACACAAAACACAAAGAACAAAACAGGCCTGAGAGCCACCTGTGACCACAGGGATTGAGAACTAGCTTAGGCATAGGGGAAGTGTTCTATGTACACCACTAACAGAGATAACCCCATATCACAGGAGGATCCATTAAAAAAGAAGTTCACTGGGGTCCTTGAAGACTACCAGAACTGGAAAGACGAGAGGATTCCAGGGACCAAGAAAGCCAGGGCCTGACCTTCCAGCTCGTACTCTGCCCCAGAGTGCCTTCCTACCATCTCAAAATGGGGCCCAAAGTTTAGCTATAGCATGGTCCTGAAATCTATGTGGTCACAGGGAATGGAGGTTAGGTCCCAAAGATTGCTGGGCCAGTGGCGGGCAGTGCCATTGCTGCCAGGAAAGAACAAGGCTATCTGGGGTTCCAGATTTGGGACTTTCTATGGTACCTCTTTACCCAAATCTTTCTACCATAAGTGAAGGGAACAGAAAGGTTTAGGGCAGCAAAAGATGGCTCCCTAGGAAAACATATTCTCATCTGGCCCAGGCAGGACACCAAGGGGCGGGTCATAGTTTGCTAATCACACTCTGTGTGTGTGTGTGTGTGTGTGTGTGTGTGTGTCTTAAGCTATTCATCACCCCATAGCCTCAGAGTCTACCACGGTGAGAACAAGTACATAAGCCAAGATCCAGTGTTACACTGAAACACCCCTGACCATGGCCTTGCCAGGTGAGCAATGTTAGACACTCTAGCTGGATCCCTGGACCAAGTGGTATAGGCGACACAGCCCTGCCTACTTAGCAGACACAGGAGCCAGAGGGAAGCAGGTAGAAGGCCAAGAGGGCTAGGTGGGAAGTGGGGAAAAAAGGAGAGGTCCTAAAGCCTCCGAAAGCCAAGTTTAGTCGGGACTCATCCAGTGTGCCTTCTTCTTGGCTTGGTTATAGGAACTGCCGAGGTGCCACTGTGGCAGATGCCAATAATACTTTAGATCACCATGCTGCCCAGCATCCATCACTGCCCGACAGATCTAAGCAGAGATTCGGTGGCATCCAGAGACAACACATCTGAATATGACACCCCTGACTTCCCACCAGCACCAGACTGACCCTACTCACACCCAGCTCAGGCCGTGAACTCTCTTGCTATTCACAAAGCTAAGGTATAATACCACCTGCTGTAAACCTTGTGTCACACACACACACACACACACACACACACTGCCTGCCATATGTATTCCACAATCCAGATACTGCCTGCTGTGCACATGTGCGTGTGTACACATCCTGATGCACACATAACCCATAAAGTACACACCACCTGCTTACACATGCCTCCCCCACTGCCTGAGGCACACACATGCACAGATCCCACTACACAACTCCTTTGATAAGAGGTGCACCCCTCATACAAAGTGTTGTGTATATACAACACCTCACACACATGCTCACACCACTGTAAGCCCACCAGCTGCTTTGTCCATGAAAAGACAAACACTAAGTCCCTGAGCCTGGCCCCCAGGACAAGTCAGAAACAGTCTAATCAGCTCACAGGCTGATGATTCCCAGGAAGATGATTCCCCATCTTCCTTTGGGCATTCTGTGTCCCTTCCAGAACCTATCCAGTTACTA
The DNA here is from genome assembly GCF_982192425.1 of Myodes glareolus. NCBI lineage: Eukaryota > Metazoa > Chordata > Mammalia > Rodentia > Cricetidae > Myodes > Myodes glareolus. The sequence goes on along the minus strand of NC_142028.1, from coordinate 75,341,469 downwards.
AGGCTCCACCTACACCTTTGGTTGTTCAGCCTCCCCCTAGGGTGTTCCCCAACCATGGTTCTGCCTGGCCTGGACTCTGCAACCCCTTGGGGAGTCTATGACCTCCAAACTGAGCTCAACATCCTTACTATCCCCCCCACACCTTTGAAGGGAAAGCCCAGAATCAAGGCCTGACTCCCCTCCCCCACCCCTCGTGAGGGAAAATGTCAGATTCCCTGTCTCAGTGGCGGCAGCGGGCGGGTTGGAGGGGGAATGATTCAGCCACCGCCTCAAGAGTGCGGAGCGAGAAGAGCTTTTCCTGCCATTACCCGGCGAGGGAGAGGCTGGCGCGCTAATGGCTTCAATTACCACTCAGACAGGAACGCTGGGCGGCAGGCCCTGGTACTCGTCACAGCCTAGGACAGGACAGGCCCACCCCAGGCACCTTGTGTTGGACACCCCACCTTATAGACAGGACACTGGCACATGGACTGACCATCCCAGGACAGTGGGCTAAGGGCTCACACAGTCACCAGTAGCGGGGCAGTCATGAGGGATCTGGCCTGGCAGTGTCCCCAGAGGCTGCAATGGGATGAGGCAAGGGCTGAGGGCTCCCAAAGGAAGTATGATGGTGGGGTTCCCTTTTTAACATACATTGACCCTGTACCTGGACCAGGCTCCCGAGGCTTCTCCAGCCACTCTTAAAGCACCTATCTTGATGCACAGGCTGACACCCTTGTGTGTCTGGAGGTGCACACGTTGTGTGAGACACGGGTAAAGGGTTCAAGCATTATTTCCCAGCCCCCGAACCAAGTTTGTGTCCTCACTACTAAGCCTCTGTGGTGGTCTCACAGAATGGCCCTGGTTCTTCCCTGGTGCCACCCCAGCACTCCAAAAAAAGCCATCTTTTCACCTATTTTCTACATGCACCCCAGCTTTCCTGGAACCCTAGGAAGGAGGAATGTGGAGGAAACTGGACAGGGTTAGTCTAGGATGCCTCGCTGAGGTCCCAGCCCCTGACATTCCTTTCTGCCAAGCCTCAAGCTGGTCAAGGTTACAAAGACCCATAGGTCAGCATTTTGTCTTGCTGGTGCTGTGTTTCAGGAGCAGGAGGGGCTCATGAGACCCACAATTCCAAATGTTCTATTACAGTAGAGACTTCTCCCACACTCCAGACACCTTCCAGTCCCAAGACTGGGGATAAAAGTACGTGTCTAGTACTGGGTTCCACCCCCACCACCACCTAAAAGCGAATAACCCCTAATCCATGAAAAGAAACTCTTGACCAGGAAGGCCGTTCCTAATGGCAACCCTCTGCAAGTGGGAGCCCTCTTCCCCAGGCCTTAAGAGATCCTTTAAAGCATGAAGTTGCCAGGGCAGTGGGGATGTCTGGGAGGAGTTAGCTTTCCATTCTCACAAGGAGAGACTGCTCCCCAGCCGGAGAGCCCCAGAAGATGCCACAGGGGTCGCGGTTCCAGTCTCCCAGACCTCCACCCAGATACCAGGCTGGGCACATGGCTCTCTGCAGGGGCAGATGCCAACAGGTTCAAGTTTGGGACAGAAATACTTTTTCCTGGGTCATAAAATTGGAGAAATGGAGGTCAGAAATGTCAGGAAGGAACCTCAGAACCAATGATTTCATCCCAGCGCAGGCTGTCTGGGCTCTCGCTCCCCAGATGGAACGGACAGTGGGGCTAACACAACCCAGATGACACCAAGTGGCAGCAAGCAGCTCAAGTGTCTACGCTTTAGAATGTAGAACTTCCAGGTCCACTCACACTGAAATCCTGGGACACACTTTACAATGTAATTAAAGCGCCATACTAGCTTGGACAGTGGGTACTGCGTCCTGGCTCCAAGACGGAACAAACGAGGCTCAGAGGCACAGTTACCAGTCCAGGGTCCCTGTCTTAACCAGTGTCATCTATGGCCCATCTACAGGGGAGGGTCTAACACAGCTCTGTTAGAACCCACTGACACACACAAGACACACAGATGCAAGAATTACTGAATGGATGTGTGTGTGAACGGATAAAGTCAAAGCGTAAAAATGGCCAATGTGAAAAGATGTTCAACTGCTCTTGTAATCAAAGAAATGCAAATTAAATTGAGATGCCATTTTTTTGCCTATTAACTTGGCAAAGATTTTTTTAATGGTAATTTCCACTGCTGGTGAAGATGTGCAGGGAAGAGGCCCTCTTATGTGCTCTCTGCTAATATAAACTGATATAATCTTCTAGAAATATCAAAAGCTTAAAAATGCATGTGCCCTTTGACTTTAGCAATTCCTCCATGAACCTAGAATACAGAATGATCGCCTAAGCGACATTATCTTTAAGGACATGTATGGCACCCTGCTTACAAAGGCTGAAAGCTGGGAACATATACACCCAACAAAAAGGGAACAGCTAAATAAATTAGGGTGCTTCCATGTGACAGCTTACCCACAGCCATTAAAAATAATGATGCAGAAGAATATTTAATGGCAAGGAAAATGTTCATGGTATGTTTTTTGAAGCAATGGCTGGGGAGATGACTCAGTAAAGCACCTCTTGAGCAAGCACGAAGACTTGAGTTCAGTTTCCTTGCACCCGAGTAAGAGGCTAGGCATGGCGGTTGAGTGCCTGGAACCCCAGGGCTAGGAAAGGCAGGCAGAGATAGGTGGATTCCTAGAGTGCCTCAGGCAGCCCAATAGGTGAGTAGGTTCAGCGAGTGAGTTTGTCTGAAAAGTCGAGTTTGTCCTCTAACATGGGAAAAATCAAAACAAAATCCAAAGTCATGGAACAAATATATGGACATACATACACAAATCATACACACAGAAAATGGGCTACCAAGAAATAGCCAATAGCAGTAGAGGTCGGATGGTAAGAGATCATTACCTCTCCCTATTCTCTATCCTACATGCAGTTTTTTAGCAGTGAACAGAAATTGGTATTGCATTTAAAAAAGAAAGCAACAACCAATGCGGTATTTTGAAGATGCACATTCAGATTCGTGCAGTCATTGTGGTTAAGGTTTAATCATGTCACTTCCCACCCTATTTGTGGTTTTCTATGTCTTAAGGAAGGCTTCGTGTCTCAGCCCAATCCTCCAGGCCCACTGAATAACTCTCCTCCTCCGTGCTCTCCAGCTCTCCAACCGCCACTCGAAAAGCCTCCAATCGACCACTCAGAGTTCTGGAAGCTCTTTCCCCGTACACCCTGGGTCCTAGCAAAGGCCCAGAAGCCAAGGGTCCCCACTCCTCACAGAATTTACTGGACACTGAATGAGGGTGGCACATGTCAAGTGAGATCCTGGGCTTCGTGGCAGTTCAGGGAAAGTGTGAGAGTGAATGAATGAGCGAGCCCCCAGAGGAGAAAAAGACATAAATATTCGCACACAGAGTCCAGCTCCTTGATCTGGGCACCAGGAAGACGCCGACACCAACTGCCAGGCTTCACTGCCACAGCCACAGAGCCCCAGGACTGCACAGCTGCAGCACCTCACCTCTGCTGACCCAGCTCAGCAGAGCCTAAGGTCAGCCAGCACACAGCTGGCTTCAGCGCAGGCTGGCGATCCAGTCCTGGTCAGCACTGACTCTCACCCACCCCAGGATGGCCATCCTCAGCCCACCTGGGCACCGCGCCGTGGCGCTCTCAGCACGTACCTTCAAGCACCGAGAGCTTGGCACTTGTGTTGATCTCGCCTACACTGTTCGTGGCCGTGCACTCATAGATGGCTTCGTCCCGCTGCACCCGTAATGGCTGGATCCGCAGCACTGACCCCGCTCCATCGTCAAACTCAATTACCTGTTACAGGACAGATGTGGTCATACCTGTTAGACATGTGGGGATCTACTGGAGACGCTTTTCCTCACATCCCCAGAAGGCCCTTGAGGGAGGAGATTAGGAGGAACAAGAGAATGACCACACAGAGAGCAGGCCAACCCTAAAGCCTACCCAGTCCTCCCAGCAGGCCAAGGACAAACCTCAAAGCGCTGGGAGCTGACTTTCTTCCCCTTCTTCATCCATGTGATTCGAGGCTTGGGTTCCCCTGTGGCTTGGCACACGAAGGAGGCTACCCCTCCCGACAGCCCAATCTGGTCCTCAGGGACCTTAACAAAGACAGGTTTGCCTGGAAGAGAGAGAGGCACTAAATCATGGTGGCATGGTCACATCAGGCATGATCTAACGCTGCAGGTAGCAGTCCTTGGGGGCAAGGGGCAAGAAAGACTAATGAAAACAGTAATAATACCTATCTTTTATATAGTGCTTAATAAGAGCCAGACCCTGTTCAAAGAGCTGAACCCTCAACTCTTTGAAGCTGAGGAGGTGGGTGCTATAATTACTGTTTACAGAGAAAATCGAGGTGTAGGGAGGTCAAGGTATTTGTCCACTGTGACACAGCTGGCAGAGAACAGACTCTGCGGGGGGGGGGGTGTCTTGCCTCCATGTGTCTCCTGCTTCTGACTGAGATTCCAAGCTCCAGGAAAAACAAAAAACAAAAAATGTTCTGGAGAACTTCTTTCTGGGAGGAGCCCCAGACTCTCCTAAAGACTTCCCACCTACCCAAAGCCTTAGGCAGACCCCAGGACTCCTTCTTCCCCCTCACCCCACATTCCACCAGCCCCAAAGGCCTGGACATTCCAGCTCCTGAGAGGCTCTGGATGGCTTCCCAGAGGGATGCTTTCCTATAACTGCCCCTCCCACCCCTGCCCCCACTGGCTTGGCAACTGCCTTCCCACAGCATGGGTAGCTCCTGAGTTCCTACTCCAGAGGAGGAAAGGAGCTCAGACAAGGCCCTGCCACACCCTGGTTGACATGCCAGGGCTGACCCACAGCCTCTTATCCCTTCAAGTCCCACCACCCAGGGTCAAAAGCCCCGAGAACTGGGCTCATTGAGACGTAGCAATGCCTCGTTAATCCTGACAGGGGATCCATTTCCTATTAATCAAGCCAATGAACAGCTCCAGGAAAGCTAGCGCCTTGGGAACGAGCCCTTCAGACTACCTGCTCGGTGCCCAGGAGCTCAGGCCCCCTGTGGAGCCCTGGCAGAAAAGCACCCACTCTGCACCAGGTACTTTATCTCACTTCCTCATAGGCTGAGAGACCAAGTCATGTGGTCTCAGTCACACAGCCAGTGAGTACTAACCAAGACACCCGACACAGAGTTCCCAGGAGACTACTGGGGGCCTTGTGAAGAGTGGTGGCAGAGTCTGTCACTGCTGCCTGTACTAGTCTGACAGGACTCTCCCTCTCCACTAAGGTCACCTCTCATCTCCCACCCTACGGTAGCTCCCAGCCCATCTGCACTACCACCAACTTAGAGTGCCATTTTCCCTCCATGGGACAACTTGCTGACTGAACAAGCTGATGTCCCTGCCTGTGCCACCCCATCCCACCTCCTCTTTTCTCTATTCAGAAGCCAGAGAACAGCCTCCTCCTGATCAAACCTCCTCAAAGGCCTCCCACTGCTCTTTCCCCCTCCCCCCCAAAAAAGCCAAAGCAAACTCCTATCACAGTAGACACAGCCCTGCCAGGTCTGACCCAACCAGGCTCCTGGCTTTAGAGCCCAGAATAAGCAATGCTCCCCGCAGCCTCAGGGCCTTTGCATAAGCTGCATCTTCTCCTAAGAACCTCTTAGACTACCCCTTTACCCACTAAACTCTTACCTAAGTCACCTTTAAACATCATCTCCTCAGACACCCATCCCATACCCCTACCCACCTGCCCCATTAGCTTAGTCCATGGTTTTAAGCTCTCTGCCTCCCACAGTGTGCTCTGTTTCAGCATGCATGTGAGGTTACAACTTTCCACCTCTTTGATATTTAATAGCTGCTTCCCAAACAGACCCTAACCCTGGACACGGCAGATCCCACGTCTGTCCTGTCTCCTGCTCTGTCCCACTGTCTGATCCAGTTCCTGACACCCAGGGGTGCAAAACGGAGAAAAAAAAATGGACAGAGGAAGGAATGCAGGGGTGGGAAGGTGGGGTAGAGACTGGGGCCTCCCGCATACACTTTCCCTCCAGGCAAGAGAGAAACCCAGGGAAGAAGTGCCCCTCCAGGTCCTGCCTCAACGTGTCTACAGTGAAACCAGACGAGAACCTGAAGAACCAGAAAGACTAGGAGTGTGCTGGGGTGGGGTGGGGAGAGGAGGAGCCTCCCGAGCCAAACAAAGAGCAGAGAGGCTGGGCAGGTGAGCCAGGTAGATCATGAGCAGCCAGGAGGAACAGGCCTGGAAGCTGTGTGGAGCTGGACTGTGCTCAAGGCCTGGGGCCATCAGGGAGGTGGAACTACTCCTCTCCCTAGGGAGGCTGGACAAGCACCAGGGTGCTGCCCAGGATCAGACAGGCAGTGCTGCTTCAATCCTATGCTACCCAGGGTTGGGGCCCCCTCTACGGCCAGGCCTTGCCTTGTTTCATACCAAGGGGACCCACCCTCACAGAGCTCCAGAGACACTTGCCGCCCCTTATTCCAGAGTCCTAGGTAGTCTCAGGTCTTCCTGTTCCTCAGGAGACGTTCTGGGAACACAGTCAAACCTTGTCTCTACACTGTCTCCCCAAATTTGCTCCTGCTGGCCTCTCTAAATTCAGCTTTTTCCCTTTTCTTTTTTCTTTATTTTTTTTTAATTTTTTATTTTTTGGTTTTTGAGACAGGGTTTCTCTGGAACCTTAGAGTCTGTCCTGGAACTCACTCTGTAGACCAGGCTGGCCTCAAACTCACAGAGATCCACCTGCCTCTGCCTTCCAAGTGCTGGGATTAAAAAGCATGCACCACCGCTGCCCGGCAAGCTTCTTCCTTTTTCAACAAGTATCTTGTATTAACTTGCCAGGTCAGGCACTACACAGACAATTTAGCTTGGGCCCTGGTGCACTTACCCACCATCCAGGCCTGCCTCTGAGTGCGCCTTGCACTCCTCATCAGCCCCTCTTCCAGAGAGTGGAAGCCTGGCCTACCTCACACTGTCAGCTGGGGTGACAGGCAGGCAGGCAAAACCTATGACCACTCTGCCCTGGGCCTGATCAACTAGTGTTGAGTCAAAACAGAACATTTCTTTTGTTTTACAAAAAAAACCCAAAAACCTGCAAATTTTATTTGTGCGTGTGTGTGAATGCATGTGCACCACGGTGAGCATGGTGCACACTGGGGAGTCACTTCTCTCCTCCATCACACGGACTCCAGAGACTCAAATGAACTCTGGCCCGGTGCTGAGGGCCTTTACTCGCTGAGCCATTGTGCTAGTCTGTGATGAGAACTTCTGAGTCCAGAAAACAGGGTACCTCTGAACATGCTAGGGCGAGCTTTGTGTCATAGTCATGTCCTGTGTCACCCAGCCCCGTGGGCGGTTACTCACAGTGGGATATCCTGGGACAGTCTTTACGTGTCAACACCTGACTCTGTAGATGAGAGAAAGTGACCAAAGGAAGGGATTGGCTCGGACTAGGGGAGCACACCCCCTAGAGAGGCCACAGGCATGCAACTCCAGGGACAGCTAAACTGGGCCACCTCCAAGGCTCCTCCACAGGGAGACTGATTGCTATTTTGTGCCTCCCCTGAGGGGCGCATGTACACAGGCTCATAAACAGCACTGCACACGGAAGGAAGGAGAAGCACACACACAGCGAAGGGCCGCGAGGGCAGGGGAGTTGTCGGGGAGGTGATTTCCCAGGCCCTGAGTGGCCAGAGAGCTGGGGACTCATTAATGAGCTCTTGTGACTGCTCCTGGCAACCTTCCCAAGCCCAGTCCACTCAAAGGCAATCCTAGTTCCAGGAGGCACTCCAACAGGGGGAGCACTTAATAGGTGCCAGGTGCCTTGCCCACGTGACCTCAGTTAACCTTTACAGGTAGGAGTGATTACTCCTGTTGTGCAATAGGAAAACAGGCTTAGAGAAAGCACTTGTGCCGGAAGCTCCAGAGGGCAGGGTCTAGACAGGCCACCCGTAAGCACAAGCGGGAGGGCCCTGCCATGTTCCAACGTCAGGGGCTCTTGGAGGAGGGGAAACGCGTAGTCTTCAGGGTCCAGCTCACCTGTACCTGTATCTGCTGCACACCACCCATCCCTCGAACTACCAGGCACCCGTGAACTCCTGTGGCTTGCAAATAACGTGGCCATGACCAGGACCCCACTTGCACTGGATCTTGGGGTCCTGCGGCTGTCCCGTGCTATCTATCTGAAGGTCTCACTCTGGCTTTCTCCTAAGCTCAGAAGCCCAGGGACTCTTTCTCCCTGCCAGTCTCACTTCTTCGCTGGGCAATACTCTATGTTAGCAAATGCCCACTCAACGTTAAGGGGCCCTCTATTCCAGGAACCCTCCCAAGATATTCAGGCTACTGCCTGTGCCAGTGCTGCCCCAACCCACTCCTGCTCTTCTGTGAAGCTCAGACTTGTGCCCAGCTCGGTGGGTTCTGTCCTGTGACAGGTCTGAGTGGATTCTTTCTATCTAAGCACCTAACACACACGAGACCAGCAGAAACCTCTGCCTGAGGGCTGGACCAAGACCACCTCTATCCCCATATCCATATTCACCCCCCCCTCCCGGCCCCAGCATCATGAAGACACAAAACCCTGGACTGGGGAGACACTGGGTGAGGTTCCAGAAGTGGGCATCCATGTAAACAGGCATACCTTCGTACCCAGATTTCCACTGGAGCTGACTAGGCATTGACGCTAGGCCTCCAGGCTAACTCTTGGCAGCTGCTTCTCTACCCTGCTTCTCTCCACTGCCCTCTGAGGCCAGGGCCCCCATTCATTTGTCTGGTTAAGAGGCCTACAGAAACACATTTGTCCGCTCTGCGCTTCACTGCTCTGGTCGTCAATTCTCTGGGGGCAGCCGCCCTGCCTTCTGCAGCAGCCCTGTCCCTGTCTGGCTGCTTGGCCCTAGCGAGAAGTTTTGGAAGTTCAATCCAAGCCTGGCCATGGTGGGGAGAGATTCAAAAGTGAGTGTCACCTAACGGCAGGCTGGGAGAGCAGACTCTGACCCCTGACTGCAGCCCTTGGCCTGGCACAGTGCTCCAGCCACAGCACCTGGAGGTCCACCCTTGGCCGAGGCTTCTTCACCTGCTTCCCACCTTCAAGCACATGCTTGGTCTCTGTGATTGAATTACTAAGGAACCAGCAGGTAGGTTCCTGGAAATCCACCCCTAAGGCAGCTCCACCTCACTCCTCCCGAGTCCCACAGAGGTCAGGCCTGTTCTAACCCTTTTTACTTATTCCCCACCCCCTCCAGACCCTGAACTGAAATGTCTCAACTCCCAAGACTCCCAGCCTGCCGGGGCAGACAGACCTAGGGCAAAATGCCACACAGCACGCTGTGAGGAGTGCAGAGGACCAGAGCATGACCCACTCTGCTCTAGGAAGAGTGTCAGCTGAGTCAGATCTGATCAGGGAAGAGTCGAGAAAATGCCTCGCCCCCACTCCTTTGTTTCTGGAGACAGAGTGTCAAGTAGCCCAGGCTTGTCTTCAGTTTACCGGGTAGCCAAGATAATCTAGAACTCCTAATCCTCCTGCCTCCACCCCTCAAGTACTAGGATTACAGACCTGTGTCACCACGCCTGACAGTGAACGAGTGTTTCAAGCAGAGGAAATAGGAAGAATGAAGAAAGCCTGGACACAGAGCTGTGTGTGCTGAGAGGACAGAGCATGGCAGGTTACGGGTGGAGAGGCAGTGAAGGGTAAGTTAGCAGACAGCAAGATACTAGCCCTGACCCCAAAGGCACTGGGAAAAGGAAGGGCTGGAGGGGAGTTTAAACTGAGTATCTTAATGCAACCTGAGTCTCCCTGTGGACTACAGGATGGGGTAGAAGGAAGGGATTGGAGGCAGGGAACCAGCAGAAGGCTGAGCATGCTAAAGCCCAGGCAGAAGCTAAAGGAGGCTTGGCAGAAGGCGCTAGGGAGAGCAAAGTGGATGCATTCCAAAGACACTCAGAAGGTGGAGGCCACAGAACTTGGAGATGGATTACATGTACGATAAAAGGGAGGGAGTTGGGAGGAGGCCCAGGTTCCTGACTTGGTGACCAGGTGGGTGGTAATGCCAGTTGGAGAGAGAAAACTGGAGGCAGACAGGAGGGTGGGGCCGAGGGGTGCAGGCTGGGGCGTGCTGGGTCAGAGGCAGGAAGAAGGCAGCTATTCTCTCAGGCCACACTTTCTCAACTCAGTGCCATGTCCTCCCCAGCCGTCTGGGGCCGAGACTGTCTGAGGACGGCGGGAAGAGTGACAACAGTCCTTCAATGTCCAAGGGCCACTGATGACCCCAGGCCGACGCTCACTTTCTCGCCAACCTAGCGTGTGACTCCTGCCTGACCCTGTAGCTCCATGTTCTTGCCTTCAGCCCCAGCCAGGCCTGAGGATCACCCCCATTCCCTTTTCTAAAGTTCTCCACCTAACTTCTCCTCTAGGCCCCCAGCCCTGTACCACCTTGGCTACTCTCCAGTGAATGGGAACTCTCCCTCCCATTCTACCCTACCCAGGGCCCAGCCTCTGAGGACAAAGGGAGGGGTGCACCAGGGCCACCCCTTCTATGACTGGCTCCTGAATTATTAATGAGCCATTAAGAGAGAGAGCTTTGGTGGGATGAGGCTCTTGTCTAGAGACCTGGAGGAGATAGAGGGATCCCTATGGCCTGCTGCCTTGGGGCCTGACCCCTCAGGTTGGCCCTGGACTGCCTCTGGGTTCAGGACAGGCTGGGAATAGCCCCTTCCCCCCAAGGGACCTCAGCTAAAACCTTGCCCCTCCCCCCAGCCTGCAGATTGGCTAAGCCTGTCCTGTGCTCCGCCTCCCACCAGTAACCAAGCAGTGGTAACCATGGTGACAGGGCGGGCTATGGCCAGTCTTATAGTGCCAGGCAGGGGGAAGGGCAGCAGCAGGGAAGAGACCAAAGTTCAGAGTTGGACTTGGGTAGGGGACAAATTGTCCCCCAACACACAAACACTTATTTTCCTTTCCCACCTCCGTCTCCTTCCTGCAAGCCCAGTAGCTATCTTCCCCATTTTCCAGGGACTGCAGGCCTGGCTCAGGGAAGGGTGCCCTTTGCCTTGAAGGTCCCTAGGAAAAGGGAAGGATCCGGGTAACTCAGCTCTGAGCCCTCCCTGGACCTGGAGACACATCTGGTGTGCTATTCATGATTCCTTCTACATGGGGCCTTCTACAGAGATCTGCAATGTGGACAGAGCACAAGTCTACACAATTCACACAATCCAAGACCCAGCTCTCCAATTCCATAAAACACTTAGATATTCACAGTTCTGCAGAGGAGATACCCAAGTGCTCCACAGATGTTCAGAGGCAACAGAAGGAGCAGGTACCCCTTAGAAGGGGGCTTTCCCGATGGGGGTCTCTAGGACAGAAGGACTAGAGGGGTAGCTATCTGGTCATCCTGTTGCTCTGTCCTAGGACCTAGTCTGTATTCCACTCTAGAGACCTGCTAGAGGGTATGCCGCTTTTCACCCCGGCCTGTCTGTATGATGAGGAGTCAGACTTACTGTCGCCATGAGCACCTGCCATCAAACCAAGCATGACGAGTGCAGGCACAAGGGTCACCATCATCCTCCCTGGGGCTGGCTCTGAGGCCTTCCAGGGCTCTAACTCCACAGCCAGCCACAGCCCAAGACAATCCACCTGTAAGGGAGAGAAGGGCAGAAGGGCATTAGCTGGTATCTACTCGTGTCCCTCCTACCCAGGCTGCCTCTTGGCCCCACCCATTCATCCTCACCACCCATTCAGAGCTGACGGCAACAGTCCCAGCCTGGACTGTGCAACTGCTACCCAAATTCCTTCCCTGGTGCTGAGGGGCAACCCACCCTATGGAAAGAGTACAGAGGCTGTCAGGGTACTCTCTAACCCCCAGAAAAAGGAACATATAGCTAGTCAGAAACTAGCACAGGGTTGGTCCATTCCAGATACTGAGTTCCCAACTCACACCATTAAGGGGATGGGCACAGGGAAATGAAGTCAAAGATGGGGACCCGAAGACCGAGATGGGAACTGTAAGCAGCCAGGCAGATTTACACCGTCCCTGGGGCATCCTGATGCCCTTCCTCGGGAAGCAAGGGGCTGAGCCCAACACACACAGCACAGGCAGCACAGGCCCCAGAACACAGACTCAGCAGCAGTTGGTTCCACGTTGTCAAAGGCTCGCAGCCAAAGCCACAACCCGTCAGGGCTCGCCAGGACTGCTCTCTACAAGTTACAGTTGCCCTGCCTGGCCACCCTCAACCTACCCAATTCCCATGGCACTTTCCTACCCCAAAGACAAACTATAGGGAGGCCTTAGTGACTGAGAATTGGAATGCTAGACTCTAAGATTCAACATCCACGCTTCCTCCCTCTTCCCTTGTTCCAGGTATCCAAAGCAGAAGGGGGATGACTGTGTTTGGGGCTAGCTGAAGCCATCAAGACCCTGCCTGCTCTCCTGGCTACAGGCCTTTGTCACTCTGTAGCCAGCTGTTGAAGTCATTCAGTGGCCACACTGTCTACTGCAGACATCTCAGCCCTAGGGGTGAGCTTCTAAAGGTCCCTTTTCCATGTTCCTTGCCTGGGGACTTCAGGTAACAGGCAGCAGTGTTCACAGTGCCACATATAAGACCCTGGCACATGGCCAGGCCTTCACCCATGCTCTGAAAATGCAACAGGGTATAATGGGGGAGGGACAGTGGACACACTCTGGGGCCCCACAGTGCTAAGAGAATTTTCACGTTGAGAGGACAGATGAGCTGAAGGGATGGAGCACATACCTGGTTCTGCTCCTTCCTGGAACTTTAACCCTTATCTGAACTTAGGACAAAGATTATGAGGCGAATGAGCGGCAGGTGAGCAGAGGTGGAGAAAGCAGGTGGCACTGTGAAGTGAGGCAGGGGCTAGAGACACAGGGAAGGGGACAGGTTCCCTGTCAATCAGAAGCGAGACCGAAGCAGCAAAAGCAATAAAGCTAAAAGGACATGGTGTGGTGTCCAGCACTACTTATTCCAGGCTGTGGTTCTGCTGAGTGATCTCAGAGCTGAGGAGGTGCAGTTCACAAAGGCCCATGTCAGGATGGGGGTCCTATCCGGACCTGTTCATCACAGCACCATGGTTATCTTAGTATGGCTATCAAGACAACAGGTGGTGAACTGCCTGACCAGGTTACCACGGGGACATGGTTCTCAGACAGGACTCTAGCTCTGGTACAGATACACAGGGTACAGTTCAGAGGTGTGTCACCCCACAGGTCAGGCATCGTGGGTGAGACATCACAAAGTCAGAGAGTTTAACATCCGTGCTCCACCATTCCAGGCACATTCTCCCCACCCCCCAATGCAGACACCATACGGACATAATCTTCAGTACAAGTGTCATGGGGGCACATCTCCCAGGTATGGACACAGAGGGATGAAACAGGATAGATGTTACAAGGTACAAAAATGCACAGCACAGTCATCGTGGGACAGAACTCCCCAGTACAATTACAGAGCCTTAATCCCTGTAGCTGTGGTATAGCAATCACAGCATGGTAACTCCCAGGTGCAGACATGGAAACAGCGTCTGGTCCAGACATCACGTGGGTGTACACAGAGGATACAGACATTTGTGGGCAAAGCTGCCTGATAAGGGCATTACAGGAATGTAACTCCCCAGCACACTGCCATAGAGATGTAACTCTGTCATTGACAGGGGGGAGGGGTGTCAATATTAAATAAAGGGGAACAAAGCTCCACTCAATAAAGCCACCATAGTGTCTCATTCCCAGAACAGGTAAGTGAAATTCTGGCCTCTGAACCTAATCATCCCCAGTGTAGCAAAGGCCAGTGGATCTTACTTGGGGACCAAGACTCCCATCTATGTAAGTAGAATGTTCAAAGTCTTTGTTCAGATCCACAGAGTAGGAAGAACTCAGAAGCATTGAAAATAGGGGTCTGGAGAGAGGGCTGAGTTCAGGGCACTGGCTGCCAGAGGACCTACATTGGATTCCCAGCACCCATATGGCAGCTCACGACTGTCTGTAACTTCAGATCCAGGGGATCCAATGCCTTCCTCTGGCCTCTGTGGGCACCAGACACACATACACACACACACACACACACACACACACACACACACACACACACACACACATAGTTTACAGACATACGAGCAGGCAAAACACTCATACACAGAAAGATGCTAAAATTATTTCTTTTTTAAGTTGAAAATATAGGCATTCCCTCCCAAGAGAGCTGCTCCAGTGATCCCTAGACACAGGGACACAGGCAACTGGAAACACCAGGAGACCCCAGGGGACATACATAAACATGGGCGCAATCTCAGGGAACCGCTCTGGCAACCAGTCTTCCAAACCTGGCCTCTCCCTCTCAGCAGCTCCTGGTGTGAGCAAGTTGCTCCCACCCCTGGACTCTGGGCACGGCGCCTGCCCCTGCTGTCTGGTAGTCAGGTTGCTCCCAGCTCCAGGGCCTCCTCCCTCATTAGAAGTCCCAGGCCTGGGCTTGAGTCTAGATGTTGCTTCTGCCCACACCCTGGTCTTCAGGTCCCCTGCAGATCAAGTTTACCTTGCTGGACGGCCATGGACCTTGTGCACCCACCCAATACAGCAGCTCTTAGAACAGATACACACTCCACCAGCACGGATGGGTGAGTCTGAGCCTTGTTCAGTTCAGATAAAACCAGGCCCAAACAGTTGGGGAGTCAAGCTCATCTCCGAATTACACTGCAGGCCATCGGTTCTACCAAGATGACACACTTGGGCAGGAAAACAATTACGTGGCATATGATATTATAGGATATAATTGAGTGTAATTTTTCTACATTCAGAATGGCTTTGATATATCTTTTTTCTTCGCTACCCACTGAAAAGCTGCCAACTGCCCTTTCTTAGGAAGAAATGTCCTTTATTCTCAAATTTTGTCCTTGGTGCTAAAATGTCCTTTCTTGTATGAAGTGATGGGGACAGCAGATAGAAGTTTTTTGTTTTTTTTTTTATAATGTCCTTACTTGGCAAAATAAAGAACTGCTAACCCCCTGTCTGGTCCTAAGCACTTTTGGAAGCTGAACTGTGTGTGAAACCAAAGAGCCTGGGAATCGCTGCTCTGAGGAGAAAGGGATCAGCAGGCACAACATCAAGCCACAGGACTCATGTATGTGTGTCATGGAAAATGTGTGTCATTTCCATGAGGTCTACCCGAACCATCCCTGCCAGGGCCAAAGAGGGCCCCCAAGAGACCATGTGACGCCAGGGCCGAGGGGTTCCCGGATGGAAAACAGCTGGGAACATTCTCAAGACCCCCTCATGAATATGCAAACACAGATTGATTTGTTTCCCGTGGGCATGAGTTATTATTCACAAATATTAATTAGACTCCAAATACCACCTGTTCCTCTAGCCTTCCCCACTGCTCCTCTTCAGGCCAGGACCCTGGCTCCCAGGAGACTGAAGACCAAATATGGACAAGGGCAGAAGAAGGGGCATCCAGGGTTCCAGGGTGTGCTCTGCCAAGACTTAAGCAACAAGATGCATGCTGGGCAGGGAGAGCCAAGAGCTGTTCATCTTCTAACCTGTGGTGGCAGCTCGGTCAGCTGCCACTGGGCCCTTTTGTCATGTCCTGGACAGTTTACCGCGTGATATTGCAGCAGTGGCCGCGGAGGCAGAAACAGGCCTTGTCACACTTAGGAAGGGAAAACCAACATGTTTCCAACTTTCACCAAACCAACCACCGGATTATGATAGGAATAAATCACAGTCTCAGCCTCGACCCCGGCCCAGCAGAAATGGCTGGCAGGAAGGAGCCCAAGACTGCCCTACCTCTAGCCAGGCGGCCAGAGTCTCTGTGAACAGCCAGGAACAACACTCCCTCCCACTCGAGTATTGGGGATCCTTTAGCTACGCTGAGGTTCCATTTATAGCTCTCAGTGTTTGACTCTCTGAGGAGTCAAAGGGGGAACCAGGGGTGTCAAAATTAAAGGGGGTGGCAGCCAGGGACCTAACAGGGGCCTAGATAAGAAACAAAAACAAAACAAAAATCAAAAAGAGCCAACTTCGGTTCCTTCTCTGGCCACAACTCTAAGTCTTTAGGCCTTTCCCCAGGGGGTATGAGGAGGGGCCCCTCAGATTAATGTTCACGAACTTTGTTGCCTTGGGTCCTCTAGACCCACTATCGTCTCTACTGTAAAAGATGCCTTTCTCTTGTTCCAGATACTCTGCTCCAGTACCGGGTTAAAGTGATCCACTGATGTAAATCTTTCCCCAAGATTCTCCCTAGGTTTCCAGGTTGTACAGTTTGGTGAAATCACAGGTGATACAAACTAGTGGTTCTCAATCCAGGGTGATCCTGCCCTGCCACAGGACATGAGGTAATGTCTGGAGACATGTTTGATTGTTAGGACTGGGGATGGAGGCGTTACTAGCTCTAATGGGAAGAAACCTGCGATACTGTGAGACATCTTACAACATCAGGCCAGCCCCATGCAAAAAGGATCACCCTGTCCACAAAGTTTACAGTACCAAGACTAAGAAACCCTGGCACAGGTGGCAAGCTATGCAGCCTACAGCCTGACCTAGCCCCAGCCCCAGAACCCAAACCCCCCTGTAATCGTTCACAACTTCAGCCAAAGGCTGTCTCTGATACTTCTATCAGTACCTTCTTGGTCTTCAGAATCTCAGAGCATCTCCCCACCCCCAGATTAGTTCAGCCTCCAGAAACGGGGGGCCCTGTACACACCCCATCTCCACCCTCTAGATGTGTCATTTGCACATGCTCTCGCCAAAGGGCTCCTATTTTAGGGACTCTTCTGGCAAGACTGGGTTTTTAGGCGGCTCAAATTCTCACCTGAGTAAGGACAGGAGGACACATAGTATCCTTATCCTGACCTTCCTGGCCTGAGTCTTCCCCTATGCCCCTCTGCATAAGTCCATCTCACCCAGTGTTTGACTACTCACAGCACCCCCAGCTCACCCAGTGTGACTACTCACAGCACCCCCATCTCACCTAGTGTGACTACTCACAGCACCCCCATCTCAGTGTTTGACTACTCACAGCACCCCCATCTCACCTAGTTTTGACTACTCACAGCACCCCCAGCTCACCCAGGGTGACTACTCACAGCACCCCCATCTCACCTAGTGTTTGACTACTCACAGCACCCCCATCTCACCCAGTGTGACTACTCACAGCACCCCATCTCACCCAGTGTGACTACTCACAGCACCCCCATCTCACCCAGTGTGACTACTCACAGCACCCCCATCTCACCTAGTGTTTGACTACTCACAGCACCCCCATCTCACCCAGTATGACTACTCACAGCACCCCATCTCACCCAGTGTGACTACTCACAGCACCCCCATCTCACCCAGTGTGACTACTCACAGCACCCCCATCTCACCTAGTGTTTGACTACTCACAGCACCCCCAGCTCACCCAGGGTGACTACTCACAGCACCCCCAGCTCACCCAGTGTGACTACTCACAGCACCCCCATCTCACCTAGTGTTTGACTACTCACAGCACCCCCATCTCACCTAGTGTTTGACTACTCACAGCACCCCCATCTCACCTAGTGTTTGACTACTCACAGCACCCCCATCTCACCCAGTGTGACTACTCACAGCACCCCATCTCACCCAGTGTGACTACTCACAGCACCCCCATCTCACCCAGTGTGACTACTCACAGCACCCCATCTCACCCAGTGTGACTACTCACAGCACCCCCATCTCACCCAGTGTGACTACTCACAGCACCCCCATCTCACCCAGTGTGACTACTCACAGCACCCCCATCTCACCTAGTGTGACTACTCATAGCACCCCCATCTCACCTAGTGTTTGACTACTCATAGCATCCCCATTCCTCTCCATCTAGGCCAGACCCATTTCTCTTTTTTAAGTTTTTATTTATTTGATTGTATGTGTGGTTATGTGAAGGTCAGAGGACAACTCTGTGGAGTCAATTCTCTGCTTCCACTTTTACCACTGGGTTCTGGGAATCGAACACAGGCTGTCAGGAAGCAAGCACTGGCTCCAGATCAATCTTTGCCATGGCCTCTTTGTTTAACCATCTATCTAGAACTGTTCGGTGATCAGGGTGATGGCTGTGAAGCATGGGTCCTACCTTCAAGAAGCTTACAGGTAGGCCCACCAAGCTCAGGGACAACCTGTCACCCAGGTCAGCAAAGCCCTGAAGGCCTGTTCCTCATTTCAAACATCCAACTTGTCAGAAGTTTGAATTTCCCCCTCTTCCACTCCAACGACCTCTCACCCACTCCATGAGCTTCCTGCCTTTGATCCTTTCCAATCCATCCTGTACACAAGCCAATGGTGTCTTCAGCTCACAAAAGTACAAATCTAGGGGCTAGAAGACAGGGCTCAGCAGTTAAGAATGCTTACTACTCTTGCTGGGGACCCAGGTTCAGTTCCCAAAAACAACATGGGGGCTCAGAACAATCTGTATGTGTTCCAACCCCCTCTTCTGCCTCCACAAGCGCCAGGCACACACATGGTATATATACATACATGTAGGCAAACACTCATATGTATAACATAGAAATAAATAATTCTATTTTTAAATGAAAGCCTACTCATGCTCATCGTGTGTGCTGTCTGCCATTCTAGCTCACAGGAGGCACTAGTCAGTGTCCGTGACTGACGGGACAACTGGATGAATGAAGGGATGCTGTCCACTTGAGCTTCTGAATCACCCTTAGGAGGAAGTCCACAGCCTTCAGTCTCTTATCCCAGCCCACACGTAGGCACCTAACTCCCTCTCTGGCCTTGCTCTCTACGACCCCAGCCCACTGCCCTGAGGACCCCGCTCCTTCTACATACTCTTCAGGGGACAGGTGTCTTTTTTCCCTACAGACACATGGCGAATGGAGAAGCAGACAGACCCTGGTGCCATTCAAAAGTCAATGTCATGCCTACCGCAGCTGATAAGTTGCCTCTCAGTCCCCACCCACCTCCGTCCTCAACGTCAGCCAGACATCTTCGCTCCCTTGTGTCCCACATTCAGTCCTACACGACGGTCTGTCTACTCCATCTCCTTAAATAACACTTCAATCCCTTCTCTTCCTCGTATCACTGCTTTCCTGGTCCAGGCCTCTACCATCGCTCAACCACGTGTATGTTGGATATCCCCTCCACGACTTAAAGTCTCACGTCAAAATCCAAACCATTTAGCCTGGCCCACAGGGCCCCCGACCCCCATCCCCACAACCATGCACCTGGCCACATGTTGGAGCACACTCACCGGGTCTTTGCTCGCTTATACCAGTCACTCTTGCTGGGCAATCAGCACCGAGGGCAGGGCACCAGGGCCTCCGCTCCTTCCTGGACAGAGAGGAAAGAAAAGATAAAAAAAAAAAAAAAATCAAGAATTTTATCAAAGCAAAATTGACACAAACAGACTTTCAAAACTCACTGTTTACGCAGGGAAACAAAAAACAGGTTACGGATCTGCCAGTGTAAAGTAGTCATCTGCTTGCTGCACTGCGCTTGCTTGATGCTCCCCAAGCACCTACTATGTGCCTGCCTATCTGTCTACTTCCCTATGCCCATGAGCAACACAGGTCAGGTCCCCATGGCCACAGAATCTGGATCTGGATTCCACAGCAACCTTGAACTAGAGCACTCACCCACCCAAACACTGGAACCCCACCTGCCAGGTTCTCCCTCACTAGCCAGCCGCAGGACATTCTCTTCAGATCTTCAAGTGTGCCCTCCTTTCTCCTGTGTCCCGGCCCTGCCCGTGATGCGTGTTACCGCCGAAAATGGGCTACCTATATGCCTCTGACTGGTAACCACTCAGATTTCAGATCCAACAGTGCTTCTCAAGTAAGTTTACCATGACACTGCCAACTACATGCCAACTACTACTGGACTTTGCCTCAAATCAATGATCACAAACGTATTTATTTACTTACATGACTCTGAGCCACTAAAATAATCTAAGTAAACATACAGGGCACACCTGCCTGGCTCGACCCACTGTCCCTCGTGCCTAGCAGGAACCCAGCACACAGTAGGTGCTTAGTCCACACATGGTGAGAACATGAGTTCCCAGGAAACAGCCCAGCCAGGGCACTCCCCAGCGCATACCCAGCCTTCAAAGAAACTTCAGAAGCAGTATTTATTTTTGACTTTCTGCTTCTCTATAATTTTTTTTAAATGAAGGTGTGCCCCTGGATGCCTCCTCCGCTGGCACACACAGCATCAGAGCCCTGCCCCTTCCTTCTAAAACCATTACAGAGCTCTCACCAGCATATGCATGGTCCTAGGTGAGGGGGCAGGGTTTAGTCACACCCACATCACCTCATCACTAGCTCAGCTACTCAGCTGGTGCCCACTTGAAGCATGCTGCAGCCCACTTCGCGCTCCTTCTGGGCCTCACCCCACACTTGTGGCAGCGTTCATCCCACCGTCCTGCCACCGTGGCTCATCCCCGAGCAGGAAACTGTAGGGGGGCTGGGAACATCCTCACTGACCCAGGCCCAATGCTCACTACCATCCACAGAGTAACCTCCACACCCGGGAATCATTCTCACTTTAATTGGTTTACGGTTTACTCAATGTGTATGTATGTATGTGCATCAACTATATGTAAGTATGGTGCTCAAATGACTCCCGGAACTGGAGTTAATAGATGGTTGTGAGCCACCATGTGGGCGCTAGGAATCAAACCCAGGACAACCAAACCCAATGAATGCTCTTAACTGCCCAGCTACCTTTCTAACCCTTTGTCCTTAGACTAGTCACCTTTGGAAAAAGCCACTGATTCACCCAAGGCCTCATCAGACCCACCCACCCCCGGCCAGATCAGAACCGAAGGCCCTGGGCCTCAGGATGCCAGCCAGTATGGGCTCCTACCCACTGCATTTCTCCACAACATTCCCAGTGGCCGCTGCTTCTGCAGCAGGCTGCCAAGCGGGTCTGGCCAGAGAAACCGGCTTCCGTGTTGCAAACTCAAAGGCCCGTTTGTCTAGAGTTGCCCGCCCGGTCTCACGATGCTTGACATGGGGCTGTTAGCTCCACCACCGTTGCTCAGGAACCCAGGCAGAGGGGTAGTGTTCAAAGCAATGGTGTCACACCCAAGACCATGCCAGCAGCACTGGGGTTCCTGCAGATGACTGGGACACCCTAGCTAAAGTAGAAGTCATATCTGAAGAAAGGCCCAACATGGCCATGAAGTAGGTCTCAGAAACACAGGATTCCGAGGCTGCCAAGAACCCCCCCACCCCCTGCCACACACACAAGAACACAGAACAGTCCAAGGTAATATTCTAGAACAGTACTCTGGATCAAAGAGCCCCAACACAGACTGTCAAGTCACCTTCAGATCCAGCAGCAGCAGCCCCCAGAACCACTCCAGACCCACAGGGGACAAAACAACAGTCAGGCTGGCCAGCTACCCGGAAAATAAACTGGCATTGATGTCTGGAAGGTAGACTTGGCAGTTGCTCAGTCAGGGCCTAACTGGATCGGATTTCAGGGAGAATTCACACTGGGTACAACCCCCACAGAGGTCTCAGACCAGGCTTAGGTAACAGCCATGACCAAGATCACGTAGAAGGCTCTTGCACCAACCTGGCTGGCTGGCCCCAGTAGGGCTCTGCGTCACCTGCCAAGCTGAAGCCCAGCCCACCAGTGGGACCAGGAAGAGCAAGCAGAAACCCGGGGCACAGGCAGAGATTGAAGCAACCTCCAGGCAGCCCTGGGGCTGCACCACAAAAAGTCTCCAGAAGCGGCAGATTATACACAGCCAAGGAAAGAACGTTGGAGTTCTCAGACCCAGAGGCCCAGGGCACCGAGACTTGGTGCATCTGGACCTTGGAGGCAAAAGCAGAACAAAGAATCCTGGGAGGAAGTGGGGTATTAAACCACAGAGGCAGCCCCTTCTCAGAATCCCCTTCTGTTCACCTCAAGAGCTCTCTTCTCCAGGGCCCTACCTCAGCCTTCTTACACCTGCCCGTACCCTGAAGGTCAAATACACGGGGGCAACACACAGCTCCATCAGTGAAGATGAGGCTGGGGGACAAGGTAGCTGGCCTCGCCTGGTTGAGCATCCCATCGATAAGGGCCCTCAGCTCAGAGCAGCAGCTACGGCAGGCAGGTGCCTCTGCCTGGACACTGTGTGTTCCCAAAGGCAGCTCTGTGACTCGGGGATTCTGACAGAGGAGCGCATTTTCACCACTTTTATTGATGACGTGAAAACAACAGCTACCACTGAGAGACGATACAAGATGTGAGGCCCTGTCCTGAGCACTTCATGTTTGGCTTTGATCCCCCCAAAACCCTATGAAGTGTGCGTTTTTTATCACACTTGTTTGAGAAATGGGGTTCAGAGATGGTTAGCAAATTGTTCAAGGTCAACTCAAACTCCAGTTCATCCTCAAAGTCAGCTCTTGGCTACTGTGGATAGCTGTCTTCCCTGAGAGAGCATGGCTGCTAGCTCCCACGTAATTCCTGGTATCCTCTGGCTTAAGACTCTTCATACTAAAGCCGGGCGGTGGTGGCGCACACCTTTAATCCCAGCACTCGGGAAGCAGGGGGGCTGCTTCGTGAGTTCGATGCCAGCCTGGTCTACAAGAGCTAGCTCCAGGACAGGCTCTAAAACTACAGGAAAAAAAAAAAAAAAGATTATCTTCAAACTAAACCCCTCCACCAAAACCCTAAAACAGACAACACATGGGGCCTCAGCTCAACATTTACCTGGCCTGGCCTTTCCTCCCCAGGTCCCTGGTTCAGGACTCCAGTGAAGTCCTTCCTCTTCCTCACTCCACATCCCACGAACCACCCTGTCCTGTCCAAGGTGCTTTCTCGGTGGCCATGTGCCCCTCCTCTCCAAGCCACCTTTCTCCCACCTGACTTCCTGTAGCAGCATCCTCATTAGGAATCCTGTCTCCACCCAGAATTTTCCATAGCCCTGAACCATCTTCTAGTGAAGAAACCTGTAGGATGACCCACAGCCTCCACCCAAACGTTAAGGCACGGGTGTCTCTCCCAGATACCTCACAGAACATCTGTGACTCTGGGAGCTGCTGTGGCTTTCTCTGAACACGCCACAAGTGATAATATATCTCAACCTTTACTCAGACTGTTTAAATTTTTTAATTAACTAGTTAATTTTGCAGTGCTGGGAACCAAGTCCAGGCCTCAAGCGTGCCAGACAAGGGCTCTCCCGCTGCGTTATTTCCAGGACTGCTCATATTGTTTCAGTTTTCTCCTTCCTCTGCAGCATCCTTTCTTTTTGAACTGGCGAACTCCTACTGACCTATCTAAGCCCACTTCAGAGAGCCCGTTCAGAGTCCCCCTGTGAATCGTCTCACCCTGGACCTGCAGCCCTCGGACTCCTCCAATCTTCTAACCTCAGCTTGGAGCGGCAGTTGCTCTATGTGGCTAAGGCTCCCACCTCAGCAGCTGCAAAGAGATGAGCTTCCTCTTCTGGACAGCTGTTCATCCCACAGGAAGCCAGACTGCCAAGCCAAAAGTGCCTAGCCCTGTGCCTGGCACACCGTCAGCAATCGATAGCAGGTTACTGAATCCCTTTTGCATTCCCACAAAGCCACTGCCATTGCGGTCTTGCAGAGCCAGCCACATGGTTCTCTCGGCCTCTCACGGCAGCACAGCAGCCCTGGGGCCCACCCATCCTTGACTACCAGCCCCTCTCTCCAGGGAACTAAAGTTGAGACCCCCTCCCCCAAGAGACCTCCTTGCTGTAGAAGTTAAGGTCTGGGGACTATCTCCCCGACAGAGGACCTCAGACTGACTCCCCCCAGTACAGGTGGCCGGGAGGGAGTGCAGAAAAAGCAGGAAACAACAGGGACACTATCTTGCTACATGTCCAAACAGTTCACAAGGAAGCGTTTTCAGCCAGTCTATCCTTGCTGCAGCCCACCCCACCTCTTGGGAAGCTGCTTCTCCAGCACCCAGAACTATGGAAAAGAACCCCTTCCATAGCCCTAAACATTTGAGACTGGATTGGGGGGGGGGGGGGTTTCAGCAGCTGGAGGAGGAAGAGAAGGAAGAATTCTATTAAGACTGTCCTCACTGAAGGAAGGGAAGAAGAACACTGTAACTCAAGGAAAACAAAACCACAAAGAAACTGAACTGGAACGGAAGGGAAGTATGTGCACAAGAAGGCCCGAGGAGGAGAGTGCAGGTGCACAGGTGTGCTCTGAGTGTGCAAGCACAGCAAGTTTCTGCACCGGGGCTCCTTGCAGGGGGGAGAGGGGGAGTGAGCTGAGAATGAGAATGAAGGTGGGAAGGTGGGGCCTATGGGGTGTGTGGCCTGAGCCCTGGCTGAGAATGAAGGGTTGTTCTTGAGGAGTCGTTGAAGCCCTAGGCAGATTCATACAATCGGTAAAAACAGGGATTTTCACACTCCCTGAAGCAAGAGTTAATAAGAAGCCACACAGACTCGCTCAGATTTCCTGTCAGACCTCTCCTCTGGATCCTATCAGATTCCTGGGGCCTCCCAAAGGATCCCACACGGGGCATTGCATCCAGGAACTGCCATCCCACCACAGAACACTGCCCTGGATTCTCAGGCCAGAGCCAGCACCAGGTCACTCAGGATGCCACTCTTGTCCCTTCAGAAGCGTAAGTGGAGACTTCCTCAACAACCCTTGGTCACCCAGCATCCACAACCCCTGCCTGGCTGCTCTTAGGGTGGTCCTCCCTCCCATTCCACAGCTTGGGACAGGTAGGGCTCCCACCCCGCCGGCTCCAACTCAGGGGCCCTGCAGAGGGAGGGGGTGAAATGGGGAGAAGGGCTAGCCCCTCCCCCTCACGGGGTAGAAGAACCAGAGGGGCCGCATTCCAGAGAAGTGGGGGAGGGGGCCTGACAGAGGGGATACAGAGACACCAAGCAGAGAGACACCCAAGGAAGGAGCTAAGAGACATGGAGGCACAGAGACCCAGTGAGAAGGAACACGGAGACCCGGAGAGTGAACACGGAGACCTGGGGCGAGAGGACAGGGAGACCCGGGCAGAAGAAGTCAATACTCGGGGAGAGGACACGGAGACTGGGAGGGAAGAGTGACCCACAGCTGGACACGCTGGGACCGCAGGGAATGAGATCTGGAGGCAGTGGGCGACACAGGCAGACAGAGACACCTAGGGAAACTGAGAAAGGCGCCGAGACGAAGACGCGGGCGCAGAGACTGGGGACCGGGCACGCCCGGACGGGACGGGACCGGGCGGGACGTCGGGAGGCGACTGAGTGAACTTTCGGAGCCGGTCCGAGCGCACCCGTCCTCCCGGGACGAGTGGCTCCAGGGCCTCGGGGGCACTGCTCGGGGTGGGGGTTGGGATCGCCCGCCCGGTCCCTCCCCAGCCCGCGCGCTACACACCGAAACCAGGGAAAGAGGGGGGGCTCCCAACTCGCTCCCCGCGCATCCCGGGGCCGCACGTGCGCCCGGTCGCCCGCGAGACCCGGCGTCGGCTGCGGCTCTTCCGCCGACGGGGAGGGGGCGCCGTGGGACGGGGAGGCGGCCTGGACCCGCCCGGGGCCGGCGGGGGAGGCTGGAGGCCGCCCCCGGAGCGCGACCGCGGCGGGAGGGAGACCGGGCACCCACCGGCGCGGGGAAACTTTGCACGGGGGGCGCGGGCTGCGGCTCAGGTGCGGCGGGGGTTCGGCCGCGATCGCGGGCGCGGCAGGTGGGGGCGCGGCCCAGCCTCCCGGCGCCCCCGGGCCCGCCCCCGGCTCCGCTCCACGGACGCGGGGGCAGGGCGGGGACGGAGCGGAAGGGCCGCGCACCGAGGGGCCCGAAGGGGGCTCGGGGGGTCACTCACCGCCTCTCCGGGGGCCGTCGGTCTGCATGTCCCCCCTCGAGCTGCTGAGGCCGCCTCTTCCAGTCCGCCGCTACCGCGGTCGCCCGCTCCCGCCACCGCCACAGCCGCCAGAGCCCGAGCCGAAGCCGGAGCTGGAGCCGGAGCCGCCGCCTCTGCCGCCGCCGCCGCCACCGCTCCCGCCGCTCCCGCGCCAGCTCCAGCCGCGCGCGCCCGCCCGCCCGCGCCCGCGTCCCTGCCCCTGCCGTGCGCGTCCCCGGCGCCGCCCCTCCCCTCGTGCACTCTCGCTTGTAGAGGAGTGAAGCTGTAGGCCCAAAGAGGCTGCAACCCAACCCCAAGTCTAAACCGACTGCAACGCCAAGATTGAGCTTAAACCTCAGTAAAAAAGCGTGGATAGACCCAAACTCCGACACCAAGTCCAGACCCTCCCAAATCTTCACATGAACCTAATACTTCTTGGGGATCCCCTACCTCCAATACAGATATAAATCTGATACTCAGCCCAGAACAACCTTTGAACCAAAGGTTGAGTCCAGACCCCTAAATTTGCCTAACAACCAGAGCAAGTAGTAATTTTTGTCTGCAACCATATAGTGTATTGACTCCAATTAGAGATTCTAACCCTAAATGGCTATATTCCTTCTATCTGGTCATGGCTTGATATTGACAGAGGCCCGAACCCTTGGTCTAAATGGACTCCCCCAAGTAAACCTACTAAACTCAAAGGTAGATGTCTTACATCCTCACACCCACCGTACCCCAATGCTTTCCTGAGTCTGAGTCCCTAAATAAAATGTCGCTGGTTTATTTTCATTCCAGGTCTGTACATTTTCTGAGATTCTCATTTTTTGGGAAAACATTTATTTATTTATTTATTTATTTAGTGTGTGTGTGTGTGTGTGTGTGTGTGTGTGCGCGCGCGCGCGCGCTCGCATGCTCAGCATAAGCGCAGTTGCTGGCAGAGGCCTGAGAGGGCTTCAGATCGCTTGGAACCACAGTTATAGGAGGATATGAGCAACCCAATGTGGATGCTGGGAACCAGACCCAAGTCCTCTGCTCCATTAAGTGCTCTTAACTGCGGAGCCATATCTCCAACCCTGGAACTGTTGATTTCAATAGCAAACTTGGGATTAGGCCACCAGAATAGGAAAAGAAGCAAACAAACAGAAAACACCCTAACACAGATGCTGTCATCAATACCCCTTCCCCACCTTTGTGATCATTAGTACAATAGCCTGATCCAATTCTACTAATTGTGCAATTCAAGATAAGATTGGCTTTGTAGAAACGCAAGTCTTTATCTCTACACTGTTCTTCCACTGCTCTGACCTGACCTCGGCCCCACCACGCAGAGGCTGACCAACACCCTGATTTCTATACTAATTCCAATAGGTATAATTTGATGACTGGTCTCAAGAGCTAGGTCTAGCATAAACCTCGGCACTGAATTTCAGACTCCTTGTCTACCTACAGCCGTCCCAGACCAAACCTACCCAATCTCACCTGAATTTCACATCACCATGTCAAAGTCAAATGCGTGTCTCTGTATCCAGCATATGCTGGGGACTGCTCTGCACTAAACCAATAACCTACCTGAAGATTTATATTTCCCATGGTCCTATGGGGACTCGGCAATTTCCAAACAAGAGCCAGCCTTGGCACCAGAGCCTTCAGGCTCCTCAATGCCCAGGCTCTACTACTATCGTTTAGCAAGTTATCCAAGGCCACACCAGCCCTTTTGTGTGCCCAATCCCACCCCGGGAGGTTTCTCCATTAAGGGAAGATGAAAGGCTCTCCTCTACCAGAGTCAGGTAAGAACCTTTGTGGGGATTCCCTGATTCTTCTATGTGTTTAGAATCAAATGAGAAACAAAAACAAGATTTGGGGACTATTGAGGCTTCTAGAGTCTGCTATCTCAGCAGTTACCTGCTAGGTTTAGGGATCTGAGTTGAGGGATCAAGTTCAGGGTAACACCTAATTCCCAGCCTGCTTTTGTCTTGGACCTGTATTCACAAGCAGTGCGAGTGCGCCCCCTGGTGTATGATAAGGCAATAGGCCTGGCTCCCGTGAATCTGGGCAATTTGGCCCAGATGACAAATAGATCAAAAATGAACACTCCTCAGGCAGTGGTTTTTCACCCACGGGTAATTTTGTTGTGCTGTGGGAGAGCTGTTGCAGTTTTTATGCATCTTTAAATATATTTTGTCTGTTTTTCAGAACTTTGACTGTTTAGTTCCCCAACTTAAAAACGTGTAATTTTCGGCCTGCTTTTGCTGACTTGTGGAAACAGCTCTTTCCCTTGGCTTTCCTGGCTCCCACTGTCCTTCATGGCTCTGGTTCTCCAACCACTTTGCTGTATCTCTTCATTTCCAGGGCGCTGAATTAGGCCTCTCCTCCTGCCTCCTTCCAGCCCTTGGACCTCTTGTGAGCTCCAGACCCTTATGCCAAGAGCCTTCTCCACAGCAGATCTTAATTGTCCCCCAGATAAATAGAACCCCCATCTCTCCCATCTCAGGTCTGTCCCCATTCACCTTAGGCAAGGACCTCAGTCACTGGTCCAGAAATACAATACAATTCTTCCTTCCTAATTGGTCATCAGTTCTGTAAACTGTGTGTATGTCTGTGTGTGTGTGTGTGTGTGTGTGTGTGAGAGAGAGAGAGAGAGAGAGACAGACAGACAGACAGACAGACAGAGACAGAGGGGATGGAGAAGGATTGACTGATTGGTTATGACTTTGACATTAGCCCACACAAAACCAAACTTGACCTGAACTCTCTTACACGTCATTGTGTGTTCATCCCCGCATCCCCAGACTTGCTGTTCCGGGAGTGAATTGTCCTACGTGCTAAGGACCCTGGCTTTCTCCAGGAAGTCACACCTAAGCCTTGGGCTGGGTTAGTTATCTCCACAGTCTCCCTCTGTCCGTGTTTCGTGTTTCCCTCGGCTGAGGCTGTAGATTCCGCAAGGGCGGGCTGGAGGAGCCTGCCTCATCCCCTGCCCTGTTCCAGAGGCCAGCGAGGGGACCGACACTCAGCAGGTGCCTGGTATACAATATTTGAAAAGTGAAGATACTTCCCCCCCCCCTTTCTGTTTACAAGGAGCTACCAGATGTGGAAGAGCAGGTGGAGGAAGAGTTCCCTCTCCAGGGCTCAGACCTCCACACCTCAGTCTTCCTGGACCCGGCATCTGCGGGAAGAGGGGCTCCTGTCTTGTGTCTTTTCAGCTTACCACCTAGAGTGCCGGTGTGAGGCCTGTCTGGTGGCCCTGCACGTCTGCCCGGCTTAGTGAGTGTGACACTCACAAGGTCGCAGTGCAGAAGCTCTGCCCTCCCCTACCCCATGGCTAAAGATGGCAGACCCACTCACTGCTAAGCCAGCTAGGTTTATGCTATCAGTCACTCAGATACATTCTGGGGCCACCGCAGGTATTGCAAAACCTCAAACTATTGCTCTCTATCCTATTTCTCATCCATCTGTTGCTCCCCAATTGGTATGGTATATATGAAGGCAGGGCAGAAGATTTCTGGAACCCCCATGTTCTGACCTCAGCATGTATAGGACCTGGATACACTTCCAGGAATAAAATCAGAGACTCGGGTCCTGAGGCTACATGATGAGAGAGAGAGAGAGAAAGAGAGAGAGAGAGAGAGAGAGAGAGAGAGAGAGAGAATAAAAAAATCTCAAGTGGCCAGACCTAGATAGCTTATAAAGAAAGGAAGCCAGGACTCACACCAGATGCCAAACTCTGAGCACAGGGTCCATGTGGACCTGCCCTGCTGCCCTGCTCCTAGACCTGGAGGGGAGGCATGTCCTTGTGCTCATATTGAAGGCCGCGCGAGGTCTCGTGGTAGCTCTGTGTCTGTTGTGTTCCAGCCCCAGGGTGCAGGGTGGGGGAGCACCAGATGTCAGTTCCCACTCCCTAGTCACCCTTTGTCCAGAGCCTGGGCCCCCTGGATGGTCCTCAAATTCATGACGTCAGTACATCTCTTAGTTGGTTGAAATCAAATTATATTCAGCCTGAGTACCCCCCCCCCGCCAGATCAGCAGGAGTTTCTGTTGTCTCTCACAGCTGTCTTACCTTCTCCTTGCCAAAAGTTCAAGAATTCCGGGGGGAGGGTGCAGCCCCAGAGTTGATGAATCTGTGCTCCTGAGCCATGCAGGAAGAGATTTAAAATATATATATAAACAGTAACCCCATCGTAATGGGGTATCCACTATTCACCCTCACACACTATTCACCCCTCCCTCTCAATCTCCAAGGCCTCACTTACCCAACACCATACCCTGTTCATTCCAGGCTCTTCAAGGCAGCTCCTCCTATAGAGCCTTCACAGGGCTGCAGCCTTGGCATTTTGGGTCACCCACAGGCGCTTTCCTGGGGCTGGGGGTAGACAACCCTGTTTACCTACCTCCTGCATCTGTACTGCCAGCTCCCCCCGGATCACAGTGTTGCTGCCCTCTCTCAGATGTCAGAAAGAGCTCAGAGGGCAGACCTACCAGATTGCCAGCTTCCTTTCCCAGGTACTGACGGGAGAGAAAGGCTGGGGCCCCAGAACACAAAGCCTGGCTAATGTCTTTCTTCCTTGCCAGTGAGTCACTGTGGTGGGGGCACGATCCAGGAGCTAATTTCTCAATGGAACAAGCTGCTGCTGACCTCACCCTAGCAGGATTCCCTAGTGTCCTTATCACCAAGTGAAGCCACCCACAACTGCTCCTTCCTGTTCATCCCTACGATTTCAAGGGGGCTTTGTTCTCCCCTTTCCCCATCCACTGCATCCTCCTTGCTATACCCTGTTCCCTGTGATGCTCAAGCCTCTCCAGCCCTGAAGGAAACTTCCCTCCCTTGAGTTCACACCCCCTCCAGGGTGGGGGAGACTTGGGCACTTCTCTGCTCCCCTTCCCAGTCAATTCCTTCATCCTTCATCTCTTGCTTGCTTCTGGGCCCACTGCAGTTCAGGTTTGGGACTCCACTAATTTCCTCTTCTCAACCACTCTGCGTGTGTATAATGTGTGTATGTTACAGGTATGGAGGGGAATGCAGGGGAGCGTGGAAATTAGGGGAGCGTCTGCCCTTGCCTTCCAGGCGGTGTCCCTTGTTGTCCACCACTCTGTGTGCCAGACTAGCTGCCTTATAAGCTTTCGGGGATTCTCCTGTCTCTACTTCTCGTCTTACCACTGCTGCATCTGGCATTATATGGGTTCCCCAGTTCCTATAATAACTGCCTGGAATTTGCAAAGTCCAGGGGCTGTGCCTCCATGTTCATTCAGCCTGGTCGACTTCCCAGCAGCCTTGGCGGCTTCCTGCTGCCACGTTGAGTCACTTCCATGTCCATTAGATAGACCAATTCTTAGACCTAGTCATCACAATGTTCATCTCTTATAAGTCATGTGAAAATCTCCCCGCCCCCCCGCCTTCATTTTTTTCGGGGTTTGATGCTGTCCCCAAACTCTCTACATAGCCAGTACCACCATGACCAGTCTGGGCCGTTCTAGGGCTCAGACTCAAAACTTCATCCACCCTAAGCAAGCACTCCACCAACTGAGCTACATGCCCGCTCCAAGACCCCCTTCCTGCGCAGTACACACTGGGCCCTGTCCTCATCCCCTGCTGCCCCTTGCCATCCCCTCAAACTGTCCTGCTGGTGACCCCTGCATCTCCTGATGCATCCTCTCTTCCCTTCCTCCATTCTCCTCCATGTCCAATTTAGGCTCCAAAGCCTAACTCTTAATGACACTCTTGTCAATCATCCAAGCTCCTCTGCCTCTCCACCTTTTCATCTTCGTCTGCCTGGCAAAAACCCAGCTCTGAATGAGCCCTCCTGCCTTCTCCTATCTGTGCTAAAGCAACCAAGTGGCACTGATTTCGCTTTGTTTTTGAAGGAATGAATTAGCGAATTAAGTGCCAGCAACAGAGGGAGAGGGAGAGAGACAGAGAGACAGAGACGGAGAGAAACAGAGGGAGAGAACCTAGCTTCTTGGGAGGCTGGAAGAGCCGAAGTGTGCGCAAGGGGCCACACCCTATGGCTATGGCAAGTAGTTCTTGCTGACCAGCTGCTCCATGAGACAGTGAGCATCGCCCTGGGAGTTCTGATCTTTAGGGATCCTGGTCTTTTTGTGGGAGGTGGAGTGGAATCTAGGGAAGATCGGGCCGTGCGAGTGAAGGGGTTCAGAAGCCAGGAGGGGCCTCTTGAAACTACACAGGTACATTATGCTGGATGCCCCCAAGCTCTCCGAGGCTCTCCTTCTGCTGCCATCAGCACCCAGAGACTCAGTGAGGACAGACCAGACTACTGAAGGGGAGCCTGACATTCAAGAAATGCTGACCTGGGTCTGAATGACTCCGCAGAGCAATTCCTTCCTTTCCCCCAAGCCTTACTTTCCCCTTCTGTGAAAGGGGATAAAACTGCAGAACTGGAAACAGGACACGGAATCGTGTTTGTAAAGCACTTAATCAGAGACAGCCTAGGTTCTAGAGCGTAGAAGCGATTTGATGGGTTTAGAATTAGCATAATCAAGCTTCTAATAGCATCGGTTTGGAGAAGCATTTACAAGCCCATTTCACCCCGTCTCATATACTGGCTAACCAACTACTCTCCCCCGAAAGCCCGGTTTTCACCCCCCACCAACCTCCTTTGGCACATCCCCTTGCCTGGCTGACTGCTTTTCCTTCCCTTATCTCTTAACCTCTCAGGCCCCTTCAGACAAGCTTCCCTCCAGTTCCTGCCTAACCAAGGAAGCAGCAACCGTCCCAGGGGAGGCTGCGAGTCCACAATCACAGAGCAGAGGCCGGCCAGGCAGGGCCTTCTCACTCTCCACACCACGCCACTCCCCGATCATTATTTCTGCAGCCTCACGGAAGAGCCCTGCTCGCTTCGGGCTTGTGCCATCTGGCTCTCCCGATTCCTTCATTCAACCAAGATTTATTGAGTCTCTCTCTCTCTCTCTCTCTCTCTCTCTCTCTCTCTCTCTCTCTCTTCCTACTGCCTTTCTCCCTCCCCCTTCCTATCTCCTTTCAGAAAGGATTCAGGTAAAGACCTGCAATCCCAGCCGTCAGGAACGAAGCAAGACAATCATGAGTTTGAAGCCAACCTGGCTACATGATGAGACTCCGTCTCCGGCAAATGAGCAAAGGAACTGAGTGGAAAGGCAGGCTCGGGAGATGGTCTTGGGGAGAATAAAGGTGATGTGGTGAGGGGCAGGGAGCTGCTAGGGTTCAGGGAAGAAGGCAGTATTTCCTGGAGATGGGGCAACTTCACGTTCCAGGGGCTGACCAACATCAAGAGAGGGGATCCCTGCCCAAAAGGTGTTTGGAATATATTTGTTATAAATTACACTTCAAAATTTCATGTAGGCGCCGCTGAGATGGTTCGTAAGGTAAAAGCGACTCTGGTGATCTCAGTGTGAGAGAACTGGCCCCTGAAAGAAAGGTGTCCTGAAAGGTGTCCTCTGACCTCCGTGTGTGTGAAGTAGCACACATACACACCACACACCCATATAAACACACAAAGAAATAAAAGCTCATATAGTGTACTTATCCCTGAAGTAGGAGATTTTCATCTAACTTAAACAGGGAAGCAGAAGCCTTCCTTTGAGATCTTTATCAGTTGATTTTTATATAAAACGGTAGCAATGTAGAATGTGGGTGATACCTTTGCTGCCTCCCTCATAAATTGTGAACATTCCAAGCCAATGCGCACCACCTAGAACAGTGGTTCTCAACCTGTGGGTTGCAACCGACAGAACACACATATTTCAGATGGTCTTAGGAACTAAGACACCATTTGTTAGCAAAATTAGAATTATGGACTGGCAATAAAAATAAATTCATGGGCCGGGCGGTGGTGGCGCACGCCTTTAATCCCAGCACGCGGGAGGCAGAGGCAGGCGGATCTCTGTGTGTTCGAGGCCAGCCTGGTCTACAAGAGTTAGTTCCAGGACAGGCACCAAAAACTACAGAGAAACCCTGTCTCAAAAAAATCAAAATAAATAAATAAATACATAAATAAATAAATAAATAAATTCATGGTTGGGGGTTCCTAAGACTACTGGAAATACGTGTTTTTTGATGGTTTGAGACTCACTGGTTGAGAACCGCACACAGAAGGAAGGCTAGGCATCTCATCAGGCATGCTACCGAACATGGGAACTTTTTATTTAAAACTAGACAGCCATGTCTTCTTGATAGTGTTCTCATCACGAAGACGATCCAGTCTAACGTTCGTTTCTATTCCATCAGGTTCTGGCTCGAGCTCTGCAGGAGGAGTCACCCTTGTTGTCGGTCAGCACCTGGAACGTGAATCTGTCCCATCTCCAGAAAACACTATTCCCGTCCCTGAGCCCCAGCTCCCTACCCCCTCACCTCCTTTATCCCCCAAGACCACCTCCTGATCATGGTCTATCGTGTGACTCACTTCAAAGAAGAGCCGTGCGTCTTTTCTTCTGTTAATCAATTGACTGATTTTGGAAAGGGTCTCACGTAACTCAGGCTAGCCTTGTGAACTCCTGAACTCTTGACCTTCCCACCTCCACCTTGAGCGTGCAGAAATGACAGGCACGCACTACCGCACCAGGTTCACGTGATCCTGAGGATTGAACCTGGGGCTTCCTGCAGGCTACGCAAGAGCTTTACCAACTGAGCCACGCCCCAGACCTGAATAAAGTGACTTAAAAGATAACTCACAATCTAGACAGAATATGACATTGAGGTAAGAACTAGAATATCTCAAAGACCAGGAAGAAAAGACTCTCATGGCTATGGTGACACACACGTGTAATGCCAGCACTTGGGAGCTAAGACAGGAGAATCGCCACAAGTTGGAGGCCAGCCTGGACAGTATAACAAAACTCTGTTTTAACCCATGAGAGGGACTGGAGGAGAAGCTATCTCTACTCTCTTGTCTTCTTTTTATTTTAAAGACTTTTAAAAATTAAATTTACTTATTTACTTAAATGGGCAGAGGTATGAGCCTAGGTGTGCTTGTGGAAGCCAGAGGGTGACTTATGGGGGTGGCATCTGGCCTAGAGGTGCCTCACTTTCCACCGCACAGACGCTCCTCCTACGTCGTGGGGTCTAGGGATCGAACGTTAGGTCATCAGGGTTGGCGGGAAAGCACCTTTACCTGCTGATCCATATTACCCTTCTTCCACTCTCTCCTCTACAGTCCTTCAATCCTCCCCACCCCCGCAACACAAGAGTTTTTCATTTTCAGAAAACTCTTCCCTAGCTCATGTAGCTCAGACTTGTAATCTTAGCACTTGAGAGCCCGAGGCAGGAGGATTGCCACGATTTTGAAGCCATCATGGGCTATAGTGGAAATTCTAAGCCAGGGTTTCTATAGAGCAAGACCTTGTTTCAAACAACAGCGGAACAGAAAAATTCCTTCCTCCCTTGTCAAGGTGAGCACTACCTCCCTGGGGCCCTTCCGTTTTCCCAGTCAGCTCTCACGGTCACGTTCCATCCGCAGGATGCGTTCAGAGATGGGCAATGCTGGGATTGGAACCACTTCTTAAAGGTGTTTGTAGTAGGGGACGGGCGCCGGTGCCGTTCCACCTCCTAAGCTTTGAGTGGGCGCGGAGCTCACCATACAGGGCTTTCTTTTCGATGCTTGTTATTCTTACTGAGCCTGCTAAATAAAATACTTTCATACTCGCAGCTCAAAGTCAGACATTGCTTCTTCAGCCTAGTACATTCTAAAGCTACAGTGAGAAGGGAAATAATTCCTTAACTGCCTCCTAATTAGCAGTGTGTCTTCCCTGCTCCCTGAGAATCAGTAAATCCGATTATTGTGGCAAGGGTAGATGTCTGTTCCTTTCTTGATCCCCTTTGGGGTTTGTTTGAATAAGAATATGGTTGTCGTCCCTTTAATGGTTTTGCAATGATGTTCACAAGAGAGGCCTTGATGGTTTGATTTTAGGAAGCCTCAATTACATTTTTGCCAAAGGCTAATATCAATTTGGGAATGATATATTTTCCCAGTTAAATAAAATTAAAGATAAGTGTATGGAAGACACAGGGAAAAAAAAAAGAATACAAGGACAGTAATCAGGAGCGTGTGGGACTAAGCAAGCTCGCAAATCAATGGGACAGAATCCAGAGTCTAGGAAGAAACCCTTATATTTATGGCCAATTGATTTTTTACAAAGGTGCCAAGGCGATTTGGTGTGGAAAGGACGGTCTTTTTTAACAAATGGCTTTCAGAGAACTGGATACTCACATGCAAAATGTGAATTTAGAATTGCACCAAAATAACCCCAGCGAATCTGACAGCAGCACAAGAACAGAAACCACAGAATCCTAAGGAAACACAGGATCAAGTTTTCAGGACTTTGATTCGGCAAAGAGCTCCTAGGTCTGATGACAAAGGCACAATAAGAAAAGAAAAATAGACTTTAAAAAGTCTAAAGACTTTTTTAAATTAAAAAAAAAACTGAAGCGAAACACCATCCGCTGGGTGTGTGTAGTGGCTCACTCTTTAGTCTCAGCACTAGGGAGGCAGAGGCAGGCAGATCTCTATGAGTTGAGGTCAACCTGGTCTACAGAGTAAATTCCAGGCCAGTCAGAGCCACACAGTGATACCTTGTCTAAAAGAAAAAAAAAAGATGATTAACATCATTACTAGTCATTAGGCAAATGCAAAGCAAAGGGATTGGGGTCTTTTGCTCAATAGAATGGTTGCCTTGTACACACAAGCTCTGGATGTAACCTCCGGCACAGTAAAAGAGAAGGGGGATGTGAATCAAAACCACAGTGAGATATCACTTTTCGCCTACAAGGATGGGTCTGATCAATAAGACAGGCAATAGCAAGCATTGATGAGAGCGCGGAGACACTAGAACCTTCCTCATACGTGTAGTTTATGGGAGCGGAAAGTGCTACAGCACCTTGAATAGGAACTTGTCAGATTTTTAATACAATTTTACCATGTGACCCTGCAGTGTCCCTTACAGGTATTCGCTCCAGAGAAATCAAAGCGTATGCCTATAGCAGGACTGATATGTTGAAGCTCACAGCAGAGGCAGCCGTAATGGCACAAAGTTGAAGCAACCCAAATGTTTATGATTCGGTGAATTGCTGAATAAAATGTAGCACATCCATAGCACACCGAACTTTTCAGCAATAAAAGGAACAGGCGATGGGCAAATGATGACTACGGAGGAACCTGAGGAACACACTCAGTGGGAGAAATGGGATGTAAACAAACATGTTATGGGCTTGGGATTTATGCATAGTTCAGTACGCAGAGGCTAGCAGGCGACAGACCCTGTGTTTCACTCCTCAAGGAAAGAAAAAGATACTTAATCAAGAGAGGTGTCTGTGAGACGGCTCAGCAGGTGAAGGCACTTGCTGCCAACCCTGCCAATCTGATTTGACCCCTGGGCCCAACATGACGGAATGAGAGAACTGAAGCCTGCAAGTTGTCCTCGGCCTGTGTTGTGAGCCATCTGAATGTGTTGTGGCACACTCGTGTGCACACACACACACACGAACACAATAAATGAAGAAATGTTTTAATTTCTGTTTGCTTATTTGTCTGTTTGTTCTTGAGACAGGGTCTCATTATGAAGCGCTGGCCATCCTGGTCACTGGACCAGGGTGGCCTTGAACTCACAGAGATCCTCCTGCCTCTGTCTCCTGAGAGCTGGGATTAAAGGTCTGCACTGCTATGCCTGGCTAAGAAATGTAGAAGATTTCATAAAGGGAAATGCATATCATGTGATTTTGTTTCTGTGGAAATTTCCAGAAGTCATTTTACAGACAGAATGTGGACCGTGGTCGACCGTGGGGATCGACGGCAACTGATTGGAAACGTTTTCAGGGTGATGTAAGTGATTTTAAGCTAAATTGTGCTGACTATTGAGCAACTTTATAAATTTACCAAAAATCATTGAACTATAGACTTAAAAAATAAAACAAGCCAAGTGTGGTGGTGCATACTTGCAATCCTAGCACTTGGGAAGCAGTGGTATGAGGGTTAACACAAATTCAAGGCTAGCCTAGGCTACGTGGTGAGTCTCAGGTCAGCCTGGGCTACACAGCAAGAGTTTGTCTCAAAACAAATACAGGATCTAGGAAGATGGCTCAGGGATTTTGAGCACTTCCTTCTTTTCCAGAGGTCCTGGGTTCGATTCCCACCATCTATGTCAGGTGGCTCACAACCAACCTCTTGCAAGTCTATCTCTAGGAGATCCAACACATCTGCGGGTACCCACACACAAGGCATATACTCATACAGACATATATACACACACATATATGTATATATATACACATATGTGTATATATATATGCATATATATATGTCCTAAATACTAAACAGAAAGATGAAAGTAGGAAAGAGAAATTGACTGAGTATGACAACATGTAGCCAAGGTTACATGGGGCCTAGAGATGTCCTAAAACATATTTAGCATGTGCAAAGGGCCAGGGTTCAATCCCCAGCACTGCATAAAAACCATCCCCACGAAGGTATAAATGGGAAGGTGCATCGTGCGTATGGCTGAACTTTCTGTAGCCAATGGAGAAAGGGGAACTTGATTGATTATGAGATCTATCGTGGCAGGCAATGGTGATGCACACCTTTAATCCCAGCATTTAGGAGGCAGAGGCAGGCAGATCTCTGTGAGCTCGGGGCCAGCCTGGTCTACAAAGTGAGTTTCCAGACAGCCAGAGCTGTTACACTGACCTGTCTCAAAAAGGGGCTTGCCCCCCACAAAGAGAGGTCTGTTGTGATGTCTAATATTAAAATAACCTCCACCTACTCAGCAGCTCCTTGTCAGAGGCGGAACTAAGCCACAGGTGAGCCACCACTCCAAACACTATCTTATGTGGCCATTTAAATAGAAAGTAATTGCAATTCAATAAAATTCAAAATAATTTGGGGGTAAGGAGAGGGGTCAGCAGGTGAAAGTCCTTGCCTTACAGGCATAAGGACCTGAGTTCAAGCCCAGGAACCGCCATAAAACCCTGACACAGGGGTACACATCTGTAACCCCGGCTGTAGGACTAGCAGAAATTGGTGGGCTAATCTGGAGTACGCTCCTATCACTGCACTGAGCACCAAGAGATCAGAGAAACAAATACAGGCTCGAGTCTGGAAAATCAGCAAAGGAGTAACCCTGTCCCATTCTTAGCAATAACTCTTAAATAGACCTCTGCACGTCACACGCTGAGAACAGAGAGAAGGATTTGGGAAGAAGAGGGATCTAAGTTTTAGTTGCTTTTCTTTTTCTTTCTTTTTTAATGGGGCAGCAATTGATGCAGGATATATTCCAGCTTTTTCCAGCTTTTGCATGTGGAGTGTCAGGACAAGCTGAGGCTCACCAGGACACACTCCAGGAACAATATTTGGTTAGTTTCGCTGTTTAGCTAATGACTGGGCTTTTGTTGAGCAAAGTGCCCTTTGGCTGGCTTCTCTTCTGCTGAGTGGTATATTCTGGCTGGCAGGATGCTGATATACAAAACAGAGGGGCAGAGCCAGCCTGGCAGGGGAAGCTGGGAGCTGGTAGAGGGAGGGAGGTGGAGGAGGGGATGGATAGGAACTGAAAACGTATGACCACTGCCTCTGGGGACGGTAGTACTGAGGGAGCATGGATTTTATCTTAAAAATTGAATTACGCTTATTTATTTAGCGTGTGTTGAGGATAGAGAACAATTGTCAAGAGCTGTCTCTCTTCTTTTACCATGTGGGGCCTGGAGATCTTTTGGCCACAAGTGACTTTTCCTGTGACTCATCTCGCCAGCCCTGGGAACACAGGTTTTGAGTAGGATTCTCAGGGGATCCTCCTGTGTATAGAGAGTGTAAGAACAGACAAGTTGGGCTTGTATTAGGAGAATTTTATGGTGTGTAGAGACTGGTTTCAAGTCTGACTTAGGACAGTAGGAACAATATTCAAAGAAATATAGACTAGTATGAGTTAAAGGCTGGACCTTGGGATTGGAGAGGTGTTTCAGTCGGTAAAGTGCTTGCCCTGCAAGCATGGAGACTTGAGTTCAATTCCTCAGGACCCATGTAAAAGACAAACAAACAAACAAACAAAAAAACTAGGCAGGTGGTACCTGGGAGAAGGGCACAGGGAGACCTGTGGGGGCTCACTGGACTTCCAGACTAACTCATTCAGTGAGCTCAAGGCTTAGTAGGAGACCCCGTCTCAAGAAATAATTCAGAAAGACTGCTGTGTGGTGGTGGCGCGCGCCTTTAATCCCAGTACTCAGGAGGCAGAAGTAGGTAGATCTCTGTGTTTGAGGTCAACTGGTCTACACAGTGATTTTTGGGCCAGCCAGGGCTATATTGCGAGACCCTATCTCAAAATAAACAAACAGAGCAAATTAAACCTCCAACAAAACACCCCCCCCCCGCACACACACACAAAAAAAACCCAATACAAAGCAACAAAGGGTCATGAGACCATTGGACTCCTGATCAGATACAAACTCGGAGAGCTCTTGACCAGAGGGGATGGACGGGAAGTCTAGGCAATGTGTCCTTAATGATAGTGTTCTAGAATGTTGTTGTCCCTCCTGCTCTAGAGTGAAACCAGGTGGAACTGAGCTGTAGCTCAGAGCCTGTGCCACGGGAGACAACACCCCAAACCAGAGAGCTGGACTGGGGCTGGAAAAAGGCTTTTTGTTTTTGACTTTGAGCATGTAGGCATTCCGGGTCCACTGGGAGATGTTAGGGAATGGCGTTTAACACCAAAGTGCTGCTCCAACAGCTGAGGACACTGTCACACCAATTACAATGAACCCTCAAGTCAAAAGTCAACAACAACATCATACGTTTTCCCCTGCTTTAGATGTGATTTTTCTTCCGTCTCTGGTTAGTGTCAGTAGTATGGTTTCTTTATAGCACACTTTCACGTTTCGAGTGGAATTCTCTAGACGTTTTGAACATGGCTGCCGTCAGCTGTGACCAGATTCCAGCACATCAGTGAATCTAGCCAACGAGCTCCCTCATGAGGTCTGAGATGTGTTGAGAAACATACTGAGGGGTAAAGAACATCGGCAGGAGAAGCCACACAAGGTAGCAACTGTGCTAAGGTTTACCCCTGCCTCCGCAGCTACTCAGAATGGATGAGAAAGGGTGATCCAGCCCATCAGCTGCAACCTTCAGGGAGGAAGTCAGTGATGGCAGCTGGGTAGACACAGCTGAGATGACCCAATCAAAAATGTCCCCACGAGAGGATGTGCCTTAGCCTGTTCGGGATGGTAGCCACAGGGGAATTTGCTGGTCTGTGACAGGGCTACACTCGTTGTATGCGGTTCAGATTGCTGGTGGCTTCAAGGATATAACTTTCTGCTTTTTATTTTCTTAGGAAAGGATTAGGACTTTTCTATGTTTGAAGAAACAACCAAGCCACTTGAAATCCACTAAGTCAGGGATCTGGAGTTGGGGTTAAACTCTGACTGACGAGAATGACGGCAGGGCAACCATGGGGCCTCTCTGAGCTTCTGGAAGGTAGGCTCCGGCAAGGGAAGGACTCTCTATCACCTATCCCGTATAGTCCCATACTAACTAGGGGACCACAGGAGCATCCTGGAACCCTAGAAACAGTGCCAGTGCTAAGCTAGAGGCAGTGATAAGGCTCTCTGGGGGCAGCTGCACCAGAGAGGGTGCAGTGTTCAGAACACTGGGCAACTATGCTCCCCTGCCCCTCTCCTTGGGAGGCATATTAGCCAGAATTCTGTCCATGACTCCCGGAATTGATAGAGCAATGTGTTGTTTTTATAAAATAGAAGAAACATCTTACATTCTGCTTTGTGTTTTAAACTTTGTTTTGTTTTGTTTGAGACAGAATTTCTTTGTGTAGCCCTGACTGTCCTGGAACTTGCTCTGTAGACAATGCTGGCCTCAATCTCACAGAGATCCGCCTGCCTCTGAGTGCTGGGATTAAAGGTGTGTGCCACCACTGCCTGGCAGTGTGCTTTAAAATTTTTAATTACATTTATTTATTTATTTTCTTTGGGGGCGCAGGAGGTGCACACGCCAAGACACAGGTGCGGAGGTCAGAAGGGAACTTCCAGGCATTGATTTTCTTCTTGTACCATGTGAGCCCCTGGGACTGAATTCAGGTTGTCAGACTTGACAGAAAGCACCTTGACCTGCTGAGTCGTCTCTCAGGACCTACGCTGTATTTTTAATAGGGCTCTGCTATAATCAATATTTGTTTTCTTGCATAGCTTTTCTTTTTCTTTTTCTTTTTCTTTTTCTTTTTTTAATGATCATTTCTGAGGCATCCCAGGCTGGCCTCAAACTTATAACATAGTCTGAAGATAATCTTGAACTTCTGGTATTTTTGCCTCCAGTTCCCATGTGTGTGGCTTATACCACCACACACAGCTTATGTGGTGCCAGGATTGAACCCAGGGCATTGGGTATGCTAGGCAAGAACTCTAACTACTGAGTTGTGTTTATACAAAGAGAAAGAAGAAACCTTACGAATGTTCTTCCTAACACCAGGAACTTTGCTTTTGTACTGCTTTAAATAAGAACACTGATATGACGCTCAGTAGGTTAAATATTACGAGGTTGATTGTAAGTTCAATTTCCTATACCAAACTTACGGTGTGTAAATACAATTTTCTACAATCAACAAGCATCGTAGTCTTAAGGTTAAGGGTTATAAAACAATAAAATATTGTAATTAGAGTAGAACATCACAGGAGAGCTTCTTGCATACAAACTACTCAATATTAGGATGTCAAGATCTAAGAAGGAATGTAGCTGGAAATAAGATCTTAACTCCATATGGTTAATATTCTCTCTCTCTCCTTTCAAATTACTCCTAATCTTTGCTACAGAAAAATAATTATATTCAGTACAATGTTTTACATTCTTTCCAAAGCCCCTCATGCCAATAACTTCTCAAGATTTCTTACCTATTGCTATTGAAACATGTGATTTCTGCTAGTCTTAAACCAAGGCA
Organism: Myodes glareolus; assembly: GCF_982192425.1. Classification (NCBI taxonomy): domain Eukaryota; kingdom Metazoa; phylum Chordata; class Mammalia; order Rodentia; family Cricetidae; genus Myodes; species Myodes glareolus. The sequence continues at coordinate 75,298,835 of NC_142028.1, read as the reverse complement.
AAATGGTAGATTGGCAGATTATTTTTTAATAATAATAATATTTTAGGAAATGTCCTGAAAGTTGGGCTATTTCACAGTGGCTGGGCCCGCAAGCTGAGGACCACTTAGGACCCTCCTCTGTCTTCCCCGCTGCTCTGCTCATCCTCTAGGTCATCTCGTTCATTGGCTTCCTTCTCTCTATTCTAAAAACTTTTTTTTTTTTTTTGAGAAATGCTTTATGTAACCCAGGCTAATCTTGAATTCCTTGTGTAGCTGATGATGGCCTTGAATGCCAGGAGTATTACAGATGTGTCTCACCACACCCGACTTTCTCATTCTCCTTATTGCAAAATTAGTACTTCACGTGGACAGAGAGAGGCCACTAGGAACTTCAGCGCGCATGCTCTTGACAGTTCTGATGGGACTGCGAGGGAGAGACTCTTAGAGAAGGTTCTGATTGGCCCTCTCAGTCACATGCTAATTCCTCAGTAACCACAATGATTAGAGAAAAGAAATAGATTGGTCTACAGGCTGGCATCATATACTTTTGGGGCCCAGAGGAAGAACTGAGTGGGGAATCTGTATGGAATTAAAACCGTATGGGATAGCTAGGCGGTGGTGGCGCACACCTTTAATCCCAATACTTGGGAGGCAGAGACAGGAGGGTCTCTGTGAGTTTGAGGCCAGCCTGGGCTACAACAGCTCCAAACAGGACAGGCTCCAAAGCTACAGAGAAAACCTGTTTCGATAAACTAACTAACTAACTAACTAAAAACCCGTACGGATAAAGGAGGACCATCTCATTAATAGAAAGGAGGCGGACAGATGATGGATAACCTTGATTTAGGACAAATAGGTGAAAACTGATATTTTATTAGTTTGATGGGCACAATGCTATTGTGGCATTTGCTCACTGAAGTCCACATAGCGGTGAAGTTTCCCCACCCCTCCTCTTCTTGCAGGGCTGGGGTGGGGAAAACCTGTGCATCCTAGGCTAATGTTCTGCCCCTGAACTATGTCCAGAGATAGTCAGGGTTTTAAGTTCTAATGTGTCAGAGCAGGACTACACTGAGCTGTGTGGAGCACCTGTCCAGTTATTCCAGGTCATGCTTCTCAGCTTCCAGGGTTGAACTGGGTACCAGAAGCTGTGTAGATTATAGGCTCCTGGGCCTGTAATTCTAGCATTGTTATTATGTGTTCTAAAGCTGCAGTTGCCGTGTTCCAAAGGTTATATCCTCATGTCACTGAGGTCATCTCTAATGAGGCAGTGTAGGTTATTAGGTGTAGGAAAAGACTCTGGAAAAAAATGTTAGGTTGACAGCAAGCACCCCCCTCAGAAGCTGTACTTATACCTGAATTGTGTTACTCAAATCTACGTCACTGTCCCAGGTGAGGAGTTACCCAAGAGCCTCAGTAGGAAGGTGTAGAGCTGTGGTTGATGGTGTAAGGGAAGTAGGGTAGCATCCAGAAAGCCCTTCTCTGGGGATGATGGAGAGTGCCCTAGTTACTGGGTACCGCGCAGGATGCTGTGCGCGCCATGAACGGACAGTGGAAGCAGTTGGTACTGTTTCAAAAGGCTGCCCCGAACGAAGCACAGAGGTCCACGCCTGATGAGTTCAGGCCTTGGGGAGGGAACAGATGCTGGGGCTAATTAGGGCATGGTTCCTCTGGTCCAAGATGGCAGAGAATATCCAAATAAGACTCGACACCTGCGCCCAGTGTGTGACGTGGGGAGCGTTGCTCACTCACCAGCCTATCGGACATGACTCAGAATGGATGCGCTTAGGAAGCGGAGCCCTTGATTGTCCTTGAAAGCCAGACGGAAGGGGCTGGGATGCTTTCTCCTGTGCCCGGGGAATCCATGGTGGTCAAGAAGCATCCTTTGTGGTGGATTCTTTTCAGACTTCCTGTTTTTAGACCTTCTCCCAGGAACACTGTGAGGTTTTTGAAGTTCATTTTACCATCAGAATTTTTCCTGGCAAGGTGAAGATCTCTTCCCAGAGGGGTTGCCCTGACCCAGAGGAGTTAACAGCACTTGATTAAATATTCTCAGAGTGCCATATCCAGATTAGAACAAGGGAAGGGGTGGCACACAGATGCCCTCGTTCATGCTGCTGGGAGCGCTCTGTCTATCTTGATAGTCAGGCTGGAGCCTTGTCCACTTATTGATCTTGTCTGGCCTTGACAACAAGGGGCCACACAGGGACAGTCTCACTCGGTGTGCTTGCGGCTGGTCACCATGGAGGCTCAGGGTGACGCTGCACGGAAAACAAGCTCAGAGCCTGTTGAGAGGACATCTGTTGTTTTGGTCCACTCAGAAGTCATTTATCTCCCAACGGGGGGAACCATGGTTTAGGAGGGTGGGAGGGGACCTGATGAGAGCCTTCAGGCAAGGATGAAGGTAGATGCTTGATGATACTGTTTGAATTCTGGGTAGACTAATTTTTTCCATCAAGAGCCTTCTGTTAATATTCTCAGCCCAGTGGGCTAGGGGGTTTGTGTGGTGACCACGCAGGTTCGTGGCGGTAGACAATATGTAGACAGGTAGACACTATTTGCAGCGTGTATAGACCACATACAAGCAAGTAAGCACGGCTGCACTCCAGTGAAAGTACTTCCAAGGCAGTTGGCGGGTGAGATTTGGCTCAGAGGCCAGCTTAGCCAAGGTTTTCCCTACAGTGTCAGGCCTTCTAGGATGGGGCGAGGTGTCTGCATTAGGGCTCATAGACAGTGTGTTTTCTCTTTAGTTAAGCAACTGGCTCCAGCTAAGTCTGAAGTTAACGTCCTTGTTACTTGTCACTTCAGAGGCCAATATATCCACCCCTGCCTTTTTTTCCAGAAAGAGTTTTTCTGTGGAGTGCTGACTGGCTGTAGAACAGGCTAGCCCCGAACTCAGAGATCTGCCAGCCTCTGCCTCCCAAGTGCTGGGATTAAAGGCATGCACCACCACCACCCAGCACCAATAAATCCGCTCTGTAACTTACTATGCACCAATGTTCTTTTCAATACTACCAAGAGGTTCCATGAAATTCATCCAGCTGCAGAGCCAGGGTCTCAGGCTGGACACTGGGTTTCAAGGTAGAACTGGTGGCCTCAGCTAGGCAGAAAGTAGCCTGGCCGTAAGAACATGTCAGGGCCAGTGAGATGGCTCCGTGGGTAAAGGCACTTGCTGTACAAACCTGATGACCTGAGTTTGACCCCTGGAGCCCTTGTAAAGATGGAACCTCCAGAAAGTTGTCCTCTGACCCAAACACAAGTGCCTTGGCAGGTGCACACCCACCCTCACCATAATAATAATTAATAAAATAAATATAAATTGAAAGTTCACGGGGCTGAGGAGATGGCTCAGTGGTTAAGAGCACTGGCTGCTCTTCCAGAGGTCCTGAGTTCAATTCCCAGCAACCACATGGTGGCTCACAACCATCTACAATAAGATCTGGTGCCCTCCTGGCGTGCGGGCATACATGGAGGCAGAATGTTGTATACATAATAATTAAATAAATCTTAAAAAAAACTAAAAAAAAAAGAAAGTTCACATTTTAATAAATGAGAGAAAGAAAACCTCATATCTAACAGGGGACCTGCCAGGATCTCTTGGCTGTTCTGCAGCTGAAAGCCAGAGCTGTTAAGGCGTTGCCTCAAAGCAAACCCAAGGGATGTCCCCAGGGAGCAGATTCCACAGTCAGACAGGAAAAGCTCCAGTGACATCAAACAGAGGTCAACCTTCTCTTTGGTTGAGGAATAAATAGCCAATGGATGATGAGGAGGAGAAGAAGAAGATGAAGGCAACAGGTGATCCTCTGGAAAGGGGTCCGCTTTGACCCAGTATGCAGCCATGGAGATACAGGGAGCTCTTTCCTCAACACTTCAACTAGAGGCAGAAAGAGATAAGGGCTGGAGATGTGGCTCATCCAGTAGAGTGGTTACTTAGCAAACAGGAAGCTCGGTGGTCCAAGGTTCATATCCAGGACCCCACAACCAGAGTACTGTGGCACATGTATGGAATCTCAGGGTTCAGAAGCAGGAGGGCCAGAAGTTAAAGGTCATCCCCAGATACAGAGAGTTCCTGTCTGAAAAGAGGAGGAGGAGGAAGAAGAGGAGGAGACAGAGGATGAGGAGACCTTTGAGAGAGGGGGAAGGGGTGAGTTCTCTACCCTGAGGTGGGAGTTGGAGAGTCTTACTGAAGCAGAGGGGCAGATTTTTACCTCAGTGGGAGCACAGGGTAATCCACTGGTCATTCCATTGATGGGCTGTGGGGTGGCCGGTTTTGCCCTGGGAATTCACGCATATGAACGTGGGAGCCCATCAAGGCCAGAGAGTTCATCAGATCCCCAGGAGCTGGAGTTACAGGAAACTGTGAGTCACTGGACGCGGCTGCTAGGAACTGAACTCAAGTTCTCTGCAAGATCAGTATCAGCTCGTAGCCTCTGAGCCCTGACAATATTTGTGAAGGATCAAATCTCCTCCTGAAGAGGAGAGGAGTGGGAAACAGATATGTACCTGCGCTGGTTGGGTCCCAGTTTCTCCTGAAGGTAGAACGGATGCCAGCAAACAGAAAGAGTTCCGAGGGGGCGGGGAGGTGACTTAAGTGGTGGCTAGAGTGTGCCAGGGAAGTGCCAGGGAAGCATGGCGGCCTCAGAGTGAGTTTGCATTAAGAGAGTGTATAGAGAGATTATAGCCGGTGCTGTCAGTGCTTCACCCAACTCAAGGGCTTTCACCTCCAACAGCTCTCCCTCCTTTGCCAGACAGTGAGCCAACCTCTCGGGACCCGCTGCAAGGCAATACACAGAGTGGAAGTGCCTGGAAAGCTATGTGGGCAGGGGCAGAAGCAAAGGAACTTGAGCCATAAATACTAGAACTCTCCTGCTTCCTGCCAAGGCAGTCCTCATGTGCAAAGCTCCGGTAGCACAGAGCCACAGTTACCCTCTGGGTGACAGCACTCTAGACTCCTATTCTTGATTCCTATCCCGGTTTCCTCCTGATTCTTCTTAGAAACAGTTAGCTCTTCCTCCCCACATTCCTTTGCCTTTTCTTCCAAGGTGAGGTAAGACAGAATCTTTTTTTTTTTTTTTTAACAGGATTTCTCTGTAGCTTTGGAGCCTGTCCTGGAACTAGCTTTTGTGGACCGGGCTGGCCTCAAACTCACAAAGATCCACCTGCCTCTGCCTCCTGAGTGCTGGAATTAAAGGCCTGTGCCACCAATGCCCAGCTAGATAGGGTCTTATATAGCCTAGGATGACTTGGAAGTAAGTTACTATGTAGCTGAGATCTTAAACTCCTCATCCTCCTGCCCCACCTCCTCACTACTAGAATTACAGGTATGCCTTGCACCACCATGCCTGGCTTCTGCCCCCCTCCCCCGCTTTGTGTGTGTGTGTATGTGTGTGTGTGTGTGTGTGTGTGTGTGTGTGTGTGTGTGTGTGGAGACAGGGTTTTTCTGTAGCTTTGAGCCTGTTCTGGAACTAGCTCTTGTAGATCAGGCTGGCCTTGAAATAACAGAAATCTGCCTGCCTCTGCCTCGCGAGTGCTGGGATTAAAGGTGTGTACCACCATCGACCGGCCTAGGAACTCTTCTTAAACCTCAGGCTAGTAAATCCTCCATGAGGGGTTTGCTTCTGGGAAAATTAAACCAAGTGGAACTCCCAGTTGTTAGTGCTACAAGCTCTGATCCCTGAACGGGGGGAAAAGGAGGCAAGGTACCTTGTACAGATGCCGAGTAAGAAGCCCTTGAGGGGTGACGTGGGTGTGTTCTTCTGTGTGTGAGAATCTGAAAAGGCTGAGCCAGTCCATGCAGGCGCAATTTAGGCAGATTTTCAGCACGGTGTTAGACTTCACAGAAACTGAAGCATTACTTAGAGGAGTTCTTGGTGAAGGAACCTGCATCAGTCTGGGCTTGCATCAGAGTGGACAGATGTGCACAGCAGGGGGCAATGCAGGTCCAGTTCATGCAGACAGGCTGTGGTGTTTGAGAGAGAGTGGCCTCAGGGGCTCATATGTTTGAGTACTTGGTCCCCAGTTGGTGGAAGAGTTTGGGAAAGATTAGGAGGTGTGGCCTTGTTGGAGGAGGTGTGTCATTGGTGGACGAGCTTTGAGGTTTCAAAAGACTAGCAACATTTCCCCCCACCTCTCTTCTAGCCCCCACTCTGCCTCCTACCTGTGAACCACTCTCAGCAATTCCAACTGCTATGCCTTTGCTCCACCATCATAAACTCTAACCCTTTGTAGCTATAAGGCCCAAATTAAATGCTCTATTTTTTAAGTTGCCTTGGTCATAGTGTTTTATCACAGCAATAGAAAAGTAACCAAAACACAGGCCCTATTCTGAAGGCACCTCAGCCAGGCCCTGGACTTGTCTAGAGACCACCTCTGAGTCGTCTGAGGTAGCAAGTTTGTTCTCTTGGAATTTGTGGTTTTCAGGTATCCTATCAGTCCCAGTAAGGGTCAAATGGTCTTGGGGAGACGGGAGAGGAAACTATCTTAGTGGCACTTACTGTCACACCTCATGACATGGGTTTGATTTGTGATACAGGGTAGTAGGAGAAACCTGACTGTGTAAAACACAGTGTCATGGCAAATAAATAAGTGGACTAATAGAAAGCCTTGGGACACCCAGAATAGCCTAGGACTTTATGACATGACACTCTTCACTGTCCCCCAAATTTGTGTGGGGGTGAGGGCAGCAAAAGTCATCTTGTGGCAGACAGACATGGAAAAAGAACTCAGCAAACAAAAAAATAATACAAAAGCAAAAAGTCCACACACAAAACAAAAACAAAAAAAAAAACAAAACAAACAAAAAAAGAAAACCAAAAACCCTCGGGGACTGAAACAGTTGGAGAAGCCACCTCTTCCAAACTGGAGCTTGCTGGCTCTGTTCCCAGGGAGTCCGGGACTGGAGGTTTGCCTACAGCAGTCACATATGCTCTGGAACCTCACCACTGAGAGTCCCCTTCAGTTCAGGCTGGGGAAGACAAGGGCATCCTTAGGTGAAGCTGCTGAGATGCAGGCAAAGGCGAGGAGGGATGAGAGGAGCTCACTGAGGGGCTGGGCTCATGCCAGAGGAGCCTCGAGGGCAAAGCAAATAACATCCCAACTCCTCTTCGTTGCCCAAGGACTTCTAAGCCAGAGAGGTTGGGGAGATGATTCAAGGTCTAGGAGAAGCCAGGGGACCTTGTGAGCGGCCCTCTGTCAGGGTAATGTTGATTGAATTTTACAGGACGGAAGGAGAGAGCAAGGGGGGAAAGGCTAGAGCCAGGGAAAGAGGAATAAGCAGCAACTGTGGGCAGAAGACCTCGGGGAAGGAGCTTGTGGGAATTATTAAGACACCCCTGTTCTCTAGCAGAACCTTCATCAAAATCTGAATCTTCCATGACTGCCATTAGAGCTCTTCGGCTTTGGCATGCAGCAGTATTTGAGGACTGGCCTCCAGGCTGTCAGAAGCAGGGCAGGCCCAGCTTGGTATAGCTTCCTTCTTCCCCCGACCGGCAGCATGGTAAGCTGGTGAAATTCAGAGGAAGTTCAAGTGTGGACGAGAGGGAGGCCCCTGTGCTTGGAATCCAAATGTCCAGGCCTGTGCCCCCTCTTTGTTTTCCAGGACAAACTTGACTCTAAGAGAAGGTGGGGAGCATTTGGTGTGCAAGCACAGTCTGGACTCGGAGATAGCAACCAGCTCCCATTCAGCAATGATGGACATTCTTCCTGACAGCAGGGTCCTGCGGAGAGCCTGGCTGAAACGAGGCCCACCCTGTCCAGGAGATGATTTGGGGTCACACAGACCTGAGAAAATAACACCTATTGATTCTAGACCAATGAAGTGTGAGTCATTTATAGGTAGAAGGGCGTCAGGAAAAAAAAAAAGAGAAAAAAAAGAAAAACAAAAGAAAAAAAAAGAAATATGAAGCCCTCAGTGAGGCTTGGACAGAAGTAGTGGCTGATGATATTACAGTCATTGCTGAGGGGGGAAGGCATCACCCTAAGCCTGTGGGAGCCTCTCACTGCCAGGAGCCTCCATTTCCAGGGCTGTTGCACTACTTAGCAGCTATGATATGCTAAGTGTGACTGATATCTGTGAGGAGCCAGGTACATAAAGCTGGATTTTCCCTGCTTTTAGGACCCCAGGCTGAGGCTGGCAAGCCCGGCAAAAGGCAGGTCATATACCTTTACTATGGGTCTAATATTATTACTATTACTTTAATATTACTGTTGTCTATGAGAGGGAGAGAGAGAGAGTGGGTACACATGTGCCACGGTGTGCGTGTGGCAATCAGAGGACAGCTTTTGGGAGCCGATTCTCTCCCTTTAGTGTGAGTTCCCTGAACTGAACTCAGACTTGCCCAGCAAGGGCTTTTACCAGCTGAGCCGTCATGTGAACAATGTGTGCATAATGTGTGCGTGCTGTGCATGCGTGTGCGCATATTCATTGTGTGACTGAGGGTGTGCGCTTGTCACAGCACACATGTGGAAGTCAGAGGACAGTCTCACGTGCCTGTCCTTGCCTTCCATCCTGTTGGAAGTCCTTTGTTGGTGGCCATTGTGTCCACCAGTCTGGCAGGATTCCCGAGATGCTCCTGGCTTTACCTCCTGTCTCCCCACAGGAGCACTTTGATTGCAGACAGACACTCCCGGTTCTGGCTTTCTGTGGGCTGTGGAGATTCTAGCTCAGGCCCTCATGCTTGCTTGGTAAGTACATTACCCACCGAGTCATTCTCCAGCCCTAATGATGCATTATTAAGGAAAGTGAGATACTTCTCTCTCTCTCTCTCTCTCTCTCTCTCTCTCTCTCTCTCTCTCTTAATATTTGGAATCAAACCTGAGGACTCACAAATGCCAGGCAAATGCTATTCCACTGAGCTAACAGTCTCCACCCTTCCTAATTTGCTCATTTGTTTATTCACCTGTCTGTTGAGATAGGTTATCATACTAACTCCCCTTGAAGCCGAGAGTGGTCCTGGTCAACCTCTCTCTACCTCCTGGGTGCCAGATGGCATCACAGACAGGAGACGCCTTTGTTTCTTTATAACATAAATAGGATCTCCCTTCTCATCTTTTGAAGACTTTAAGTCTAGGTTTAGGTTGCCCAGATTGACCTTGAACTTACGATCCTCTTGCCTCAGAACTCCTGAGTGCCTGGGGTGACAAGCGTGTGCCATGGGGTCCAGCAATCAATGACAACAGCAACAACAAATTCCTGCTTGCTGCCGACATCTGCCAGACTCCTACGCTCAGTGTTCTCAACTCCATCACACCCGATACACATTTACAACAAATGTTTCACAACATCCCCTCTGCTATCTTGAAATAAATGCATAAATAATGCTGCTTACTGTATATAATCTTATAACTAATACAATCATATACACACACACGTATTTATGGTTTTAAATGTTTTACTTGTTCAAATGTCAGAATACCCATAGAGGCTCCAGTTCCTGATTGCAGACAGTGTGACCAGTGACCTCATATACTTGCTACCATGCCTTCCCCATCATAATAAACTGTATCTGTACCTTAAAATTTTTTTAAAGATTTACTTATTTTATTTTATGAGTGTTTTGCCTGCACGTATATATGTGCCTTGTATGTGTGCCTACAGAGGGTTGTGAGCCAGCATGTGCTTGCTGGAACCCAAACCCAGGTCCTCTGCAAGTATTCTTAAGCAACCACTGAGTCATTTTTCTAGTCGTCCTGTGGTTTTTTTTTATTTTAATTTTTATTTATTTATTAAAAATGTCCACCTCCTCCCCTCCTCCCATTTCCCTCCCACGCCCCCCACTCCCTAGTCTGTTTTTTTTTTGTTGTTGTTCTGTTGTTTTGGTTTTTTGTTTTGTTTTTTTAAGATAGGGTTTCTCTGTGTAACAGTCCTGGTTGTCCTAGAACTCGCCTCAAACTCACTGAGATCCACCTGCCTCTGCCTCCCGAGTGCTGGGATTAAAGGTGTGCGCCACCACTGCCCAGCTGCCCTGGTATTAAACCATAAACCAAAAGAGAATCATCCATAACAAATCCCAAAAGTCCCAACAGTAAGATAAAGGAGAAATAAATGGAAAATGGCATCCGAAATAAACATGTACATTCATATGTTAATGCTCAGAGTCTGAGACATCGTGAATGAGTCCCGTGTGTCTGTGACTGTAAAATCACTGAAGCTGAGCTGCTGCATGTACTGAGATGCCATGAGCCACTGGTGTGGGCTTGAGGGCTTCACTGTCAATCTCTCTACAAAACGGTGTGAAACTATTAGGGCCATTTTAAGTGAAAGGCCACGCTTTCATCGCTCAGCACTGTATCCAGGCGGGCACGGAAGGAGTCAGGAGGTAGGTGTGGGGAATGATAAGCCTGGGTTCAAAGTCTTCAAAAGGTGAGAAGCTGTGTGTAGACAGTCCTCCGCGTGCTTAGAAAATCTGTGTTGACTTTTTGTGTTGCCTTGATGATTGAGGGATGGCGTTGACAGCTCATGGTCAGGAGTCAGAGATGCTGGGGGTCCAGCTGTTCCGTGCAGTGAATAATTGTCCTACATCCTGCCTGGCTTTGGAATATTCCACTGAACACGCTGGCAAGTGAATAAACAGGTTTCTCACGATCCTAACTCTGTGTTATCCAATGGCATGCCATCAGAACAATGTGACCCTGGAACTACAGCCTCTAAAAGGAGGTGGCGTGTGGTGGCGCTTGAAAAACAGAGTCAGGAGGATCAGGAGCTTGAGGCCAGCCTGGATTGCATAGCAAGTCACATAGAGAGACCCTGTCTCAAAGAAAGAAGGAAGAGAAGGAGGAGGAGACAGCAAGGGACGTCAAGGGCACCACATGTGCAAAAGTAGCTCTAGCTTGTGCCACACAAGAGATTGAGGGTGTTGCTCATTGGCAGAGCACTCTCCTAAGGCCCTGGGTTTCAGATATACAGCCAGGGAACCAGGGATGTACACGCTAACCCTCTGGACAAAATGATTGCTTCTCAACCTCGAATCGGACAGAGGGTGGAGGAAGTTCTGCTCTTGGGATGACAGGAGGGAAATGGTGAGCTGCTGTGAGGCTCTTCTCCATCATTACTGCACGGCAGAGCTCTCCCAAATACACAAGAGCCACTTGAGACTACTGCCCTCAAAGCATTGTATACAGCAAGGGCAAAGTGTCCCGACTCCTCCATCACGGTCCTCAGTACAAAGACAATCCTTCTAGAAAATCAGCGACTCAGAACAAGACAAAGGGACAGGCTGACGGAGACAGACATACAAAGCCACCAGCGGTAGGACGTGAAGAATGGAAGAAACCCTTCACACAATGTTTGTCCTTATAGTAACATCTCCGCCTCGCCTCCCGTTGGCAACACCTGCTTCCCTTTAGGGAACTATGCTGGAACGAAGGACATTGCAGTGCCCTCCCTAGCAGACTGTCCCAGGCCCTTATGGAGAGGCAGACCCAAGCCTTGACCAATCAGAATATCCCATCTCTGGGCTAAGTGGTAGGGACAGGAGACCTGAGAGGGACAGGTCCTCGGTTGTCTGGGCTTTGAGTACAGATGCCGAGAGAGAAAGGAGTGCTTTTTCTCCTGGTGTTGCTAAGCGGAGACTATGCACATTTGGAACTGTCAGTACCTATCTCCCGTGGCAACATGGAGGAAATCCATCTAGAGCTGGAAAGAATAAGCTCAACACTCGGAGGGGAGCAGCGGTAACTCTGTCAGCATCGGGTAAGACTCTGGATCCAGCTGTGCAGGATGCTATGCTTGCCCACAGGCTACCCAGCCAGCCAGCGCATAAATCCACTCCACTTTCATTTATTTATTTATTTACTAACTTATGGCTGGAGCTTGTGTGAGATGGATTGCAATTTGGGGGAAAAAAAGTCTTGGCTTCTACAAAGAGCCTTAATTCACCCATCAAGCATCTATCAAATGTGCCCAGTCTACCAGGCATTGACTGACGAGTGGACAGGTGGTGTGGCTCAGCGGCAGAACACTTGACTATTTTGCACGAGGTTTTGAGTTCCGTAAGTAGCATTGTAAAAGAGGGAGTGGGGAGAAATAAACAAACGGATTTGGTCCTTCCTGTCGCAGAGGGAATTGGAGTGAAAATAATCTCACTATCAATTAGACTAATCATTCTAAGTGCTATGAAGGCCTTTCTGTAAAATTAAACTTCCAGGAGGGCAGAAACCTTCGTTGCTTTTGTTGACAGATCCTCAATATCCAGAGCAGGGCCTGGCACTTAGTAATCCCTCAATAAATACTCGTTGTGAACAGTGAATGGAAGATAAACGTTTCGGGGTGGGGCTGGAGAGATGGCTCCGATGTTTAGAACATGTGTTGGTCTCTAGTGGAGGACCTAAGTGAAGCTCCTCGCCACTGACAGCAGGTAGCTGCAGCTCCAGGAGCATCTGATGTCTCTAACCTCTGCATGCACCTGCACTTATGAGCATCTATCCCCACCCCACCCCATACACATAACTAAAAAGAAATATTTTTGTTGGTTGGTTTTTGAGACAGGGTCTCACTCTGCAGTCGTGGGTGGCCTGGATCTTGCTGTGTAGACAAGGCATATGTCTGATGTCCTTCAGAATAGCGTGTTGGATCCCAAGTGGTTGTGAGTCACCATGGGGGTGCTGGCAACCAAACCCAGGTCCTCTGCAAGACCAACAACTACCCTTAACCACTGAACCAACTCTCCAGCCCCTAAAAATAGATCTTACAAGTTAAAAAATAAAGCTACCAGGCATGGTGGCACATGTCTTTAATCCCAGAGCTCAGGAGGCAGACAGACGGATCTCTATGAGTTTGACCTGGTCTACAGTCTGCCTGGTCTACAGAGCTACTTTCAGGACAGCCAGGACTACATAGAGAAACTCTGTTTCAAACAAGCAAATAAGAATGCACACACACACACACACACACACACACACACACACACACGCTAGAACATCAGGGAGGGCTTCCTGGAGGAAGCGACAGTTAAACTGAGGTCTGAAGAATCCAGAGGAGTTGCCCAGGCCTCAGAAAGCAGTGAGGGGTGGCCAGTGAGGCTGGATCATCATGAACCAGGGGGAGTAAAGTGGTAGATGAAGCTGGAAGAAGTAGGGACATTCTGAGGCTTCGGTGGCACACTAAGGAGCCTGGACCACTGCAGAGCCACGAGAGGGGCCACCACATCAGCATGACACGAGCTGGCCCTAAAGAGTCACACACAGAAGTGGCAGACACAAGGAAGGGGGCTGAACGAGGACACAAGAACAGTTGGAAGACTGCTTTGCTGACCTTGGTGATGGAAGATGCAGAGAAAGGCAGTGGTTAAAAGACGCAGACCAGAGGCGGTGGTGGCGCACACCTTTAATCTCAGAACTCGGAAGGCAGAGGTAGGCAGATCTCTGTGAGTTCAAGGCCAGCCTGGTCTATAAGAGCTAAGAGCTAGTTCCAGGACAGCTAGGGTTGTTACACAGAGAAATCCTGTCTCAAAAAACCAAACCAAATCAAACCAAACCAAACCAAACCAAACCAAAAAAAAAAAAAAAAAAAACCAAAAAAACAAAACAAAACAAAAAAAACCAAAAAACAAACAAAAAAAATAAAAAAACTCCCAAAAACAAAAAAGGAAAAAGATATTTGTCGTCATTAATCAAATAAATGGAGATAATGAGATAAATGTTTGCTTTGTGATGTGAATGAAGGGAAAACTTTATCTGGCTTTGCCTTGACATTTTATTTTACTTATTTGTTTGGGGTTTTTCAAGACAGGGTTTCTCTGTGTAGCCTTGACTGTCCTGGAGCTCACTCTGTAGACCAGGCTGGCCTTGAACTCCCAGAGGTCCACCTGCCTCTGCCTCCTGAGTGCTGGGATTAAAGGTGTGAGCCACCAAGCCCAGCTGCCTTGATGGTTCTGAGCATCGAGAGTGAAGGAGCAATGATTACCGTTCTGAGAGTCCTGAGTGAGAAAGACGTCAACAGAAGAATCCTTGCCCAACAAGTTGCCACTCATGTGGGAAAACAACGGAAACATGTTCCATATTTACAGAACAGGTGTAGAAAATGAACCACCCATGAGTTTCCCCTAAGCAAACAGCTTGAAGAGATGAATTAAAATTAAGAGGTTGGAATAGGAACATTACAATAGAAAAGACTGGTGGCAGAGACCAACGAAATACACTGTAAGAATTGAATCAAAAAAAAAATCTATGCTTTGGAAAATATATCTATGATTGAAATGTAAGTTGGATTTATAAACCCACAGACATTTAAAAAGACTGAAATGCATGAGGAGAGGAGGAGAGGGCGAGCCGGGCAAAGGTACGTGAAAAGTCTTCAGACAGCTGAAAGACATAAGCAAGGGAACTGGCAGCTGCTGACCGTTCCTAATTTCCATCACCAGAGAAACAGAGGTTTAGGAGAAATAAGGTTTAAGTTTAGGTTTGGTAAATACAAAAGTCAATCAGTAGCAAAATTAAAAGCAGTATTATTACCTTTTAAATCATGAGTAGTAACAAAAGGAAACAGAACATTATACACGGCAAACGGCAGAAAATAAAGGATCTCTTTGCGATAGACATGCAATGTGAAAATTTTTTTTCCCAAAAATGGAGTGCTAAACTCTCCAGTGATTCCAACTGAATAAGGGAAATGAGGTGTACGGAGTGGGGTTCAGATGTGATTAATATGCTGTGGCATTGTTTGTCAGGTGGCTATAAATTGACTTGACTCTTGACATTGACAGACAAAATAGCTTTCAATATTTAACAAAATGTATATGGCTAGCCATCAAAAGCCTAGGACTGAAATACAGAACCACAGAAGAACCAAAAAAAAAAAACGGTGTGGGGGGGGAGGCTAGAAGTGTAGGTCAGACGTGGAGCACGTGCCACAGCTCTGAGATACGACCGCAGACTAGGAAGAGCAGCGGGGAGGAGGAAAGAGAAATATTATCAGGGAGCAAGAGGAAAGGTGGTAGAAGAAGCCAGAAAGCTCCTCGCCCACTTGGTTAGCATTAACTGCCAATTTCATACCGCCTTCAATCACCAGAACAAGAGGTGTCCATCAAGTAATGGTCTATCAGGTTGGCCTATGGGCATGTCTGTGAGGCATTGTCTTGATTATTGATTGATGTCGGAGGACCCAGCCCACTGTGGGTGAGTGGAGATGCTGCTCCCTGGGCAAGTGGTCCTGAGTCGTACAAGAAGGCAAAATAAACAGAAGGAAAGTTCTAGAGAGTTTCTGCTCCAGGTTGTTGCATGAGCTCTGGTCTTGACTTCTTCCTTCAGCGCTGGGCCACAACCTGGAAGTATAAGATGATAACAAACGCTTTCCTCCCAAGGTTGCTTTGGTCACGGTGTTCGCCGCAGCCACAGACGAGAAGAGCGGTGGTCACGGTGTTCGCCGCAGCCACAGTCGAGAAGCTAGAAGAGCGGTCACTAGAAATATGTTGCAAGGCAGTAGGAGTGAGTCCAAACACATCAGTAATCACAATAAAACATTATTTGCAAACGATATGTTAGCTCTCCTAAGAAAGAGAGACAAGCAGCTGTAAAACCATTAAAATCATGACAACCGTCAGAAAGGGTACCAGGAATGAGACCAACTTCCTAAAATCAATAGCTTTTCTATTTGTCTGCAGTAATCAGTTTATAACTCCATCAAAATACTTCGGCACTAAACAACATGTGTGAGATAAGGACATGACAAACTGCCCAACAGAGAAATAAGCAAGGGCTATGAATTGTCAGTTCACAGGGGAAGAAAAACAGCCAATAAACATAAAAACGTGTTCAACCTTGCTTGTAATCAGGGGTATGGAAATGGAAATGATATTAATATCAACAGAGAAAAGTGATTCTTAATATTTAGTGACGGTGATGGAGTGAGGAAGCGGACATTCTCAAGGGAATAAAATTCTGGAAAGCATTTTTGGAAGGCAATTTGGAGATGTTTTACATTTAAATGTGTATATTTTTTGACCCAACCATTCCGCTTTCAAGAATCTATTGTACAGATACATCTTGTACCCATGCCAAGGTATTCACTGCAGAATTATTTATAATAATAAAAAAGGTGGGAAACAAATATCCCAAAGTGGACGAACAATCAATTAAATTACAGCGCATCCATATGTAGAACGCGGAGGAAGTGCCGCTGTCCTCTGCTTGGGCGTGCTTAATATTTCCCCTTGAAGCAGCCCTCCTGCACTCGGGAAGGGCAAGGCCGCTGGTATCCATTATTTATGGCAGTAGTTGTTAGGTAGGCGTCCCCTGTCCTAAGAGAAGGGTGAAAAGGAAGCTTTGTGGCTTCATAAAAGCAAAGACTCCTACATATGTCTTTGACAACGAGGCTTAGTCTTTGAGCCGAAGGTGAACCGTTTTGCGCAGAAGCCCAAGGCCTGCTGGGAGGAAAGGAATGGCAATCTCAGCCCTACTTCCTTGGTCACTGAAGTTCGGGGACTCTTGGTCCAGATGGAGAGTTGCTGGCGGGAAACACACCGCGGCTTCCAGTGAGTAGAGTGCGGGTGTGGGGGTGTGAGGGGTGTGGGTTTCGGGGAAAACTGCGTCTTCTCTCAGGCAGTACTGTGTTTGGGGAACAACAGTGGACTCAAGTTCCACTAAGAAAGAAACAGGCTGGGGGCTGGAGAGATGGCTCAGAGGTTCAGAATGTGTATTGCTCTTCCAAAGGACTTGGGCTGGATTTCCAGCACCCATGTCAGGCAGCTCCTAACTGCCTGTAATTAAGTTCCAGGGGATTCAACACCTCTGGCTTCCATAGGCATCCACTCACCCAGACACACATACACATGATTAAAAATAAAACCTTAAGAAAGAAAGAAAAAAAGAAAGAGGCCTGGGGCAGGAGAGACGGCTCAGTGGTTAAGAACACTTACTGCTCTTTCTGAGGACCCAGTTGGTTCTCAGCACCGCAGGATGGCTCACAACGGCTTATAACTCTGGCTCTGGGGTACCCGAAGACCTGCTAGAGTATCAGGCATGCATGTGGTGCATATCTATATATCTATATATCTATATATTTATATAGATATATAGGCAAAACACTCATACACATAAAAGTAAATGAAGTCTCTATGCAGTATTTTGGTGGTCAGCTAATCCTTGGCAAAGACAAGAATTTCTAGGATCTAATTAATTGAGGGAATTTCTGACCGAACATTAGCTGACCATAGAAATAACTGAAGAGCGACATCATGATTATGGATATAGATTTTCGACAGTTAGTTCAGAGAAACCACTAAATAACCGACTGATAAACAACAGTAACTCTGACAGCAGCAGGAGGGAAGGAATCTTAATTTCTAGGTTACCACAACCACATTATAGTACAAAAAAGCCCATTTTTTTCACCCCATAATTATAAGAAATAAGAAAGTATTTATCAACATAAAGGAATAAATAGAAATTGTCTCCAAGGAAGCCCAAATGATGGGTTTCCCAGGCAAAGACCTTAAATTGTTGATTTAAAGTATTATCCAAAGGAAGCCACGTCTGAAAACTAAAGGAAAGTGTGAAACATTGCATTGGCTTCTGTAGAACATCAATAAAGGAGCAGACAGTTTTGTAAAGCCCCACTAAATTCTCAAGCTGAAAAATGTAACAATCAGAATAAAAATTCACTAGAGGCCCGAAATGAGAAACTTGGCAGAAGAAGTACCTAGCGATGCTGAAGACAGTTTCAAACTCAAACAGAAAAACAATTAGATGGAAAATCAGTAAGGAAATAGTTTACACAACACTATAAACAAACTTGACCTCACAGATGTCTATAGAGCACTCCACCCAACACAACACATTTTTTCCAAGTGTCCATAGACCTCAGGCTAGACCATATGACGGCCCATAAAACACATCTTAGTAAGTTTGCAGTGACTGAGCTCCTGCCGTGGATGTTCTCTGACCACAGTGAGATGGAGCCAGAAGTCATTAACAGAAGGGATGTGGGTATTCACACACACATGGAGCATGAAGGACACGCTCAGAGCTAACCGAGGGACCACAGAGGAACTCAAGGGGAAGCTGTAAATTGTTTTATGGGAAATGAAAAACAACAGCAATGACAGCAACAAATCTGGACAGTTTAGGGGTTAGAAGGAAAACAGTCTTGCCCAGAGACGGTTCTGTGGCTAAGAGCCCTGGCTGCTCTGCAGAGGACCCATACATAAAATAAAAACAAATAAACTTTTAAAACACAGGCATTTTGTATCAAGGAAGGAAAACAATCTCCATGGGAAAGTTTGTAGCTTTCCCCCTTTTTTTCTTCTCTTTTAATTTTTTGTTTGTTTGTTTTTGCTTTTCAAGACAGGGTTTCTCCGTGTAACACCTCTGACTGTCCTGGAACTTGCTCTGTAGACCAGGCTGGTCTCAAACTCACAAAGATCCACCTGCCTCTGCCTTCCGAGTGCTGGGATTAAAGGCATGTCCCAACACCACCAGGTTTAATTTTCTTTTTTACTGATTTTTAGTTTATATGGATTAGGGTTTTGCCTACATGTATGTCTGTGTGAGCTGCCATGTGGTTGCTGGGAATTGAACCCATGTCCTCTGTAAAAACAGATAGTGATTTTAATTGCTGAACCATCTCTCCAGCCCCCTTTTAAATTTTTTTTTAAAAGAGTTATTTATTTGTATACAGTGTTCTGTCTGCATGTATCCCTGCCAGCCAGAAGAGGGCACCAGGTCTCATTACAGATGGTTATGAGCCATCATGTGATTGCCAGGAATTGAACTCAGGATCTCTGGAAGAACAGACAGTGTTCTTAACCTCTGAGCCACCATCTCTCTAGTCCTTAAACAATTTTTTTTTGAGACAAGATTTCACTATGTGTACATGGGTGGTCTAGTGCTCCCTATGTAGACTGGCTATGCCTAGAGATCTGCTTAACTCTGCCTCTTGAGTGCAAAATTTATCATTTAAAAGCCTACATTAAATAAGAAAGATAAAAAATTAATACCCTAAACTTCCACCTATAAAAGAATCCATTAAAAGAAGATAAAATTCAGCCAAAGCTAGAGAAAAAGAAAACCATAAAAATTAAATCAGAAACATAATATAGAACAGAAAAACAACACACATGCTCTACATACATACATACATACATAATTAGGGGCCAGAGAGGTGACTCCACAGTTAAGAGCACTGAATGGTTCTGAAGAGGACCCAGTTTTATTCCCAGCACTCACATGGCAGCTCACAACTATCTGTAATTCTAATTCTAGGAGACCTGATGCCCTTTTCTGACCCTCTTGGGCATCAGGCATACATATGGTATATAGGCATATATGTAGGTAAAACACCCATCACATAAAATAAAATAATCTAAACCCCCAATAAATAAATACAAAATTAAAGATAAAAAGATCAATAAAATTGAGCCCCCTCCCAAAGAAAAATAATTCAGATTACTAAAATTGCGTATGAAAGTGTAACGAACAGAAATGGAAAGATTATAATGGAATTCTATAAACAATAGCATCTCCACAAACGTGGTGGCCCCTGTTCCGGGTCTGTAGTGCAGTGGTCAAGTGTGCGCCTTCACAGAGGGGGATGGGAAGGGAAGAAGAAGGAAAGCTCAGACCCGGGCAGCTTGACTAGTAAGTTCTGTCAGATACTGTTTCTTTTTTGTGATTTTGCCTCTTTTATTTTATGTGTACGAATGCTTGCCTGAATGAACATCTGTGCACCAGATTGTGCTGTGCCTGCTGAGGCCATTAGGTCCCTGGAACTGGAGTTACAGATGGTTGTGAGCTGCCAGGTGGGTGCTAGGAACTCAGCCTGAGTTCTCTGTAAAGGTAGAAAGTGCTCTTAACTGCTGAGCCATCTCTCTTTCTATATACTAGCAATGAATTCTGGAAATTACATTTCAAAAACAATTCTAGGAGTTAGAGAGATGGCTCAGTGGTTAAAAGCACTTACAGACCTGGGTTTGACTCCCAGAACCCAAAAGGTGGCTCACAACCATTTGTAACTGCAGATCAAGGGAATCCAATATCCTCTTCTGGCTTCGGTGGACACTAGACATACATGTAGTGCATGTATACACAAGAAGGTGAAAAACTTACACACATAAATATATCAAATATAAATATAATATAAACACATCTTTAAAGAAGCAAAACTTTCTATTTGCAGTAGCATCAAAGTTAATAAAAATTCATACAAATTTTTTGTTTGTTTTTCAAGACAGGGTTTCTCTGTAGCTTTGGAGCCTGTCCTTGAACTCGCTCTGTAGACTAGGCTGGCCTTGAACTCAGAGATCCACCGGCCTTTGCCTCCCAAATGCTGGGATTAAAGGAATGTATCACCATCTCCTGGAAAATTCATATAAATTTAATAAAAGACATACAAGACTTCCATATTGACAAAATGTTGCTGAAAGACATTCAAATCTATGGGCAGATATCCAGCTTCTATGGTTGAAAATACCCAATATGAAGATTTCACTGGTCTCTAAATTTAATCCATACATTCCCTTTCAAAATTCTTTTTTATTGATTTTTATTGAGCTCTATATTTTTATCTACCCCGCCTTCCTGCCTCTCCCCTCCCTCTTCAATCTTCCCCCAAGGTCCCCATGCTTCCAATTTACTCAGGAGATCTTGTCTTTTTCTACTTTCTACTTCCCATGTGGATTAGATGTATGTAAGTCTCTCTTAGTGTCCTCATTGTTGTCTAAATTCTCTGGGATTGTGGTTTGTAGGCTGGCTTTCTTTGCTTTATGTTTAAAAACCACCTATGAGTGAGTACATGTGATAATTGTCTTCCTGTGTCTTTGTTATCTTATTCAAAATAATGTTTTCTAGCTTCATCATTTTCCTGCAAAATTCAAACTGTTGTTATTTTTTTTCTGCCGTGTAGTACTCCATTGTGTAAATGTACCACATTTTCCTTATCCATTCTTCGATCGAGGGGCATTTAGGTTGTTTACAGGTTCTGGCTATGGCAAACAAAACTGCTATGAACATAGTTGAGCACATGCCCTTGTGGCACAATTGAGCATCCTTTGGATATATACCCAAAGTGGTATTACTGGGTCTTGAGGAAGGTTATTTCCTAATTTTCTGAGAAATCGCCACACTGATATCCAAAGGGGTTGTACCAGCTTGCATTCCCACCAGCAATGCAGAAGTGTTCCCTTTTACCCACAACCTCTCCAGCATAAGTTGTCATCAGTGTTTTTGATCTTGGTCTTTCTTACAGATGTTAGATGGAATCTCAGAGTTGTTTTGATTTGCATTTCTCTGATGACTAAGGATGCTGAACATTTCCTTAAGTGTCTTTTAGCCATTTTAGATTCCTCTGTTGAGAGTTCTCTGTTTAGGTCTGTACTCCATTTTTTTTTTATTGGATTGCTTGTTCTTTTGATGACCAATTTCTTGAGTTCTTTGTATACTTTGGAGATCATACCTCTATTTGATGTGGGGTTGGTGAAGATCTTTCCTATTCTGTAGGCTGTCATTTTGTCTTGTAGACCATGTCCTTTGCTTTATAGAAGGTTTTAGTTTCAGGAGGTCCTATTTATTGTTTCTCTCAGTGTCTGTGTTGCTGGGGTTATATTTAAGAAGTGATCTCCTGTGCCAATGCATTCAAGTGTACTTCCCACTTTCTCTTCTATGAGGTTCAGTGTGGCTGGCTTTAGGTTGAGGTCTTTGATCCATTTGGACTTGAGTTTTGTGCATGGTGATAGATATGGATCTATCTTCATTCTTCTACATGTTGATATCCAGTTATACCAGCACCATTTGTTAAATATGCTTTTTTCCATTTTGTATTTTTTGCTTCTTTGTCAAAAATCAGGTGTTCGTAGGTGTGTGAATTAATATCTGGCTCTTCTATTTGGTTCCATTGGTCCTCCTGCCTGTTCTTATGCCAGTACCAGGTTGTTTTCAGTACTGTAGCTCTATAGTAGAGTTTGAAGTCAGGGATTGTTATGCTTCCAGAAATTCTTTTATTGTACAGGATTGTTTTGGCTTTCCTGGTTTTTTTTTTTTTTTTTTTTTTTTTTTTTTTTTTTTTTTTTTTTTTGCTTTTCCATATGAAGTTGAGTACCATTCTTTCAAGGTCTGTGAAGAATTTTGCTGGGATTTTGATGGGCATTGCATTGAATCTGTAGATTGCTTTTGATAAGATTGCCATTTTGCTATGTTAATTCTGCCTACCCAAGAGCATAGGAGGTCTTTCCACTTTCTGGTGTCTTCTTCAATTTCTTTCTTCAAATATTTAAGGTTCTTGTCATACAAATCTTTCACTTGTTTGGTTAGAGTTACTCCAAGATATTTTATGCTTTTGTGGTTATTGTGAAGGGTGTTGAATCTCTGATTTCTTCCCCAGCCCTTTTATCATCTGTGTATAGGAGGGCTACTGATTTTTTTTGAGTTAATCTTGTATCCTGTTACATTACTGAACGTGTTTATGAGTTGTAGAACTTCCTTGGTAGAATTTTTGGGATTGCTTGTGTAAACTATCTTATCATCAGCAAACAGTGAGAGTTTGATTTCTTCTTTTGCAATTTGTATCCCCTTGATCTCCCTTTGGTGTCTTATTGCTCTAGCTAGGACCTCAAGAACTATATTGAATAGATATGGAGAGAGTGGACAACCTTGTCTTGTTCCTGATTTCAGTGGAATCGCTGGGAGTTTCTGTCCATTTAGTTTGATGTTGGCTGTTGGCTTGCTGTATATTGCCTTTATTATGTTTAGGTCTGTTTCTTGTATTCCTGCTCTCTCCAAGACCTTTCTCATGAAGGGATGTTGTATTTTGTCTAAAGCGTTTTCAGCATCTAATAAGATGATCACATGGTTTTTATTTTTCAGCTTGTTTATATGGTGGATTATGTTGACAGATTTTCGTATGTTGAACCATCCCTGCATCTGTGGGATAAAGCTGACTTGATCATGGTGGATGATGGTTTTGATGTGCTCCTGGATTTGATCTGCCAGTATTTTATTTAGTATTTTTGCATCGATATTTATGAGTGAGATTGGTCTATAATTCTCTTTCTTAGTAATGTCTTTCTGTGGTTTGGGTATCAGGGTAATTGTAGCCTCATAAAAAGAGTTTGGAAATCTTCCTTCTGTTTCTATTGTGTAGATAATTTGAGGAGTATTGGTATTAGTTCTTCTTTGAAAATCTTGTAGAATTCTGAGCTGAAACCATCTGGTCCTGGGCTTTTTTTGGTTGGGAGACTTTTGATGACTGTTTCTATATCTTCAGCAGTTATAGGTCTGTTTAATTTGCTTATCTAGTCTTGATTTAATTTTGATAAGCGATATTTATCCAGAAAGTTGTCCATTTCCTTTAAGTTTTCCATTTTTTAAAAATTCTTTTGTTTATTTATTTATCTATTTATTGTATATACAGTATTCTGCTTACATGTCTGCCTTACTGCAGAAGAGGGAACCAGATCTCATTTTGGATGGTTGTGAGCCACAATGTGGTTGCTGGGAATTGAACTCAGGACCTCTAGAAGAGTAATTTATGCTCTTAACTTCAGAGCCATCTCTCTAGTCACCAAGTTTTCCAATTTTGTGGAGTAGAGGTTTTCGAAATATGACCTGATGATTCTCTGTATTTCCTCCGTGTCTGTTGTTATGCCCCCTTTTTATTTCTGATTTTGTTAATTTGGATATTCTCTCTCTGCCTTTTGGTTAGTTTGGATAAAGGTTTGTTTATTTTGTTGATTTTCTTGAAGAACCAACTCTGTCTCATTGATTCTTTGTATTGTGTGTGTGTGTGTTTTTTTTTGTTTCTAGTTTGTTGATTTCAGCTCTCAATTTGATTATTTCTTGCTGTCTAGTTCTCTTAGGTAAGTTTGTTTCTTTTTGCTCTAAATTTTTCAAATGTTCTGTTAATTCACTAGTGTGGGATTTTTTTCCAGCTTCTTTATGTAGGCATTTAGTGCTATGAACTTTCCTCTTAACACTGCTTTCATTGTGTCCCATAAATTTGGGTATGTTATGTGCTCATTTTCATTGAATTTTAGGAAGTCTTTAATTTATCCCTTTATTTCTTCCTTGACCCATTGATGATTCAAGTGAGCATTGTTTAATTTCCATGTGTTTTCTGGAATTAGTATTGCTGTTGACTTCTAGTTTTAAACCATGGTGGTCTAATAAGGTACATTGGGTTATTCCAATTTTTTTGTATTTCTTGAGGTTTGTTTTGTTACTGAGTATATGGTCAATTTTTGAGAAGGTTCCATGAGGTGCTGAGAAGAAGGTGTATTCTTTTCTGTTTGGATGGGATATTCTATAGATGTCTGTTAAGTCCATTTGAGTCATAACATCTGTTAGTTCTCTTATTTCTCTGTTAATTTTTTTGTCTGACTGACCTGTCCAGAGGTAAGAGGGGAGTGTTGAAGTCTTCCACTATTAGTGTGTGGGGTTTAATGTATGATTTAAGATTTAGAAATGTTTCTTTTACATATGATGGTGCCCTTCTATTTGGGGCATAGATGTTCAGTACTGAAATTTCCTCTTGATGGATTTTTCCTGTTACTAAATAGGAAGTGACCTTCTTTGTCTCTTTTGACTGATTTTAGCTTGAAGTTTATTTTGTTAGATATTAGGATAGCTACAACTGCTTGTTTCTTAGGTCCATTTGATTGGTATAAAATTTGATTGGTATAAAAAAAGGGTTTTTTCCCAACCCTTTACTCTGAGGCAATGTCTGTCTTTAAGGTTGAGATGTGTTTCTTGTATGCAGAAGAAGAATGGGTTCTGTTTTCGTATCCAACCTGTTAGCCAGTGTCTTTTTATAGGTGAGTTGAGTCCAATTACATTAAGGGATATTAATGACCAGTGATTGTTATCTCCTGTTAATTTAGTTTTCATTGTTGGTGATGTTAATTTGTGCATTTTTCCCTTCTTTGGGATTTGCTGTTATGAGACCATCAATTGTCTGTGTTTTTGTTGGTGTAGCCAACTTCCTTGGGTTGGAGTTTTCCTCCTAGTATTTTGTGTAGGGCTGGGTTTGTGGCTAGGTATTGGTGAAATCTAAATTTGTCATGGAATATCTTGTTTTGTCCTTCTATGGTGATCAACAGTTTTGCTGGGTATAGTAGTCTGGGCTGGCATCCGTGGTCTCTTAATGTCTGCATAATTATCTCCAATGAGAAGTCAGGTGTAATTCTGATAGGTCTACCTTTATATGTTATTTGGCCTTTTTCCTTTGCAGTTCTTAATATTCTTTCTTTACTCTGTTTGTTTAGTGTTTTGATTATTATGTGGTGAGAGGACTTTTTATTTTGGTCCCATCTATTTGGTGTTCTGTAAGCTTCTTGTATCTTCATTGGCATATCTTTCTTTAGGTTGGGAAAGTTTTATTCTATGATTTTGTTAAATATATTTTTTGTGCTTTTGAGTTGAACTTCTTCTCCTTCTTCTATACCCATTATTCTTAGATTTGTCCTTTTCATAGTGTCCCATATTTTCCATATTTTGGGTTAAGCTTTTATAAGATTTAATGTTTTCTTTAACTGATGAGTCTATTTCCTCTAATTTTTTTTTGAGGCAAGGTTTCTTTATAGCTTTGGTGCCTGTTCTGGGACTAGTTCTTGTAAACCAGGCTGGCCTTGAACTCACAGAGATCTGCCTGCCTCTGCCTCCTGAGTGCTGGGATTAAAGGCGTGCACCTCTTTTTTTATTTAGATTTTTAATTTATTTTTTATTAAGTATACAGTGTTGTGCCAGAAGAGGACACCATATCCCATTATAGATGTTTATGAACTACCATGTGGTTGCTGGGAATTGAATTCAGGACCTCTGGAAGAGCAGCCAGTGCTCTTAATCTCTGAGCCATCTCGCCAGCCTATTTCTTCTATTGTATCTTCAGCGCTTGAGATTCTCTCTTCCATCTCTGTATTCTGCTGTTCATGCTTGTGTTTGTGGTTCCTGATCATTTTCTCATGATTTCTGTTTCTATAATTCCCTCAGCTTGTGTTTTCTTTATTGCCTCTATTTCAGTTTTCAAGTCCTGAATAGTTTGTTTCATGTGCTTGTTTGATTTCTTTTTCTTGGTTTTCTTTAAGTGATTTGCTGATGTCTTCCAATTTTTAGTTTGTCTTTTCCTCCATTTCTTTAAGAGAATTTCTCATTTCCTCTTTAAGAATTTCAAATATTCTCTTGAAGTTATTTTTTAGGTCATTTTCTTCTGCTTCATCCATATTTGTTTGTTCAGGTCTTGCTGTCGTAGGGTCTTTAGGTTTTACTGGTGCTGTGTTGCTCTTTGAGGTGTTGCCTGTGTTCTTACCTTTTCTATTCACCTTTTCCTCTAATAGGTGTGGTTGGGACTGTCTGAGATTCTGTTGAGTAATCTTCTAAGTGCCAGTGAATCCAAAGCTCAGATGGTTGCCCCTCGTGGTACAGTCAGTGTCAGGGTTCTAGTTACCCTGTTGGTTATTCCTGTGCCTGGAGGTAGCTCAGCGCCCTTGTGCCTTGCTCTGCTCCCTTGCAGTTTGCTATCTCAGGCCTTCTTTGACCTAGGTTGCCGGCTTTGTCCTGTTTCTGTAAATCCTGGTCTGGAAGCCCTGTTGCCAAAGTTCCTGGTTTGGAGTTGGACCTGGAAAAGTTTCTGGCTCCGATCTACTGCCTCGGAGGTTCCAGGCTCGGTTGCACCTGGAATTGCTTACTCCCTCAGAGGTCCCAGACTTAAGTGGACCTGCAGAGGTTCCAGGTTCCTACCTATTCCCTTTGATGTCCCAGACCAATGTCCGGACTCACAGAGGTCCTGGCTCAGGCCTATTCCCTCTGAGGACCCAGACTCATGCCTGGCCCCGCTGAGATCTCTGGTTCCTGCCTGCCGATTCCCTCTGAGGTCCCAGGTTCACTCACGCCCAGATTGGCAGAGGTCCTGGCTCAGGCCTATTTCCTGGGGGGTCCTAGACTCATGCCCAGACCCACCAGGGTCCTAGCTTAGGTCTACTCCCTTGAAGGTCCGAGATTCACATGTGGACCCTCAGTAGTCTCTGGCTCTGGTTCACTCACTTAGCAGTTACTCTCCTGTACCTGTTCCGGTAGAAATTGCTGACTCTAGATCTGGTCGCTGGCTCAATCCTGATCCACCAGTGTCCTGGGACTGTGTTTGCTTCCAGGTCTGTATTTGCTCCTGGTTTCTGCTCACTTTCAAAATTCTAAACATCTCTTCTGCAGAAATTGACACGATTATCCTAAAATTTATATGGAAATGCAACGGATCCCAGTAACCAGTTGTATTGGAGAAGAACCAAGTTGGAGGGTTCCTACTTTCTGATTTCAGAATACTCATCAAATAAAAACTCTTGTGGGCTTCCTGGCCACCCTGAAGTGAGCTGCTTTGCCACACGCATGTACACGTGTCCTCAGCATCCTGGTAGTCAGCCTTGTTTCAGGTCCAAAGCAATGGAGCCAGCAACTATGAAGAGAAGCATCAGAGACTGACAGCTTTCCTTCTCCTTGTCCACTCCTCCTCCCTCCCTTCCCCCAGCTTCCTCCCTTTCCCCACCTCCTATCTCTTTCCCTCTTTCTTTCTTTCCTTCCCCCCTCTTTCTCTCCCTCTCTCCCCCCTCCCTTCTTTCTTCTTTGTTGCACTGGCAATTGAACCCAGGGTCACATACCTGCTGGCCTAGCCTCTACCACTGAGCTAACATTCCAGCCCTTTCATTGATTTTCAAGATTGTCTTGCTACAAAGTGGCAAAGGTCTCTAAGAGGCCACACGCCAGGGCCTCTGGGAGTACGGCTCCATTATTTCACTGTGTTGATGGCGGTGTGTGTGTGTGCTACTTTTCCTGTTACTCTCAGAAGTGTATCACCAGCAGACAGGCAGACAGAAAGCAGAGTCCCTGAGTCTGGAGTGGCCCAAGAGGAGCTTTTCCAGGAATGTTTCACACTTGACGATAACTTGGCCTCTTCTCTGTTGTGATGACCAGGAAGGACATGACAGAAATGGGCACATTTGGGGGTCAGGATTCAGCCTTCTTGACTGACATCTTCCGTGCCTTAGAAAGCTGGTGTCTACTAGCAGAGGCCATAGAGGCAGTGTGTAGCCAGATGCCCTGGTCAAACCTCAGGTTGAGCTTTTCTAAGTCTCACTACAAGGGAGTCCTTATTGGTGCTGGGTCCTGGCTGCCTTCCCTGTGTAGTGTAACGTTGTGAGATCAAACTGTAGGACATTCAAGCTATTGCATTACTGAGGATTTCTAGAGATTTGGAAATTGTGAGGTACATCCCTTGCCATAAAAGTCATTGAGTTGGGGCAAGCTGGATTACTCAGCCAGTGAAGGCATCCTGAAGTCCGTTGACCAAAGTTCAGATGCCTGGAACTTGCAATGAAAGAATTCCTAAAAGCTGTCCTCTGATCACCATGTGCATGCCACATGCTTACTTGCCGGAACCACACCCTCACACACACTGCACACAAATTATAAATAAAAATAAATACAAAGGGGTTTATTGTAGGTGTCTAGACCCAGCCTCTCCTTGGCCACGCCTACAGCTCCGTGGTCTGGAAACAGCACAAGGGTAGCTCCCTAGGGCTCTCCAGCCTTGGATCACCTTGTTCCTACAATTGGACCTGCAAGACGGAAGCTCCTTTCCTGCTATCTATTGAACACAGTTTATCTTTGCTTTGCTTCTTGTCAGTCCCTACACCTTCAGGGAGAGAGAACCTTTCCAAGAATTCCAGTAGCCTTTAGGCTAAGAAGCAAATGAGAGATCTTGGGGTAAAACCAATCTTGGGCCAAGAAGGGCTCTTGGGCCGAGAACTGTTCTACTGGAAATGTTATCTCTGATCCGTAAATGTGACACTAGCCTTTCCGTGCCCTGTTTCTCGGCCCAAGGGTTTTGTTGTGGTTAATACTGTGGCTGTCTATTTTATGCTTCATCTTCTTGGAGACAGTGAAATGTTTAGCTGTCACACATTCCTGACTCGCGCTTTGCCTTGGGCCAGCTGTGTCACTTTGAGCAACACAATGGAACCATGGGATTTTAGGTCAGAGAGAGCTGATTTGGTGAGGAAAAGAGAGGTTGAACAACAGAAGAGCCAGGGCGGTCCTTTTCAAGGTCGTCTGTGTTCCTCTCTGCAGTCTGCCTTTCTGGTGTGTAAAAACAACCCTTAGTGTAGAGGGCCTTTGGCTATTCTCCCACACCCACATTCCACAGCTCCTTTCCTGCCCGTCAATCAACCGTGTTATTTAACACCTTATAGAGATTCCCCTGGGCAAGTATTGTTATGGAACCACGTTGTTAGCATAGACAGACGTATTTGTGTCCTATAATGGTGTCAGAATTTATTAGTCACGTTGCAAACTAGGTTAAAAAAAAAAAAAGAAAACCAAAATAAACCAGAAAGCTATAGTAATTGGCACAGTATGGCACCAAAGTAGTCATTTAGAATAAGTGATAGAATAAAATGGAGGGTCTCTGGTCAATTGATTTTCAGCCAAGATGTTAAGACTGTTTTATAAGGGGAAAGAAGAATTTTTTTTTGATGAACAATGACAAGTAATTCCTGCAGAGAAATGAGCTGAGACCTCCCTCCCATTGCACACCTTGAACAAAAGTCAACTCAAAATGGATCATAGGTTTTATTTATTTATTTATTTATTTATATATGTATACAACATTCCTTCCATGTCTGCCTGCATGCCAGAAGAGGGCACAAGATCTCATTATAGATGGTTGTGAGCCACCATGTGGTTGCTGGGAATTGAACTCAGGACCTCTGGAAGAGCAGTCAGTGCTCTTAACCTAATGTAAGAATTAAAACTATAGAATACTTAGAAGAGAATATGGAACTAAATCTTTATGACTTTGGATTAAACTAGAGCTTCTTAGATATAACATCTAAAGCAAAAGCAACCATGAAATTCTAAGATTTGGGATGGGGAGATGGTTTCTTGGGTAAAGCAAACACAAAAGCCTGAGTTAGATCCCCAGAACCTCTATAGAAGGCAGATAGGACAGCATGGCACCTGCAATCCCAGCGCTGGTGGGTTTCAGGGTAACAGCAAAGACAGGCAGATCCTAGAGGCCTGCTGGCCAGCAATCTAGCTGAGATGATAAGCCCCAGGTCAGTGAGAGGCCTTACCTCAAAACTATGATAGAGGGGCTAGAGAGATGGCTCCGTGGTTAGAACACTGGTTGCTATTCCAGACGACCCAGGTTTGGTTCCCAGGACTCACATGGCGGCTCAAAAATGTTTGTAAGTCCAGTCCCAGGGGTCTGATGACCTGTTCTGGGCTCCTTGATCATTTCACGAATATGGTGCACTAACATACATGCAAGCAGAACACCCACACACATAAAATAAAAATCAAGGAAATAAAAAGTGGGGTGTGTGCTTGCCGGCGACTCCAGAGCTGTAGCGGGTAGTTGTAGCAAGAGGACCTCTTTAGCTTATGGGCTGCCAGCTTAGCTTCAGGTTCAGCAGACATTCGTCTCCAGGGAATATGTGATAGAGCAGACACCCCTCCTTTGACTTCCGTGTGTGCACCCACCCCATGCATCACACATACCCCTCTGACCCACAAGTGCAGCCATGCAGGAGCTGTTGCCGCCCTTGTGCAATACTGATGGGGAAGGGAAGATGATGTAACTGCTACAAAGTCAAGAAGGCTTGGCGGGTGATGGGAAGCAGGTTGAAAATGACCACTAACGGCTGTGGCTTCTGGATGGTGGATGCCCTGGAGGTACACAGTGATGACTCTTTTAGACTTAACAACATACTGCAGATAACAGGACTTGGCACTTTTGAGAAGGTAAATTTTATAATCTGTGAACTATTAAGAACAAACAAATGAATCTGGAACACCCTGTCTCAAAAACAAGACAAAATAGAGGCTAGAGAGTTGGCTTATTGGTTAAAAGCACCAGTTGCTCTTCCAGAGGTCCAGAATTTGATTCTCAGCACCCATATGATAGCTTACAATCATCTGTAACTCCAGTTCCAGGGCCTCTGATGCCCTAATCCTGGCTTCCATGGGCACTAAGCATGTACGTGGTGCACAGACATACATGCAAGCAAACACCATACACATAAAAGTGAAAACAATAACAAAAAACCCAAACAAACAAAAACCCCACACAAAACAAAACCAGACTGGTAGCAGTTACCAGAGCCCTGGAAGATGGTATAGGAGGGGAGTGGGGAGATGCTGGTTAAAGAGAACAGGGACACAGGTAGAGAAAAAGAAAAATATTCAGTGTCCTAAAGCACACTAGAATCACTATGATGGACAAACGGCCAGATTTCAGGTGTTTCCAACAAATAAATGACAGGTCCTAGATACAGCAAACACTCTGATATGATCACTGCATGTTGTATGTATGCATGCAAATGTCAAGCAAACTTCACAAGTATGTCCAATTACTATGCATCTATTAAAATTAGTATGAAATTAAGCATATTAGATGCATTCAAATAAAAAATTATGGAACATATAAGCGCTCATCTGATCTAAACTGAAGCATGTTGATGGAGGTTACTTGCTTGTTTCCTGGCCTCCCAGACCTGAAATAATCACATATAAACAGTATTAATTAAAACACTGCTTGGCCTGTTAGCTTATGCATATTTCTAGCTAGTTCTTATCTCTTAAATTAACCCATCTCTATTATTTTATATTTTATCACAAGGCTTGTGGTTTACAGATAAGGTTCTGATGCATCTGTCTCCTCTGGTGGCTACATAGCTTCTCCCTTTGATTTTGTCTACTCTCTCCTCCTCTGTCTGCTTGGAATTCCCACCTTTCCCTATTCTGCACTGTAATAGCCCCAAAGCAGCTTCATTATTATCCAATGGTATTCACAGCATACAAAGGGGAATCCCACATCACCTCTCCTTTTCTGTATAAATAAAAAGGAAGGTTGCTGTGGGACAATGGTCTGTACCCTCTCACTTATGTTTTAAATAAACACTGATTGGCCAGTAGCCAGGCAGAAAGTATAGGGGAGGCAACTAGGCGGGGAAGTAGAGGCAGGGCAATGAGAATTCTGGGAAGAGGGAAGTTTCAATCTGCAGTTGTAAACCAGCCGCAGAGGAAGCAAGATAGCAAGATGTGACTGCCTCGCCAAAAAAGGTACCAAGCCACGTGACTAACACAGACAAGAATTACAAGATTATATATGTTATAAGAGTTAATAAGAAGCCTGAGCTAATAGGCTAATCAGTTTATAACTAATGTAGACCTCTGTATATTTCTTTGGGACTGAACGACTGCAGGACCAGGTAGGACAGAAACCTCGGTCAATAGGTTTTAACTTTAACATAGTAAAATTACATATAACAAAACAGTTATCAAGCAAGAATTATAGTTACAATATTTAGTCCAGTTACATTTGGCAAATTAAAGAAAATACTCTATCATCTATCCTATCTTTGTGAGTCTAAAGTTTTATATCTAATCTTTTATAATTGTAAAACTGTCTTTCTTCAACTCCATAAAAATTCCACATGAATATAATATTACTTAAGTAAACAGGAAGTGCATTGTAAGCAACTTTTAAAACTCTAGAATTGACAGAGACATCTTGCTACTTGGACAGTCACCAAAGTTCCTTTGTAACATTGGAGCATTCATCTTCAGCCTCCAGACCTATAGTATCCAGCAGACTTTTTCATGAAGCAGGAAATTTCAAAGACAGTTCTGCCTATATTGGCAGTTTGTCGGTCACTTTCTTGTGTGTCCTGCAGAATGTCTGGCAGACTCTTTCATGAATCAGGAACCCTAAAGAAACTGTCTCACCTTCTTTAGGCAACTTCAGTAGTCATTTTTCTGTGGGTCTTGCATGCCCAGCTCTTACAGTATAATACCAAGCAGTCCAAGCAAGAGCAGTTTCTTGCTCAAATGGCTAACAAACTCCATAAGGAGCCTCTTCGATGCCCATCATCTTCTTGAAGTAGATTGGTACTTCCAGGAGTAAATGTGTCTCATTGTCATAAGAAGTCTTAAGTTCTTAAACATTTTAAATGCCATATTCTGTTAGTCTTTGAAAGTTTGAAGAATACCTGTCTAACTGAGATCTCTCTATATATATCTAGAAAACCTAACTAACATGATTACAAGCTTGACTATTATAGATTATTAT
Source organism: Myodes glareolus (assembly GCF_982192425.1). Lineage (NCBI taxonomy): Eukaryota > Metazoa > Chordata > Mammalia > Rodentia > Cricetidae > Myodes > Myodes glareolus. Next base: position 75,265,822 of record NC_142028.1, on the reverse strand, counting down.
CTATCAACCTGTATTTCCTAATTATACATTACAGTTTTAAATGAGCTGCACAAACACAATACCTTAATCAAGAGCAGAAATATACATATTACAAAATTGACCTTAAATTTGTATCAACAACCCAAGATTCATACCAATGCAAAGTATTAATCTTTATAGCAGATCCCCCTTTAAATGTAAATAAGCATTTATAAACAATATTTGGGAGTTTGGGCATAGTTCTCTCCAAACTGCTTCTTGCTTTTTGTTGGGTGAGATATTTTCTTTTAGGGCATTCACAGAGACCTTTCAAGGGGTCCATCAAACCATATTAGTCTGGAAGACACCCACAGGTTTTCATCTTCTGTGGAAACAAAAGCAGAACCTCTTTTCCAAAGCAACATAGCGTTAGACCCAAATTTTGAAGTCTAAATATCTTTACATTGGTTTAACTTAGCAGTCCCCAGAATCAAATGTCTCTGCAGTCAACAACTTCAAAGAAAACAATAATAGACATAATTCAGACTCTCTGTGTATAACCCATCTTTACATAGTTTGTTTTCTCTACTCCGTTAATCTATGTCTATACTCTGTTTCTTTAAAGATTTTAATTTTTTTAAAAAAAGATTTATTTCTTTTTATAACTCTCTATACTCTCTTCTCTCTTCTAAGCCTACATACATTTTTTTAAAACATACCATGACCTGTTCAGAGGTTTATTTCTGTCTGAATCTGTCTTTATTGCATATTTGTAATTATTTTCTGACCAGGAGCACTTTAAAATGGTAAGCAATGTGGTTGTGGCTGCCCTGGATGCTGGCTCCACCTCTCTCAGACTTTCAATATGGTGGAGGTACCTTACCACCAGCTCTGGGATGACTGATAATCGAGCTCACCACCTTAACTCTGGTAAGCAGTTGGCCCATGGAGTTTGCTGTTTTAGGCCTGCTCTGATCTAGGTTGCCAGCTCAGACCTGTTTCTGTAAATGTCCCTGGTCTGGATCTGCTCCTGTGGAGGTCTCTGGCTTGGGGTTGGTTCTGCAAAGGTCTCTGGCTCTGAAAATCTCCCTTAGAGGTCCCAGACTCAGGTGTACCCAGAGACCTGGCTCAGGCCTACTCCCTCGGAGGTCCCAGACTCAGACCTGAACCCACAGAGGTCATGGCTCAGGCCTACTCCCTCAGAGGTCCCAGACTCTGCAACTTCTTTATTAATCAATGGTATTCACAACATACAGAGGGGAATCTCACATCAGAAGCAGAGACGGAGGTGGGTGGAAGGAAGAAAAAACAGAGATAACAGTTCATCGATTATATGTGTGCTAGAATCAAGTGGTGACAACCGTATAGCTGGAACCACATAGGAAAAGAGAAATAGAATGGGATGGAAGACATCTGAATCCTATTTATAGAAGTTCTGCCTGAAAAATGTTCCAAATTTGATTTTAATTTTATAACAACCCCAGACCCATTTACCTCAGAAAATTTCAAGATAGAGCAATACAAGGATAATTATATCTGTGTACATGAAACTGGATGATGGTGGTCCATGCCTTTAATCCCAGAACTCAGAAGGCAGGGGCAGGCAGATCTTTGTTAGTTTGAGACTAGCCTGGTCTATATAGTGAATTCCAGTATAGTCAGAGCTACATAGTAAGACTCTATCTCAAAAACAAGCAAACAAACAAATAAAAAGCTGTTAAACTTCCCACGTAAAGAAACATCTTAAAGGCGGTGAGAGAAGAAGGCACACTGTATGTATTTGGATAAGGTAAGAATTTTAGTCAGCTTCTCAACAGAAACAATAGGATCCAGGGGATAATGCAAAAGGCCCTGAAAAAGAAGCTGGGATCTGAACTCCTGTCCTTACACATGCATGGAAGGCACTTGACCCATGGTACCATCTGCTCAGCCCCAGTGCCTGCTTTTGTATGGCACTGAGTCAAGTAAGAATGGTTAGCCCCAGCACAGGGCTTTGATATGATGGACAAGTCCTATATCCCTGAGCTACACCTTGTGTAGGCAGAAGCTGCTCTTTTTTTCCTGGCTGTCCAGGCCTGAAACAATCACACAGACACTATTAATTATAATACTGCTTGACCAATGGCTTAAGCGTATCTCTAGCTAGCTCTTACATCTTAAATTGATTCATTTTTATTAATTTATATTTTACCATGAGGCTGGTGGTTTACTGGTAAGGTTCCCAGGCGTCTGTCTCCTTTGGTGGCTACATGATATCTCTTTGACTCTGCCTACTTTCTCCCAGCATTCAGTTTAGTTTTCCTGCCTAGCTCTATTCTGTCCTGCCACAGGCCAAAGCAGATTTTTTATTTACCTATGATAATAAAACATATTCACAGCATACAGAAGGGAATCCCACATTAACCTTGAACCTCAGATTAAGAAAAAAAAAAGAAAAAAGAAAAGAAAAAAATTGAAGAGATGACTCAGTGGTTAAAAGTTGTGATTGTTCCTCCAGAGGACCCCAGTTTGATTCCAGCACCCACATCACAGCTCACAAGCATTGTAACTCCAATACACAGTTGACTTTGTTCTTAAATTGTTTCTATGCTCTGGGCTAGTATGACTTTAGGTTTTAAGAATCCAAAGTTAGGGAGCTCTCCCGAATCCCATCCCAGCCTTCATCCAGGTACACCTTCCTCTCTTCCCCCCTTCCTCCTGGGGCCACAAGATCTCCCCAGAGCAGTTCCCTTGCACGCTGGGCCTGGGCTGTGGGCGCAACCCGACAGGGGCAGTTCCTGTGCTTTGATAGCCTGCCTGAGGACATGCAGGCCCTGTGTCAGCTCAGCCACATTCCTGGCCAGCATGAGGCAGTGATCTTCTAGCAGACATCCATTGGAGGAGGGATCTCACCAGAGCAGTTCCCTTGCGTGCTGGGCCTGGGCTGTGAGTGCAACCCGGCAGGAGGGAGTGCCTGTGTTTCAATAGACTGCCTGAGGAAAGATAGACATTCTGTCAGTGAAGTCCCTGCCCAACAAGGGAACCTGACCCGGTACCAGAAGATCCAATAGAGAGCATTTGAAGGAAGAAATGGGCAGACACCAAGGCAGGAACTCCTCCAACAATCTAAAAAACAACATGAAAACACCAGATCCCAAAGACCCTACAATAGAAGGACTTGAACCTCTTAATTCAGAAGAAGTAGTAAAAAGTGCCATTATGAAAGCAATAGAGTCCCTTAAACAGGATATGAATAACTCCCTTAAAGAACTGGATGAGAAGTACAACAAAAAGATTGAAGAAATGAGTAAAGAAATGGAGGAGAAGTGTAACAAAAAGTTCGAAGAAATGAGTAAATCTGTGAAGGATACCCTGGGAAGCCAAGAAAAAACAATCAAACAGGTAATGGAAACAGTTCAAGAATTGAAAACTGAAATGGAGGCAATGAAGAAAACACAAAACGAGGGCCGGCTGGAAATGGAAAATCTAGGTAAACGAACAGAGACTACAGAATCAAGCATAACCAATAGGATACAAGAGATGGAAGAACGAATCTCAGAGTCTGAAGATACCATAGAGAAAATAAATGCTCTGATCAAAGAAAACAGCAAATCCAACAAATTCGCATCACAAAACATTCAAGAAATCTGGGACACAATAAAAAAACCAAATCTAAGAATAATAGGGATTGAAGAAGGAGAAGAACTGCAGATCAAAGGCCCAGAAAATATATTCAACAAAATTATAGAAGAAAACTTTCCCAACCTAAAGAATGATATTCCTATGAAGGTTCAAGAAGCATACAGAACACCGAATAGACTTGATAAAAAAAAATCCCCTCACCATATAATAATCAAAACACAAAACATACAGATTAAAGAAAGAATATTAAGAGCTGCAAAGGAAAAAGGTCAAGTAACTTATAAAGGTAAACCTATCAGACTTACACCAGACTTCTCTATGGAAACCATGAAAGCCAGAAGGTCCTGGATAGAGGTACTGCAGAAACTAAGAGACCATGGATGCAAACCCAGACTACTATACCCAGCCAAGCTATCATTCACTATCAATGGAGAAAACAAAATATTCCAGGATAAGAACAAATTTAAACAATTCGTAGCCACAAACCCAGCCTTACAGAAAGTAATAGAAGGAAAATCGCAACCCAAGGAATCCAACATTGCCAACACTGCCTACAATAACTCAGACACCTAGCGACCCTTCACGAGCTTAACTCAAAGAAGGGACACATACAAACTCTATTAATCAAACAAACAAAAAATAATAATAACCGGAGTCAACAACCACTGGTCATTAATATCACTTAATATTAATGGACTCAATTCACCTATAAAAAGGCACAGACTAAGAGACTGGATACGAAAACAGGATCCAACATTCTGCTGCTTACAAGAAACATACCTCAACCACAAAGACAGACATCTACTCAGAGTAAAGGGTTGGGAGAAGGTTTTCCAAGCAAACGGACCTAAGAAACAAGCAGGTGTGGCCATTCTAATATCTAACAAAATTGACTTCAAACTAAAATCAATCAGAAGAGATGGAGACAGACATTTTATACTCATAACAGGAACAATTCATCAGGAGGAAGTCTCAATCCTGAATATCTATGCCCCTAATATAAAGCCTCCTACTTATGTAAAAGAAACACTTCTAGAACTCAAGGCAGTCATCAAACCACAGACACTAATAGTAGGAGACTTCAACACTCCTCTCTCACCAGTGAACAGGTCAATCAGACAGAAACCTAACAGAGAAATAAGAGAATTATTGGAGGTATTGAATCAAATGGACTTAACAGACATCTATAGAACATTCCACCCAAATAGGAAAGAATATACCTTCTTCTCTGCAGCTCATGGAACCTTCTCGAAAATTGACCACATACTTGGTAACAAAGCAAACTTCCACAGATACAAAAAAATATTAGTAACCACCTGTGTCTTGTCAGACCACCATGGATTAAAGTTAGAATTCAACAACAATGCTACCCCCAGGAAACCAACAAAGTCATGGAAGTTGAACAGTCAACTACTGAATCACCCCTGGGTCAAGGAAGAAATAAAGAAAGAAATTAAAGTCTTCCTTGAATTTAATGAAAATAAAGACACAACATACTCAAACCTATGGGACACTATGAAAGCAGTGCTAAGAGGAAAGTTCATAGCACTAAGTGCCCAATTAAAGAAAACGGAGAAAGCACACATTGGAGACACTTGAAAGCTCTCGAAAAAAAAGAAGCTGATTCACCCAGGAGGTCTAGAAGACTGGAAATAATCAAACTGAGGGCTGAAATCAACAAAATAGAAACAGAAAACGATCCAAAGAATCAATGAATCAAAAAGCTGGTTCTTGGAGAAAATCAGCAAGATTGACAAACCCCTATCCAAATTAATCAAACGGCAGAGAAAGAACATGCAAATTAATAAGATCAGAAATGAAAAGGGGGACATAACCACAGACACAGAGGAAATTCAGAGAATCATTAGATCTTACTATGAAAGTTTATATGCCACAAAGTTGGAAAATGTAAAAGAAATGGACATTTTTTTAGATAAGTACCATATACCAAAGTTGAACCAAGACCAGGTGAACAATCTAAATAGACCTGTCAGTCGTGAAGAATTAGAAGCTGTTATCAAAAATCTCCCTACCAAAAAAAGCCCAGGACCAGATGGTTTCAATGCAGAATTCTACCAGAACTTCCAGGAAGAGCTAATACCTATACTCCTTAATGTATTTCACAATATAGAAACAGAAGAATCATTGCCAAACTCTTTTTATGAAGCTACAGTTACCCTGATACCAAAACCACACAAAGACACAACCAAGACAGAGAATTACAGACCAATCTCACTCATGAACATTGACGCAAAAATACTCAATAAAATACTGGCAAACCGAATCCAAGAACACATTAGAAAAATTATCCATTATGATCAAGTAGGCTTCATCCCAGAGATGCAGGGCTGGTTCAACATACGCAAATCTATCAATGTAATCCATCATATAAATAAACTGAAAGAAAAAAGCCATATGATCATTTCATTGGATGCTGAAAAAGCATTTGACAAAATTCAACACCCCTTTATGATAAAGGTGTTGGAGAGATTGGGTATACGAGGATCATACCTAAATATAATAAAAGCAATATATAACAAGCCGACAGCTAACATCAAATTGAACGGAGAGAAACTCAAAGCCATTCCATCAAAATCAGGAACACGACAAGGCTGTCCACTCTCTCCATACCTCTTCAATATAGTGCTTGAAGTTCTAGCAATAGCAATAAGACAACATAAGGGGATCAAAGGGATTCGAATTGAAAAGGATGAAGTTAAACTTTCGTTATTTGCAGATGATATGATAGTGTACATAAGGGACCCCAAAAACTCTACCAAAGAACTACTACAGTTGATAAACACCTTTAGTAATGTGGCAGGATACAAGATCAACTCCAAAAAATCGGTTGCCCTCCTATACACAAAGGATAAAGAAGCAGAGAGGGAAATCAGAGAAACATCACCTTTCATGATAGCCACAAATAGCATAAAATATCTTGGGGTAACTCTAACCAAGGAAGTGAAAGACCTATTTGACAAGAACTTTAAGTCCTTGAAGAAAGAAATTGAGGAGGCTGCCAGAAAATGGAAAGATCTCCCCTGCTCTTGGATTGGGAGAATCAACATAGTAAAAATGGCAATTCTACCAAAAGCAATCTATAAATTCAATGCAATTCCCATCAAAATCCCATCAAACTTCTTCACAGACCTTGAGAGAACAATAATCAAGTTTATATGGAAAAACAAAAAACCCAGGATAGCCAAAACAATCTTATACAATAAAGGAACTTCTGGAGGCATTACCATCCCTGACTTCAAACTCTATTACAGAGCAACAGTATTGAAAACAGCTTGGTATTGGCATAACAACAGAGAAGTCGACCTATGGAATCGAATAGAAGACCCGGGTATTAACCCACAAACTTATGAACACCTGATTTTCGACAAGGGAGCTAAAGGTATACAATGGAAGAAGGAAAGCATCTTTAACAAATGGTGCTGGCATAACTGGATGTCAACCTGTAGAAGAATGAAAATAGATCCATATCTATCACCATGCACAAAACTCAGGTCCAAATGGATTAAAGACATCAACATTAATCCAACCACTTTGAACCTGATAGAAGAGAAAGTGGGAAGTAGTCTACAAGATATAGGCACAGGAGACCACTTCCTAAGTAGAACCCCAGGAGCACAGACAATAAGAGAATCAATGAATAAATGGGACCTACTGAAACTGAGAAGCTTCTGTAAAGCAAAGGACACTGTCAGTAAGACAAAAAGGCTACCTTCGGACTGGGAAAAGACCTTCACCAACCCCTCATCAGACAAAGGTCTGATCTCCAAAATATACAAATAACTCAAGAAACTAGACACTAAAACTCTAATTAATCCAATTAAAAAATGGGGTACTGAACTGAACAGAGAATTCACAACAGATGAACTTCGAATGGCCAGAAGACACTTAAGGTCATGCTCAACGTCCTTAGCAATCAGGGAAATGCAAATCAAAACCGCTTTGAGATACCATCTTACACCTGTCAGAATAGCTAAACTCAAAAACACCAATGATAGCCTATGCTGGAGAGGATGTGGAGTGAGGGGAACACTCATCCATTGTTGGTGGGAATGCAAACTTGTACAGCCACTGTGGAAATCAGTGTGGCGGTTTCTCAGGAAACTGGGAGTCAACCTCCCTCAGGACCCAGCAATTCCACTCTTGGGAATATACCCAAGAGATGCCCTATCATACTACAAAAGCATTTGTTCAACTATGTTCATAGCAGCACTATTTGTAATAGCCAGAACAACCTAGGTTGGAAACAACCTAGGTGCCCCTCAATAGAAGAATGGTTAAAAAAAGGTGTGGAACATATACACATTAGAGTTTTACTCAGCGGTAAAAAACAATGACATCTTGAATTTTGCATGCAAATGGATGGAAATAGAAAACGCTTTATTGAGTGAGGTAACCCAGACCCAAAAAGAAGAAAATGGTATGTACTCACTCATAAGTGGATTCTAGCCATAGTTAAAGGTCTTTGAGCCTATAATTCGTGATCCTAGAGAAGCTAAATAAGAAGGTGAACATGAAGAAAATCTTATAGTTATCCTCTTGGATATTGGAAGTAGACAAGATTGCCAGGCAAACTTGGGTGCACGGGGGTGGGGGTGGGGTGGAAGTAAGGGGAGATGGTTAGAGTGAAGGGAGAGGAAGAGGATTGGGGATGGCTTGGGGAAATGGGAGTGGGGAGGAAGGATGGATATGGGACTAGGGAAGTATATATCTCAACTAAGGGAGCAATTTTAGGGTTTGCAAGAGTCTTGATTCTGGAGGGGTTCCCAGGCCCACGGAGAGGTCCCCAGATTGTTCCCTGGGCAGCGGAGAAGAGCGTACCTGAACTGGCCCTGGTCCATAACCATACTGATGAATATTTTGTATATCACCATAGATCCTTCATCAGGCGATGGATGGAGATAGAGATAGAGACACACATTGGAACACTGGACTTTAATCCCTAGGTCCAAATGAGAAGCAGAAGGAGGGAGAACGTGAGCAAGAAAGGCAGGACTAGAGGGAACCTTCATCTGACGATAGATGGAGATAGAGACGGAGACCCACATTGGAGCACTGGCCTGAGCCCCCAAGGTCCAAATGAGGAGCAGAAGGAGAGAGATCATGAAAAAGGAAATCAGAACCGTGTGGGATGCGTTCACCCTTGGATACAAGGGGACTGATCGAATGAGAGCTCACCAAGGCCAGCTGGACTGGGACTGAACGAGCGTGTGATCAAACCGGAGTCTCTAAATGTGACTGACATGGGGGCTGACTGAGAAGCCATTGTCAATGGCACTGGGTCTTGTTTTGTCTGCATGTACTAGCTTTCTGGGATCCTAGTCTGTTTGGATGCTCACCTTCCTAGACCTGGAGGGAGAGGGGAGGAACTTGAACTTCCCACAGGGCAGGAAACCCTGACTGCTCTTCGGACTGGAGAGGAAGGAGGAGAGGGAGTGGGGGAGGGAGGAGAGGGAGTGGGGAGAATGGGAGGGTAGGGGGAGGAGGGGAGGATGTGGAGATTTTTATAAACAAATAAATTAATTAATAAAAAAAAGGATCCAAAGTTATTGGAGGCTGGGGTGATGTAAATGATTGCTGTACATGTCTACATGTCTGACAGCCTAAGCTGGGATCCTCATAAATATCTGGAAGTGGTTGGTGCATGCCTATAATCCTAGATCTGGGGAGACTGAGAAAGAAGGGTCCCTGCAGATCGTTGGTCCCAGGTCCCATTGGATCAGTGAGCACCAAGTTCAATGGAAGACTCTGCCTCAAAAAATAAGGTGGACAGTGATAAGGAAGACAGCTGATGCTGACCCCTCTACCACACAGACACACACACACACACAGACACACACACAGAGACACACACAGACACAGACACACACACACACAGACAGACACACACACACACACGGATCCAAAGTTGTGGATTCTTTCTTCTCCTAAAGTTATAAAATGTTTAAAGCAAAATGCTGTTGCCTGTGTTTGCCCCCTGTGTAGATCTGGAGACTCTTTGTTCCCTTCTGCCTCTGATCAAACCCAATTGCTAGAAAAGGAACTTTGCTATACAGATTTTGAGTGTTTGTCAATTTAGTTATAAAGCAATATAAAAAAGTGAAGAACCAAGAACTACCAAACTGGCCAAGAGTATTATTTTAGAAATATTTCATTTCCAAGCAGATTTTATTATTCCTTTAGATATCCAGCCAAAAAAAGCATAGAGGGATGCACTGACTTGTTTTGTGTGCCATCTTAATACAAGCTGGAGTCACCAGAGAGGAAGGAGCCGCAGCTGAGGAAATGCCCCCATGAGACCCAGCTATAAGGCATTTTCTCAATTAGTGATCAGTGGGGAGGGCACAACCCGTTGTGTGTAGTACCATCCCTGGGCGGGTGGTCCTGGGCTCTCTAAGAAAGCAGGCTGAGGAGGACATGTGAAACAAGCCAGTAAGCAGCATCCTCCATGGCCTCTGCATCCTCCTGCCTCTATGATCCTGCCCTGCTTGAGTTCCTGTCCTGACTTCCTTTAGTAATGAACAGCAATGTAGAAGTGGAAGCCAAATAAATCCTGTCCTCTCCAACTTGCCTTTTGGCCCCAGTGTTTCATTGCAGCAGTAGAAACCCAAACCACGACAGGAAAAATATTTTAAAAACTGATTTAAAGTATCACTTCCGAGGAAAAGGAAGGAATAAAAACAGTAGCAGGTCTCTGAGATCTCTGCTGCACACATTAAAGACAAATTCCAGGGCCTGGGGAGAGGTGTCTGTGGTTAAGAGCCCATGCTGTTCTTACTAGAGTGATGTGGGATGTCCTTTTGCATATGCATTGCTTTTACTGGTTAATGAATAAAACTTCTTTGGCCTATGGCAGGGCAGAATATAGCCAGGCTGGAAGAGATAAATATAGAAAGTAGGCAGAGTCAAGGAGATGCCATGTAGCTGCCAAAGGAGAAAGAAGCTTACTGGTAGGCTACAGCTTTGTGGTGATATATATATTGATAGCAATGGGTTAATTTAGGATGTAAGAGCTGGCTAGAAAAGACGTGAGACATTGGCAAAGCAGTGTTGTAATTAATAATTTCTGTGTGATTATCTGGGTCTGGGCATCCAGGAAACAAACGAGTGATCTCCACTTACAAAATGGCACCCGAATGCTTGGCAATGTATATCCACATAAAGCCTAAGAAAGTTTCAAAAGAGGACTCCTAGACACACAAAACAGGAGCCAAGCACAGCTTCTTGGTATCCATATTTTTTTTTTCCAGATAGGCTCTGTTTGCTGGAGGTGAGCAGAGGCACGGCTCCTTTAAGAGAAGGCTTCCTGACTCAGTATTAGCAGCAAAAACTCCATGGCTTCTTAAAGATATAGCTTCCTGGTTCGTGCTGAAAGCATGAATCTCTGGCTCTTTCTGGAGGTCCTGCACTTAAATGGAGGTTGTGAGCAGTGTGCTACTAGTTGCTTAATGGCAATATAAACCTGCTGTGTCCCTGGAGCTGGGGCAGTGAATATGGCTTGAAGAACTGGCAGTAAATGTACCTCTGCCATTTTGAAAGGCCGAGAGAGAGAGAGAGAGAGAGAGAGAGAGAGAGAGAGAGAGAGAGAGGGAGGGAGAAAGAGAGAAAGAGAGAGAGCACCCAGGACTGCTGTGACTACACTGCTTACCATTTTAAAATGTCCCCTGTCAGAAAAGGATTTCTGGGACAGATTCAGACATAAAAGACCTCTAAATGAGACACAGTGTGTTTAAAAAAAATGTACGTAGGCTTTGGAGAGAAAGGAAAAAGTGTATAGACAGTTATAAAAAGAAGTAAATGGTTTAAAAAAATAAAACAAAATCATTAAAGAGACAGTAAAAGTAATATTAAAGAGTACACTCATAGATTAAAGGAGTAGAGAAAAATAAGCCACATAAAGATGGAACACACAGAGAGTCTGGATTATGTCTGTTATTGTGTTTTCTTTGAAGTTTTTGGCTACAGAGAGACTTTTGAGTCTGTGGACTACTAAGTTAAACCAACGTAAAGATATTTTAATTTCAAAATTTGGGTCTAAGGATATGTTGTTTTGGATAAGAGGTTTTGCTTTTGTTTCCACAGAAGATGAGAACCTATGGGTTCCTTCCAGGATAATGTGCTTTGATAGAGCAAGACTCCCTGAAAGATCTCCATGAACCCTAAAAATATTACCCCAACAAACAGCAGGAAGCAGTTTGGAGAAAACTATGCCCAAATCCCCAAAATGATGGTTTATAAATGTTTTGTTTAAAGGGGGTTGATTATAAGTGATTAATGGTCACAATCAATTTCTAAAAAAATAAGGGGAGTATGATATAGAGATGAATAATTTGCATTGATATGGATCTTGGTTTATTGATACAAGTTTAAGGTCAATTTGTTACACTGTGTTTGTGTATTTCAGCTCTTGTTTAAGGTATTATGTTTATGCAGCTCATTCATATAATTAAAATTACAGATTAATAGATAGTCATCTATAATAATCAAACTGTAGTCATGTTAGTTAGGTTTTCTAGATGTACAGAGATATATTTCAGATGAATAAGTATTCTTCAGATCTTTCAGAGACTAACAGAATATGGCATTTAAAATGTTTTAAGAACTTAGACTTTTCTGGGCTGGAGAGATGGCTCAGAGGTTAAGAGCACTGACTGCTCTTCCAGAGGTCCTGAGTTCCATTTCCAGCAACCACATGGTGGCTTACATCTATCTGTAATGAGATTTGGTGCCCTCTTCTGGCCAGCAAGCATACAGACAGACAGAATACTGTAACATAATAAATAAATAAATAAATCTTTTTTTAAAAAAAGAACTTAGACTTTTCTTAACAATGAGACACGTCTGCTCCTGGCAGTGCAAATCTACTTCAAGAGGAAGATGGCTTCGAAGAGGCTCCTTAAGAAGTTTTCTAGCCATTTGGGCAAGAAATTGCTCTTGCCTGGATTGCCTTATGGTTTGCTGTTTGAACTGGACATGCAAAAGTCACAGAAAAGTGACTGCTGAACTTTCCAAAAGACAGGACTGCAAACATTCTGCAGGACACAGAAGAAAGCAACTGATGAACTTTACTGTTAGGCAGAACAGTCTTTCAAATTTCCTGCTTCATGGAAAAGTCTGCCAGATACTATGGACCGGTAGGCTGAAGATAGATGCCCCAACATTATAGAAGAACTTTGGGTGACTGTCCAGGCAGCAGATGTCTCTGTCAATTCTATAGTTTTAGAAGTTGCTTACAATGCACTCCCTGTTTACTTATGTAGTAGTATATCCTTCTAGAGTCTTTGAAGAGTTTAAGACAGATACTTATAGTATAGTTTTCCATAGTTATGATAAAAGATAAATTAGATATAACACTTTAGACTCAAATAAATATTGTAAGTGTAATTCTTGCTTAATACCTTTTTTTTTGGTTTTTTGAGAAGGGTTTCTCTGTGATTATGGAGCCCATCCTGGAACTAGCTCTTGTAGACCAGGCTGGCCTTAAAAATCACAAAGATCCACCTGCCTCTGCCTCCTGAGTGCTGGAATTAAAGTGTGCATCACCATCGCCTGGCTTAATATCTGTTTTTGATACATAATTTTACTATGTTAAAGTTAAAATCTTCCTTTTCATGTAGATAGAAAAGGGGAGATGGTGTGGGATGTCCTTTTGTATATGTGTTGCTTTTATTGGTTAATGAATAAAGCTGCTTTGGCCTATGGCAGGGCAGAATATAGCCAGGCTGAAAGAAATATATATAGAAAGTAGGCAGAGTCAAGGAAATGCCATGTATCTGCAGAAAGAGAGAGATGCCTACCAGTAGGTTACAACCTTGTGGTAATGCATATAGATAGATAGAAATGGGTTCATTTAAAATGTAACAGCTAGCTAGAAATATACCTGTAATTAATATAGTTTCTGAGTGATTATTCAGGTCTCAGTGGCTGGGAAATGAACAAGTGGTCTCAGTCTACACTAAGGATCTGAATTCAGTTCCCAGTGTGCATGTTGGGTAACTTACAACAGCCTGTAACTCCGGCTCCAGGGAACTCTGATCCTGGATGTGCACATGCCTCCCCACCAATACTAATAATCTAAATAAATAGTAAATGTTGTGGTTTGAATAAAAATGGCCCCCATAGGCTCATAGTGAGTAGCACTATTCAGAAGCGTGGACTTATTAGAGAGATCTGGTCTTATTGGAGGAGGTGTGTCACTAGGGGAGGGTTTTGATATTTCAGATGCTCCTTCTTCAACACCATGTCTGCCTGTATACCACCTGCTTTCCTGTCATGATGGCAATGAACTAAACCTCTGAATTGTAAATCAGCCCCAATTAAATGTTTTCCTTTGTAAAACTGCCATGGTTATCGTACCTCTCATAGCAATAGAAACCCCAACTAAGACAGCAGGTAAATCAAACCAAATTCCAGGCCAGGTGGTAGTGGCACCGGCCTTTAATCCCAGCACTTGGGAGGCAGAGGCAGGTGGATCTCAATGAGTTTGAGGTCAACCTGCACTACCAAGCGAGTTCCATGACAGTCAAGACGGTTACATAGAGAAACCCTGTCTCAAAAAACAAAACAAAACAAAAAACAAATTCTAGGCTAGCTGTTGCTAGCTGTTACCCTGTCTCAGTGGGTAAAAGTGCTTGCCTAATGACCTGAGTTCTTAATATGTGTAAAGAAGTTGGATGTGGTGGCACACAGCTGTAATCCCAGTCCTCCTGTGGATGAGATGGGAGGAGGAGGAAGGAGAAGAGAAAGTTTGTTAGTCCACGGCCCTTAAGTACAGAAACAACAGGAGAGCCTCAAAAAAAAAATAAAAACAAAAAACAAACAAAACCCACAACAGGTCTGGAGAGATGGTTCAGTAGTTTAGAGTTCTTGTTTCTCTGACAGAGGACTGAGGTTTGATTCCCAGCACCCACATGGTGACTCACAACCATCTGTAACTCCAGTCCCAAGAGATCCAATGTCCTCTTCTGGCTTCCTCTGGCACCAGGCGCATAGGCAAAACACTTACACTTATAAAATTTAAAAATCTAAAATAAAACAAAACAAAGTCTCCCTCAAAAACAAAAAATCAAAAACAAAACAAACATGAAAACAATATCAAAACAACAAAAAACAAGGTAGAACCTTCTCCTGAAAGTTGCCCTTTGATCGCTCAACATGTACCAAGTGACTTGAATGCACCCATTCAGACAGACATGTGCGCGTGTGCACACACACTCATAAAGAAAATCCCAAGTAGGTTAAAGCAATAGCAACAACACACGAATACAGTTAGCTCTCCCAAACTGCATGTATGGATTCAAATAACCCTGGAACTGTCAATACTTGGGAAGGAGATATGCCTGCCCCAACCTCTCTTCTCGTCTTTGCTCTCCAAACAGTATTTTATAATAGCTATTCATGCAGCACTTACAGTGTAATAGGGATTATAAGTAATTTGTAGATGAATTAAAGCATGATGTGTAGGTTATATGCAAATACGATGCCATTTATATAAGGGGCTTGAGCATCGGTAGATTTTGGCATCATTAGGTGGTCTCGGAGCCAATTCCTCACGAAGGCTGACTGTAGTCTATTTCCAGCGATAGCTGTCTGTAGAACCCTCTCCCAGTATAGAGTACTTAAAATGCTGGATGAAATGCAAAAAGCATATTTCTTTTTAAAGGCATGGCAATGTTGTCAGGAAAGGAAGGGAAATTATCAGAAACAAGGAGAGAGTTCTATACCAGGAAAATTCCAGCTGGAGCTAGTGTTGCCAAGTGACACCTGCCAGTCCCTGTGGCCAAGCAAAATGCAAAGAGCCGAGTTGAAATCTGAGTCCTGGCGGGGTGGGGAAGTTGGGCTGGAACCCATCCGAAGAAGTTGGTTGAGGTTAAACTGGAGAAATGAGGGGGCTAGAGAAGTCCCAGCAGCAGAAAAGGCAGTGAGGAGCCGGTCTCCCAGCCATGGGCCTGCACTCGCTTGCAAATGATGTCTTATTACTGCGCTTTTGTAACGTCTTAAGCCTAAATTTTCACTTGATTCTGAGTTTGTAGTGCCCCCAATTGCCAGCAAAATAAAACAGATTTTCCACAGAAGAACACGTTTATCATAGAGACCTCAGTTTGCACTGATAAACTTCCAAAGAATATGAGTTCATACACATTTTAAAAACATCTGTTTATTTTTTTAAGCGGTCAACATAGGCAACGACATTTGAAAACAACTTTTATTCGATTATGCTTCTGAACTGAACATCTTTTTTGCCGCTTTTGTACGCATAGGCAGTGTGCTATGACTCATCCTGTTCCCCCCACTTCCCCACCCCCACTCGAACTGACCCCGTTCTTCCTAACCAATGCCTTTTCTACACGCGTATCTTTCCTTTTCTTTTTGGATCCATTACGTTTAATTAGAGTTGCTTATATGAGCATGGTTAGGGTTAGTTACTGGAGTATGGCCAGCTTAACAACGGCCACAGCACCGAAGAAAATGGCCTCCCTTACCCTGACAACCATCAACAGTTAAACTCCTCAGGGAGCGGTAGGGTCCCAAAACACCTCCTTCTCCCACCCCGATCTGTGAAGGAATGTTTAAGAGCCCAGTTTTGTTCAGGTCTTGTACAGGTGGGTAACCATAGTTACGGGATGCACATTTAAACATTTTTATGTATTTATGTATTAAATATTTTTGAAAATTCTCCTGCAGGGGCTGAGAGATGGGTCAGTGGTTAGGAATACTTGCTGCTTGTCTAGAGGCAGAGGACTGGGGCTCAGTTCGCAGAACCCAGACCAGCCAATCACAGTGGCCTATGTCTCCAGCCCCAGGGGTTCCCAATACTTGCCCTTTTCTGAACTCTGGGGGCACCTGCCCACATGTGGTTCACACACCATATCCACACCAACACCCACCCACCCACTCCCCCCACCACAAAATAAATACATAAATAAATATTTTTAACATACAAATAAAAATAGAATCTTAGAAAAGAAAGAGAAGTGTCTTCCTAATGGCTGAAGAAGGGAAGGGACAGGTGACTGTCACATGAAAGTACTGAGGCTCACGACCGAGTCTTCAACAGAAACCATGGATGGCAGAGACAACTGAAAGCTGCCAGTCTCGAATCTAAATCCAGTGTGACCACGTTTCAGAAACTAAAGTAAAACAGAGGCATTTCCCAACAAACAAAAGCTGAGCCAGCTTGTCATCGGGAGCGCTCCCACAAAACTATTCAGGGAAGTTTCAGTCTGGGCATGGCGGCACATGTCTGTCCTCCCTCGCTACTCAGGGACTTAAGGCAGGAGGAGAACTATAGCTCAGGAATTCAAGGCCTGTTTAGGCAACATACTGAAAATTAGAGAGAGGAGAAGGAAGGGGGTGGGAGTGGGGGAGACAGAGAGAGGTACAGTGGCAGAGAGGGAGATAGAAAGGCACACAGAGAGACCAAGGAGAGACAGAGAGGGAGAGAGAGGAGGGAAAGAAGGGAGACTTAAGGTAAAGTAAAAAGAATTCTAGACTGAAGCATACTGTTGCAGGAGGAAGCATAAAGGACTAGGCAGGATGAGGAGAAATGCACACAGATACACAAATAGCTACCTTACACTTATCACACATACATTTATGCACTTAAGTACATGTGTGTGTTTATAAAACAGCCAGCTGTGGCTGAGTATGTCGCTCAGTTGACAGAGTACTTACCTGGTGTGCATGAGGCCATGAGTCTTATTCCCAGCAGGTCCTAGGCAGAGGCAGGGGAATCAGAAGTTCAAGGTCACCTTTGGTACAAGTGAGTTCAAGGTCAGTTTGGGATACTTATGACCCTGTCTTGAAAACTCAAAGCCACAAGGACCAAGCTGGGTGTGGTGATGCCCACCTGTAACCCAGCACTCAGGAGGCAGAGGGCACATCAATAGGGAGTTCCAGACCAGCCAGGGCTACATGCGAGAATAATCTCAGAAAAATCTAATTCAGGGCTGGCAAGGTCACTCCGTTGATAAAGTGCTCTGGGCAAGCCTGGTGACCTGAGTTCAATCCTTGGAACCCACTAAAGGAAGGAGAGAGCTGGTTTCAGAGTTGTCTCCTGACCGCCACATGCACACCTTCACTCATTATAGTAATAGTAATACACAAAAATAAAAAACAACAACAACAACTAATAAACCAATAAATAGTGCTTTGTGGAATTTAGAATAGACATAGACATAAAACAGGTGACTAGATCTACACAGAGGGCAGAAGAGAGAAATGGAAGTAAACGATTGTCAAGACCTTTTGTTGTTTGACACATAATGCAAAAGCTAATCTAAGGCAGTGAGTCCAGTAGTCATATATTTTTAGAAATATTTTTTTTAATTGCAGAATAGCTTTAGAATGGTAGAGAAGCTGAGGGGACAGTATGGAAAGGCCCACAGGTCCCACATTGACTCTTCCTCCATCAACATGTTGCATTTTACTACATTTCTGTTGTGATTAGTGAGTCAACTTTGACACCTTTTATTTTGAGACAGGTCCTCACTATATAGTTCTGGCAAGTCTGGAACTTTCTATGCAGACCAGGCTGACCTTGAACTCACGGAGATCCACCTGGCTCTGACTTCTGAGTGCTGGGATTAAAGGTGTGCGTCACCATGACAAAAGCTTCAACAATGACATTTTGAAAAGATATTATTATTATTATTTAGCTTTTTGTTTTGTTTGGGTTTTGAGGCAGGCTTTCTTTGTGTAACACTCCTAGCTGTCCTGGAACTCACTCTGTAGACCAGGCTGGTCTCGAACTCACAGAAACCCACCTGCCTCTGACTCCTGAGTGCTGGGATTGAAGGTGTGAGCCACCATCCGCCCAGCTTACTTTTATTTATTTGTATACGTGTGAGTATGTGTGCATGAGTGCCTATACCCTTGGAGGTCAGAACCATCAGATCCCCTGGCGCTGGAGCTACAGGTTGTTAAGAATCAGCTGACATAGATATTAGGAATTGAACCTGGGTCCTCTGCAAGATCAGAGCAGTGTTCCTAACCATTGAGTCATCTCTTTAGTCCCCTGTCTTTTACTTACTTGTTTGTTTATGTGACAGGGTATTATGTTTCCCAGTCTGGTCATATCACTAAGAACGACTTTGAATTCCTGATCTTCCCGTCTCCTCCTCCCTAGTGTTGGGGTTGCAGGCACTGATATATTGTCAACTAAAGATGGCATTTTATATTTCTTTAATTCTTACATAACATCTTTTCCCGTTGAGGACCTGATCTAAGATACTCTAGTACATTTATTTGTGTCTCCTTGGGCTTTTCTTGGCTATGGCAGCTTTTTAAGCCTTCCTCATTTTTACATCCTTGGTAGCCCGAAGGAGCCCTGGTGGCTTGTCTTATAGGCTGTCCCTCAGTTCAGATTTGTCTGGTATTTTTGTCAAGACTAGATTGGAATTATATGGATTTTTCCCTGCATGCACCAGAGCCGGATGATCTGTCTCTGAGAGGAAGAGCAGTGTTAAAGTTCCGAATTCATCATGGAGCATCGAGGGGAGCATTACCATATCGCCTGTCTCTGTTGATGCTCGCCTTGGTCTGGGGTAGCATTGCCAGGTCGCTTCACTATGGAATTATTCCTTTTCCTCTTTCCCTTACGACGCTCCTTTGAAAGAGTCACGAAAGCCAGGCCATAGTTAAATGAGCAGAGAATTACATTGTGGCTCCTTGGGGATACAGCATCTACATCCATTCAGAGCTGGTGAGCAAGAGAGACACCTCCTTTCCCACTCAACGGTTATACCTTGGTTTATAACTGTGCATCCCAGGCTGGCCAGGCTTTTACCAGTGTCCCAAGGACTGGGATGATAGGCATGGAGGACTATGATCCGCCTGCCTCTGCCTCCTGAGTGCTGACATTAAAGGCGGGTGCCACCTTGCCTGGGTTTGTCTTAAGGCATTTCTTTTCTGTAATGAACAGTGGTAGGCACCATCACACCAGCGTGGCTCTTCTTGTTTGTCTGCTGTTCTTTGGAGTTTTGCAGACAGGGACCCTTGCTTTCTTTGAGAATTGCATTAGATGTAGGCACTAACATTAATGGGTCATTTCTTCTAGACTTTTAGAGGGCAGAATAAGAAAAAAGTGTATTATGTTGGCCTATCCATACACATATGAATTCATGTCAGGTATATCTGCATCCATATATATTTCTATATATAATCATCTGTGTCTATAGAAACCACTGAATAAAGAGAAAATGTCAAAATAATGGGTGTGATGGTTAATTTTGATTGACAACTGGATTTGATTTAGAAATACCTAAAAGATTAAAGCACACCTCTGGGTGTATCTATGAAGGCAGACCCCGAGGACGTTAGCCAGGTTGGGCAGCAGCTGAGGGGGAATGATCAGTCCTGACTGTGGTCAGGACTGTTCAATAGCCTTGAGGACCAGGGCGGGACAAAGGTAAAAGACCCAGAAGCTCCCAGAACAGGCATGCTCTCTGCTTCCTGTCCACCACTAGGTAAGCTGCTTGGCTTCCTCACATTCTCCCTTCTGTGATGTTTGGTCTCCTCCCGGGGCCATAGTGTTGCCAACTGAGCAGCTACTGAAGTATGCGAGCTCGTGAGACGAAGTAAACTTGCTCTTGTAAGCCATTTTCCCCCTCCGCTTTATTTTGTCATCACTGGAAATTGTGTGATCCGCACAACACGGGGAGGAAGGGAATAATGGGAAACAGTTCGTCCCAATGAAGACAGGGCTAGAGAAACAGCAGAACAAAAACCTAACCAAACCAGGCAAGACGGATAGAAAGCGAAGAGCAAGGTGGCGGCAGACCGAAATGGAAAGAGGATCGATGATAAGTGTGTCAGAAAAAACCAGGACAGTCGCCACTCCAGAGCTACCCTCTACTTCCTTCGTTCGGGTCTCCCCTCTGTGTTTTCCTGTTCTCTGCCTAGGGGCGCTGACCTGCGTGGGCTGGGCCAAAGCATTCCATTCCTGGCCTGGGACTCCTTCCTGGGCTCAGCAGTACAGATTCACGCAGAGCCCACGTGGGCTGCCTGTGTCCTCTGACCAAAAGCTCTGCTTCGCTCTCATTGGTTGGTTCTACAGATATTTCCGTGTGGATTTTGCAAACTGTTCACTCGCGTCAGCCCTTCAGGCCTCGGAGTATTAATAATGCTGTGGTTATTAGCTCTGTGATCCCTTGTGGGTCCCCTGTACCCTGTGCAAGACTTCATAAACGGTCCCTTCATAAAACCTTCCGTTGTATTCATTTCCACGTTGTATCTTTTTTTTTCCTTTTCCTGTTTGAACTCGGCCTGATGTAATAATTGTGGAATCTTCACGATGGGATCCTGGCTGGTGTATTTGAGGAATGCAGTCCTGCTGCTGGGGAACAATTAGGAAATGGGTCCTCTGCTTGTCTAGCATGTGTTAGCACATCGTCACACCTTGGCTTAGCTGTCGTGGGGGCACGTGACAAAATGCAGCCGAGGGAGGGGGCCTCAGTCTGGTGAGCAGCATTAATCTGCTCTGGCAACCAGTGTGGGTACAGAACAGTAGAACTGAAGGACTTCTGCTCACCACCCTGTGAAGTTTACACAGGGAAAGTTGCTACGGAAAGGAAAAAAAGAGTGAAGACCAGAATGCTTTGTGGCAGCTTTAAGGGATGCCTTGATTTCTGGCCATTGCGGGATAGATACATATGTCTGTGAACCAAGGGTAGGGGCTGATTATTGGGGTTGTAGATTTGCAGCATCTAGTAAATAAACAGTCCCACAAAGTCCCTTACATCAAGACAAAGTCGTGGGTGGGAAGAGGGAAACTGAGATAAGGGGAAGGAATGCAGGATGCTCCCCCAAAAAGATGTGAAGAGGCGATGGGGCTGAGGACGTTGAGCTTCTTTGGATGGAGCCAGCTCTCTTCTGGATGAAACCTCAGCTGGTTAACCGCCTGCACACAAGCCTGAGGACCTGAGTTCGACTCTCATGTGTCACCCCAGGACTTTAGGGACAGGTAGATCCCAGCAGCTTATTGGCCAGCTGGTTGACACGCTTCAGGTTCACTGAGGAACTTTGTTCCAAAATTAAGATGGAGAGGGTCAGCGAGTTGACTCAGCCGGTAAAGATGCTTTCATCTCCTGAGTCTGATTCCTGGACCCCAAGTGGTGGAAGAAGAGATTCCTGTAAGCTTTCTTCCAGCCTTCATATACATATCATGGCATGCACCCCTCCACACTAAAGATTTCTGTAAGCTTTCTTCCAGCCATCATACACATACCATGGCATGCACCCCTCCACACTAAATAAGTAGGTAAATAAAAAACTATAATAATGATAGTAATAATGTCCAGAGTGATTGAGGAAGACACCCAAGGTTGCCCTCTGTCCTTCACATGCATGTTCACACACCTGAATATGTGCCTGTACACATGTGCACACACTCAAACATGCACATACATCATACACACACTCGCGCGCGTGTACACGCACATGACAAAACTTCCCCGGGTGCATCACTAAGCACCTGATGTAAAATGTATGTAAGACGCTTGGCAGCTGGCTCTCCAGGTGTGGTCCTTGGACCAGCAGTAGCAGCAGCAGCACTTTTGATTTTTCAGACATGCAGAGTCTCAGGCTCCCATCAGTTCCACGGCATCTGAAACTGATGGATTGCTGCCCAGAAATCTACATCTTAAAAAATCCTACAGGTGATTGGGTTCATACCAAAATTTGAGAACCACAGACGTGATAGATCTGTTTGCTTCTGTTTTCTTGAGTCTTTAGATACCACGTCTTTCCTGTCATAGTAAGCACAGTGGCCCCTGATCAGAAAGACTGTCAGCATTGGAACTGATGAGAAAATGCTGAATCTTGGGTCCAACCCAGACTTGCTGTACAAATCCACATTTAAAAATCTCCCCAGGGGGCTGGAGAGATGGCTCAGCGGTTAAGAGCATTGCCTGCTCTTCCAAAGGTCCTGAGTTCAATTCCCAGCAACCACATGGTGGCTCACAACCATCTGAAATGAGATCTGATGCCCTCTTCTGGCCTGCAGGCAGATACACAGACAGAATATTGTATACATAATAAATAAATAAACAAATAAATAAATATTAAAAAAAATCTCCCCAGGTGATCCAAGCATGTATTGCAATTGAAAAAGCCCTGCCCTATAGCAGTGGCCTGCTAGCTTTGGCACGTTAGAGTCAGCACCTGTTGGAGACACTGTGCTGAGTAAATCTACTACGTCTCTGTAAGCACAGTCCTCCGCAGGAAGGTGTGGGTATGGGTGATTCTTTCACAAAAGCAGCTGTTGAGTAGCCGTGAAGATACCGTTTGACATACAGATGGGAAAATCCTAAGATTCAGTACTGATCACCAGCTTGGGCCCTGTTACCGGCTACAGAGTAGGGACGGTGTCATTTTGCTGCTTGCCTCCCGTATTCGTTTCCAGTGCTGTCTAACAAATAATCATCCACTGAGCACCTTCAAGCAACAGGCACCTGTTACTTTACAGTTCTGCAGACCAGAACACCATAGCACGGCGTGTATGTCTGGATTCTCTGCTCAGGGTCTTGAAAGACTGAATAATCAATCATCAGTCAGTCAGCCAACCAACCAACCAAACAACCAACCAATGAATCAAGGTTTTGGATGAACTGCATTCCCTGCCAGAGCTCAGAGTCTTCTTCCAAGCTCAAATGGTGGCGTAGCAGAATTCAGTTCCCTGTGGCTCGGAGGCAGAGTACCTCAAGTCTTTGCTGGTCATCAGACAGTTCTTAGACTCCACCCACATTCCTAGCTAGTGGCTCCTCTGTTTTCACAGCCACCAATGGAGATTGTTCATGCATTCCCCTCTCCCCATCTTTCTCCCCAGGAAGATTATGGTTGCTTTGGAGGATTTACATGCTTATTTTGGCCCTAGCCCGGTTCATCTTCATCTGATTGATTTGCGACTTTTCTTATTTGGGCAAAAGTCCTTTCCCTGAGGCTGCTTGGTTAATGCTTGTCTGGGAAACTGAGGGAAGATGCAGCCATTCTGGGGAAGAGGTTTGGGGAAGCTCTCTCAGAGCCCTACGGGCCACATCTCTCCTCACTTCCTCATTTGAGGAATGAGTGTTTTATGGAAGGTTTCAGGGGTGATTCTTGTAGGAGCCAACCATGATAAGCTAGGAACAGACCATCCACCCATTAGCAGCTGCCAGGGCAGGACTCAGCCATAGATAAGTTTAATGGAGGCCTGAGTCTCAGTAGTTTACCCTGAAGCAATACCTGGTTGCAGGAAGATCCACAAACTGAGATTGCCTGAGCACCACCCAAGAACAGACCATCCAAAGGAAATGCCTAACGTTCCAACTGTTGTAGATAGGATCACCCGCCAGCACATACTTACCAGGACTAGACAAATGTCAGCCAATCAGAGGTCCTGAATCCTAGAAATCCCTCACCCCCACCTTCTCTACTATAAAAACCCAACTCTAACTGAGCTCAGGGCTTTCCGATTATTCCAATATGTTAGACACATGGAGAGACTGAGTTTGCAAGCTTGTATAAAATAAAGGCTCTTTGCTTTTCCATTTGGGACTCAGTTTCCTTGTTGAATTTTGGGGGACTTCGCAGATCTGGGCATAACAATTCTGCCAGATTGAGAGCAGAGCTGTCTGACACATCCTGTCTAGGCGTCCTGACCTCCCCCAGCCCTCTCTGCCCAAAGAGACGTCTCTGAATTAGAGATGTTTCTGAGTCAATACCTTCAATGACTTTTCTTTCTTAAAAAAGTTTTTAAAAATTCTGTGTGTATGTATGTTTCTCTGTGTGTGTATGAACACGTGTGAATGCAGGTGCCCACAGAATCTAGAGAAGGCTGCCTGACCTCCTGGAGCTGCCGTCGTAGGTGATTGTGAGGGACCCACTGTTATAATCTGTTGGCCTGGTCTGTCACCTGGGCACCCTGTCCCTTTAAGAGACAAGCCCTGCCCACTCCCAAACTCGCCCCCCCCCCTTCTACTGAGGCTAGTAGACCACTCACCTCCTCGCCAGCCCACGTGCTCCTTTCTCTCTCTCTCTCTCTCTTCTACCCCTTTTCTCCCCTTTCCCCCTTCCCCTTTTCCTAACCCCTCCATAACACACTAAATAAACTCTATACCCCAGGTTTCTCTGCATGGCGTATCTATCTGTCTGTCTCCCACAGGACCTCGAGCCACCCACCAGGGAACCCATGCAGGCCTCGGGTCACCAGCGTTATGAATGATAACACTCACCGTGGGTGCTAAAAACTCAGGTCCAGACAAGACCAGAGAGTGCTCTCCCGACCCCCATCCCCCCATCGAGGGGTTTCCTTAACCCTTGTTCTATTGGGTTTATCTAACTGGGAGCCAACAGGAATTAGGATGATAGAGAAAGTAGGGTAATCCAAAGATTCATGCTTGAAGAATCTGAGGCTTAGTGGTCTTGATTTATTGGGCTGACAGTTTCCCATTCTTAAACACGCTCCTCCTTGGCCCCTCTTGTGCAGCTGCAATGGAATTTCCCCTTCCCTGGCAGGAAGCGTCCTTCCTCCCTTTCCTTTCTGTGGCTTCCTCTCTGTAGGCTCGCCTCCAGCCACCGTGCCCTTAGCCTGAGGGTCTCTTGTCCTCTCAGCTATCTGGTCTCCAGGACTTTGTCTCCTGGATATTAACACTGCCTTTGGCACCTTCTGGGGTGTGGAGCCCCAGCTTCCTACAGTGGCTCGCACATTGCATACTCCCCTGCCTCCTGCTCACACCTTCACAAATAGCCCCCGTTGTAACATGAGGGCCGGTTTATTGGGGTATCTATCCCGCCCAGCACCCCAACAAGTCGGCAAACCCCAAAGAAAACCAATCACACAAAGATCTCTATAAGTTATAAAGCTGATTGGCCCATTAGGTCAGGCTTCTTGTTAACTCTTATAACTTATGTTACCCCATTATTCTTATCTACGTTAGCCACATGGGCTCAGTACCTTTCTCAGTGTGACAGCTTACATGTTGCCTCTTTGGTGGTCTGGACAGGAGTGGCAGAGGAATTTCCCTGCTTCCCAGAATTCTCCTGTTCTGATTGCTCCACCCCTACTTCCTGTCTGGCTTTCCTGCCTATACTGCCTGCCTGGCCAATCAGCATTTTATTAAAATATGATTGACAGAATACAGACAATTCTCCCGCACCATTTCCCTCTTTTTTTTTAACAAAGAAAAATACCCATAGTCCATTTGTTGGAAATGTGGGCGTAGTATTTCAGGCTACTTCCTGCTGGTTGGGGGCGCTGATGATCTTATGGGGACCTAAAGAAAATTTAGAGTTATAATCAAGTCCTGACTGAAGTATCCTGTGAGTCTTGATCATCTCAGGCAGTAGTCTTGAATCTGTTCTGGATGTAAAACTCAGACATCTGGGCCATCTATTCCTGTTGGAGATTTTTCAGGTGGCCTCCCTTGGTCAAAGGTGATTTTTCTTAACTCTGAATAAATCCAAAGCCTCTCGTTTTCTGTGGAAACAAAAGCAAAATCTCTTCTCCAAAGTAACATACCTTTTGACTTCAGTTTTGAAGCCAAGGTATTTTCAAAATTCCTATCTTGGGTTAGTTCAGCAGCATTTATAAACAAAAGTCTTTCAGCAGCTGTTGCTCCTTCCTCAGCATTCAAACAATTCAAAGAGAGCATAATAACATACAGTATCAAGATTCTCTGTGTATTCTCCATCTTTATTTTAACCTCTATTTCTTTATTTTTACTTTTATCTTTTGGCTTTTTGAGTCAGGTTCTCCGTATATATCTTTGTCCTGGAATAACTCTGTAGACCAGGCTGTCCTTGAACTCACAGAGATCCTTCTGTCTCTGCCTCCCCAGTACTGGGCTCAAAGGTGTTTGCTACCACACCTTGAACTCACAGAGATCCACGTGTCTCTGCTTCCCCAGTGCTAGGATTAAAGGTGTGTGCTACCACACCTTGAACTCAGAGATCTGTCTCTTCCTCCCAGGCAATGGGATTAAAGGTGTGTGCTACCACACCTTGAAGTCACAGAGGTCAACTACCTCTGCCCCTTAAAGTCTCAGAGGTCAATGTGCCTCTGCCTCCCAGGCATTGGGATTAAAAGTGTGTACCACCACACCCTATATCTCCCTTTCTTTCTTTTTTATTTTTAATGACTTTAACCTTTAAGCCTGCATATATTTTTAACACACTGTAAACCATTTAGAGGTTTTCTTCATCTTTGAATCTCTCTTTATTGTATATCCCTCTTTTTTGACCACATGAGCCTTTAATTTACAAAGCAATACTGAAAGCCGTGGCTTTGAAGGCTAGATCCTTAGCTTTCCAGCCTCTGCGGAGGTACTGGCTGTAGCCATTTTTGTTGCCACAACTCTATGGCGTTTCAAGGTCCTTGCTAGCAAGCAAGCTGCAGCATTCTGCTCACAGACCACACTCAATCGGACTGCCTGCCTGAAACAGTCAGAGATTGCCCTGGCAGGGCAGCCCAGAAAGACGGCATTTTAAAACAGCACAGCTTTTTTCCTGCTACTGCTGAAAACTGAAAAGCATGTGTTCAGCTTTTCATCAACACCAGTTAAGTGTTTTGCGGCAGGACCTCTTAAAAGAGCTGCAGGGTTTTGCAGCTGAAGCTGAGTCAGGAAGCCTCTCTTAGATGAAAGCCTTGCTTGCCTCTAGCAAGCAGAGCAGACCCGAGAAATTGCTGCTACCAAGAAAACATGCTTTACTCTTTCCCAAGCTTTCCCAAGCTTTCTGTGGATTCAGTTATCCACGTGGGCGCCATATGTAACATGAGGGCCGGTTTATTGGGGTATCTATCCCGCCCAGCACCCCAACAAGTCGGCAAACCCCAAAGAAAACCAATCACACAAAGATCTCTATAAGTTATAAAGCTGATTGGCCCATTAGGTCAGGCTTCTTGTTAACTCTTATAACTTATGTTACCCCATTATTCTTATCTACGTTAGCCACATGGGCTCAGTACCTTTCTCAGTGTGACAGCTTACATGTTGCCTCTTTGGTGGTCTGGACAGGAGTGGCAGAGGAATTTCCCTGCTTCCCAGAATTCTCCTGTTCTGATTGCTCCACCCCTACTTCCTGTCTGGCTTTCCTGCCTATACTGCCTGCCTGGCCAATCAGCATTTTATTAAAATATGATTGACAGAATACAGACAATTCTCCCGCACCACCCCGTTGTGAAACCTCGAGAATGATCCTAATTTGAATATGCCATCTGTTTTCTGTTTGGGCTCTGACTGCTACAAGAACCTATTAGGAGACAGACACAGGGCCACGGCAGACGGAGGTACAAATATTACTTATATTACCATCAAGACTGATACGGGACAATATGGCTTAGGTGTGGTGGTAAGTGTGTTTGCTAACAATCACTCTGAGGTCAGCCCTGAGAGGCCTTGTCCCTGTGACACCTGCAGTGTGGAGAAATGACATACGTTCACATTTCTCACCAAGGGAAAGGCTCAACTGAGTAGAGCAACTCAACTCTTTGGAAAGGTGTGTATGAAAAGATGTGAGTATTTTCCGTGGTCTGTCTGTTTTTCTGTCTGTCTGTCTGTTGGTATGTATGTACATTCCATTTGCATCTGGTGCCCATGGAGGTCAGAAGAGATCATCGGGTCCGGACAGTTATAAGCCAACATGTGGGTGCTGGGGATGAACCTGGGTCTTCTGTTAGAACAATCAAGTACTCTTAACCGCCAAGCCACAGCTCCAGCCCTGCAACTCTATGCTAAAGCTACCAGCAGCCAGTTCGGTCAGTCTCAGCCCAGAACAAGACCAAGGTGGGTGGGGGGGGCAATGGACCAAAGACTTATTCTAGAACGACTCTGTGCTGAATGGTTTTATGTCAACTTGGCACAAGCTAGAGTCACTGGGAAGGAGGGACCCTCATTTAAGAAAATGCCTCTATAAGACTGGGCTATAGGAAAGCATATAGGACATTTTCCTAATTAATGATTGAGGGGGAAGGACCCAGTTCATTGTGGGTGGTTCTGGGTACTATAAGAAAGCAGACTAAGCAAGCCACGATGAGCAAGCAATTCAGTAATCAGCATTCCTCCATGGCCTCTGCATCAGCTCCTGCCTCCAGGTTCCTGCCTTGCCCAAGTTCCTGTCCTGACTTCCTTCAGTGATGGATTATGATGCGGAAGTGTAAGTCAAATAAACCCTTTCCTCCTCAAGTTGCTTTTGGTCATGGTGTACAACACCAGCGTCTTGAACAGTAAACGACATTTTAAAAAGTGACAGGAGCCTACCACGGTGGTGTTCAACTATAGTTCAAGTTGTTTCAAGCATGTGGGAAACTGAAATAGGAGATCACTTGAGCCTAAGAGTTCAAGATCAGCTTGGGTAATATAACAAGACTCTGTATCAGAAAACAAAGGGATGTGTGTTAGAGAAAGCAAAACCAAGCAAAGACTCGTAAATATTCAGATTCTTCATCATTTAGAGCTGCAAATTGCTTAATTAAAACACCAAGAATCCCACTGAAAAGTAGACAAAAACTACAAATGAATATTTCACACAGAAGGAATTCAGGTTTTTGTTGTGAAATGCTGGAAATCAAATCCGGGGTCTTACACATGCCAGGAAAACACTCTCCACCCCAGCCATGAAAATAAAATACTAATGGCAAAAAAAAAAAAAATTGTGGAATGGCGCAGTTATCCATTCTCCAGCAATAATCAAAGACCTGACTTAAAAAGAAGTATCTGGGGGTGGCGCTCAGTCAGTAAAGTGAGCTTGAATCCCCAGCATCCCTATAAAGTCAGAGAGTCTGTAGTCCCCAGGCTGGGGAGATGGACACAGGGACCTGCTAGTCAGTTAGTCAAGCAGAATCTATGAGATACAGGTTTAGTGAGAGACTCTGTCTCAAAATGTAAGATAGAGGGGCTGGAGAGGTGTCTCAGTGGTTAAGAGCACTGGCTGTTCTTTCAGGGGGTCAGGAGTCAGGTTTGACTCCTCATGTGGTGCTGCTCACAACCGGCTGTGGTCTAGTTACAGGGGTGTGACAGGTCACAACAGGTTGTGGTCTAGTTACAGGGGTGTGACATGTCACAACAGGCTGTGGTCTAGTTACAGGGGTGTGACAGGTCACAACAGGCTGTGGTCTAGTTACAAGGGTGTGACAGGTCACAATCGGCTGTGGTCTAGTTACGGGGTGTGACAGGTCACAACAGGCTGTGGTCTAGTTACAGGGGTGTGACAGGTCACAATCGACTGTGGTCTAGTTATAGGAGTGTGACAGGTCACAACAGGCTGTGGTCTAGTTACAGGGGTGTGACAGGTCACAATCGACTGTGGTCTAGTTATAGGAGTGTGACAGGTCACAACAGGCTGTGGTCTAGTTACAGGGGTGTGACAGGTCACAATTGTCTGTAGTCTAGTTACAGGGGTGTGATAGCTCACAACCGGCTGTTGTCTAGTTATGAGGGTGTGACAGCCCACAACTGGCTGTGGTCTAGTTACAGGGAATCTAGTCAGGCATGCAAGTGGTGCACAGTCATACCTGCAGGCAAAACATTCATACATGGGGGTTGGAGAGATGGCTCAGTGGTTAAGAGCATTGCCTGCTCTTCCAAAGGTCCTGAGTTCAATTCCCGACAACCACATGGTGGCTCACAACCATCTGTAATGAGGTCTGGTGCCCTCTTCTGGACTGCAGGCATACACGCAGAAAGAATATTGTATACATAATAAATAAATAAATATAAAAAATCCATACACATAAAACTAAAATAATTTAATAGAAGACCAACAAACCAGGCATGTTGGCACATGCTCCTTTAATCCCAGCACTCAGGAGGCAGAGGCAGATGGATCTCTGAGTTCAAGGCAAGGCTGGTCTACTGAGGGAATTCCAGCATAGTCTGGGCTACACAGAGAAACCCTGTCTTCAAAAACACTCAACAAACATAAAACTAAACTGACTTCAAAACATTATACCTGTATCCTATTTTAAAACACACATGCATGGGAAGTATTGCTGAGTTTAGAGTTTACAAGATGACATGCAATTAGCTAGCATTCCATTAGGCTGCCAAGAGCCTTTGTTTGTTATTAAGTATGCATATGCAAGAGAGGGAAAGAAGGGTTTCTGGATGCGATCCAGCCCCCCAGTAACAGGTTAGAAAGAAAGGATAAAGGACCAGTTACAGGAACCCCCTTTGAAAGGAGAACACGTGTAACATGGAATAGCAAATACTGTAATATTCTTCCGAGAATATGATAATTGCTTATGCAAGTGCAAATTTTGTAAAGTGATTCAATTCTGTTTTGTATAATGATGCTATTATTCAATGTATGGTGCATGCGAGATTATTCTGTTTAAATGTGCTGACATTTTAGCTACAGGATCCCGAATGTAGATGTAGCATGGATATTCCTGTATAAATGCTTGGGGACAATAGGAGGCTATGAAAGAAAAATTTTCCCCAAGATTTTCACTCCTTTCTGACGCTGTTACAAGCTGTCATGTATCCGTGTGATACGGACTATTACTGGGAAAATTGAGTATAGTCAGAAAGTTAAATTCTGAAGAGTTAGAAATGTGAGGCTCAATGGTTCAAAAAAAAAAAAATAGCAGAGCGACACTTGAATGGGGACGTTCTTAAATGGAGGCAGCTCTAACGGAAAACACGGCCGGGTATGGAAATCTACAGCCTGAAGGATAGGCTCTGACTTCAGCATATTGTAAAAATGATAGGAAACTAACAGCTCAGAAAAAGAAAGCTGAAGAGGAATGAGAGCGTTCTTGTACAGGGCACGATAATACAGTGCTGAATGAGGAGAGCGGACTAACAACGCAGGCACAGTCTGTGACTCTGAAAGACAAAGATCTCCTGCGAGACACTCACTCGGTCGCCCAGCCTTCCGCGGCTAGTTATGGGGGTTCTACAGTTTCATGCAAAGATGTCGCTATGACATTCCGGTGTAGCAAGGTTGGAGCTTTACATTGTCTAAGGTATTTTTTATTGCTGTAATAAGACACCATGACCAGCAGCACATAGAAGAAAGCGTTCATTTGGGGCTTACAGTTTCAGAGGGTGAGTCCGTGACGGCCATAGTGAGGAGCAGGGCGGCACACAGCAGGCACTGAAGTGGTAGCTGAGGGCTCACAGCTTGATCCACAGGCAGAGAGTGGAGAGAAGGACACTGGGAAGGCTTGAATCTTTTGAAGCCTCAAAGCCAGTCTCCAGCAATACACCTCCAACTTCCCCATCCTTTCCAAGCTCTTTCACCAAGTGGGGATCAAGTATTCAGACATGCGAACCTTTAAGGGCCATTCTCATTCAAATCACCACAGCGTTGCTTTTTACCAAAAGCCTCAAATATTTATTGAAGTGTGCACAGGGCTGGAGGCTGGGAGGGGAAACATCAACTGAGTTCTGGGAAATCTTGATATTTTTGGAAAGAGTTAATAGAAAACAAGACA
The DNA here is from genome assembly GCF_982192425.1 of Myodes glareolus. Taxonomy (NCBI): domain Eukaryota; kingdom Metazoa; phylum Chordata; class Mammalia; order Rodentia; family Cricetidae; genus Myodes; species Myodes glareolus. The sequence continues at coordinate 75,233,814 of NC_142028.1, read as the reverse complement.
GGTAGCCTGGTTGACTCCCTAGCAGAGGCTTTGAGTGATAGACACGGTACTTCTCTTTGTTTTGCTTTGCCTCTGCTCTCTGACATTCGTGTTAGTCTCCTGGGCTGACTGTCTCCACAAGTGTGGTTTTTCTAAGGAGAAAGGAGGGAACAGATTTTGGGCGGGCAACCTACATCTATAACAGATATTATACTGGTCCAGCCTGGGTCAGAAGACTAATCACCGGGCACTTATCCAAGTCTTCAGGTGTAGAAAAGATGGAAGTAGTCCCCCAAACAAAGGGACTAGTCCCAAAACAAGTTCCTCTGTTAGTTAGCAATTGCTGCTAACAAATTATCCCCGAACTCAGAGCCAAAGAGTTTCTCAGGGTCAGGAAACCAGGTGTGGTTTAGCGACTGTCTCCCACCCAGTGTCTCTTACAGGGTTCGACTCCGGCCTGCTTCTCTGCTCATCAGTATGGCTCTTGGTCAGTATTAAACCCTGGCCAGCTTTGGGCCGGTGTATCACTTTGGACTGTGCCTAGAATTTGCATTTTATGTGTCCTAAAGGCCCATGCGGTACACACTCAGTACCAGGTTGGCTGTTAGAAGGCAGGGGAGTCTTTCAGAGGTGGGGCCTTGTGAGAGGTCTTCAGACACTGGGGAGTTTAGGATCCCAACTCCTCCTCTCTCTTCTATTTGCTCGCTGTGAAGTGAGCAGTTTCATTCTGTCATGAGCGTTCACCAAGTGTGCTGCTCTGCCACAGCCCTAACTATCAGGTACAGTCAATCATGGACCAAAGCCTCTGAAACCATGAACCAAAATAAATCGTGTGTGTGTGTGTGTGTGTGTGTGTGTGTGTGTGTGTGTGTGTGTGTGTGTGTTGAGACTGGGTCTCACTGTGTAGTTCTGATTCTCTGTGTAGACCAGGCTAGCCTCAACCCCACAGAGATCCCCCTGCCTCCACCTCCCCAGTGCTGAGATTAAAGGTGTGTGCTTCCACACTGGCATCCTTTTTCTCTGTAAATTGATTAGCTCAGGTAAGGAAAGCTAACACAGACTGACGAACTAAATTAGCAAAGCTTTGTGGCTTTGACAACAGGTATTTATTCCTTACAATTCCTCAGTCTGGCAAGTCAGAGACTCTCTTTGCCTCACAGATGGCTGCCGCACTTGGTGCACAGAGAAAACCACTCTGGTCTCTCAGCTCCTCTTCTTATAAGGACACTGACCCCGTCACAGAATCGGAATCCTACTTGCACAATCTTATCTACATCTAATTATCTCCCAAGGGTCTCAGTTCTCAATACTGTCATGTAGGAAGTATGCGCTTGTAATGGTTAATGTGAGTTATCTTGATCATACTGAGAGATACCGAGGTCAGCAGGAAAACACACACCTGGCCATGTCTTCCAGAGAATTTCCAGAGAAGATTAGGTCAAGTCTTAATCCAAAAATGGACTCTAAATTTGAGTATGCACTGTAAGAGGTGGGACTTCACTAAAGGAAGCAGGCTGCTGGGCTGTGGGTTTGAATGATACATGAAGCCTGAACCCTTCACTTATTTGTTTTGAGACAGGGTTTCTCTGTAGGTCTAGCTGTCCTGGAACTCACTCTGTAGACCAGGCCGGCCTCGAATCCAGAGAGCCACGTGCCTCTGCCTCCCGAGTGCTGGGATTAAGGGTGTGCATTCCACACACACCTCTCCCTTCCTCTTCTGCCTCTCTGCTTCCTGCTTTCTGTGAGGTGAGCAGTCTTTGTTCTGTGCTGCGCTCCCGCTGGTAGGCCCCTCCTGCCTTGTCTCTAGTCTAAAGCCCAAAGCAATCAGTTCGGTTAATTTTGGATTGAAACTTTTGAAACCATAAGACTAAATAAATCTTATCCCCTTTCTATTGTTTTTCTCAGGGGTTTGTCACAACGATAAAATGTCTGCCTGTCACAGAACTTCAATATGTGAAGGGGTGGGTTGGAGAGATGGCTCAGTGGTTAAGAGCACTGGCTGCTCTTCCAGAGGTCCTGAGTTCAATTCCCAGCAACCACATGATGGCTCACAACCATCTGTAATGAGATCTGGCGCTCTCCTCTGGCGTGCGGGCATACACGGAGGCAGAATGTTGTATACATAATAAATAAATCTTAAAAAAAAATTAAGCTCTAGCACACAGATTTTTTTAAAAAAAAATATGTGAAGGGGTGAGAGCGACAGACACATTGTGTTATACTAACCACAGACCTCAGTCTCTACCACGCAGGCTTTTCTGCAGGGCACTTCACAACAGGGTACATTCCAAAGAGTAGGTGAGCAAGACACCCAAAAAGAAAGCCAGATTTTTTTTTTATAAGTCATTCTCTGAGCTATTTTTCACCATCTAATTTTTTGCAAGTGAGTCACATATTCAAGGGAAAAGGGGTATCCAGATATCTGGACACCAGCAGGCATAGATCACCAGGGACCATGCTGTAGGAGGCTCACTGCTCACTACAGCATCTGAGCAGATAATACCCTAAAAGGCCACTATACTGAGCAGTGACAATCTCAAAAACCACAATCACAGCCCAAACTACAAATGTTGCAAGGAAGCCGAGATTGTAGCAAAACCTTGAGATTCTAATGATCCCACAATGAAAATGTTAACACAAAACGCGCTAGCAGGTGGTAGGCATGCGTGCAGAAGGTTTAAAAGTTCTGTTTTTATTAAATATGAAACTGGTACACAAAATGAGTGCCTATAAAACATATGTAAGTGATAAAGAAGTATGATATAATTTGCATACATGGTTGTACTACCCAGTGTTAGGGAACGGATGATAAGGACTCCCGAGGTCTCCAATAGCTTCTATTTTCCTTCCCTCCCAGCACAATCATGCTGCATTTATATCTCAGAAATGTTTGTATCTCTTCATGTGATACAGTTTTCCCCTGCCTTGTATAAATGGAAGTAGGGCTGGTGAGATGGCTTAGTGGGGAAGGTGCTGCTGTACTAACCCGGTGACCTAAGTTCAACCCCACGGTCCCACAATAGAAGAAGGAAATCAAGTTTGGTTTCCAGCACTCATGTCCTGTTCCAGGGAATCAGACAATACAGGCACCCACACTCACATGCACACACCCACACTCACATGCACACACCTACACTCACACACCCACACTCACATGCACACACTCACACACGCACACACCCACACTCACATCATGCACACACTCACACACTGACACAGACACATAAATCAAATCTTTAAAAGAATAAAACTGGAAACGTACTGTGCATATTTCTCTTAAAAATTAAGTTTCTGGGCCGGGCAGTGGTGGCACACGCCTTTAATCCCAGCACTTGGGAGGCAGAGACAAGCGGATCTCTGTGAGTCTGAGGCCAGCCTGGTCTACAAGAGCTAGTTCCAGGACAGGTTCCAAAGCCACAGAGAAACCCTGTTTCGAAAAACCAAAAATAAATAAATAAATAAAAGTTTCTGAGGTCCCCTGCCCCACAGGGTTTCTGAGATTTTTATACCATCATGTTAATGTTTTCAGTTTGAGCCAAACTTCAGCTTCAGCTCCACCAAACTTCACGTTGCCCCAGTACAAGAGCAAACTCAGTATTTCATCGGAGCCGCCAGTTTTGTCTTTCCCTCTCCGTGCAACACTGTGGGGCCGTGCTACAAATCACCTGCATGTGTCTCCATGGACATTTGGCTCGTTTCATCCTTTTGCTGTGTGAACTGTGCTGCTATAAACAACATGGGGCTCGCTCCTGCCACACTGGTGCAAACATCATGGGGCTCGCTCCTGCCACACTGGTGCAAACATCACGGGGCTCGCTCCTGCCACACTGGTGCAAACGCTTCTTCAGAGAACACACCTGGAAGAGGAACGGTTGGAGCAAGGGCGGCTCGGCTGTAAGAGATCGCGCCAAATTGCTTTCCAAAGCGGTTAGAGTGATTCACATTCCTACCAACAGTGAGGAAGCAATCCAGCTGTCTGACTTTCATTCTCATTCTCGCCAGTCTGGACGGCAGTGAGTGGAATTTCACTGTGGGTTTGATCTGTATTGTACACAGGCTTGTGACTGTCTCAAGTCCACACTGGTGGATACTATCACGTGACCAGATGAGATTTTTGAACTCTGAACTCTACACTCAAGTGTTAGTTGTCATTCATTAATATTTATTGGTTGCTGATGCCGCAATAACACCACCCCCATGCAGCTTCTCTGGGTAAAAGTTAAACACAGTCGCAACTTGAAATAATAATTTAGTCCGATCCCCATGTCTTAGAGTGCTAGAAATTATAGAAGGCCAAGTTATGAGTGAAGAAAATAATTTATAGGTTGGGGCATAGTTTCAGTGAAAAAGCATGTGCTCCATGTACGGTCAGCTGGGGTCAATCCCTAGCACGGAGTAAAAGGGAAGATGCTTTTCACAGTCGTGGTGCTCCTTATGTATTTATTTCAGTGAAAGCCATAAGGGAATCGGGAGGAAAAGGGAGTTATGTCCACCTAATTCACTCTCTCGGCCACCATAAAGTAATTTGAAAGAGGCGGCGGATCACTGTGGGTCTGAGAATTTTGTTCCTGATTTGGATCTTGGGATGTAGTGGTGCTATTAGGATTTAAATAGAATTACCTTGGTACAGGTGAGGGATCTACAGTGAAGAGTTCATAAAGGAATTTCTTTCCTTTGATGTCACTCTGGATTGTAAACCTGCTGATCGATTAAAAAGCTAAACTTAGTTAAGAGGCTACAACCTTATCCGACTCTAGCCAGGGAACACACCCCAGAACAAGCCAAAGATCCAAGAGAAAATTTAGCAGCAAATGGGCAAAGTCAGGTGAGCTGGTGGGTCTGTCCTTGAGACGGAGCTGTAGGAGTGGAACCTCCAAGCAGGTGGCTTAAGAATGGGATGAGGTTGGACCCGGTGTCTGTGTGGGCTGGACTTGCGATGAGGCTGAGCAGAACAGTGGGAGCTAGCTGGGTGCACTCGGAGCTCTCAGAAAGGAGGCTAAGATGAGTTCTACTTATGGGGGGGTGTGGTATACATTTAGGTTTTAAAACTCCTTCTTTTCTCTCAGACAAGGTTTTGCTATGTTGTTCAGGCTGGCTTTGAACTCACGGTGTCCCCTGTGCCAGTCTCACACAGCTATCAAGACTTTGGGCGGGGTGGGGGTGGGGCTGGAGAGATGGTTCAGAGGTTAAGAGCACTGCCTGCTCTTCCAGAGGCCCTGAGTTTAATTTCCAGCAACTACATGGTGGCTCACAACCATCTGTAATGAGATCTGGTGCCCTCTTCTGGCCTGCAGGGACATATGCAGACAGAACACTGTATACATAATAAACAAATAAATCTTAAAACAAAACAAAACAAAACAAGAATTTAGAAGTGGTTGGAGAAGATGTGCAGTTCCACGGGACCCAAGTCTAGTTCCCAGCACCTACTTAGCAGCTAATTCCAGGAGATCTGATGCCCTCTTCTGGCCTCCGTTGGTACTGCATGAATGTAGTGCACAGACATATAAGTAGGCAAAACAATCACACATATAAAATAAATTTTAAAGATTGCCAGGTAGTGGTTGCGCACGCGTTTAATCTCAGCACTCGGGAGGCAGAGACAGGCGGATATCTGTGAGTTCGAGGCCAGCCTGGTCTACAGAGCGAGTTCCAGAACAGACTCCAAAACTACAGAGAAACCATCTTGAAAAAAACAAAACAAATAAACAAAAGCCTGTTTCCACTTATGGACTATATAATTCTATGCGGCAAGTAAGTCGGGTTTCTGTGGATGAAAGGAGATTTGTTCAAACTGTTTCAAGAAACACAGGAGACTTTGCAGGTACGTAGCATCCCAGCCACGGAAAGCGCCTAGCTGTGGGGCAGCCGCACCGGGACTGCAGGTTTTCCCGATGCTTTCACTTAAGAACTCCGTTGCGCTCTTCTGAACTCTACCTTTGTTCCACTTTTTAAAATTATTATTTTTTTTTAAGTTTTTATTTTAAGTTTCCACATACCCAGTCATCTGGCAAACCCAAATCCAGATAAGGGAATCTTGATTGGCCCAGGTTGGCTGCCCTTGGATATCCTCCCGTGACCCAATCAGCGGAGGCGGAGAAAGCCTCACCCCCAGCTGTTTACCGTCCTTACCCTGGTACAGCGGTTTCTTTTATGGACAAACATCTAGAACTGGCAAGCTCTGTGACGGACATCTTTAAAAAGGGAATCTTAAAAAAAAAGAGACGGGGACCCAGAGGCGCTTTAAAGCGCTCCTTCAGCCCGCACGCGAGCGCGCGTGCACACACACACACAATCCACAACGACACGAGGATAATTATGGGTTGTCTAAGTGTGCAGTACAACAATAAGCAGAGATTGGCATGACTTTGAAGAGTATGGAAGAACATGGGGGAATGTTAATAGACTGTCGTTTGGAAAAAGATAGGCTATAAAACTATATACAACATGATCCGAATTTTCTCAGAAAAAGAAATTGTTCACTTAGTGTTTTGTCTGGAAGGGAAAACCAAAGGGCTGGCGGTGTGAGGACTGCTGGTATAAACATCCGAGTGTGGTGGAGGTAGGCCTGTAGTCCCATAGAAGGAGGCTGAGGCAGGAGGATGGTGAAAGGAGACCTGGGCAAGCATATGTGACATAGTGAGACTCTGGCTCAAATAAAGCTATTTGCTCACAACTTTCTAGCGTTACTTAGCGAAAAGCTACATTCTTTTCTTCCACCAGGCGATTCCTTCGGACGTCCACCTCCCTTTGTTTGAACTGGACTGGGACTTTGTCTTCCAGTGCGGTCGGCGCTAGGGCGGCCTGGCTCCGCCCTTCGCCGGTTGCCCAGCTTCCTGACCCGAGGCAGCCGCCTTCCGCTCACATGGCTCCGCTACGCTTCTCGGCCAACGTTTCGTGGCTGTTCCCGGAGCTCCCCGGGCTCCCCGAGCGGCTGCAGGCCGCAGGCCGTGCGGGCTTCGAGGCGGCCGAGGTGGCCTGGCCGTACGCCGAGCCGCCCCAGGCGCTGGCGAGCGCTGCACGGGCCGCGGGGCTACGGCTGGTGCTCATCAATACGCCGCGGGGTGCGCACTGGGGCGGGGAGCCGCTGGGCTGCGGGGAGCCAAGCCCGCACTAACGCTGCTTCTCTCCACAGGAGACCAAGAGAAGGGGGAGATGGGGCTGGGGGCCGTCCCCGGGAGACAGGCGGCCTTCCGAGAGGGGCTGGAGCAGGCTGTGCTGTACGCCAAGGCTCTGGGCTGCCCCAGGTACCCTGCCCTGCCCTTCTTTGACCTGGTGCCGGCGTCTGTGGGCTAGGGCCTTTGCAGACTGCTTTTTGTATTTCATGTGTCATCTGTATAACACGCTTTCAGGCTCGTCTTACACCAGGATCCCACGCTGGGTGCTGGGGTCTGATAAGGGAGTTTAACAAGGCTGAGAAAACCGGGGTCTGGGGGTGAGGATGGGGGGCAGCGCTGTCTGCAGATAGTGATGCAGGAAATGAAACTAGCAGGCCCACACATCGGCTTTATAGAGAGAGGTCCACTCTTCAGGCAAGGAGGCTGTCCCTGCCAGAGGACGGTTGTCGTGCCCAGTTCAGTTAATGAGGCTGGAGGTGGTGAACACTAACTTCCAAGGGCCTAAACGCCCGCAGGGCCTGTGGGAATTTGGATGTTGTTGAGATGAGAAGCCTCAAAATGGGACTAATGTCAAACCCCAGAGGTCAAGAGGTGCTGGGAAGCAAATGGCGGCGAGAGGCTCATTATCAGTCAACAGTAGGGACAGAAAGCATTTGGGAGGAGGCTAAGATGGGAAGCAGGGTTAAGCAACTGTCTGAAAGGGGCAAGGGTTAAAATCCTCTTAAAAGGTAAGCCTCGGGGCTGAAGAGATGTTCTCTTGCAGAGGACCTGGGCTGGGTTGCCAGTACCCACATGGCAGCTCACAATCAAGTGACGGGGGCAGCCAACACCTTCTGACCCCCAAGAGCACCAGGCACAAACATGGTACACACACACACACACACACACACATGCAAGACGCTCGTACACAAATAAATTTTAAAAATGTGGAAAAATAGAAAGTGAGCCTCAGGCATGTTATGAGCTGCAAAGGAAGAAGGGAAAGGCGAGGTTAAGAGTCCAGGAGGGGCCAGGAGGGAGCGGCATACACCTTTAATCCCCGCACTCGGGAGGCAGACGCAGGCGGATCTTTGGAGGCCAGCCTGGTCTACAAGAGCTAGTTCCAGGATAGGCTCCAAAGCTACAGAGAAACCCTGTCTTGAGAAACAAAACAACAACAACAACAAAAAGTCCAGGAGGGAATTAGAGATAGGCAGAGCCCCCCCCCTCCCCCCATGGGCTGACTGGAAGAGGACATGGGCAACTTGCCTTGGGCTGACACGTAGGTGTGAAGGCTGCTGGGATGTCTGGGCATATGCCTTAAATGGTCTGAAGACCTGGGTGATGGGGTGAGGCTGGTACAGTCAGAGAGCACCCAGAAGATACACAGGGACTCCCCACAACCTTCTCTATAGGATCCACCTGATGGCTGGCCGGGTACCCCCTGGGGCTGACCGAGCAGCAGTCCAGGCAGAGATGGAGACAGTGTTTCTGGAGAACCTGAGGCATGCGGCTGGGGTTTTGGCTCAGGTAAGAGGCAGAAACACACAGCTGATGTGTTAGAGAGTAAGGGGTACACGGTGGGGACTGGGCACAGTGGGTGAGATACAAAGCAGAGCAAGAGCACAGGCCAGAGGAACAGATGAAGTTGTTATCAGTGATCCTTGACAGCCTCCAACATGGTTCTAGGAGAACCTCGTGGGACTGCTGGAGCCCATTAACACCCGAATCACAGACCCCCAGTACTTCCTGGATACACCCCAGCAGGGTAGGACTCTAGTCCTGTGCCACCCCCACTCTTTAATTCACACGTTCCAAAGCCTCATGACTTTTTTCCTGGCTTTCCCCCACAGCGGCAGCCATCTTGCAGAAGGTTGGGAGACCCAATCTTCAGTTGCAAATGGTGAGTGGAAGATGGGTGCTTCTCCAGGTTCTGTCTTCCAGTCTGGGGAGAACTGTGGCAGACACCTGAGGGTTTGATGTTCTCTTTCCCAGGACGTATTCCACTGGCAGATCATGGATGGGAATCTGACAGGAAATATCAGGAAGTTCCTGCCCATTGTTGGTGAGGACTCCCCCTACCAAGCTCCCTCCTGGCCCGATGCTGTTTCTCATGATTGCTTCCTTTCTCATCCCTTGTCCCTCCTCATCTGTTCCCAGGGCATGTGCAGGTGGCACAGGTCCCAGACCGAGGGGAGCCAGGAAGCTCAGGAGAGCTGGACTTTTCTTACCTGTTCCAGCTGCTAGAAGATGAAGGTTACCAAGGATTTGTGGGCTGCGAGTATCGGCCTCAAGGTGAGGCTCCTGGTAGCTTAGGGAAGGGGTCATTGGAGGATGGATGTTGAACAGGGGCTGTCCTTTCCCTTATGGGTCGAGATGGCATTACCTTTCTTTCATTGCAGGAGACACAGTGGAGGGTCTGAGCTGGCTACGCTCATACTGGGACAGACGGGGCCACCCACGGGGCGGCCAGTAGGATTCAACAGGCACCTGCATGCTGCCCTGGGGCAGCAGGTGAGGGTCCTGAGGCTCCTCTGAATTAAAGACACACTGGGCATTTCCATGTGTATATTACAGGGGTGAGGGACACACAGTGTCGAATGCTTCAATGTCTCGGGGTTGATTCCCTCCTACTGAGAAGGGACACACAGCTCAAGCTCAAATCCTCCAGCTGGTGCCAGGGTTACTGTGTAGTCACAGAGCTTCTCGGCCCTCCTTATCTACAGACAAAGAGTCAAAGGTCCAGTGGGGGTGGGAGGTAAACTGGTCACAGGTGCCTGAGAGGCAGGGCCAAGATTAGAGCCAGTGTCTTATCGCAAGAGTAATGTTCAACAGTGATGGCCAAGTGAGAACAAAGACCAGAGGGCCAAGGATGCAGGTCGCACACAGTGACAAACTCTGAGTCAGGTGCTCTAAGGGGTGAGTGCTTGCCAGTTCACGGGAAGCTCCCTGGGGCAGGTCAAGGAGGGTGGTCCCTATTGCCAGGCTGTAGCAGCAGTTCCCCAGACACAGTCACAGTCCTTGCTGTCACTGCATCTGAGGACTCGGGGCTCATAAACGCCAGTCTGTCGTGCCTCAAACAGCACGCTTATAGATCCACAGTTCAACCAATGAAGTCAGTAGTCCACTTTCTCAGAGGAGGCGGGTCCAGAGGGTGAAACAGGCTGTGTTGATGACAGATTCCAAGTGGTGATAGGTAGAGACCAGCTGGGCTGGGGGGCTCTCACTGTCCTGGGGCTGCACTGGGAAGGGTTCTCGGAAAACCACCGTCAGAGACTGTGGGGAACAAGACAGAGGCTCAGTGGTGAGAGGGCGCATGGGGAGGACAGAGAGCTGGCTGCAGAAGGAGGGCAGCCTGCTCTTAGAGGGCTGACTCGAGTACTTGGGGTACAGCTTCCGTGAAGCCCCTTGCCCTTTGTTCTCACCGTCTTTCCCAAGTGTGAGTCCAGAAACACTAACACAAAACAGTCGGTAAACTTCTGATTCAGCACAACCTGAAGCAACAGATAAAAAAGAAGAGGGAGCGAGGCTTGTCTCACCTGTGGGTGTGAACCCTCTGCAGAGGCAGGGGGGTGAGGCCCCTTTTGTCACACGTCTGAGCCTATCTGCGAGCCTGGGTCACTCAGGATGGTATTGCCACATTGGGCCTCAACCCTGACTGTCAGAGCCCTGTCAGAATCTTCTAGAGGACATAGCAGGGAAGCCAATCAGGGACGGGCAGTTCTAGACACCTGGCACAACCCTCCAGCAGGTCTCCTCCTGCCTCTGACGTTGGCTGCTCCTAGCGCTCAGCTCTGGATCTACCACTGGGTGATTTCTCCTTGGGGCTTCTGCAGCATCTGCTAATGTGGCTGCAGCCTCTATCTCTCTCTTGACCCCACATGTCCACACACCTCCTGGATGACAGACTCAACTTGCCCCAAGAACTCCTCACCCTTCCTCTGTCCCACTCCAGCTTCAGCGCTCCCATCACTGGTACCCCAAACGCCCCTTAGCCTTGGCTTCTCTGGATGACCTGTGGTGTACCCGAGACAAATCTTGCTCCAGGCTCACTCCTCCTCCTCTCACTCGCGGTCTCCCTAATCACAGCTGTGCCATCTTCTCTTTAGTTTCCCAGGCACACACTCATCACTGTCACTTTCTCGCTTCTGTCCTTCACAGCTGTGCCTTCACACCAGCATGCACAGACCTTCTGGGGATATTGCTGAGACGCAGATCCCGAGACAGTGGTGGAGGGTGAGCACCTGTGTTTCAGTGGGCTGAGTGCCACACTTGGTGTGGGCATCAACCCCGAGCCTTGTCTGGGATCTCAAGCCAAAACATGTCACTTCCCAGCAATTATGCACTCAGGCTCACTACCCACTGCTCAGAGGTTTTAAAGGCTATCAGTGTGGTTCAACTCCAGCAAGACAACAACACAAGGCACAGCTTGTTTGCTAAGCCTGGGCTCCCTGAATGGTTCTGTAATGTCAGATGAGGATTTCTACGGCTTTTCTCTGTAGAGTGAGGACAATAAGACTCACCAGGTACTGGGTTCCCATGTCCGGGCTCTGAAAATGGCGGCAGCTTTGGGGGAATCGACTCAGGAGAACCTTGATGAGGCTCTGGTACCAGGAGACCGTCATGGACAGGAAGCAGTCCTGGGGAGGGTCACAGCCCTGAGCCTACCACTCCAGAGTCACCCAAGATTCCTTCCCTCCCACCGAGTCACCTATGGAATGCTGAAAGTGATGCTGGCCCTTGTGGAGTCAGGTCTCTTACCAGCTGGGGGTCAATGTCCGCAATGGACTTGGCGTGGACTGCCTCCAGGAGCTCCTCCAGCTCTGCCAGGGCCAGGCGCCCCCCTAGTCTTAGCCGGTCAGGCCCTGGTGGCTCCAGCAAGAAGAGGCGCTTCCAGAGGGTATCCCGCCGGCAATGCCCACCAGCCAACCTAACCAGCTGAGCCAGACGTGCCCGGGCCATACCCACTTCTGTGGCCAGTGGTGGGAACAGAGGAGCTGGCCCTGGGGTCAGCATAATCCCTGATGCCTCCCCAGGGCTACCAACCAAGCTCCCAGGAGCCTCTGGCTCAGGGGGAAGCCTGGATGGTTTCCGGAATCTGCGCATGTCAGCAGTGAGTCTTGGGAAGAGTTCTCGTTGGCTGGTAAGCACCACGAAGAACTGAAGCCTAGGGAAGGGAAGGGGCAGGAGAGTGGGAAAGCGTCACAGCCACGGACTTCTGGATAGGAGCAGACGGCAATCTAAGAAATGGGTACACTCGAGGTAAGAGATCTGACCTCAGAACATGTCGCTCAGCTTCTCCTTGCTCCTCAAAGGGTGCAGCAGAGTGACAGACAAGCAGAGACACATCAAAGTCATCCTGATGGCGAAGTCCCTCAGAGTCCAGATAGGAGCCAGAGCTGCGTAGTTGGGGCGGGGAGATGTCAATTCCGAGGCTCTAATGAAACCAGTCCCAACCCTTGTACCCAAGAAAACATATCTTCCTACTCCAACTGTGTGGCCCCAACCTCAACCCTACCAGGTGTGTGCTGGAAGCTGCCTCCTAGCTTTACCTGTGCCATGCTGACACCAGGGCATATTCGTTATGTTCTGGGCCACCGGGCCGGGCCATTCGCAATGGCTTCATGTGGTAAGAGCTGGCATGGTCGGCCACATAGTTGTACAGCTGGTGGGCAGCAATGAGTGGGGTGGGGAGCTCCAATGTCCCTATGAGGCAAGTTACAGGAAAAACAGACACCAAGTTTGGGATAAGCAAGCTGGGCTGGCGAGAGAGGAGGGCAGAGGATGGGAATACTAAGGTTTTTCTTCCTTAGGGAGCTCCCAAGGTCCTGTGGAATGTTGTTGAGATGGAATAAAATGCCCAGAACAAAGGGCAGGGTAACACCGGACACAGGGCCTTCATTCTGGGATGAAACCAGCTGTGAAAAACTTAAAGGACAAAGGCCGAAAGAATGGACATGGTACAAGGAAAATGAGCAATTCATGGTCTTACCACGCTAGGCCTGGTCATGTGGTTGCCCAATTTTTGCCTCACTGGCTTGCCCTTGGGCACTGACCTTGGTAAATATGATTGCGGCCGAAGTGGGGTCCATCAGGGTGGTGGGCCAGGAAATGCTGCAGGAAGGTGGTGAGGTGGTAGCCATGGCGCAGCACCAGGTGGGCACCGAGCACATGCTGGTGCACGAGGCGCAGGTGGAAGTCATAGCTGAAGGAGTGCACATGCATCAGATCACGGACCTTGTCACACTCCTCTGTGAAGAGCATGGACAGCTGGGGAGCGACAGGAGGAGGAGGAGCCGGGGTTAGGGTGCGGGAGCACACACTGTCCAATCCATCCTTCCCTCCTGGACAGAGAGGAAGTTTGGCAGCGCTTCCTGTAGCTGTGGACCCAGAACTTCCTCCGCCAGAACAGCTTCTATGGAGAACCTTCTCCTTAACATTCCGTGTTGTTCCTCCCTGGTTATATGGATTCAGGACCACTCGGGTAGCTAATTCGAGTCTGACACAGATTCAGCAATGCAGCAGAGGCTGACTGATGGTCTCCCGTGTATTTGCCTGTGACCATTCTAAATGTAGGGAAACAGACACAGACCCTTGCCTTCAAGAAGCTTACAGTTAGCTGGATGGGGACAATAGACAATATGTGGAATAAATAATTACTAAGCACTAGAAGATATAGAACATCAGGTGGAAGACAAGGAAAGCCAGATGTTCATCTTTCAGAAAGTCTTCACCTGCCTTTCCCAAGGACAGTATGCTCTCTCCTCTGCACTCCGTACCTACGAGCCCTTGGCCTGGAACGCTCATCTGCCTGATACCCAACACTACTGTTCACTAAAAAGCTTCCCCTGGGATACGCAGAGCCAGGCCGGGGTAGGCCTCCTCTGACTCTGAGACTACCTGGCTGAATGAACTGGTGGTAGATGGAAGAGAGAGAGGAAACGAGGCAGAGATAAGGCAAAGCCCTTTCTTCACGGACTGCTCCACCAACGGTATTAATAACAGGATGTGTGCTGCTGCAACGGCAGACTTCGTCTGGACACCCTTGGGAGCATTAGTTGATAGAAAAGCAAACAAGCACTAGAAGGGGGCAGACTAGCTGTATGGCCTTGGTAAACCAGTGTCTCTAGGTGTCAGCTTCCTGACCTACCTTGGAGAAAATGCACAGTTCTCAGTCAGGGGCAGTGTGATGAGCTGAAATAGGTAAGGCTGAGATCAGTGTACAAAAACTTAGATTTCAACCAAGTCTGCCAGTGATGAGTTGTGTATCCCAGGACAAAAGTACTTAATTTCTGTGATCTTCAGGCTCAGCACCTACCTAGGATAAACTATTTCTTTTTACTCATACATGGAGACGGTATTTAACAAACAATGGCATCCTAGGGCAATTTAGACACTTGCACAAGATCAGCTCTCCCCTTCTCATGGCCTGTGAATCCTAGCAGTTGGGAGGTGGAGAGAGGAGGGTAAGGAGTACAGAGTCATTTCTGGCTACACAGTGAGCCCTGGACAGCTTGGGCTATAGAAGACCTTTCTCAAACTCAGAAGCCTGAGCAGGGTTAGAGATTAGAGAGAGCCTAGGCATCTCTGGAAATCAGATAACAGGCAGCCAGAGGCAGTTAAGAGGAAGACCTTCAACCCTACAGAAAAGTGTGAGTGAGGACCCGCTAACCAAAGCTTCTGTTTGAACACTCTGGTCCAGGAAGGTTCCTGCACTATGCTTTTCTAGGTTGTATTACCCTGTGACCTACTGTGACCACGTATCTATGCTCAACGTTCAAAGCAAAGGCAACCATCTGGGATTTGTTTTGAATCATCCAGGCATGGGGGTTCCCACAATAGAGAGGAGGTACTGGGTCCCACTAGATCCTACTCTTAGAGGTACATGAGAACTTATGACAAGCTATGGGCCCTGTTGTGACATTTCTGGCAACCCAAAGAGTCAAACCAAGCAAACCAGGGCTTCAGGTTGCTGACCTTGCTTGCTCCTAGACTAACTGCACACTCCTGACTGCTTGGCCCTCCAGGGTATCAAGGGCCTGCCTTGAGGCAGACTGACAGGACATAATAATGATCAAGTGCCAGTGTTGGTGACTACACTGGCAATGTCAACTGTCCCCAGTTTGCAGCAGACCAGGTCTTGCATGGCACTGACCTGGTGTGTCACATTACATACATGTGCTGGCACAGGGCAGGACCATCTCTGTAGCCTTTGTGCTACAGTTGAATGTAGCTTTGAATTTCCCAGGGTCAGACAGGAGAATGGTGCAGTCAGCATTACGTCCACTACATGGGTCATGAAACCACAGATACAATGGTGTGGCAACGAGTGTACCTGAGTACTCTGTCCACTCCATATTACCCTGTCTTCATCACATACCTGAGAGTTGACAGCCTGTCCCATTGGAATTCGGGAACATTCCAGAGCAAACTGTTTGACACAGAAGTAACAGCCCTGAAGAGAGGGCAAGATGAGATGAGTGGGGTATGAGAGGAAGGGGGAGCTCTCCCACTCAGTGTTCCCTGTTCTCACCTGGAATGTCAGCTCCATGAGGATGATGCCCCCAGGCAGTGCCCGCTGCAGGTGGTAGGTAGTGGCTGGGGTGCCAGTGCTCTAAAGAAAGGAAAAGGGGATATGTGCTGAGGACTCACCAGCCTCGAGCCAACACAGTGGAGTCCTAGTCTAGGATCAGCCAATCAGTACAGGCTTTAGTACTGGTAGTCTATGATCAGTCAATCAGTACAGGCTTTAGTACTAGTAGTCTAGGAATCAGCCAATCAGTATAGGTTTTAGTACTAGTAGTCTAGGAATCAGCCAATCAGTATAGGTTTTAGTACTGGTAGTCTAGGATCAGCCAACTGGTAAGTTAATCAGTCATCAACTTTGGGTACGGATAGGAACATAACTCAGGCCATTGCTGACTTTACCATCATGTGACAATGAGTTACCTTAGGGCTCCCCTCAGTCTTGATTTTAGGGAAGGAGAAGGAACCACGACCCTCTGTTCCAAGGACAGCCATAGCCCGTAGTCGGCTGGTGCTGCAGAGAAGGAAGAGAGACAAGAGGCTGAGTGAGGCAGGCTAGGGACTGAAAGTTCTAGCACCAGGCCATCTCACATGGACCTGTTTAACAGGCAAGAGTCAGGCCTGAGGAAGGATGACTTGCTCAGAGTGCCTCAGTAAGCATGGCCGGGGCTAGAGTCCACGTCCAGACTGCAGGGCAGCTGCTGCTGTCTGGCAAGTAAGCTATGTTCAGGGTGGGTGCAGGGGTGGGAGGAGACCAGGCTTCTGTCTTCATTACCTGGGAGAGAGATCTGCAGAGGGGAGGGAGATGAGGCAGGTCTGAAACCTTACTAGGGGATGCTGGGTGGGTCCTCTAAGGGAAAGGCAGTTTTAATTGGGGAATGTGTCAGCCCCACCGTTCTTGATCTTTAACTTTTTAAAAAAATTTATATGGTTTGTGTATGTGTGTGAGAATATGCATGTGATAAGTCTGCACTTTCTTGTGAAGGCCAGAAGATGGCAACAGATTCCCTAGAACTGGGGTTGTTGTAAGTTGTCTAATGTGGTACTGGGAACTGAACCTGGGTCCTGTGGAAGGCAGCAAAAACTTCTAACCACTGCGCCTATCTCTCCAGTTCCTTCTCGTTCTTAACTCAGAGCCAAGGAGAATGAGAAGCAGGGAAGGGCTTTGAAAAGTCTGAAGGAGATGGTGGTTCCCACCTGTGGCTTCAAGGAGCAGAAATGTCAGGCTCATGCTGGTAGGTGGTAATGGAGTGCCAATGCTTGAAGAAAGGGAAGTGGGGGACAAGTTAGGGGCTTACCAGCCTTGAACCAGTGTGTGGAGAATTCCCTTAGGGTCAGTAAACTCAATACCCCACTCAGAACACTGGCAATTCAATCACTATCTACCATCTGCACTGGGTACTGCTTGGGCACCTACCATGGAAGTGGCATTCTGGTAGAAATATTCTGCTTAATCCTCAAGGAAGTACTATTAGGCTGAGCCATCACTAAAACTGTTGAGAAAGGAATGCTTGACTTTAAACTATGTTTTAGAAACATTTTTTTAAAAATTAGTGTCAAGGCCAGGTTGTGGTGCACGCCTTTATTCCTTTAATCCCAGTACTCCGGAGGCAGAGACAGGTGGATCTCTGTGAGTTTGAGGTCAGCCAGGTCTACAGAGGAGTTCTAGTACAGGCTCAAAAGCTACAGAGAAACTCTGTCTTAAAACAAACAAACAAACAAACAAAAAAAGAATCACTCTTCCTCCTTGACCACCTGAGAACAAGACAGGTCACCAGCAGATGTACTGAAGTCACTCATGTAAGTTCTATCAGGATCCTCACTCTGGCTGCATCTGCTCAAACTGATCTGAAAACACCAGCTGAATCTGTGTAGTCAGTGTTCCTGTCAGCACTCAAGTACACCGGTTCATTAAGTTGGACTAAGTGCCCTTGAATAGATTATCAAGGTCTACACCATGAAAAGAGGTCATGCTAGTCTTTGTACACACACACACACACACACACACACACACACACACACAATTAAAAGCAAAAACACAGGCTCTGAATCTGGCCCAAGACAAGAAAAGTTGTTACAGAATTGTCAGGCTTAGGGTTGATGCTATGTAGTGACTGAGAGACAACTGGCTTCTTCCAGGACTCAGGCTGTTAGTACTAACCAGAGTTGAGCATGACTAAGAACAGGCCATAGTCAGGGTACAAGTAGGACCAGTGCGGAGTGCCTTGGTGAAAATGGACCAAGGTGAAGAGGTTAACATGAACACCAAGACAGAAATCAGTAAGACTCAGATTCAAAAGCTTAGGCGTGAATGTGAGAACTGCATGTATAGATATACGCAGACATGTAAAAGAATGAGGTGTAGGTGGGCACAGACTGGTGAGAACATGTACGTGTGTCTGTGAGTTTTACAAACTGCATGAGGTTTGTAGGACATGCAGTAGCACATGACACGTATCTAAGGTCTTCATACCTGTGTACCAGTGTGGTGAGCTAAAGTAAACATGTACTATACCTGAGCTGTCAAGGCAGGAGCCATATGAAGAAAAGAAGGCTGTGGGGCCTCACCCGTGGGGGTTAAGTGGTTAGGGAAGAAGGACCAGATTCACCTGCGGGTAGGTGATGGGGGCCGAAGCGGGACCAGCACAAAGCCGATGCTCTGTAGATACTGCACATACTGCTGCAGGAAGGCCAAGCTCAGCTCCTTCAGCCATGGCTCCTCTCGGGCTACTGGAGGAGGCACATCCAAGGATTCGCAGCTTGTGGAACCCTCTCGACCCCCAGATCCTGACTCAGGGCGATGTCGCCGCTGCAGGAATGGAAATTAAGGCTCTGATCTACTGACAACACTGCAGGGATGAAGTGCAGGTCACTGCTGGGCATGGGTCTCTGAGGAGAAAGCTAGGGCTCACCTGCCCCTCCGCAGGCACAGAAGTCTCTGGGGGTCCATGCAGCCAGGCAGCTGGGTCAAAGAGCAGGGCTGTCGCACAATAATGCACCAAGCGGGATGACTGCTTCAGGGTCTCCAGCTCCCCAGCCTGGGGACATGGGACAGTAAGCAGTGGGACAGTGGCCAAGGAAGGGTCAGAGGTGTTGATGGAGAACGTAGAGGGGGCTACTCACACTGATGGGCATGCTGGCTGGCGCAGACCGCTGTTGCCATGTTACAAACAGGTTCTCCATCTTCATCTGGCGCTCCAGCTCTGGGGGTGGGAGGCATCAGTAGAAGCCTTGGCAGCCGACCTCCTCTCCCTTCCAGTCTCCACAGGATCCTTCCCCATCGCCTGGCCCACAGCCTGGTCCACATTCCTCACCTTTTCGCTCTGTCATCTTGATTTCTAAGAACTGCTGCCCATGGTAGGTGACAGGATCTGGAGGTCTGGGCACAGGACCAACCGTGGAGCTGGGGCGAGCAGCTGTGATGTCCCTCAGGGCTTCATCAAAGGGAAATGTATCCAGGTGAAGGGGACCTCCACCACGAGAGGACCCACTGAGCCGGCCCTGTTCGCGACTCAGTGGAGGGCTTGCGTTCCGGATGAGGGTCTCCACGTCCATGGTCGGCAGCAAGAATGGGTTTGGCTCCTGAGAGGGATGGAGGATCACATCAGGCTCAAGCCCTTTTGACCTTGAACCCTTCCTCCCACATCAGGGTTTCCTCTGGTACCACCTCTGTCCCCAGTCTGTCTCCCTTTCCCTGCTTCTTTTAACTGCCACTCATTGGCCGGAACTAGCAGTGGGAGCTAGGCAGTAGGTACCTTTCCATCTCGCACAGGAAAATCCAACTGGCCACAGTGATGGAAGAGCCCGAGCTTCTGGCTGAGCAGACAGAAGATGAGATGGGCTCGTGCGTTCTGCCACTGCACAAGGCGGATCAGAGCTCGACCTAATGCCGCACCCAGGTCTGGAGCCCAGTTGTAAGTCAGCAGCTGTAGCTAGAGATAGGGGTCAGGATTAGTGAGGTTACAGAACTCCCTACCTCAGCCCTTGACCACACACTTACCTTCTTGTCTATGACCTCTAGCAGTAAGAGCCTTTGCCGGGGAGCACCTCGCCCTGGGCTTCCATCTCCTCCTGACTCGAAGCGCTGCACAGCTTTGGCAGCTACAGGGAGGGGAGGGGACGATGGGGGCTGAGAGCTGAGCCTCCCTCTACCCCCCCGCGTAGGGCTGAGCCCCCACTCTCACCCTGCTGGGTTGGTCTCCTCCACTGTGCAAAGTTCCTTCCCAGAAGAAGCAGATGCCGCTCCACTGCTGGGCGGGGGGCTGGGCTCAGCTGCCCTGGGGAACAAGGGCTGAAGGTATCCGGCTCGGAACCTCTGTTAGGAGGAAGGAATGGGTAAGAGGGAAACTATTCCTGGCCTCATTCTCTGGTCCAGCCTGTACTTCCTGAGGCCTTGTGTCCACCTCTCCTAGCCCAGTGCCTAATGGCTTGGCTTACTCCAGTTGCCAGCTTTTGGGGCTCTGGGGAAGGCCATTTCAACCCTACCAGATCTCAAACTCACAAATGCTGCTCAAAGACACGGACACTGGTGTCTCCAGCCATTGAGATGGCTAGAGCGGTGAACTCTGACAGGATGGATGGGAGGAGGAACCGGGACACCATGTGCGTTGAGCTCCGGGACACCGAGGCACACCCTGGAAGACAGACGTCACTGCTGGGCTGCAGGATGGAAAGCAGGCCAAGGACTGAGGAATGGGAGAGGGACTGGGGTCTCACCAATCTGAACCATAAATCCCATCCAGCGCTGAATGACACGAGCAAACACAGGGTGCAGAGTCCCCACCTCACCCTCCTCTAGCTGTGTTGTCCGGCGTCTAAAGGTAGAGTAGGAGTTAGAATGCTACACTCATGGGACACATGGGTACCAGCACCATTCAGGGACTTCACACCTGGACACGCCCTGACACCACACCATACACACACCACACTGTACCACACACAACACACACAGCACAACAAACACCACACCACACCAAACCATACCACACATCACACATACCATACCATACCACACCACACACATACCTTTGTCTCTGGGCTCCGGAATCTGGGCCTGGTGCCCGCTCAGATCCACCTGGGGTTCGAACGTTCTCAGTTTTATGACGTCTTCGACCCCGAGTATCTTCTGGCCGATCCAGGACAATATCATCAGTTGTTTTTGGGGAGCCCAAATCTCCACCTTCTGTTTTACTCTGGCAACAATGCAGGGAGTGAGGACCGGTCATTAGGAAGAAGAAAGGGGAGATGTGGGCACTGTGGAGCAGAAATGAGCCTAGAGGGGCTAGAGGACTGAGGCTCAGTCCTGGGGTCAACAGTTAACTAAGGTATGGGCAGGTTACTTAACTTTCCTGACTCATCTTCCTTTGTGGATAAAAGTGCTATTGCTTAGAGGGCTCCCATTTGAAACATAAAGGCAGTTGCTAAGCTGGGACTCTCTAGCAAGGAGAGCCTCACATGTTTTGCAAACTCCTATCCAAAGGAAAGAGCAGTTTTATCTCAACAGAGATAAACTTCTGTGGGGGAGAGGGTTGGAGCAGCCAGGAGGCAGGCAGTTAGCAGCCAGCTTCACCACTTCCTTCCATTACCAGCATATCCCAGAAGCTTCGGCGGCTGGCTCTGCTGGGTGGAGTCACTGGCTCCCCGGACACAGCGGTAGAGGGAAAGGTGCTGGCGCGGCAGGCAGGGCTCTTAGTTTCCAATGGCCCGCTCCTGAGACTTCCTGTGGACACCAAACATTGCAGGCTCCCATCATGGACTTTCTTTATAGAAAAGCTCACCCCCAGTCTGGTAAAACTGATGGTGTGTAGCTGCACATGCTTGAGAGACGAGCTCCTGAGGGTGTCTTCCTCCTCAGGTGTGTGCTGGGTCAGAGCAGCTGAGTGTATACACTTCAGCTACTGCCTCACCTTGAGGATGCACAGACAAGGTGATGGGCTTCTGTTTCTTTCTCTGAACCTCATATCTGCACCCTTGTCCACCGCATGGTTCTGCCTTGATTTCTGACTTTCTCTGGATTCAGCATAGGAGTTGAGCATACCTGGGGGTATGTCTTCTGTACACAGTGAAGCTGGCAGCAGTCTCAGCTCCATGATGGCATCAGCCAGGGCCTGGCGAGCTGCAGCTCGAAGCTTCTCCTCCAGCTGCACAATGCTAATGTTCCCCTTTTCCCACACATCCAGTCGAAGCCGTGGGGACCCATCCTGAGCTGGAGGGGAAAGCTGGAGGTTACTTGTGGTGGATTCCACCCTAGTCCCCACTCCTGCCTTCACAGCACTGAGGGAACACTCCACCTCAGCAGGTTGCCTTACCCGAAGAACCATCTAACATGTTTGGGCAGCGAATGACCTGAGTCAGCTGCTCAAATTCTTCCTCTCGTAGAGGGTCTGGAGGCCCCGGAGAGGAGGGGGGCCACAATGCTAGTGAGATGGGGGTTCCTCCTTCCTCCACAAAGGCTAGAGTGATGCAGGCAACTCCTGTAGAGAAATCCGTAGGAAGGCTCAGATCTAGCACAGGCACACAGCCCCTCCCAGGCCCCTCCTCAGCAGCAAGACTCCTTGGCCCAGAGGTGTAAAAACCTTTTCTCACACCTGCCTTTAGCCAAAGGCTTAAGCCCAGCAATTTACCTTTACCACCAGTGCCCTGTCCACCAGGCTTGTTATACAAGTAGATGTCCAAGTCGGGGAGGCCGCCCTGTGGTGGGAGTGGATGCTGGGGAGAGAACAGCCATGAGCGCTAAGTGGGGAAGAGGGTACAGGCATGCATGGGAGCTCAGAGAGACATAGGCAGGTGGATGTACACAGGCCATGGGCAAAACCAGAGATGGAAGTATCTGTAGAAAAGTTACAGTCTGGTGTGCAAGGAACAGGGTACCAAAGGTGGATGGGTAGGGCAATCTCACCTGGAAGTGGTTCCGGCTATTGCTGTCTGTGTACTTGGGTGAGTGCAGGAAGGTGAGTAAGTTCTGACGGAGGTACCAGGCCAGGGCGGGAAGCCAGGGTCTGCAGGATGGGGGCAGGGCCAGATGCAGCACCTCTGAGGGGAGGCTTCCAGGAGGTTGGATGAACTGAGAAGAGACAGAGCTGAAGGCATGGATTCTTGACTTCACATTTCCAGCACACCCTTGGCTGGATCTACAAAGGATGTCAGAGAGGCAGCTGACCTCTACATCAGCTGGGGTCAGCTTGCAGTTCCGAACCAGCATGACTGTGATGACATCCAGTGTGGCCTCATCCAGACGCCGACGCAGAACCCTCACCAATTCATCTGTGATTTCAGGACCTTGACAGAGCCATGTTAGAAAGGTGGGGGATATCGTTAGAGGATTCAGCCACCCTGAGTCCAGGCCTTAAGTCCCTGACCACAACAAGGGGACTGGATATAACTATACATGGCAGCTAAACAGAACCAGCAAAATTCTCGTTTTGTCAGCCTACCCAATATGATTCTGGACACATAAATTTTACCTAAGATCCTCAAAGTCCTCACCCAAAGAATGGCAATTTTAATACCACCAACCCAGAGCTGTGTAAAACTACCCAAAGAGAAGTCCTAGCTAACTAGCTCTAACAGCCAACTTGACACAGCCTGGAGTCATCTGAGAATGAAGTCTCAGTTGGGGGACCCCAGTTAGATTGCTTTGTAGGCATATCTGTGGGAGAATGTCTTGGTTAATAATTACTGTAGGAGGACCCAGGACCCTATGGGCAGCACCATCCTCTGGGCAGGGAGTCATGGAGGAAAAAACCAGAATGCTAGTTAAGCATGAGCCGGTAAGTGAGCCAGCACCAGTGCTCTCCGTGGTTTCAGTGTTAAGTTACTGTTGGGCTCCTGCTCTGATTTCCATTGATGATGTAACCCGTAAGCTAAAATGGACTCCTAAGTTGCTTTTAGTTAGTGTTTTTTCACAGCAACAGAAAGAAACTAGGACAGTATGTAAGCTTTAGCCTGTGATCTGGTCCACATTACCTGGACACCTCAGCTTCAATGTAGCCCCAACTGATCCCATCATCTTCACCCAGTGCATCTCTGGTCTCATGCCAGTGGACCCAGCAGCTATCCTGCGACCGTCTGGCTCCTCTTCCCACACTATACCCCAATCGGGCTGTCTTGTCTCACCCGGCTCCTACTCGAGCCAAGCCCAGAGCATAGCAAGCACTGGAGGATAGAGCCAGGGCAGACTAGATGGCTGTAAGGGAGAAATACTTCTCAGAATCCTTACCTGCCTGCCCTACACCATGCACCAACAGCTGGATATGTCTGTCTACTTGGCCCACAGGGCGAACAGCATCAGGACTGCGGCTGGAAGCCATGTCCAGGGGAGAACGAGGACCCTACAGGGACAACAATGGTCAGGGTTTGGTTCCAAAAAGCAAAGTGTGAGGGGTGCATGGGGGCAACAGATGGTGGAAAGACACATACCAAGGAATCATCAGAGGAGATGGGTTCTTGGCTTCGGGACAGAGCTAGGGATGGGGGCAGAGAATCCCCTTCCCATGGTCGGTCACTGCAAGATGTCTCCAGAAGCCTAGAAGAGAAAGGCAAGGTGTTTGGGTATGTCTCCTCCCACGCCAATCCTGTTTTAAGCTGTAACCCATGTTCTCAGGGTTCACGTACCGAAGATAGTACACGGCCTTTGTTGCTCGCTCTTGATAAACAAACATATTTTTCCGGTTCACTACAGAGAAGGCATTGAGCACAGAGCGCAGGGCCTGGATAGCTAGAATAGTAACACGGAGTGAAGAAACTTCTTTCTCTAGATCTTCTACAAGCCCCCGCCCGCCCTCTCATGCCAATCACATACCCCGAGAAACCCCCATGCTGGGTCCCATCTTGAGGCGTGAATGGACCCGGATCACAGTTCCCCATACAACGTCACAGGAGAAATGGCCTGGGACAAATTGCATTGTGGCTGCTAGGTATCCTCGGGGAGCACAGCTCTCATCGGCAGCGTAGTCTGCAGAGATGGGCAGTATGGGTGACAAACAGGATTCCCAGGCCTTAGCCTGCTTACCCTAGACTTCTTCCTCCTGATCCTTCATCCCTGACATTCTCCTAAGGAAAGGTGAACATGGGGATCAAGGAAGAGCTAGGCACAAACACATTCTGAGAAGGCCAGCTACGGTGCCAAGGCTTCTGGGACTGTCTTGGGGAGACTGGAAGGCATTAAGGAGGGACATCAAGAAAGGCAATCCTAAAGGCGATACCAAATGATTCTGGCTTATGATAACACATGACAGTAGCCCCTGGCGTCACCAAAAGTTGTAGCAGTACCTCACTGAGAAACAAGTATGGATGCTGTGCACATTAGCTGCAAAGTGGGAGTAGCCTTCCTGTGCGCTGAAGGAAAGACCCCAAAGGCTGGTATAGTAATTAAAGGTATAGGCACAGCTCAGTGCCCTGTTTGATCCTTGTCATGTTTCCAGGTGAACGATGAACTTTCTTAAGGGTGAAGGAGCAGTTTGATTTCCTAGAAATACCACTGTCGGGGGACAGCAACATGCAGGCTACACAGAACCCAGACATTCTGGCCTGCGGGCTTCAGAGAATATGTGAACATTAAAACAAGGAAGACCCGTGCCTCGGTTCTGACTGGCCTTCCATCCAGGCTGCTGTGAGTCCTGGTGTGACACTGCTTAGTTGTCTAGGCTCAGTCTCGTGTGCTAATTATGGGATTTCTATACAGGAAACATCTATACAGGAAACATCCCAGGACATGCTGAGAGAAATCCTCCTCTAACAATGGTAAAAAATGGTTGAGAATATTAAAAATAAGGCCTCTCAAGCCAGAAGGAAAAACTGCAGAGGACATGACAGGGCTTCTCTTCTGTGGGCTGGCATGTGTGCTTATGGGGTGCAAGAAAAGGGAGCACAAGTGCTGAGGCTTTAATTACTATCCCCATTAGATTAGTGTGTTTCCTTCCCATGACCAGAAACCCCAGGAATCCCAAAGAAGCCCTATGTCTGCCTGTCTGGAGGAACAGCCAATCAGAAGACCAACTTTCTATAAAGTGTCTCAAACTCCTCCCTCTGTCTCTTCCCTGCAGAACTGGCCACCAACTTCTCACACCAACTTCTCACCTGTCTATTCCTCTACTGGGCTAATGTGGAATATTAGTTTAAGATGTTTTACATTTGTTTATGTTGTGGAGAATTTGCTTAATGATGCAAAGATGTGTTGCATTCTTTTATGTTGCATTTGTTTTACTCTGTGAAGCTGTGTTACTTGCCTGCCTAAAACACCTGACTGGTCTAATAAAGAGCGAAATGGCCAATAGCTAGGCAGGAGAAAGAAATAGGCAGGGCTGGTGGGCAGAGAATAAATAGGAGGAGAATCAAGGGAAGGGAAAGAGTGACAAAAGGAGGAGAGGAGAATGCCAGAGGCTAGCCACCTGGTCACCCAGCCAGCCACAGAGTAAGAAAGAAAGAAAGATATATAGACTAAAAAAGGTTAAAAAGCCCAGAGGCAAAATATAGTTAAAGAGAAATAAGATAATTTAAGTTAGAAAAGCTGGCTAGAAACAAGTCAAGCTTAGGTCAGGCATTTATAAGTAAGAATAAATCTCCATGTATTTACTTGGGAGCTGGGTGGTGGGCTCCCAAAGAGTAAGAGTTAAAAAAAAAAATTGGGTATTAAGGCAAGAACAGGCAAAGGTGTGTCATTATGAAGCTGGGTCATAGCCTGGAGCTAACCATCTTTTTTATCTAATAGTCTTCAACATTCTTCAAGTACGGCTTTCTCCCTACTAAACACTAGCAAGCTCAATTCTGTACCTCATTTTGAAAGTCTTTCCTTGCCCCTACCTTCCTTCAGTCATATATCCACTTTCTCTGTGACCTGCCTGAAAGAGCAGTTGCTCTCTGCTCCAGCTATCCATCTTCACTCAGCCCTTTCATCTGCTTCTGCTCCATCTCTCACTGAACTGCTTTCCTTACAGTGACAACCTAGCAGCGGTCAATGCAGGGATCCTATCTTTCTAGCCTTGCTTCTCACGTGAGGCATGGGTAAAAGGACAGGCAGTGACACTGCTTTGTGAGGGAGGCTCCTGGCTGTGCCCGCATCATACCACCACTGGGCAGGGGTGCCTGCATCATACCACCACTGGGCAGGGGTACCCGCATCATACCACCACTGGGCAGGGGTGCCTGCATCATACCACCACTGGGCAGGGGTACCCGCATCATACCATCACTGGGCAGGGGTACCCGCATCATACCACCACTGGGCAGGGGTACCCGCATCATACCATCACTGGGCAGGGGTACCCGCATCATACCACCACTGGGCAGGGGTACCCGCATCATACCACCACTGGGCAGGGGTACCCGCATCATACCATCACTGGGCAGGGGTGCCCGCTGACGGGAATGGAAAGGCGTCTCACTGCGCCAGAGATCTTCTTCACTCTCAGCCACCAGGAGTGAGTTACAAACGTGACTGTCATGAAGGTCCTGAAGGAGCAGTCGCTAGGAAAAGGAGCAAGGTGTCAGAAAACTGAAATACGTTCTACTAAGTGGGTGAGGAAAGGCCACAGAGAATGATCACTACTGCTGAGGTCCAAGGTCAAAAGGAACACCAGGAGCCCAGGCTGGACTACCTATAACCTACAACACACTGTATCAAAAACGAAAGTCCATGGACGTACTGAGGACTAGGAGGCAGCCAAGGACAGTCTGCTTTAATACTGGGTTAGCCTTGCGTGCCGCGACCTGGACAACAGCCTATGTTGATAACTATGGAAAGGTTACTTCTAGGCATTGAGAAGTGAAAGCCAAGAATAGGCTTCACATCAAGGAGAGACAGAACCCATCGTTTCAGACACTGTTCAGTCTACATGGAGAAAAAGGTGATGTGGGGGTTTGGACTGGAGAGAAGCAGACATAGAGAACAACGGTCCATGGGGGAAACAGGTAGCCTGGGGAGTCAGAAACACAATTTTGAATTTCTAAAAGTGAACAAATAATTAAAGAACCTCTCAAAACCAAACAAAAGCTCTGCAACCAAGGAAGGATTCCAGTAATGAGGGTACCATTAATGGAAGGTACCAGTAGAGAATCTGGTCACCATCTTTCAGTTATCAATTAAAACTGCTTTATCCAGGAAGTCTTCCCAGATATTCCAGGGTCAGAGCCCTCTCACGTGCTCTCCCAGCAGCCTCTGCTGTTCTACTACAGAATAATTCTCCACAGCTGACACTGAAATCATCCATGTACTTTAGTTGTTCAATGTCTACATGGCCTCTTCTACACAAGCACTATAGAGTCAGGGTCCCTGTGTCTGGTTCGCAGTGATTTCTTGATGCTAGCACAGCAGAAGAACAGGAAGCATCTCAGGAGTCACTAGCACGAAAAAAGAACCTTCCAACTTGTAGGGAATGAGGGAATAACAGTTTTCCAGAACTTGGGGTACAAAGAAAAGGTCTCTGTCATTGTTAAGTCTGATACAGACCACCAGGTTCTAAAAGTTTGGTTCCTAGAATCTCCTTCCTCTTCTGCCCGAATATCAGAGTCCTGTCCCTGGCTGACTTACCTGGTTGACCTCTCTGCAGATCTCCCCAACACGCCTCACCAGGAGTTGCTGCAGGTGGCGACACTCAGTGCCAGGCCCGCCATCCTCCCGAATCAGGCTCCTAGGCAAGAAGGATGGATATGACAGAGAACTGCTGTGAGAGGAAGGTCTAGGTGTCCCAAGTGGGAAGGGAAGGTCATGGTGCTGGGCCAAAGGAAACCATAATAAAGGAGGTAAAAATGGACAAAGGAAGCGAACTTCATTGGAAAGGGAAAACATGGACATCTCCAGCAGTTTTAGAGACCTAAGCTCTATGATTGCCTTGCCAGCACCTCATGGAACTACAATGAGGCTCCCAGCATCCAGCACGCCCTTTATTTATTCTTAAAGCTTGGTCAAAATGTGGCCTTCTCTTGTGTCACCTCTAAGAACAGGTATTTAGACAGATGCCTATATTTAAGTGAGTCCTGGCTGTCACTTATTGTGACCTGGGCAAGTATTTAATTCTCTGTACAGTTTCCTCACCCATACTGTTAGGGCAATACTACTGTAGATTATGTAGTTGTTATGTAGATCCCTGCACAGGCTAGACAAGGCACTTACATGTTACATATACTTGGTTTTTTGTTTTTTTTTTCCTTTTTCTCCTTTTTTTCTTTTTTTAAGACAGGGTTTCTCTGTATCCTTGGTACCTGTCCTGGAACTAGCTCTTGTAGATCAAGCTGGCCTCGAACTCCGAGTGCTGGGGTTAAAGGCGTGCACCACCACCGCCTGGCTCCATACACTTGTTAACTATCAGCCACTACTCTTATTTTTTTTTAAATATCAACCTCTGAAACTTTTGTGAACTGTAGATGCTCTGGAGGCTCAGCTAGATGACATAATCCCCATCAGCTTTGCAACCCCACTGAGACAGTCAGGAGTGTCGGGCATGGTGGCACACACCTCTACTCCTAGCATTCAGGAGGCAGAGGCAGGTGGAACTCTATTAATTTGAA
This sequence comes from Myodes glareolus, assembly GCF_982192425.1. Lineage (NCBI taxonomy): Eukaryota > Metazoa > Chordata > Mammalia > Rodentia > Cricetidae > Myodes > Myodes glareolus. Next base: position 75,204,709 of record NC_142028.1, on the reverse strand, counting down.
GCCAGCCTGGGCTAGAAAAGTTCCAGGCCAGTTCTATCTCAAAAACAAATGAATAAATAATAATATAAATTTAAGTGATGTGCTTTTCCTAGAAGATGTGGGAAGATCAGCAGTGGCCTCAGAAGATCCTACCAAAGCTCTCAGGCTCCCTTCTCACCCCCCGAAGATGGGTTCACTGTGGCCCTGGAGACCTGAAACAGACAGTGAAGATCAGGTTGATCTCTTCTAACTCTGTCTTCCCAGTGCTGGGGTTAAAGGTGTGTGCCGCTACAACCTGGCGTGAATAGACACAAGAAGCTGAAATCATCCGAATGCAGGCCACGGCTTCTACATACCGTGCATGTGCATACACTTCCACACGATCCTGCAGTATCCTGACGATGAGCCAGAAGTCAGGCAGGGAGGGCCCAGGAAGGCCTGAGAATGAAGGCTGTGGAGGTACTGGTCCAGGTGGAGTCCGAAGTGTGAAGGGGGCTTTCTCACCAAGGGTCTCACTGGGACCCTCACTGTCTGAGCCACTGCTGCCACCATCGTAACCTGTGTCAAATGTGCTCACATTCATCCCATCCTTAGCTGAGCCTGAGTCTTCTCATTCTCAAGAGCATCAGACTTGACGGTCTCTTTTAAGTAAGTCCCCTGATCCTTCCCCTATGCAGTTCTAAGCCCATATACCATCAACCTGGGGTGCTCCACCCCCACTCTGACCTTACCTAGGTGGTCTGAGTCCACACTGCCTTGACTGGACATAAGGCTTAGTCCCCGGGTCGGCCCAGGCTGACTGACTGTATAGAGAAAGAGAAATGCCTGGTGTGTCTCTGGATCCGTGGAGGATCTGCCAGTAGAAATGGAAGCTGGGAGAGACAGCTATGGCTCCCAGACTATGCTGCCTATCTTCTTACCTCCCTGTGACAAGCCAGGTAGGCTGATGAGGGGGGTGCCTTCAGAATCCTCCAGGGAGCCAGGGACTTGGGGGCTGGCTATCAGGACCTAAAAAGTAAAAATCAGAACTGAGATTTAGCTCCATGCCAACTGCCACACCTCTTGGTCCTCAAGTCAGACTTACCTCCCCTTCAGCATCTTCAGCCTTGTCTTCATGGCTGTGCCAGGCCCAGGCCGCTGAAGGGGGCTCCCCATGGAGTCCACCTGGTTGTTGACCAGCTGCCACAAAGAAGAAGCCACTGTCAGGATCCTCAAGAAGAACGTGGCCAGGGAGGTGAAGGCGTCGGAACTCCTAGGGAAGGAGTCAAGATCCTAGTTTAGGCAGGATTTCTCATTTGACTCTTTGACCACCACATCACCACTGCTGAGGTAAGAAAAGGTTATGTGACTTGGCCAAGCTCAGCAGGCCCAATAACAAGGTGGAAAGTTGGGTCTACTGTCGATGGAACTGGGCTATCAGGCAAGTGGGGGAGGGGTAAATGATATGGCAAGGAATCAAATTCTGAGGATTCAAATAAGAGACGGGGTCTTTCTTTCTGGGGTTCAAGGAGGGACGAGCCCCCAGGAAAGCATGCAGTATTCTGAGAGCGGCTTACCTCCTTGAACTGCGTGAGGGAGCGTTCTGGCCCAAATACAAAACTCAGAGGGGGAGCTTGGCGAAGGCAGGTAGAGCGTCCTGAAGAGCTATGGATGTGGGCAGCTGCTCGGTGTAGGGCAGCGCTCTGGGGCATGCCCCCTCTTCGGAGTGCCCCTACCATCTCATCTTCTAACAACCAGCGGATCTATAGTCAGAATGCAGGTGCAAGTCCTTAGTGGGACATCCTCAACCCCAAACCAAAAGATACCAGAAGACAGACTGCCTTACAGACCAAGAGAGCTCTGCCTCAGTCCTAGGATAACGTTAGGTACAGCACTGGAAGGCTACGGCTTACACTGAAGGGAGAAGGCTCTCACCTCATTCATTGTGTTCTCAATAGCCAGTCTGTGGGGTGTGGCCAGATTGGACAGTCCTGGGTGCCTAAGTAGAAGAAAGGTTTATAAATTAGTTTCCCAAGAATAAAACTGAGGGGGGGTTAAGATACTGAGACGGAGACAAGGATGTACCTCTCTTCTTCTGGGGGTGGTAGTGGGGGTCCTAGGCCTTCATCTGACCTTAAAGATGACGGCTGCCCTGGGGACCGTGGGAATGAAGTGCTGCTCTCAGACGTCGACCTAAGCAGGGTGGGAGCAGAATCAAAGATCAGGAGCTACTATCCTCCTAGGGTTTCCCAAGGTCTCCCTATTCCCTGAAGCCCAGAGTCTGCCAAACTTGTTGCCATACCGGTGGTGCTGAGGGTCCGTGGCTGGTGGGAGTTCCACTTCCAGGGGCAAGGTCAACACAAAGACATCCAGAGTGATACTGAGGTCCCTCAAGGGGACTCGGCCTCCAATGGGGGGTCCCTCTAGACTGGAGAGTACCTGGCCTGTGAGAGAAGTAAAATCAGGGGTTCCTGCGTGTCCTGGAAAAAGTGTGGCTTCCCAAGTCCCAAGTGACACTAAGTCATTCTCCCAGGCTCTCCGCCGCCCTCTCCTCAAGGGCAGGCAGGCAAACCAGCCATATGGGGACCTTAGGCCTTCCTCCTGGCTCCTCAGAACTCACCCAGGCAAGTGGGCAGGCTGCAGACGGGCACTGAGCTGTGCTGCCCACGCAACCGCACAGAGCATGTGAGATGTAGGAAGAGGGGTGGCAGGTCATGCATGAGGCTGTCAGGCCCAGTGGGTGAGTCACCCCCTAAGATACTGAAAGAGTCTTCATCGGGGTTCACAGTGTCTGCATCTGACAGAGATGTGGAGTCTAGCCCAGCGGGCCCCGGGTCTGGTTCCCGGCTCTCACGGTATTCCACCTCCAGCTCTGGATCACTTTCAGTGACCACACAGCAGGCAGACGTGTCCCCTAGCAGCACAAAACATGTGGTCAACAGCAGAGAAAGCAGTGGGACCACTCAATCCTGGCATGAAACAGCCATTCTACTTTGATCCGTTTGCTCACACACCTTCCTCTCCCACGAGCTCAGCCTCTGAAAACTCCAGGTCACTGACTTTTCTGTCTACAGTGTCTCGAGGACCCTCATCCTTGTGAGAGGAAAAAGCAGGTAATCAAAGCAAGACATCCAGGTGTCAGAGAACCAAGATTCAAAAGGACTCAGATGGGCTAGGGCATTCCTCTGGGGCTCTGTGTTGGGGCACGAGGAAGGAAAAGAAGAGACTCTCACCTCTCGCCGACTGGATGGAGGGCAATAGAAGAAGTAGTGGGGATTGGAGGGCACTGTGCGGAAGTGGAGGCGACTGATCTCCAGGAACTTCTCCTGTTGTGGGTTTAGAAGTAGGCTATGATGTCAGCCACCCTTAAAGGACACTAGTCCCTTGGCTAGATCAGGACACGTGACCATCCTCAACCCAGGGAAGAAGCTGAGGGCTGCAGAAGCAGGACTACCAAGTTCCCACCTGGATGAGGCCATGAAGGGCATCATGTGCCTCTCCTCTAAGCTGGCAGACATCTGTCAGAGAAATCTCCGGACCAGGGTCTGGATTCCCAAGGACCCGGGTGCTCTGGAACTCGGGCTCACTGAGGTCCTCAGTCTCTATACTGGGGTCGGAAGAAGCAGATCACTGTCAAGAACCACCAAGTTCTAGAGCAGCAAACATCTGTCTCTCTCTAGAATGTGCTAGAACAATGGTTTGGGAGGTGATGAGGGGACTCAACCCCCTCTCTCCCTTTGGGCTCTAACCTCCACCTTTCTTAGAGACAGGGTGCCCCCCCTTCTGACTCCCATGACTGAATGGAGGGGGTATTGTTCAGTATAAGCGGAGAACAGAAGAAGCAAAGTTTGTTGAAAGAGAGTGTTCACTTAGAGGGGGTCATGGAAATGGGGAGTCTGTGGCTCCAGAGCAGTGGGATGGAGTCCTTGACACCCTCAGTATTCTAGTTGCTCTTTTCTCAACAGCAACACACTGTAGAAGCTAACAGCACATCGACCGTCCTGCCTTGTCCTTCCCTCTAGCCTCCCTTCGGCAAGGAGCTGTGGAGCTGTGGAGGCCCACTGTGGAGACTCGAGAATCAACACATACTTTTGTGCTGGGCTGATACACTCACGTTAGTTGGGGGAATCAGGATGATTATGGAAGACATCAGAACAATTTCTGCTTTCACTTCCGGGAATGGGTTAGCCCTAACTCAGCTAATCAGAACACCAAAAGTTAGAGGAGATGGGGCATGCCTGAGAGGGAGACTGCTGCCAGAGCCAAGTGGGACAAAGCAGACGCACTGAAAATGAAGCCAGTGACAAGGCACCTGCTTCTCAGGTGTACTTCTCTGGACTGGAAGGTCTTCCTTGTAGGGACTTGGTCAATGTGTCTCCTACAGCCCTGCTTAACAACCTTCAAGAACAATCCTAACCTGGACTCAGAAACTAGGATAGCTCGTTCCCGGGGCTCTGGTCCTTCTTCGATGCTACTGCTGAAGGGCCCTGGACTGAGAGGACCAGGGCTTGGCGGTGCATGAGGCAAACCCCAAGTATGGCCACACAGTGCCAGCAGAAAAGAGGTGATGTCTACTTCCTGTAGTAGCTCCTCGCAAGCATCTACAGCTGTCAGCAAATCTTGGCAGGCCACTCTCTGTGACTGTTGTAAGCTTCGGAACAGCCCTAATGGAAGTAGAATAGACCACAGCAGTCAGCTCTGTCATTGTTCTTCCAGTCCCAACCCTGTAACCCTTGTAGTTCCGCCCTCAGAGGCACACTCCTTCCTTGCATGACATTTCTGCTCACCGCGGACATAGCACCGCTGTGCATGCTCCTGCAGCAAGGCACAGTGGGTGGCTGCCTCTTTGTATCTGGGCTCCATCCAGGCTGAGGATGAGGAGGGGTGGTCCAGATACTGAGTCCTAGGAATGGGAGGGAAAACAGAGCTTGGCAGACTCCCCTAAATGATACCTTGGCCTCATCAGCCATTCAAACTCCAGAGGAATGTAGAGAGCCTTAGCAAATGCATTCGTGATGAGGGGTGTCTGGTGATCTGTTGGGGTATATAGCTAAGAAGCTGAGTCCCTGAATGACGAACAGTCTGTCTACACCTGAGTGTGTACCCAGGCCTTGGCTGGAGGAGGCCAAGAGTCAAAATGGAGTACACTCACCGGAATATGAGATCTCGTGGTGCTTGAGGAGGCTGTAAGCCAACCATTTGCTCCCTCAGCGCTTCCAGAGAACAGCTATAGATGTAGACAGGACACCGGGTCCGGGGCCCATCTGCACCCTCTGTCTGAGGAGCCTGGCGCCCACTGTAAGCCAGGAAGTCTTGGCAGGAGGCCGGGCTTGGCTCTCCTGGGTCCTGGGAACTGTCTGTGAGGAGAGGCATCCATGATCTTCACATCGCTATGGGCTTCCCAACCCCAATCTACTTCAACGGCTCCAAGCGGCAACCTTACCACTAGCAAGTGTTACACTGAGGATGGGAACTTGGGACTTTGTAGCCTTAGCCCCAGTCCCTCCCAGGTCCTTCAGGCTGGGAACTGCATTCCAATCCCCAAACTTAGGTTTTGTTTCTTCTTGAAAGGAACCCTCCAGGCCATAGGCTGTCAGATGCTGGACATCTGAAGAGGAAAAGAGCGGTACCTTTCAGTGCTCTCTGGTGGGCTGGGGAGGGAGCTCAAGGGTTTGTATCAGTGGGATTGGTGAGGAAGGTCAGCCATTGGTACCTGTGAAGGTAGCTGGGAGAAAAGTCAGAAACACGTGCTGGGGGCTCAGAAGCCTTGCATAGCAGTGCCACTGAGGGGTCTGGGCAGACGGGGAGGGCCTGAGAACTCCAGGAATGCCTACACTCTGAAAGAGACAAACAGAAAACAAGAGCAACTTACAAGGGAATATTCCAAGTCCCATTCCCTTCTTCCACCCTGACTGGTTCCTCTTAGGTATAGCATGAAAGGTCCAGAGAGAGGGGATGCCAGAACTCTGTCGAGATGAAGGGAAGGAACCTGGGCGAAGGTGTGTGGTGATGGAGGGATGTAAGCATGGTAAGCGCTCAGGGAAAAGCAGTAGTGCTGACCAGGGTAGGAAGGGCGGAGTCTCCAGTGGCCTGGCCGCTGTTGCCTGCTGGATCCTTTGGGACCGTGTGGCCCCCCACTAGAGGACCTTCTGGACCTATAATGGGGTAGAGACGGTGGAAAAGGGCAGGACCAGCACAGAGGCAGGGCTCTGAGGTGAAAGGGTGGGGAAGGAGGCTAGAACTCAAAGACGGAAACCACCCTGGGGTAGAGAAGGGCAGGGCTGAAGAATGGCATTAGGAAAGCAGTGGAGAACTCACCTGAATCACGGCAGCTCCGCCGCAGGATCTCATTCAAGAAGGCAGCCTGGTCAGCGGGAGTCAGTGGGATCTCTCGGTCACTTAGCTCCTGCCCCAGGCAGCTGTGCAGCAGGCACAGCACCATGTCGTTGGTGGGACAGGGCCCCTCGGTGAGAGGCACACCCTCTGGCTCTGCCCGACACACACTCTGCTCAGCAAGGCTGCCAATGTCCCCGGCTCCACCCTGACCAGCAAAGTCCTTCCTTCAGCCTCAGCCTCAGCCGCCCTGTCACTCACTCACTGTGCTGGCTGCCCCGCTTTCTACCTTCTGAGGGGCCCAGGTCTGCTGGCCCCTTAGGTAGGGGTGAGTGGCTCCCAAGTGTACCCACCTCTGGAGAGCAGAAGGAGAAACATCTGTAGCTGCTGGCACTGCGGCAACAACCCTAGCAGGTCAAAGTGGAAAGGGATCTCATGGACACAGGTGTCTCTTCCTTGGTCCAGTCCTACAGGGAGAGAGCAGGGCACAGTGAGACCCAGAGGACCGATCTGAGGCTGCCTTCTCCCATCTTAGTACCCTGCAAATCCTCTCCACTGACCATCTGAGACCCGTGGCTCTGGGGGCACAGGCCCCCACTCCTTGCTCTGGCACAGCTGTATCAGGTATTCAAAGGTCAGCAGGGAACCTATGCAGGCAGCATCCCGTGGGTGGAGCTAGGAGAGAAACACCAGATGATAGCGTCATTCGACTCAATTTCTCACCTCTGGTTCCAAGAAGTGCATAGCTACAGCCCCCAAGCACAGTATAATCTGGTAGGAGGTAGAGGACAGTTCTGGGGTCACTCACAGCTTGAGGGATCTCAGAGTATGTCAAATCCTGCAGGTGTTTCCAGCTTTCAGGGCCAGGTCCAATTCGTCCATACTGAGGCTCCACCCATACCTCGGTGACCAGGTTGAGCTCTGAATCCCCCTCGAGGGCCTCCACCTCCACATCATTGTCATCATCTGTTGAGAAGCTAGAAGAGGAGGGGGTTTAAGCCTGGAAGAAGTCCAGTGGCAGCTGGTGGCAGGGGGACAAGGATAGCCACACAGCCTACGCAGACAAGCATGTATGTACCCAGCAGGGATCATCTAAAACCAGCAGCTCTCTGCTCTGGTTTGGGATAGAGGTCATATTACAGTATGGTAGCCAGACATTCAGGTAACCTGTGGAGGGGACTCTGCAGAGGTGGTTAGGAGGTCAGAGTCTCACCTACCTGTCTTTAGTGGAGGTAGAGTGTGGGGGGAAGAGGATGTACTGGACAACACATGTGTGCTTCTCTTCAGCTGCAGCCTGCCCCAGTGGTTCATTCTGTGGATAAACGGAAGATCCTATGCAAAACCCCGGCAGTGGAGAGGCCTAGGTCCCTTAATCTGGTGAGGCGGTTTCTAGCAGTCACCACCCAACTGAAGGCAAGTGTCCCAAGGTTCTGATGATCCTTGGGGTTAGTTTCAGGAGGGACGGCTCACACCTGAACTGGAAGCTCCAAAACCATGTTGATGATTCCTTCCCCGCTACAGGCAAAGTGGAATCCTTCAGAAAGCCGGACCCTGAAGCCCCAAAAAAACAGGACAGAGCAGAAAGATGAGGAAAGAGAAATTTAGTTCAGTGCTCCAACTTCCCACCTCCCAGGAGCTGACATGTGACCTAGTCCACTGGAGGCCTGCAGAAATTAGCAGTTTCTTAGAGTGCACAGGTCTAAGTAGGACCAGAGGCCAAAATTAGCAGAGCTGGGGAGTACAGAGCGGGAAGGCAACAGCAGGAACTCTGGATCGACAACGGTGCTTAGAGATGGGAAGTGTTCGGCTTAGGTCACTGTCCACCCCAGAGCCTACACTTATTTCTCTCCTTGCCCTAGCTGCCCTGCTGGCTTGGAGACGTACTCGGTGAGAACAGAGAGGAGCTGGGCGATGGCACTGAGTGGCAGGGTTGGGGCCAGGCCTGATGGGACACTCCACAGCCAGCGATGATGATAGAGGTAGCGCGACAACGATGCGAGGCTGGATGAGGCTGAGCGGCCTGACACCAGGGGTAATGGTCCTGGTGGCTCCAGTGTCAGCAAGAAGGGTGCTCTGTAGTCCAGGGGTAGCTTCTCATACCTGAGAAACAGGGCAGCTCTCCAGAGGATTTCTACTCAGTCTTCTCTCGTGCCCCGAGGCTTCTTCCCTGTCCTCTATACTCACCTGATAAGGAGCTTGTCTAGTGGTTTATGAAGGACTACAAGGCACGGCCGATCAGACAGGGCCTGCTGTGGTCCCAGTGTGGGGGGTGACTTGGAGGGAGAGTTGCCACCAGCAATGCCCCCTAGTCCTTTTCGCTTCACCTTGGGTGTCGGCTCCTTACTTTGTACCCGGTGAGGGAAACGAAGGCGCAGGATCTCTTCCTGAAGGCCTGACACAATCTGTGGGAAAATGTGACCAGACTCCCTGATTCCCAAGCCCTCCAGGTCTGGGAGAAGGGATCCAGAGTAAGAGAGAGAACCTGCCCTTTCATGGTCCTCAAGCCTCACTGGGACTGGGGGCACCTCTCCTTACTGAGTCAGGAGGACTGAGAAAACAGGTCATCAACAGCCAGAACTCTTCAGTCAGATGTCAATAAGGGCAGGCAGAGGCTAGCTTACCTTATGCCGGGCCTGGGCTGGTGTGCCAATTGGAAACCCCAGACGAAGAACCATGCATGGGGTCTTGGAAATAATGCGGACCATGTAGAAGGAGGAAGGGGGCTGGTCTGGGCCACTGGGGAGAAATGGAACTAAGTGAGCACTCCTGAGTTACAGTAAATGGTCTTCAGGAGTATGGATGAACGCTGAGGTTGGAGGGAGAGACTGGGAAGAGGTGTGGAGAAGGATAAGGAAATACCACTTTGCCCACCTGGAGAGCAGCTTGACGTAGGAATAGCCCTCAACCAGCACAAAGCTGCTCCAGTCTCGCAGCAGAGAGGTCAGTGAGGAGTGTGAGATTCTGCACTGGATAGTGCTATAGCGGCCATTGTTGCCCGGGGTGTGCAAGTGCTTAGGGAGTGGTCTAGGGACAGGGTGGGAGAGTGGGGTCAGATCTGCTAGCCCTTCTATGACCCTGAGGTCATGGAAGCTGATGAGCAGGAAGGCTTGGCCACAGTTGGCACTCTTCCCATCAGCCCCATTCCCCAGTGTGTTCCTCCATCAGAGCCAAGGCCCAGGCCTGAGAGTACCCACGTGTCATGCTCCAGGATTAGCACCAGGCGATGCATGTGCAGCCATCTCTGCCAGGAATTAGCATCCATGGAAAGCACTGGCTTCCAGTAGGCGGCAAACTGGGCATGGGATGAGTCGGAACCACTATGCTGAAGGGAAAGCACCTGGGGACAGAAAGATCAGCCCTTGGGAAATAGTTGTAGAGAAGCAGAATACAACCTCAGAGTAGCAAAGAGAGTTATGCTAAACTAGTTCGGGGGGGGGGGTGTCAAAATTGGGTTGTGGTTAAGGCACACAGGCCAGTCTGGGACAAAGGCAAAAACTGGTTTTCAGCGTGAAGGATATGTCAGGATGACTGACTGGGGAATGGACTGGACAGCCCTGCTGACCCAGCAGGAGGATGGAACCTGCCTATCTTATACTGCTGACTTCAGAGGAAAACTGCTGAGAGTTGGCAAGGCCTAATGACGAGGCCACTGCACACTCCCAGGGTCCCTGTGCTCACTGCACCAGGCTACCAGCTGTAGGCCCAGTAGGAGAGAGTCCAGAACTGAAGTTGTGGTCTTCAAGAAGTACTCAGTTCACATGGCTGGTGGTGGTGAAAACAGGTAATGAGCAGACAAGGGAGGCCCAAGGGCTGCATCTCCATGTGCAAGGAAAATGGTAGTCTGTGAGGATACCGTCACCTAAACATCCTGCAGAATGTCCATCTGCTTGCTAGGATGATCTATCTGTTCAGGCCCTCTTTTTGTATTAATAATTTTCCTAGGGCATTAGGATGCAGGAAGAGGAAAGATGCTTTCAAGGCTAAAACTGGTTTGGGTGCCTCAGACTTGAGAGAGAAGGAACAGTGGTGGTTCTGGCCTCAAGTCTAGACCACATGAACGGGGCTACGGAGTTTCAGGACCTCTTACCGGGGTGGTGGAGCCAGGAGGAATGTAGAAGAGGGGCACTCCACTCTTGGTGCTGTCGGGAAGTGTGAAGTGTTCCGGCACTGAGGAGAAGGACTGAAGGTGGGCCAGCATCTGATCTGTCTGGTTAATGCTGCAGAACAAGGACCAAGCCTGAGCTACAGCAAACTGCTGGGGGCAGATGAAGGGAACCTCAGGGCTTCAAAGAACCCTGGACATGAACATGGTACACTGAGTCCCTCCCCTCAGCTGCCAGATGTGTTGTTCTACAAGTGGGGCACTCTTCATTAAGAGGTGACCTTATTTACCTCTGCAGTGTGTTCCAGAACCGGCGGATAACATGAGTACGATACAGTGAGCGAATAGGTTGTCTCAGTGCACAGGACACATCATGTAAAATGTCATAACCGCCTTCCATTGTCACTTCTACCCGTGTAACTCGAGGGCCCTCAGGCTCTAGGGGCCAGGGTGCCACAGCCACATACTCAATGCGCATATTGTGTTTCCACAGCAGCACAAGCTTCACCTCCAGCTGGGAGCCTCCTGCAGGGGCAGCAGGGCAAGTGGGGGTTAGAAGAAGCAGGACTTCAGGCCCGAGTCCTACTCAAAGCCTCACGTATCTTATGGAACTCAAGCCTGGCCAGAGTTCCAAATACAGTTCCATACATTTCCGGACCATAGCCCGACATCCAACGTAGACACCATACCCCCTCGGCTCTTTACCTTGGGCTGGAGACGGAACTGGGAACTAGGTGCAAAGAGTACTCAGCCTTGAAAGCACCTCAAAGCCCATTTGTCTTAAATGACAAGCAGAGTCTCTCATGGGGACACTTAGATGAGTGGTATGCGGGTGTCCCCCTTTGTCTAGCAGGTCCGCACACATATAAGTTACCAGAAACCTGTGAAACTGTAGAAGGGTGTAGTGACTCTTACCTTTAGTTAGCGTAACCTCCCGGACACTGTAGCCCTCTCGAAGGCGTACAGACACAGTGCTGACCAAGTCAGCTGGCACCTCTTTCTCAGTGTGCTTCTTTCTGCGCAAGGCCAGGGCAGGGTTGCTGCTTGCGGAGACCAGGTGCTCATTAAACAAGCGGTGCTGAGAACCTGGAGGGCCCATGAAGATGGAGAAGGGAAAAATGGTGATCTGTCAGCTGATGGATGGGTAGGGAGGGGCTACACCGAAATCCCTATAAGAGAAAGTACCAGAGAAGCCAGCCCCAGCTGGACTAGCAGCCCTCCCAGAGCCAAGGCCACACCATTCTATAGCCACCCTTTCCCCACCCACTTACCACAGTAGTATTCAGGGTTCAGGGCTTCCCCACTGCGCAAAAAGGAGTAGAGCAGAAATGCCCGGTGGTAGACAGTCAGACCCAGGTTGCCTGGCTCAGGTTCAGGACAAGTGGACAGGTAGGAGCCAAATGTCGCCATTGCAATGAACTTCATCAATTCCACATTGGGCACATGGCCAAAGCTACAATCGTAAGAGTAAACTCCTCCCACCTGGAGAGAGTGGGCAAGTGAAGACCCTGTTCCACCAGAGGACCAGGAAACGGAGAGCAGGAGAGGGAAACTCCTGCTTCTGTATCCCAGACGCGGAGGGGCAGTGGGCCACAGTGCACCCAGGACAGACAAGCACCCTGCACCTGTCCTTCTATCTGAAACCCAAGCCAGCTGGCCATATCGTCCTATGCCCTCCTTCTTCCAGGCCAAACACTTTTCTCCCTTCTCTACAGATTTTGGCAACTGTTCCACTGGCTTCCTGTCAATACACTTCTTACAAAGTGCTTCTTAAACTTTAAGGTTGCATACAAAAGCCTTTGGGAGGTTGTTAAAGCATATGTCTGGTGTGGGGCCTGAGAACCTGCACTGAAAATAAGATTTGGTAATACCAGCACCACGGCTGGAGATCAAACCACTTCTAATCCAAGGCCAAACCCATCTATTTTTTGTTAATGAGGGTTTGTGAACATCCACACCCATTCATCTTGCACTGTGTCTATGGCTGCTTTCACACCGCTACAGCAAAGCCAAGCAGCTACGAAACAGAAGGCCCAATAAACTTAAATACTCAGTGCCTGACCTCTGCAGAAAATGTCTACAGACCTGCTCTACATGACTCATTTAATTTCCTGGCCATTCAGTTCCTAACCTTCATCTCTATTCCACACACCTGCAGCTGTCTACACAGTGGCCCTTGGCTTCACTTGGAAAGAATTCATCTTTGCAATTCCAAATTGCCACATCCCACGGTACAATACCCCTTTAGCTTCTTTCCACCCTCTTCCTGCTGTGCTTTGACCTCATTGAGATTGTCTGCCAGGTCTTTGGCCTCTGTTATCTCTGAGTCTATCCGGACCATCCTAACCCACATTACCCAACCCAGCCTCGACCCTACGATCAGGCCACTCTGAAACCATCACTGTTAAATATCTGCCCCCCTATTTTCTTCTTACCCCCTAAACCCCAGCCAGTGTCTACACTGGTGCCTTAGTGAAGGAGCTGTGTAGGCTGCTCTATGTCAAAACACAATACCCCACCCAGCTACATCTTCAGGACTGTCTTCAAATCAGTTCCTTCTTCCCTCCTTATGGATTTATTGTCTACTTCTGAGAGGAAGCAGAGACCCTTGACAGAATTTATCTGCATTTTAACTTCTAAGTCAGTGAGAGAGAGAGAGAGAGAGAGAGAGAGAGAGAGAGTTGTTCATGAAGAATTGTTCCATCTGTTTCTAGGGACAATGTTTTCCTGTCACTTTAGAGATTTTACACTACCAGGTCCTTTTTCTGTTTTTCCCCCTAATTTTTAAACCACTCTCAGACAGCATGACCCCTTTAGAACTATGAACAAGCAAACAAAAAAGGAAATTAAAATACACAGAGATTCTCTCTCCCAGTCAGAATGGCTACTGTTAAGAAAACCTCAAATGCCAGTAAGAATGTGGAGAGAAGGGGACCCTTACATACTGCTGGCAGGAATGTAAATTACCTCAGCCATTATGGAAATCAGCATGAAGGGTCTTCAAAAAACTAAAAGTATAACTCCCATATGGCCCAGCTTGACAACTCTTGGGATGTGCCCCCAAAACTCTAAATAGGTCAGCACACCACAGAAATACCTCATATCTATGGTTATTGCAGCCATAGTCACAACAGCGAAGTTAAATGATCAGCCTAGGTGTCCAATGAAAGATGAATAAAAAATGTGGTCTATATACACGATGGATTTTTTTATTTATTTAATGTGCACTGGTGTTTCGCCTGTATGTATGCCTATGTGAGGGTATTGGATCCCCTGGAACTGGAGTTACAGACAATTATGAGCTGCCATGTAGGTGCTGAGAATTGAACCTGGGTCCTCTTAACCACTTAGCCATCTCTCCAGTCCCCACAATGGAGCTTTACTCAGTGATAAAGAACTACATCATGCTGCTGTGGAAGGAACATTGATCACCAGAAGGCAATCACATTAAGTGCAATAAAAGTCAGACTCAAAAAGCATATATTTCATTTCTCTCATTTGTAGATCCTAGATTTTACGCAGATAAATAAAATGATTTGCCTATCTATGATAGCATCAAGGAGAGATGACACTGAGGGAACAAAGGACAAGCGAGAGGTAGGAGAAAGTGAGGGTACAGGAGTAAGTACGGCCACGGCAGATGAAATACCTACTTGTATGACAATGTCTATAAAACCTATTATTATGCAATGAATATATGCCAGTTAGATAAAAGAACCATGCTTGAGTGTCCACCTTAAAAAGCAAACTAAACCAAACAGAAAAAAACAAAACAAAATGCTCTTTATTTCTTTTTGGCTACCAGTCTCTCCTGCTCCTCACGGCAGGCAAATTTCTCACGTCAACATTTATCTTCACCTGTTCCTCTCCTATCCACTGCAATCCACACTTCCTGTATCACCTCTTCACTGAAATGGCTCAAAAACTTTCCATGTGACTTCCTGATCAACAAGTCCAAGGGGCACTTTTCATTCCTTGCTCTACTTGATCTTTCTGCTGTTTCTCACTAAGTGAACCACCCCTTCCTTCCAAACCTCCGACTTCTGACATCACACTGCCTCTCGTTCCTTGCTGGTGTTCCCTGGGGCTCTCCTGAGACCTCTCAACTCCTGCTGTTTCCTCAGCATCAGGATCTGTGTATCCAACTGCCACGAAGAGCCGTCCTTTGTTACCCACATATGCGCACCCTACGCACTTTAAGTGCATAGTCTCGCCCATCAGGTTAGCACTCTTACAATCTCCTTTGACAGATGAATCCTACCTAGAGAGAGCCATGTACCCAATGTCACAGAGCTAATAACAATGCCAAGGTTCAACCTGGCAGGCTTAATTCTAAAGGCTATGCGGTGAACTACAGGCACATCTAACACATGCACAGGTTTGAATTTGCCATCTTGTCTTTATCATTAGTAAACTGTCCTTGTAAAACACAAACCCACCTTTCCCTCCACACACTTTCATCACTCAATGGATTATACTCAAACCTTCTTTACAAAGCAGAATACGATATTCATGCCCTGGTTACATCTATCCTCGGGCCTTGCTTCCCATCGCTCTCGCTCCCTGCCCTGCGAGACCATCCATCCAAATGAGTGGTAGTTTCCTGAATGGGCCTCCCGTTCCTACTTTGGTTAAGCTAGTCTGAGCTGGGTTTTCTGACCCGTGTAACTAAAGCAGACGGGATTAGAACTGACTCGGATTTCAAAGTTTCTATTTTGTTCCCCACAACGTTAAGAAAAGGGGACAAATCCTGAGGAAAACCAACAACAATGAGAGTTCTCTCCCCTACTGTCACCTACCCTGCTCTAGACCTGGTACCTTCTCCCCAGGAAACCATGTCATCATCTTCACTTGGGAAATCTCGCCTGTAAAACAGTAATCGGCCATTCCTGACTTTGTGAGATACCCCACTTTCCACTCCTCCTTCCTAGAAAGCCCTCACCTGCACGAAGGAACAAGCCACAGTGCCGCTGCGGAGCTGGTTCAGTAGTGTCTCACATACGGCAACATCAGGGACACTGGTGACCCCATCTGTGATCACGATGATACCTGAGACAGGAAGTAAGAGCCCTGGAGACCTCAGTGTCTGCCCACCAGCAGTTTACCCACTCCCAGCACCTTTCTTCTTCCCCTTTCCTCCTGCCCTCCCGCAGGTGCTCCTACACCACAGATTTCCTAGATGGCGTCCTTCACATCAGGTTTCTGTTAGTGCTGAGAGTTCTGGGAATATGCTCAGAGTTGGCAAACAAGGAAACAAAGCCTGGGGTTCATTAATTCTGGGGAGTTCTCTCTCCCAGAAAGTGGGAGAGAGGCTCAGAAAGAACCCACTTCCCCCTTACACCAATAGGTCTTTTACTGACCTGCACTGGAGTTTGAAGGCAGTAGCTGCAGTGCCAAGATGCCCTGACGAATCATACTGACCAGTCCAAGATCAGCTGTCACCATGGAGACGCCTACCTTCCGGCCCAAGGACTCCCCTGATTCTGGGGACTGGTCTTCTGCCTGGCCCAAAATTACAGAAAAGGAGGAATGGTACCGATAGCACTGCTGCCCCACCTACAGCAAAATCAGAGTTCCCTTGTCTCTCTTGTTTGGTACAGGATACTGAACCTAGGACTTCACATGTGTCAGGCACATGTCTACCATTGAGTTTACACCCAGCCCTCAAACTGGGACTCAGGACCCAGTACTACCCAGGTCAGACAGGCATAATCCTAAGTACCCCAAGTTCCATTCTCTGCTCTGCTGTGTGCCCATGCCCAGCATATGAGCAGGTTGAACCGCAACCGGGAAGAGAGCAAAGCGTCAGATAAAGAGTCAGACTCTACTGAGGCATCTCTCCACCTTTCACCAAGAAAGGCTCCTTTCCATATTTCCCCATCACTGTTCCCAAGTATTCATAACCAGGCAAATACACAGCAGTCGCCCAACACTATTTGCACAGCCACTTCTACAGTCTCCAAAGTACAAGGCAGAACACACCAGCAAGTCAACCAGCTTTATCCTGATTGTGCGAAATGCTAAACAGAGATCAAAGCTGCCCATGGTCACTTCCAGACCCAGGACTGGAGAAGAAGAAAAAAAGAAAAGGCAAAACAAACAAACATCCTTTCTCCCAGCACGAGTTTGTGAGCTGCCTGTGTCTAGCAGGGAGCCTGTCCTGCCTGTTTACTAGTGCTCCAGCTGCGGCTCACTTTGTCCTTTGCTTAGCCCTTGTCTGTGCTCTCCCTTCTCTAGTGGGCCATGGTTCCTCTTTACCCTCTGTTCTTAGGTATTCTCTGAAGGGCTTCTGCCCGCTTTCTTTTCCACTTACCTGGCTCTGGGGCTCATACTGCTGTTGCAGCATAGTGGCCACCTTATCCTCAAAGAGGCAAAGCTGCTCATACACCTGCTGCAGGAATGCCTCCCGCTGGGAAGGGTCCAAAAGGCAACCCTGTACCAGAACCTGAGAAACACAAGGGACAAGCTGAGATGGGGTGGGCAGAGCGCTAGACATCACACATCTATTCTTTTGCATATCTCTCTTTGGGGAGTTCTGACTTCTCACCCAACAGGCACCCGGAGCCTAACTTCACATCCAGTTCCACCTCCTCAATCTACTCCAGCACCTCAACCCAGAAACACTGCAATCCTGCTCAGGGGCTCAGGTCACTGTCCACCTTACTCTAGGGTCACAGTGTCGCTAAGTCTCCAGGCCTACACTCTGGGCTCCTCACCCCCTACCCCTTCCTTTAAGGCAATCCTAGGATCTTCTAGTGCCTTCCAAGTTAGGCTATGGATGCTGTCTGTAAACTTCTACTTTGTTGCCTGACAAAGTTTTTCTTATTCTAATTTATGTCCTTTCATTCCTTTTTCTTCTTAAATACATTTCACATTCAAGACTCTTTCTCTGATTAAAGTTCAAAATCCATATTCCCCCTCAATAAAAACCCTTTCCTTTCTTTTAACCGGAGTAGATAATTCCCACTCTTCTTCAGGGAGAAAGTAAGTCAGGCACTAGGAACTCATCGCTGACCCAGAGGATGCACTACTCCCCAAGCCACTGACGTCACCTCTGAAGACTGCCAGAGGTGAACACCCGCCCAAGCTTGCTCTTTCTTCCTCAAGGCTCTGGAGAGAGGGTTCCTCTTCCTCCTCTTTTCCCCAAAGCCAATCCCCCCTTTTAAATTTATGTATTTATTATTTATATATCAATCCCAGTTCCCTCTCCCTCCCTTCACTCCACCGCTCCTCCCATCTGTTCCTCAGAAAGGTTAAGGCCTTCCCCGGGAACTCAATGAAGACTGTCCCATCCCCTTGTTGAGGAAGGACCAAGGTTCCTCCAACGCCGCCCCCGCCCCGTGCCTAGGCTGAGCAGGTATCTCTACATAAAGAATGGGCTCCACAGAGTCATGTCACACACTAGAGTTAGATCCTGGTCCCACTGCCAGTGGTTCCTTATACTGTCCAAGCCACACCATTCCCAAAGCTTGAACCTTTTACGTCTTACTCATTCTCTGTGGGCTCTTCTAGCTCAATCATGAGTAAGTGTCTCCTGCAGATGGACCTATGGTGGCCCTCAGGATCATCCTTCCCGGCCCTCCTGCCAAATAACTACTTCTGCTTCTTTATCCCCTGTTCTTGACTGGGTAAGGGACTTGGGACCCATTCTCCAGGTCTGTAAGATGGCGAGCAGAAGGAAATGTCAGGAACTGGAACCACAGAAATAGGAGAATGAGCGCCTATCGATTAGGACAATAGGAGACTGAAATACATCTGGATAGAATAGTAAGTTTTCACAGCTGGAAGCAGCAGTACACACCTATAATCCCAGCAGGAAGACAAGGCAAGTTGATCAAGAGCTTGAAGCCAGCCTGGGCTACATGTTGAACACTGGGCCACCTTGGACTGAGATCTTGCTCAAAAGATACCCCACAAAAAATAAATAAAATCATTAAAAATCCTATTTTTTGCATGGAATAATGTTCTATTTATAAAAACAAAGGACACGAGCCATCTATTTTGGAAGGTACACCATGGTTTTCCTCCTCTTTTGGATGAAGAGATACAGTGAGAGAGGATTAACCCACTTAGACTACAAAGTCCATAAAACATTAACAACAGTACCTTTTGAGTATTATATTATGGATAGGGTTTGTTATTTCTCTTAAGGCAGCTTTAAAATCTCCTTCAGGGGACATATTAGTAACATAATTTGACTTCTTCCATTTATTTATTTATTTATTTATTTAGAGACAGGGTTTCTCCCTGGAACTAGCTCTTGTAGATCAGGCTGGCCTCGAACTCACAGAGATCTGCCTACCTCTGCCTCCTGAGTGTTGGGATTAAAGGCATGTGCCACCACAGCCTGGCCTTTAACTTCTTTTTAAAAGCTGCTTCTGCTTCTTCTTCTTCTTCTTCTTCTTCTTCTTCTTCTTCTTCTTCTTTAAATGTATTTAACCTTTTTGGGGGGTTGGAGGGCTGCAGAAGCTGGTTTTCTCCTAGCTTGTTGGTCTTGGGGTCAAAGTAAGGTTTTCAGGCATGGTGGCAAGCATCATTTAACCAGAGCCCCTCACTGGCCCTTAATCAATCTTCCTTCCTTCCTTCCTTCCTTCCTTCCTTCCTTCCTTTCTTTCGGAATAGCAGGATACTGTTTGCAGCAACTACAGAGAGAAACATCCTCTCTTTGCCTACAGTTGCTGTCTTTGTTCAGACCTCACCCTCTCTCCCATATTTCAATTGTCTTCATAGTCTGTTCTCCCCTCTTTAAGGCTCTCCCCCAATCTACCTTCTATACTGGCCACACACAAGTGACTTTTCCCTTTGTACAAATCAAAACTTTTGTGGTTCCCTTCTCCCTAAAGCTAACTATTTTAACTACCAGTCCCTCTGACTGAAAAGCCCACTTCCACTTCTTGAATCATTCATTAACCTTTATTTTTCCCACATGCCTCAGTTCGTGCTCCATGACTTGTAGTGCAGGCTTACAGTCCCAGCCATTTGGAAGACTGAGGCAGAAGGATCATACATAAGGTCAACGGTACACAGTGACTTCAAGCTACGGATAATCCGGTCAGACGCTATCTCCAAATACAAAGTATAAAAAGTGAGCTGGAGACATAACTCCAGGGCAGGGCATTAGTTTGGCATGCATGGGGCCCTAGGTTCAATCCTTAGTACCATCCATCCATCCATCCATCCATGAGCCAGGGATGATGGCACATATCTGTAATCTTAGTATCTGAAAAGCTGAGACAGAAAATAAGAGTGCCAGGCCAGTCAGGTCTATTTAGTAAGATCTTGTCTCAAAAAGAGACTCAGTTTAAATGCAGCTTTGTCTAAAAGATTGGGTTTTAGTGGATGTTCCCTACTGGCGTCCTCACCGTACCTATGTTAAAACCTATCAATGCCTTTACCATACTCAGTTGAACTATCTCCTGTAACATCTATCTCCCTCCTAAGCTCTTAACTACTCCATCAGGACAGAGACAATATCTGGTTAATCTGTGTCCCCAGGACTTAGCCTGGACATGGCATAGCTCAGGCTCTAGTCAGTATTTCCCAAGAGGAATAGCATTTGAATGATTACCTAACAGCTATGCTATTCCTGACTTGGCTATAGGTGTCTGCAAAGTCAGGCCTCTGTTTGGAGACACAACATACAACCACCAGTTAGTGGCTGTGTTAGGAGACACTTGAAACTTGGGCAAAGGGCTGGCAGTCCTGCCTTGAGACCTGGCAAGTACCAACTGTTCTGCTAACGCTTCAGACCTTTAGGTGCTGTTCTTGGCACCTAACTCTCAAAGAAAATCTGACTGCTGAGGGTGACACTATAGCCATAAGGGTCAGTTTCAGTGAGTTGAGGGTGGCTAAGAGTAGATGAGGGGAAATTGGGCCAGTGTTTATCTAAGTCAAAAACAATTTTTCAGTAATAGACTTGGACATTTTCCAAAAGAAATGCTTTGTGATAGGCTGCACTGCTGGCAGAGAAACCTTTACATTACTTATGCAGTCAGCATTACACCTGACAGTGCACTGGGCCCTCAGAAAATAACCCTTCTCTGCTCTTAAATTACGTTCCTGGGGGCTATAATAGCTCAGAAGTCACAAAAGGTAGACAGGTGGTGGTGGCACATGCCTTTAATCCCAGCACTCGGGGGCAGAGGCAGGTGGATCTCTGTGAGTTTGAGGCCAGCCTGGTCTACAAGAGCTAGCTCCAGGACAGGCTCCAAAGCTACAGAGAAACCCTGTCTCGAAAAACCAAAAAAAAAAAAAAAATTCACAAAAGGATCCTAAAAGACTGTTCTGGGCTGCTGACAGGAGTCAGAAGAACAAGAGTCACTTCACAGAACTAAAGGAGTTGCTGAGGGGAGGGGGAGCTGGAGTCTTCACCAGGTGTGGGGCAGGGAGAGCAAATAATACAGTCAAAGGCCAGGCGGCAAAGACATTTACAGGATGGGTAGAGAAGCATGTGTCTAGCCAATGCCAACTCACCAGAGGAAACTCTTCTAAGACCTGAGCAACAAATCAAGGGGGAGAGACTTGCAGGAGTAAATACGATGGAGGCTCAAGAAGTCAGCAGAGGCCGGGCTGTGGCTCGATCTGTAGAGTACCTTTGAGCATGTGCGAAGCCCTGGGTGGCTCGCACCTGTATCTCAGCCTTTGAGAAGTGGAAGTCGTAGGGTCAGAAGTTCAAGGCCATCTTTGGCTACACAGAAAACTCAAGGTCAGCCTGAGTGACTGTGGCTCTGCCAAGGGGAAGCGGAGTGGAGGGAGACAGAGAGATGGCTTGGCAGGTAGATGCTTGCTACCAAGTCTGAAGACCTGAATCCCATCCCTGGAACCCACATGGTAGAAGGAGAGAGCTGACTCCCACACGCTGTCCTCTGACTTCCACCAACAAGGTGTAGTCACACAGACACACTAAATGTAATGAGAGGAAGAGACGGGGAGACAGAAAAACTGAGGACCTGGTGCCTGGGTACAAACAGTGGAGACAGGATAAGGGCTTTGTCTCAATAGGCTGTCAGAAATTCAGTCTGCAAGTACAAGCTGGGAGAAAAGATACACTACCTGGTGGGACTGCAGGCCAATTATGGAGGAATAGGCCTGGATTGTTACATAGATCTCAGGCTGGAAGTCGATACAGGATCCAGGCACTCGGAAGGGCCGAAGCAGCCCACCCAGACAACGGGATAGAGCGTGGAAAACTTCATCAAACAAGATCTCCCCTGTGGAATCATCCTGAGGGCAATGAAGAGAGAGATCTCACAAGGGAGGCCAAAGCGGTTTTAAGCAGAGTGCAGAAATAAGCAGGTTTCCAGGGCTAGCAGGACCCTTTTCTTAAGGCCAACTGTGCCCGTGGACACAGAACAGGCTCCATTCTGAACACCCATCACCCATTCACAAGCTTATCTTTTCCCATAAAGCTGAGGAGGTTGTTTTCACCTTTTCCAGCTCTCTCTCTCCTTCTCATTCCCATCCTGTCTTTGTTACTATTTTCCTCAAACCACTTACCACAATGCCAGTAGATGGGCTGAGGTCCAGTTCAATAACAAAACGATACTGCCAAGCCAGGAAGGTGACTCGGGTGGAAGGGACAAGAAGGAAGGGCCTTGGGACCACTGGTTCATCTGGCTGCCATCCAGGGGGCAAAACACTGAGGACTGCCAATTCCTGCTCAGACTGAAGCTGACAAGATGGAAGAGGAAGAAAGGGTCGTGCTCTCAGAGAAAACACCGTGTCAGGTGGCCCACAAGCACCTGTAACTCCAGCCCCAAGGTATCTAATACCCTCTTCTGGTTTCTATAGGCACCTACGCACATGTGACATACACTCACACACAGACACATTAAAAAAAGTTAAAAAAAGAAGGCTGAGAAGAGTACCCTCTCTTCTCTGAACCCCAATTCAGTCTGGCTGTAGTTGTGAGGCTGCAGAGAAAGTACGCAACCTCTTTAGCATCACTGTCCTCATCTGCAAAACAAACACGATCCTAAAACCAACCAAAAGTGCTGCTATGCCGTCCAAGGGAGTCAGTCCTGCACAGGAATGTTTCCAAGACCTGCCTCCTATATCCAAAATGACCCTGCACTGGTTCCACTTTTCCACATCCTTTGCTGCACTAGCTAGAAAAATGTGTCAACAAATTTCCCGTAAGGAAGCACTTCACAGGAAAAGCCACCGCCCCTCCCAGCCTTAGAGCTCTAAGGAAAAGAGAGAGAGAGAGAGAGAGAGAGAGAGAGAGAGAGAGAGAGAGAGAGAGAATATCTTCTGGGCCATGCCCTCACCTCCCACCTGTCAGTCACTAGGACATACCAGGAACTCTTGGGGTGTGGCCTGAACAGTTTGATGCAGATGATTAAGGAACCAAGCCAGGCGAACATTTCGGGAGATTCGATAATCTTTTTTCATTAACAGAAACACCTGCCCAGCTTCTTCTACCTAATGAGATAAAGGAAAAGAAAAGAGGACACTGAGTGGCCAGTATAGACACATCCCATGCAAGCAGCTTGTCCAAGGAGCCTACACAGCAAGAGGAGAGGCAGCAGAGCTGACGGCTATCCCTGCTGTCATGAAAGGTGCTCCCAACACAGACCACCACATTGATGAAGGGAACTTACCTTCTATGGTGTGTTTTCACACACGTTTACATGAGTTTCTCTTATAAACCATAAGCTCCTAAAGGCAGGAGAGGTGCTTTCTTCTGCTTGTACACTCCTGGGCTTGGCAAACTGATTTACATGAGACCCAGTAAGTATCCAATCTGCTACATGAACACTCGCCAGTAACTGCCTCAGTCTTATCCACAGCAGACATTGAAGAAGCCTTCATTGAATAGTTTAAAATTCCTGAGCGAATGAAGCCTCCTAGGTGATAGCTCACTCATGTCAAGGTTCTGTGGGTCACATTCTCCACTCACACGCCTATCACAGAGGTGGCCAGTCCAACAGCATCCTCATTTTTCTACTATACAAACCCCTGCCAAAGATGACTCTGGACATCTCATTCTCCATCCACACATACACTATGGCAGCGGTACTCTCACAGGAAGAAACCGATCATTTTGTCAGAGTGGTAAATTTTAAGAAGCTTGATTTCTTGGTCAGCAGCCTTTCTGATCCCCCCACCCCTGGTTTTTTCACAACCACCCCAAACCTGTACTCCCAGCAGAATGACTTACCTATCATTCACAAAAACTGAATAATCACCTTAGTTATTATATCATTAAAAACTGAGTAAGCCTGTTAATGGATAAAGAAATGTGGTTTTATGACAGCAAGAAACAAAGCAGCCTGATCCTGTATAGGATCCTAGGAGGATGGGACGGTGAAGGTCCATTAGAGCTCACTACATGAGATGCTCCGGATGGAGGGCAGTGACCAGTCACTGCATTACTGAACACACATTGGAGCACTCGGCTTTACAATTCTTAACCTTTCTCTTGCTCTCAATGCTGTTCTGAATGACTGATGTCTCCAAGGCTTAACTGTAGCCTGGTTCACCTGTCAGTTCTTACAGAATCCATCTCGAAACCAGGAATGCCTGCCTAGCTTTCTGGGCAAATTCCCCTGTTATCTGTGATTCTTTGATTCAAACATTCCCAAAACCTTCTAAGGTGTCATACATTCAATATATACTTTATCATAACCAGAAGGCTAGCTTAATTTAAGCAGCTGGAATGTTTTTCAGAGTGGGCTTCAAGCACCAGCTGCATCAGAATCACCTGAGCTATTTATTAAAATGCACACTTGATTCGTGAGTACCACCAGAGACCAACTGAATGAAGAGCTGAAGAAGATCAAGAATCCACATTTTAAGTTGTTCCCCTGGGCATTTTTTTCATATCACTGTTTGAGAATTGCTTTAATTAGTTATGTTTCATAGCATTCACATTCATACAGAGCTTCAAGACCTCAATGTTAACCTCCCCGGAGTCTGATGTGCACAACTTTTGAAATAGCCTGATAAACAAGACAAAGCAGGCGTTTGGCGTCAGAGCCCCAGATTCTAATGTGTTCTATTATATGTTATGCATGTGACCTTGCAGGTTACTGAAATTTTTTTCCAGGCTTCAATCTCTTTAATAGCTAGATAAGATAAGGATATCTTTGTAGGGATACTGCGAACAGGGGGGGTAAGTACAATGGCAGAGGGAGGCTATCATTGTTAAGAATATTCATTGAACCCTACATACCATTTACGCCAACCTGAATAAAGTGCTGCAGGTCTGTGCTTCCTTTTTCCTGGGTTTTGTTCTTGTATCTTTGAGATAAGGGGCCAAATTATTCTCTAACCTCTTTTTAAAACATGTGCTATCTTCCTACAACATAATGTAGATCCTTCCCTCCTAGCTGAAGCCTTTCACCATTATAAACCTGAACTTCTAGCACGATCTCAACGTGAACTTCTCTCTCCCCAGTCTCAGCCCCCTTACCCACCACTACAGTAAAAGCAGGTAGCAGAGTGTTAAGAGCATTGGACCAAATGCTGGCTCTGTCAGTTTCTTCGTTTGTGAACAGGGATAACATGAGTGATTATTTCATAAGGGTTGTACCTGTACTAGAT